>NC_092872.1:132256238-132856238 GCF_028372415.1 Notamacropus eugenii | reverse complement strand
TTTTCCACTTCCAGTAACACCATAGGTGAAAAGAAGACCTATAATATGAAAGGTCAAAATTATGGAAAAATTCTAAAAATATAAGATATAGCTTCCCTACTCAGAACTGATTAAGGTTTTGTAAATTCATAGAAAATAATGAAAACTGAGAGGCAGCATGAGTAAAAAAACTGATCTTGAAGTCAGGAGAATCTAGGTTCAAATCCTGCTTCTGACACATACTAACTGCATGATTCTAAGAAAGTCACTCAACCTCTTGGGTCAACAGGTAAACCACTCTGACTAGAAGCAGCAAAGAAGATGCTCCACTTGCACAAGCACATTAAGTTCTACACTGGGAGTTCCCTGTATCAATGAATCCAGAGAGTTAGGGAGAAAAAAAGAAGAAAAAGAAAAATGAGCTCAAAAAAACAACCTAGCTTATTTATATTGCTTTAACAGAATGAAGTTGAAGCTTCAAAGCAAATTTAGCCAGAAAAAATTTCAAATACCATACCATTTTTGCCATGAATGAGATCATCTACCAAAGGGTTAGCAACAACATCAAAGAGTTCCTTCTGAGTGGTAAGAGTGCCAAATACTTGTTTAAAAGAATATTGTGTCTGTGAAGGAAGAAAAAAAATAAGAATTGTACATGCTTAAGAATAACCATGTTACCAGGTTAGAAGACTAACAAATTTCAACAAAGTTGGAAACTTTCTTTGAACTTAACTTCTATAAACAAAGAAAAACTCAAATATTTCTAATAATTTTGAATTCTTTTTGTTAATTCACTTAAAATAAAAAGCAGTGTCATACTATAATGATGCTATAAGGGGCGAATATTTTCATCACTGTAACAAAAACATGAAAAATATTTTAATAATTCTCTATCAGAAATAAGCTCATACATTCATTATAAAATGAGAAAGTATAAAACATTTCATAGAATCAGCTTTTCCTTCTTCCTATTTAGAGTTCAAAAGAATCTATTAAAGATGGTATAGCACAACCCCAATGCTTTGACATTTCAAGGACAGAGATGGATGAATAAATAAAACATTACTAAGTGACTATTATGTGCAAAGGACTGTGATGAGCAAGAGTCTCTACTCTCAGGGGAGCTGACATTCTATATGGGAAACAACACATACAGAAAGTTTCAGCTACAAGACAGAAGGGAAGGTTCCGTGGTTCTTTGGGTGCAGCAATAAAAGATATGGTCACATCTCTTCTTTAAATGTAATTTCCACTGATAAAATCCTATCAGTTTCTGATGTAGAATCATTTGACAGTGCCAAGACTTAAGATAACAAGAACTTTTCTGGATATTCAATAGACGTGCCCTGCCCTTCAATAGCATCTGCAGGAACAGTCACCAGGCTCCATCTCCATAGAGTTTCTTTCCCAAAAGGATAGCTGTGTGTGGGTACTAGGTTGGAAGCACATTCCAAGGGCTCTTGGATTCAGGGTCCTAGGTTGTTTCCATCAAGGTCTAAGAGGAGCTAGTGGTCTCTCCCTCTGGTTGCTTTTATGTAGGCTTGTTTGCCTGCCTTCTGAGCGGCAGTTGATTGGTTAGTGAATATGGCTAACCTCTTCTGCACAGGAATTGTTTCCCTGGATGATGACCATGAGGGTTGACTGGGCTGAAATACCAATGATCTACTCAGAGTTCTTGTGCTTATCCACCTGTTATTGGTAGCAACTTAGTCAGCAGTTGTTGCACATGCTAAAAAGGTGGGTACCTTCTTCATGATAGCTTCTCCCTTCAATGATGGAGGGTCTGAGCTAGAAGCAGGTCTGGTAGTTTGGGGGAACACTTTAATTCCCAACGTATTTGGTTTCAGAATTCAAGGCTGTCTCCATCACGGTCTTTGGTGGTAGTGATTTGACTTGCTCAGCACATGCTGTCTACTGTCTCTCCCTCATGGTGCTCTGTTACTTCAACAAGTTGAAATCCAAATATAATTCATTTATGAGCACTTAAATAAAAATATTTATAAAAATGAAATTATTTTATTAAAGCATAGCTATGCTAATAAATCAAAGATAAATCAATACTTTATTAATATTATAAGCTTATTAATAATCCCTTTCTTTCATAGCTAATGTCTAATAACTATTTCCCCAAGCTTAATTTTGAGAATTAAAGGAATACACAATGGTACTGTAATCTTTTTTTTTTTTTATGAGATACTCCCAGTGTAGGAACTATTTCCATTAAATCAACTACAAGTCCAAGTCTTACACAAATTCTAAGGAGTTTTCTGAGACACATATTCTTCATCTTAATTAAAATTCATTCAAAAGTATAATTCACCTAAATGGTAAAGTTCATATTTATTATAATACTTTATAGTTTACAGACTGTTTGCCTTACCACTATGAGGTAGGTATTATTACCCTTTCACAGATAATGAAACTGAAGCTCTGAGGGAATAAGTAATTAGCCCAAATTCACTTAACATCAGAGGCAGAACTAAGACTAGGTTTCTCCTAGGTCCAGCACTCTTTTCCCCACAACACATTCTCCTAGTATAGAATGCCTAGAATAAAGATTCAAATGTTCAGCTTCAAAATGTAAAGCATAAAACTAACCCAGGAGAATCATAGGATTACAGATTTAGAGTTGGAAGGAACCTCAGAGACTTAGTCCAATCACCTCACTTTACAGAGGAGGAAACTGACAGTGGCAGAGGTGAAGTGATTGAAATGACACGTCCATGTCACACAATTAGTGTTTAGGAAAGCCAGGGTTCAAACCCATTTCCACTGACTTCAAATGCAGTACTTACTCCATTCCACTGCACCACATTGCAACTATATGACTCTATAATGATTTATGTATGTATTTTTATGATAAAAACCTAAAACCTGAATATCTACGATCACATTCATTCTTATATTTTTACACACACACACATACACACACACTTCTATCAGTTTACTACATGGCTAAATGAATTTTAACATCAAGAGTGAAAGGGCTGGTTGCTGACTGTAACCAACAAAAGTGGGGGAAAATCAGAAACAGTTCATGAAATGTTAATGAAAAACCAGCTCCTTCAGGTTTCCTTTCATGAATATAAACTAGTACCTCCTTATAGTCTCCATTTCTGTTTACTCTGTATCCTTCAGGAGTATGAAGCTGAACTGTAGTATCACTGATCACTTCAATGCAGCATTCCTGATTTGGAAAGCTCAGTGGGCGAACCCTGCAGTACACCTGAAATGAAAGAATACCCAAATTACTATTTATTTAAAACTAATCAAAACCACCTTAAGGAATGAAGTGTTAGTTCTTTATGAGGAACTAACTTTTTGCTTAGAGGCTTATCAATTTTTAAAAAGGGAACTTAAAATTATGAGATGGCAATGCAAACAACACATCACTTAGGATGAGAAAAGGTACGTACAAAAATAGAGCTACAACTTAAAACTTTTCAAAATTTTACATGTCTAAAGTTAAATTAAAATAGGTTTTCATAAAAAAAACTTAAAATAACACAATTAATAATCAACAATAGATAGACCTCTGAAGTGTACAGCAATTAAATTTGCAATTTAACAACTAATACAAATAAATTAAGCCTTACTTCTGTAAGGCTTAATATTTATTTTCAAATACTGGTAAAAGTTATTTATTACTTTCAGAGAATCTTTCTTCAACTCATGATTGAGTATAACTTTGAAGTAAACATCCTATATCATAGAAACTTCCATCAGCTGACATACTATGTGCAGAAGCCAACTTTAAACTCACAGGCCTACACTTGAAAGTAGAAAGGGAGCATTTGCAGTTTTAGGTAAGCACTGCTGTGAAAGGAACCATTACATACAAATAAGAACTCTAAGAAGAATTTAAGGATTAAGACTTTTTATCAATCAATAAGCATATATTAAGCATTTCCTACGTGACAGGCACTGCACTAAGTGCTGGGGATACAAAGAAAGATAAAACAAAGTTCCTGACGTCAAGAAGTTTTTATTCTACTGAATACCAGAACATGCAAAAAAAACCAAAACAAAACAACCAACTACGTATATATAAGACATCTACAACAGCAGTGTCAGTTCCGAATACAAATAGAAGCCGCTAAACCAAGACTAAGGATCCCTGCAGACTACATAATGACTTGAGTTTCAAAATGTAACTGTTACAATTTAAAATTAACTACCTCTATTTTACGGCATTTTTATTTATTTTGCTAAATATTTCCCAATTATGTTTTTTGGTGGTGTGCCTAGGGTCACATAACTAGTAAATATCAAGTGCCTGAGGCTGCATTTGAACTCAAGTCCTTGTCACTCGCTGCCCTTCCCAATTACACTTCATTCTGGTTGTGTTCTAAAGCAGCTTGCCATCCCTTTGACACCTCTATCTACACAGTGCAGATAAAAGTAAATCTCAGACGAGTCTGGTGGAACCGTGACTTGGATCTCAGGAAAGAGAACCAAAGGCAATGAGAAGAAGTTGCCAAAAGGCAGATTAAGGCTCCAAACAAGAAAAGCTTCCTAACAATTTGAACTATTCAAAAGCAGAATGGGCTGCTGGGGGACGAACCTCATCATTAGCTTGTTGAGAAGGTGGTAGAAGTAGGTGGTCTCTGAGGTCCCTTCTCACTCAGATTCTATGATTCTGGCATATTTTCTTATAAGCAGGAAGTCAAAACTTTGAAATTAATCATTGTACTGCACTCTTTTGAAATACAAAGAGTTTCCCCTCACTCTGTAATGCTGGCACATTTACGAGCCCAAGACAAAGGAGATCTTTAAAATGAAGCACTATTTTGAACTGAAAAACATAAACCTGCAAACTTTTCAATGAATACAGGCAGTTGGAAATATGGTTAATTAATAATTAGGACTCTGCAGTCAATTCTTATATCCTCTCCCATCCCTTCTTTTTCCTTGACCACAAACAGACTAAGTGAGGTTTCCACCTAATGCCTTTACTTACACGATTGCATTTGATCATGACCACTCAGTGATGCAGGTACTATAGGCAACAGTAATCTCATTTTACAGATAGAGAAATCTGAGAAACAGAGAATAAAACAATGTGCTCACAGTTGCACTTCTACTAAATTACTGAAGAGGATTCAAACCCAGACCTTTCCTGACTCCAAATGTAGTCCCCTTTTCACTATACTACATATGATCACAGCATAGTTAAAACCCTGGGTTCTAAAAGTCCATACCAACAGAACACAAGCACTGGCATGTTCTACAAAAATAAAGGGCTCAGAATACCCAGAGACAAACCGCATCTGCTACCTAAGAGCCAGAGTATCTAAGACTCATTAACAACAGGTTGGCCACAAAATGATGAATTCTTTGGCCACAGAAACCCTACTTCAATTAATTTGTTTGCACATTTTTTTTCTTACTCTTTTAAGTAGTAAAATACAGCATAAAAGAGCAGTTAAAAGAAATTAGATAAGGCGACCTTACCCCAACTGGATCTTTGAGACTTGATTGGGTTCCTTTCTTTAGAATTGGCTTCCTAGGAGTTTTACTTTTCCTGGTCATAAAAGAAATCAAAATCTTAGTGCAAAGTTAGCATACAAAAACAAATTCTTCCCTTTAATTTTCCTATTTTTATACAATCTTCCTTATTATTAATAATGATAATAATAATAAAAGAATATACAGTGATAATAAACTTTCATTCTTCAATCCATACATAATGGAATATTAACAAGGCACTATCACTGTCAAGATCATCAGTAGCTCTGTATGGTTTCAATTCTATGGAATCTCTTGCCTCTCTTGGGATAACCTAATCACCTGAAATCTCACCATCATGTAGACTAATTCAGTTTTTGACACTCAACACCTTCTTAATCCCCTAAGATCCCTTTCCCCTCTGATTGGAGAACTGGAGCTTTGGAGAAGGCTCAGAACTTTCCAGGTGACTCCATTTTTTATCGCTCTGCTAGGTTTCAACTCCACTCTGAGTACTACGTAGTTTTTTCCAACAAAAGTAAACAGTACAAAATGAAAATTTATGATTTTATATTGAATCCTCTCATTATATTGTGCTGTGTACTTAGAAATGTTTTTTCCCCCAAGTTCAAACGGAATAAAACTTTAAAAAAAACTTAATGCCTCCTGGTGCATCTCTTCACCCCTTTCTAGCACACTCACTCATACACACTTCTCAGCTTCCTTCTCTGTGTGGTCTTCTTTCCTTGGATTGTAAGCTCCTTGAGAGTAGGGACTGTCTTTCTTTTTCTTGTTTGTACTCCCAGTGATTAGCACAATGCCTAGCACACAGTAGGTGCTTAATGAATGGAATGTATGTTAACCATTACTACTGACTCTAAAAGAAGTTTTAAAAAACTAGACTCATAAGTTCATATTAAAATTAGCTTTCTTATTTGCTTGTGGTTAACATAAAATTTGCAGAGAATAATCCAAATGAAAATGTACATATAACTAAGAACTGAAGGTGAACGTTGTTTACTCTCATCTGAAAAAAGCCTCAAAGAACAGGAAAACTAAGTCTAATGTTATCAATCCAACAAGTCAATGTCCAGGGAAAAAAAAAACTCCACAGAAAATGGATAATTAATTTTTAACCAAAGAAATGATGTTTCAAGAAAAAAACCTGATTTTTTTCATGACTATGTGTTGAAATCAGAGTCATTCTTCAAAACCCCCTTTGACACCTCTGTCATGAAGCCACTCCTGATCAGTCTCTGTAGTGAAAAATCAAGGTCTCCTTCCTCCAAATCCCACTGATTCTTGTACCTCTCCTACGCATGGATCATATTTTATTGCACAGTTGCCTATATGTATGTTCTACCTCCCCTACATTTTCTTTCCTTGAGAGGAAAAAATTCATCTAATTCATCTTTGTGCCTCCCACAGTAACTAACAAAATACCATACATGCAAAAGGTGCTCACTAAATTTAACATTCAACATATACTTAGGTCCCTCCTATATGCAAATTCCTGTGCTTATCACCAAAATACAAAGTTCATACAAAACAAAGTCTCTGTCCCTCATGAAGCATATAGTCTAGTAGAGATAAAATATCAAAACAAAATTATCATATAGAATGTTACAACTAAGTACATGAGACTTATGAAACAAAGTATTTCCAAAGGAAATAATGTTATTAAAGCAGAAGGGAAGAGCAGTTCTCAAAGATGTTCATGGAGGAAGTGACATCAGAGTTGGTTTTTTAAAAGATGGGAAGAAATCCACAGGTAAGGAGGGGGTAGGTCATTCCTAGAGTAGGGAATAGAATGAACACAGCAGGAGAATGTAGGTGGGTACCCAGGAAAGAGGGAACTGAGCACACAGAAAGAAGCAATATGGGACAACGCTAAAAAAGTAAGGTGGCACTGGACTGTGGCAGCCCTTGAATGCCAAGCAAAGAAAACATCTTTGTTTACTAAGCAATAAGGAACAAGTAAAAAGTTATTGGAAAAGTTATTCTTGGCTATGATTGGGTTGGAGGAAGGAAAGTGCAGGCAGAAAGACTTTTAAGAAGACCACTGCAATAGTCTAGGTGAGTCGTAGGATTTTGTTGTTCAGTTATTTTTCAGTTGTGTGTCTGACTCTTCATGACCTCATATGGGTTTTTTTTTTTTTGGCAAAGATACTGGAGTGCTTTGCCATTCCCTTCTCCAGCTCATTTTATAGATGAGGAAACTGAGACAAACAGGGTTAAGTGACTTGTCCAAGGTTACATGGCTAGTAAGTGTATGAGACCAGATGTGAATTCAGGAAGATGAGTCTCCCTGAATCTAGCCCCTACATGCTACTCACTGCATCATGTAGCTGCCAGGGCAGTAGGATAAGAGTCGGGGCAAAAGGAATAAAGACATGAGAGATGTCAAAGAGGCAGAACTAACGTGATTTAATAGTGGATTAGAAGTAAAAAGTGAGAAAAGTAAAAAACAAGATTCTATATATGGGAAACAAGGTAGACGGCACTATTCTCAATTCCTTACTTTCCTTCCCCCCACATATTCAACAGTTACCCAATTTAGCAATTCCTGCCTCCTTGAGTCTTGGAATCTGACCACTTCTGTCTACTCACAAAGCTCCAAACTTAGTTCAGGCTCTTATCATCTCTTGCCTACATCACTTGGTTTTCCTGCCTTAAATCTCTTCCCATTCCAATCTACCCTGTAAACTGCTGACAAAATTATAACTTTCTTATTCCAACTCCAGGGGCTCCCAATTTCTTCAAGAAAACTGAATCTGAACTGTCTTAGGAAGATTCTGAAGACCACTCTGGCAAAATAAGGTATGGGACACTGAGGTTCTTTCTCAAGCTGAATTGCCAAGCATTCAAACTCTATTGCACAGAATGCAACTCCAATGGGCTGGTCACACTGTTCAAAAATTTAAGTTTGCCTAAAAGACTATTTTTTGGAGAACTTACACAAGGCAAATCCTCACACAGAGGTCAGAAGAAAAGATACAAGGTACTCTCAAGGTCTCTCTGAAGAACAAAGGAATCTATTATGAGACATGGGAGACACTGTACAGGATTGTCAAGCATGGCACGCTCACACCCAAGAAGATGCTGTGCTCATAAAGCACAGCAAAATTACAGCAGCTCAAAAGGAACATGAGATGTGCAATGTTCATGTGGACTATTTGTGCCTGACTGTGGTAGAGCTTCTGAGCTCCTACTGGTCTGATCAGCCACTGTCAGACATACTGCACCCTGACCCAGACATGGTAACGTCATTTTAGTCCTCTTTGAGCATGAAGGACAAGCACAAATCAATTTCTTTTAGGAGCACTCATAAACTTTAAAGCCCCTAGTAGAAACCTGATCCCAATTCATCTTTCCAGTCTCAGTGGACTTTACTTCCTCTCCTGAACTCCAGGACACAACTAAGCAAGCCTTCTCTCTGTTCCTCAAATGACAATTCCTATTCTATCTTTGTCCTTTGTATTCTATCCCTCACTTATGGAGTATCCTCAGTCATCTCTGCCTCACAGAATCTCCCTCCTTTCTTAATCTCATTATATTTATATAATTTATATATTTAACCTTATATTTAACCAATTTGTATATATTCTCCATCTTGATTCTATATATACTTGTTTCACTTTGAGACTATAAGTACCCTGTGAGTAAGAATTGTTTCATTCTTTGTACCAGTATCTCCAATGTATGGGAATAGTAGGTTCTTAATGAATTCTTTTTGATTGAAAGGAGCCAAGGACAGACACTTAAGAATTTCCAAAGCAAAGAGTCAAGGATGGATATGAGAAACCAACAAGAAAGTTACCAATAGAAGCATCTGGTCAACAATCAAAAGCTGCAGAGAGGTCAGTAAGGAAGAATGACTTTTAAAAACACTGAATTTTGCAAATAATTGGACAATGGTGTGCAGTTTCAGTAAAGTGGTAGGAAGAAGTCTGATGGCAATAGGTAAAATAGAGGGAGATTAATGGGTGAATGAATGCTCAGACCAAACACCATTATTTCCTTCCTACAAAAAGTTATGCTTCCTATTCAGATACCTATGCCCTAAACCATAAATTTCTTACTTGTTAACAGGTTTTCTTTTTTACTTCCATGTATTTTCAATGCATTTCACTACGTCTATAGTTTCTATCTCTTGGTCTAGAACTGTGAGTTCATCAATAGCAATCTACTAATTAGGAAAGTGGCCACTCTCCTTCATGAGCAGCTCATATATAAATTATAATTAGTTATAGAGAGTTACACATAGAGCTGCATTTCTATACAGAGATACAGAGATAATATTTGAAATATATTGCAAATAATATTTGCAAAGTGTTTAACACAGTACCTGTCACATTTCCTCCCCTTAAATAATATGGTCACACAGCTCATTCAGTGTCAGAGGTAGGACTTGACGTTTCTATCTTCAAGAATCTGTGATTTTAATGGTGTGGGAGCTAATTCTACAGATGCAGATCACAAACCTTTTACCCCTTAGTAAAGAGTTTACAGAGTTGCTCCAGTTAAAGAATGATAATAATCACCCTACAAATGAGCTTCTCTACTACTCTGATTCCCAGACAATTAAATGACAGTACATCATCTAACAGTACTCAATAATAGCCCATATTTAGCATTTTAAAGGCTTTTCTCAGAGCCAACACTGTGAAGCAGGAGTGGTAGCTGTTACCCTTTTACAGATGGTGAAACCTAAGGTGTACAGAGGCTCTGTCTTGTCCAAGGTCATACAGTATCTGGCAGAGACAGGTCTTAAAATACAGGTCCAGTTCTTCCTTCATTGCACCAGTCTACATCTCTAAGCAATACCAGGGTTATCCTTTTTAAGACCAGAACAAAAAAGACCTACATACAATACCCTCCCTCCAAGGACCTCTAAATTTAAAAAAAAAAAAAAAAAAGGCTGAAGTCTCTTTGCCAGGGGCAGGAGGGGGTTGAGGGAGGGAGAGGGTAAGGGGGTAAAGGAGTGATAGACGGGAACTACCAGTGTGAAATAACACGGTGTCCCCCAAATCGTAGCAGTTTCCCACAGCACTAAGTCTTATCAGAAAAAGTTAATGTATGGGTGGTTTTACTGCTGCTTCCCTCTCCCCCTTTTTAAAAGAGGGGCAGATGACTCACAGGGATGACTTCACTTAAGAAATCCAAGGTGAAGTAAAAACAAAAGATATGAATAAAAATGGGTGGCCTGGCCTCCCCTTCTCACAAGGGCGCGGAACCGGACCGGGAGAGGGGAGGGGGGCAGGGCAGCCGGCCTCCGTTACCTCCTCTGCTAAGTTTGCCTGAAGAAAGTTTGGGGACAGTGGGAAGGGGCGGGGCAAGCATGGGGAAGGCCTTCGGAGTCCAGGAGGACGCCAGGTCAGGTCTGGAGACAAGGGAGCGGAGGAGGGACGCATCCCATTCCTAGCCCCGAGGAAGGAGGGGGGCTGCCCCACGCACCCCAAGGCTTCGCCTTCCCTTCCCCAGGCTGTGCTCCCGGCGGGAGCCCGGGCGATGGCACTCGCGGGGATCGCCGTTCCGGGGCGAAAAGAGGGGGGTCTCGCCCCGGGGCCCGACCCCTGCCCCCGGGAGCCCCCTCCCCTCCCCTCCCCCAGCCCAGCGGCCAAGTCGCGCTATCCCGACGCGGACACTCACGCTGGCTTCATGGCCGCAGCGGGCGCTCTATCGGCGGCAGGCGGCGGAGAGAGCTCGGGGCCAGCTGGCGGGAAGGCTGGGGGGTCTCTGTCGCCGCGCTCGGGTCCCCGAGAGCTCCCTGACGCACAAGCCGAACGGTCGCTCTCTTCACCCTCGCCCAGCGAGGCAAACCGGACCGGGCGGGCGCGCGCCCCCGGCGCATTTCAAACGGACCAATCAGCGTCCACGGCGCCCCCCACGTGCTCCGGGGCGGGGCAAAGAGTGTGGCTTCGGGCGGGAAGCGTCCCCCCTCGAGGACGGAAGTGGGACTCGTTTCCAAGGAAACCAACAGCTGAGGGGCAAACTTCCCTTCCGGAAGGAAAACAGTGACCCGACTTCTGGTACTCGCGCCCCGCAATCCCAAACGCCCTGGGTGGCGGGTCTTGTCTGCCTACGTACTGAGCGGTGTGAGGCTACGCTGCGGCCTTCCTCATCTCCCCTCACGTGTCCGTCCCCTCCGCCATCCTCCCTCCGAGCCAGTGTCCAGCGCTGGACGATTCCCGAGTGCCAGGGAAAGCGAAAGCCAGGAGCTCCCAGGCTGCCGGTGGGCAGCGTGCCATCCGCTGTAGACAGACGTGGTAGAGACAGGACAAGCAGAAGCGGGGCCTTGGGGAGGCTGGGACGTGAGCGTGATAGGCCTGGGGGCAGCCAGAGCCTCGAGAGGGCTGCAGGTAATTCTGTCTGTCTGTCTGCGTCTCTCAGAGGATTTCAGGATGATGAGTTTCTGGAGACCAGGAAAGCAGCCTGGTAGCGTCAGGTTATTCGTTATTGAGAAAGAAAGAGAGAGACTGGGGGGGAGCATATTATGAAGAGCTCCAGATGCCGGGCGATTTTATGTATTTGTCTTCGAAGTGATCTGGAGGTGACACGGTCAGACTTGCGTTTTAAGAAAATCCCTCTGACCGTAGAAGGGAGGATGAACTGGAGTGGGGAGAGCCCACCCGCCGGCTATTACGATAATAGAGGTGTAGAGGGAGGAGTCTTCAGCAAGGTGGTGAAGAAACCTTTGCAACAATCAACATAACCAAGCAAAATCAATTAACTCGGTACGCCAGCAAAATTCTATGTCTCTTTTTGCCACCCTTGTGCTGGTTCATCACCCCTGTCCTGAAGTGGAAAACAAAGTTTCTTCATAGACCCTTTGGAGATGTGGTTGATCTTGGCTTTGATCAGGCTTAAGTCTTTCAACGGTGCTTTTCTTTACAATGTTGTTACTCTGTTGTTACAATGTTGCTCTTTTCTTATTCCCCAGTTATGATAGTGGTTTCATGCCCTTCTTCCTCCTTTTCACATTAGTAATATTCTGCTTTTACTCTTTCTTTCCTTCCAACCCTCAGAGCAAATCCATGTTATGCCCTACCCCCTACCCATATTCATCACCGTTTTACTCCCTCACACTCTTTAAAAAGATTAAGGTTATAAAGGGACACTCGTTTTGTCTTTCCATGTTAATAACATTGTTCAATTCCTTTCAAATAAACTTACATTTCCAGGTTTCTCTAGACTGTTAATATTTCAAAGTTATTAATCTGCTTACTCTGATCTTTTTAATCAGAAATACTTGAAAGTCTTCTGTTCCATTGCAGGTTCACTTTTTTTTTCTTTGTAGGATTATACTCAGATTTACCAAGTAATTTATTCTTGGTTGTAAACCCAGATTATTTGCCTTTTGGAACATTGTATTCCAAGATCCCTCCTATTTGTAGTAAAAGCTACCAGGTCTTATGTGATCCTGACTGTAGTTCATATTTTTTTTCTTTGATCTGGGAGCTTTTGGATTTTGACTGTGACATTCCTGAGACTTTCACTTTTGGGGTTTCTTTCAGAAGATGATTAGTAGGTTCTGTCTTTATTATGTCCCCTAGTTGTAACAGATCTGGGCAATTTTCATTTATAATTCTTTAAAGTATAATGTCCAGAATTGAAGAAATAAGCATAGGCAATGAGGAAACAAAACTGTCATTTTTTGTACATAATATGATGGTTTACCTAGAGAAACCTGGAGTCACCTTAAAAAGTAGTCAAAACAATGAACAATTTCAGCAAAGTTTCAGGATACAAAATAAAACCACACAAATCGTCAGCATTTCTGTGTATTACCAACAAAATCCTGCAGGAAGAGATAGAGAAATTTTATTAAAATAACAACAGACACTATAATATTTGGGAGTCTACCTGCCAAAACATACATAGGAACTATATGAACACAGTTTTGAAACTCTTTTCCGACAAAGACAGATCAGAGAAAAATTAATTGAATAGACTGAGCCAATATAATAAAAATGGCAATATTACTTATTCAATTCCATAATAATCAAAGAATTACTTTATAGAACTAGAAAAAAATAACAAAATTCATATGAAGGAATAAAAGGTTAAGAATATCAAGGGAATCCATGAAAAAAAAAGGTAAGGAAGGGGGACTAAGAGTACCAGATGTCAACTGTATTGCAAAGCTGTAATTGTCAGAAAAGTTGGGTACTCAATAAGAAATAGATTGATCGGTGAAACAGATTAGGTATCTAATATACAAAAGAAAATGAACACAGTAACATTGTGTTTGATAAACCCAGAGATCCCAGTTACAGGGAACAAGAGCTCTATTTGACAAAAACTGCTGGGAGAACAGGAAAGAAATCTAGCAGAAACTAGCATAGACTAACATCTCATACCATATACCATCATAAGCTCAAAGATGAGCTCATGATTTAGAAATAAAAAGTGCTAGCATAAAAAAATTAGTGTATCAGAGGGAAACTTTCCTGTCACATCTATGGATAAGGGAAGGAATACAAGGGTTTTCAGGAGGTAAAATGAATAATTTTGATTATCTAAAATTTAAAAGATTTTGCCCAAACAAAACCAGTGCAGCTAAAATTGTAAGAAGAACAAGAAACTGGAGAAATTATTTGCCATAAGTTTTTCTGACAAAGATCTCATTTCTAAAATGTATAGGGAACTGAGGCAAATGTGCAATAATAGGAACCATTCCCCAACTGATAAATGATCAACAGATATGAATAGGCAGTTTTCAAAGGAAGAAACCAAAGCCATCAATTGCCATATGAAACAATGCTGTAAATCACCAATAGAGATATGCAGATTAAGACAACTCTGAGGTACCATCTCATATGCATCATATTGGCTAAGATGACAAAAAAGAAAATAACATAAGGGAAAAACAAGTATACTAATGCAATTGGTAGAATTGTAAATCAGTCTAACCATTCTGGACAGCAATTGGGAATTGTGCCTAAAAGGCTATTGAACTGCATATCCTTTGCCCCAGCAAAGGTACAACTATTAAGGCTATTCACCTTGTGTTGTATTTGTCCTTCATTGCTGAAGAAAACCATGCCATCAGAGAAATGATGACATGAGTTGTACTTGACTTTGTTTTGAGTGAGGGAGGGCTGTGCAAGGTCACCAGCCACTTATCCTCCAGAGCCATCTGGATCCAGTGACCAGATATTTCTCAGGATGACTGGAGATGACCAAGGATGCACTAGGTGACCTTGGGCCCTTTAGGCCAAGGTCTTTGCAGGCACTCACTTAGGGTGAGGTAACGCCCATTCATTGAATAGTCCTGTTTAAGAAGTAGCCAGGTCATGGCCCCTTTAATAAGGTCAAGAAAAACAAAGACATCAGGGTGGGTGGGAAACAGCAACAATTACTATTGGTAATCACTCTAAAGCTAAGGAGGGTCCAGAAGAGCCCTTGGGCAGGGGCTCATTGTCATCCTAGCTTCAGAGTGTAGTAGATTTAAGGTTTTGGAAACGGAAAAGATGGGAAGGGAAGCTGAGTTACCCAGCTAGCTGGGTCCCTATTCAGCCAGCTGCATCTACTCACAGGATTGTGTTCGTCCTTCAATGCCGAAGAGGACCATACCCTCAGAGGAATGATGACATGACTAGCACTTGACTTTGTTTTGAGTGAGGGAGGGCTGTGCAGCTCACCAGCCTCACTTCTCTTCCAGGCTATCCACCAAAAAGAGCAAAGAAAGAGGAAAAAGATCCATATGTACAAAAATAAATTTTTAGTGGTAGCAAAGAATCTTAAGGTAGCAAAGAAACTTAAGGGATCCCCATTGGGCATGGCTAAACAAGTTATGGTATACGAATGTGACAAATACTATTGTGCTGTAAGACAGGATGAAAGAAATGATTTTAAAACCTTTATGAACTGCTGCAAAATGAAGTAAGCAATGCCAGGAGAACAACGACGTGAGCACCACAGTGACCTACCACAATTCCAAAGGACGCATGCTATTCACCTGCAGAGAGAGCGCTGATGGACTCAGAGTGCATTTTTTTCTTGCTTTTTTAGAGGGGAAGAGGGCATGGCTAATATGCAGTTTTGTCATGCATGACTACGTATATTTGTAATAAGTTTTGTTTTTCATGCTTTCTCATTGGGTGAGGGAGGGGGAAAAAGGAGGGAGAGAATTCAGAACTAAAAAAAATTAAGTCTCTTTACTTAAAAAATAATAAATTATAGTGTATAAGCTTTTATAAAAAAACTGTGGTTTTCATTAAATCCAGTAATTTTAAAATTACCTCCCCTTCATCCAGAGAAAGAACTATAGAGTCTGAATGAAGCATACTATTCTCTCTCTTTTTTTGTTTTTTTCTTTCTTGTGGTTTTTCCCTTTGGTTCTGATTCTTCCTTACAACATGACTAATGTGGAAATATGTTTAATATGATTGTACACTTCTAGCCTATATTAGATTATATGCCATCTTGGGGAGCAGAGAGGGGAGGGGAGGGAGAAAAAATTGAACTCAAAATCTTATTAAAAGTGAATGTTGAAAACTAAAATTAAATTTTTTAAAAAAGAAAAATAAATTATCTCCCCTGGATCTATTTTCCAGGTCAGTAGGCTTTTATTAACAAATATCTTGTATTTTACCTTTTTGATTTGGTTATAATAATTTTTGCCATCTCATGGAGTCACTGGTTTTTTGTTTTTTGGGGTTTTTTTGGTTTATTCTAGTTTCTATTTCTTAGATAAAGTTTACCACATTCTCGTCTAAGTTATTTAATACCTTTTCAATTCTTTCCTGCAGGAGAGATTTTATTTCACTTTTTATGTTTTCCTTCAAAATCCATTTCTTTTCCTTGGTGCCTCTGCTTGCAGCTGTTATAGTTACATGTTTTTTCATTTGGGGGAATCTCTAGATTTACAATAATTTTTGATATTGATTTCTCCTTTCTTTGATTTACTTATTTCTCCAGCTTTAGCTCTTGAATTAGGACAGTGACAGTCTCTAATGTGCTTTTGTGTGCAATGGTTTTGGGCTTATCCTCGGTCATCTGCATTCTACTGGTAACCACTTCTAAGGTTAAGAACTCCTGATCTTTAAGGTTCTGAGCGTTGGATTTTCAGGACCTTCTGTAGCATCTCAGAACAGAGTGTTAGAAGCCTCTGAGCCCCCTGGGCCTGGGGTGTTCTGGTCTCTGTTGTAGTGATGCCTTCTGGTTCCCAGCTTCCTATCCTGAGGCTTTTCTGACCACCCTGAGGCTTTACAGGGGGAGATTCTGCTCATACTGCCTCTAGACAGCATTCCTGGGAAACACTGTCCCAGGTCCATCTCTAGTGGCACTAGCAGATGCTGACTTAGCTGGTGGCCTGTCTTACCTATTGCCCTTGGGCTTCTAGCTGACCTCTTATGCCATTTGAGGTTGAAAGAATTACAGTCATTTCTTGTACTTCCTGACCATTATTTGATCTGAAGTGAACATTAGAGTCTTAATGGAGTAGATATGTCTAAACAAGGTTTACACAAAGGGAAAATATGTTTGATATATAGAAGATGGATGGCCATTTCAGACTGCAACAGTGGCACGTGTGCCTAAATTGAGCTAATAGACAAATTAAGTAGCTAAATAAAGCTTATCCAAATTCACCTCAGACTGACAGAGTAAGGCTGTATTGACATGTTTTTTCTATCTAGGAAAACCTCTGATACTGTATTTCTAAAAGGAAAACCCTCTTAACCAACATGAGTGAACTATCTGTCATCAACCTTCTTAAATAAATGTGTATTTATGAAGTGATAAAAAAAAATGACCAAAATCATGGGGAAAATGAATTGTTATAATAAATAAATTTTATTTTACATGTTTTTAGAAACAAGAAATCTATACAGGGAGCACAATTTGAAAAACATCTCTTATTTAGAAAGGGGGCTCAGTTGACCTTATCTTTTCATCCATAATGGATCTCTGGCAAGAAACCAACATTCAACTAGTTCATGTTTGTGGTCTAATCAGTAGACCAAACGTTATTCATATCAATTTTATAGCCACAGTCATTTAAGGTTCTCCAAATTATCATTATATTGTTATCAGTAAGCATCAGTTCATTTATTCAGAAAAGAGACATTGCATAGCTACTTAAGGAGTTACAGCCTTTTCTCAGGTACTGATTAAAAGTGATCAGTATGATCTGAACATAAATGACTTCTTCCAAACATAATCTACCTTAATTGCAATGTTAGGAAAATTGAGGATAACAAGATATACTCCTATTGGGTGTATCAGTAAACTGCTTGCCATTCCTTCAGCTTTCTAATGGTACTAAGACATAACTGCATATCATTTTATATGATACTGCTTATTATATCTGTATCCCCTCTACCTCTCTCCATAGAGAGAGGGGGATGGGAAAGGAGAGAGGAGAGAGGATGGGGCAGGGCGTTGTGGTAGAGTAAATAAATATAGAGCTGGCCCCCAAAATCAAGAAGTTCTAGGTGATCCAAGACTAGTCACTTAACCTTTCAAAGCTCTAACTGTAGGCAAGTCTGTTGATAAGTTACAGAGAAGGAACTGAACTTTATTTGTAGAAAGTTCCCTCATCTGTAAGTACTATATATATATCACTGAGCCCAAAGGTCCAGTTCTTATCCCTAAGGAAATGTAAGTGATATTTCTTGAACTTGTAAATAATTCTTAGTTTACTTTAGAAGAAAATTTCTAAAATTCATGTCTTATAAGTCATTTTGTATCTTTGACCATAAACTTTATGAAAAAATCTTATGCATTATACCTCTACCAAGATATAATATACCCAAACGTAGAAAGTTTTGAAAAAATTGGTTATTTATTCTGTCGATTTTAACAATTTATTCTGTCACATGCAAGTTGAAAGATAACTCACATCTACCCCATAAAAACCTAATAGTCCTCATTAATCATTTCTGATCCAATTCTTGAGCAAATTGTCATCACTGTGCAACCATACATAATAAAAATAACATTGCAGTCATCACCATGATGTCTTTTGCATAAATAGAAAAAAGCATTTAAAATTTGTATCACTGAACATATTCACCACAGATTTAAGATTACAGTAAGAGTGAGCTAAGCCAATAAAGGTCTAATATCTCTAATGTAAGAATATTCCAATAGCTCATCCTTCAGTGCAGACTACTATAAAGTACCAAAGAGTACGACCTACATAATTTTATTTTGCCAGTCTACTCTATCCACAGGAAGTAAACTGATAATATCATGAAATTATATTTCTTGATTATGCATCTATAATAAATTATTACCTGAATGAGTACACGATTATTCTAGGATCTTGATCAGTTTCATTTCAAATGAAATATTTAGGGTATTCATGAATGAGAAAAAATTATACTCTAATATGATCTGAAAGAGGAGAGTTTATAAGTGGGTCCATTATAAATTTATTGTCTCACAATTTCTATACTTTCTGCAGACACTTAACCCTAGTCCTATGAAAGCATTGTATTGAAACAAATAATGAATACAAAGAGTTTTAATCCTGTTTAGAAGTGGAAACCGTCTGAACCAAGATGGGAAAATCCTTATGAACTGAGATATTGAATACTAAACTGATGAATGCTGAAGATGTTCCCTATGGGCAGATTTTCATGTATTCTTTGGCATATCTTACATTCTCTTTCTTTGGCCTTTAGCATTCTTGGCACACTAACACTAATCCCTGCAGTATATTTAAAACTGAGGCAATATTCAACATAGGAAAGAGGAAGATCCTTTTTTTATTGAAAATAATCCTTCTCCCTTCCTATGATTTTCACATCAAAACTCTTTATCCTTCCCTAGTTGTTGCCCTTCTCCCCTTGGTGACAGCACCTTTGGAGAAACAATAGGCATAATTTCCATCACATTCCCTTAAGGTGCGTCTAAATAAGGCAATTCTGAGGCAAACAGAATTTATTGCTGACTAAGTAACACTGCCCTTCCTCCAATTCCTTGAGCCTCGGTTTTCTTATCTTTCACATGGGGAGAATATCCAGCGAATCCCCAGGAAATTAATAAATTCAAAGGCACTTTGAAAAGTTAAAAGCAATATATAAATGTGAAATGGCAATAGTGTTAACGTCTCCATGGAGCACCCAGTGAGATTTTAAATCTTGGTTCTGTGACAACCAAAAAACTTCCTACACATGTTGAGCTGCTAGGAAGATGTTAACCTACAAGGCCACTGTGGCTTACCTATTCCAGTGTTTGAATCTAAATTCAAGCTTTTTCCTCTAGGTGAGGAAGTACATGCTTGAATATTTGTTTCCTCATGGAGAATTTTGCCCTATCTCTCTAAGCCCTGGTCTTAAAATGAAGTGGCAGTGAAGGGAAGGGGAAAAAAAGAAAAGAGACCAGACAAGAAAACAAAGACTATTTGTGTAACCTGTTAGAGAAATTAAACAGACCTAGGAACAACTGAACTTATGATTTGGGGTTCAATATCAAACACTTTATTTAGATCTCAGTTTCCTCATCTATAAAATGAGAGGTTTAGACTAGATGATTTTTCTAAGGCACCTCCCAACTCTGACTTTCTAAAAGTCTATGGAATATGTACATATGTGTGTGTACATATATACATATATATATGATTATTTGATTCAGTGGAAAAAAACAACAATCACAGTTTAATATTTGGTCACCAAAAGTTCATTATTTTAAATACTGCATATCCATTAAATCTTGTATTCCTGCATCCCATTGGCAATAGGAAAACACTTCATAGGCTACAATAGTAAGCCATTTGTAGAGGATTCTAAGAATATACTTCTAAAATCCAGATCTGCTCACCAAGTATATTAGATAGGACCTGCTACTTTGAATACCAGATGGAATGCAGGGAAAAAGAACACTCTGCATCCATTTCCCTAGCAGAGAGAAGAAAGATAGTTAACCAATGGAGAAGGGAATGGAGTCTTTCAATGTTCTCCAGGTTTCATTCCCCCCTCAATCCCTACAATATCTAGTTCTCTTTTCTTTCTCTTTTTCTGCATCTTCCCAATGGTTTTTTTTTACCTTCATCTCTCTTTTAGAAGGACTGGAAGCATGGAAGTTAATGGAATTGTTGATGGATGATACTCAATGTGAATCTCACTGTAAAGTAAAGCGATTCTTCAAAAACTGTAGTGTAAAGGCAAATTAATGATATGCTTAGCCCTTAACATGTAGTACAAGTTGAAAAGTTGATCAAAATAAATTTAAACTTCATAAAATATTATTTATCTGTTCTTACAGAGACACGTTCTAACTTCTCTCCGTCTTTAACATATTACATAGAAAATCAGTGCAAATTGAGACATTTCCCCCACTTAAATACTCTCCCACACCAGCTTACTCACAAAAGCTGATTCACAAATCCAATATGAATATCATAGCATTTTATGAGAAGTATTGTGCCACTTTTCAGTGGTAACATAGTTAAAACAGAATCAGATTATTCTACATATTTAGAAAAGCTTATAGGCTGGATCATGTTTCCTTTTTTTGTAATTCTGGCTCTGGAGTCTGATACAGAGCAATTGAGAAATAAGCAATGTTAATGAAGCTGAAGATGACACACAGACATATTGCCCCAGCTGTCTGAGCGAAAGAGGGAGGTATTGAAGTAGCTAGAAGCCACTCTTTTCTCAATGTCATGTCCAGAAATATGGCTTCCATCTGTAAGTGTGTTCCCAAGATGACACACACATGAAATAGCTGGTGACTGTGACCTACAATAAAGAAACCAACAGAATTTCAGCAAGCAATGTTAATTTTCTAAAACGTCTTTAGCATCCCTGTTAGGCATTAACTCCATTTTCTAGATGGGGAATCCTGGGTCTTAGAACTTGGCCATAAACTACCTACTGAGAGCCAGGGCCAGATCCCTTGTATTTTGGAGCCAGTGCTTTAGTGCACAATACTTTTCAGCTCCAGAGTCAACCATTTTTTCTACTGGAATCTCATCCAAGGTCTTGGTATTTATTGGCCAGTCATTTCAGCATAATTGAAATGTGTTGAATTAGAAGTCCTTTTCATCTGATGACTTGCTGAATTATAGCTTAACTTACTTTGTTATTTTTAATGCACACCTCAGAAAAAAAGGAATAAAGAAAATGAAGAGATGCAATTGCCAAGGTACAGGTCCTATAACATGGATCATTAATTACATTAGACAAGAATATTTTAGGAATATAGCTTTAGTGTGAGGTTGCCAGTAAACCTTGGTTGGTGAAAGGAGGAAGGAGTATTAGAACAACAAACACAAAGAGAAAGAAGTTGTATGGATCCATTTTTAAAAGGGACAAGTAAACCAACTCTGTCCATTTAGTTCCTTGATAATTTTACTTCCTTTGTAAAGCCTTTCCCAGGTTATTCAGCAGAAGCAGAGACATAAATAGAGCTATGGTGAAAAGAGGAGTTGTGACCACTAACTTAGAAATCTAAGCCTTATTTTCAGTGCACAGAGAGAACTATAATTTCTAGATTAGGAACTACTTCACATCTAGTACTTCTAACCCATACCAGATCTACTAGTTCCTGTACCCAAGCAAGATGCCTGTTGAGAAAAGTTCCCCTGTGTCCCCCTAGTCTGGCCAATAAATGAATGTCCCTTGTTTAATAAGATCTGGGGGTTTTTCCTGAAACAATGGGTAATGATGATCATTGTGCTAGCAGAGCTGAACGGAGAAAGATGGTTTCATTCATCCTGACCATCCACTTGTTGGCTACAGTCCAATGCTATCACAGCTGTCACTAAGCTAGCATGAAAGAGGCAATCAATATTTGACATATCTGAAATATGACTATATTAGGATAAGTAGCTACACCTCTACAGGCCTAATAACAGTGACAATGTCAGCATTAACAATAATATTGTCTGTGTACAGCGAACGGCAACAAGCTGCTAAGTACTCTGGGGAAAGTAGCAGTAGAAAAGGAAATCCCATGTTTTCTAGATACGTTTCTTTACAGTATAAAAAGTTCTCAGATATTTCTTACTTTACATTGTTCAAATGGGAGAGGGAGGCTGTAAGAGGGGCAAAATTCTTTGCCAAGATCTTTTCTCTGTCCTTAGGTGAATTAATATATTGCTAATAAAATGTCCAAGAGTGGGCTTTTATGAGACAATGAGCTGTCTTCTCCTTTGGTCCCTTCCCACTTTCATAGAAAAGATGACTTTTTTACAATGATGGACTTTATCGTATGCTTCATCATTTTTCTTTTAGCAGTCCTTCACCCATTTTGTTCCTTTCTGATCTTTATACCAAAGGAGGAGGTTAACAAAAAAGTGAAGTAAAAGTAGAGGATGCATAGCCCAATGGAAAGTGCTGGATTCAGAGCCAGGAGGGTAGAGGTAAAGTCTTTTCTCTGTCTGTGACCTTGGGCAATTCACTTAGCCTCCGTTAGCCTTAGTTTCTTATTTGTAAAGTGAAGAAACTGGATTCAAAGGACCCTCCTAGCTCTAAATCTGGTATCCTGCATGATCCTGTGAGGGAAATCAGGAATTAGACAAATGGTGCTGATTGATCAAAGCTCTTGAATAAGGGAAAAGGGATGGTTGTTTTGACCAAGGTCATCTTTCTAGATTCACTTAAAACCAATAAAACCTACTATGTGGAAAAGGTATTGCCCACATAGTATTTGCTCACATAATATTTCTGTATTCTGTGTGGAACTTGGATCCTATCATATGGTGACCAAGGATGATCAAGATGTAGCTATAATAATCAGGGAGACAGCCAAGTGAAGCAGTGGATAGAGAGCCAGCCTGGAATTAAGAAGACCTGAGTTAAGTTTGGCCTCAGATACCAGCTGTGCAGTCCTGGACAAGTCACTTAACCCTGTTTTTGCCTCAGTTTCCTCATCTGTAAAATAAGCTGGAGAAGTAAATGACAAATCACTCCAGGGTCACCAAGAGTCGAACATGACTGAAACAACTGACCAAAAACAACAAATAATGAAAATACCTAGAGTCACATAACACTTGAAGAAATCGTTTTGTGACTGCTTTTCATGTTTAAGATTTATAAGGCAGTTTTCATCACAGAAACATCACAAGGTAGACTGTGTGAGTAGTACTAGCATCCCTATTTTCCAGATGAGGAAATTGGTTCAGAGTTTATTTCAACAATCCTTTTATTAAGTTCTTATTCAGTGTCAGGCGATATTTATATATAACTTTGCCTAAGTTGCATAGCTATTGTCACACTGGACTCAGTGCAAGATCTCTGGACTCTTAAAACCATGATTTGCTGCGCTGCCTCAGTGTTATCTAATTGTTTTTTCAGTCAAACCCTTGCTTTGAAAGCCCAGCCACCTCCCACACTATCCCACCTAATCCCTAGCGAGCTCAGTGAAACAACCATATGAGGAAGTAGCTCCCACAGGCTGGCGCTACACACACACACACACACACACACACACACACACACACACACACACACTCAACTTAGATCTATAATCAGTCATAATTTCCACTAATAATAACTAACATTTATGTAGCACTTACTATGTGCTAGGCACTTAAAATTATCTCATTTAATCTTCACAGCAGCTCTGGGAGACGTGTTATCATTATCTTCATTTTGCAGGTGAGGAAACTGAGGTAAACAGAGGTTAAGTGGCTTATCCAGACTCACAAATGTATTAAGTGTCTGAGGCTGGATTTGAACTTGGAGCTCCCTGACTCCAGGCTTAATGCTCTATCCACTGTATTACCTAGCCCCCTAGATTCCAAAGACCACCAAAGAGTACCTCTCCCCACTACCATGTACTCCCTTAGGATAGATGTCCTTCTGTGACTTTCGGGGTTGCCCACTTGTTATTCTTACCTTATATTAAAATATTTTCTGGAGAGAGGCAATGTCGCCTACTTGTGACCCCACCCTCTACACTGAAGACAACCCTGGCTACACACATCTTGTTCTGTGCCAGCTTTCAATATCTCTTAATCTTGTATTGTTGTCCAGAGACCTTAGGGACCAGCAAACTTGAATATCAATGCATGAAAAGTCTTCAGTCCTGAAGTGTTATTTCTCTTCCCTAATCACAACATACTTCTTAATGGACATGTGCATTAGCTTCTGGAATATTTCAGCCCTTCTCACAGAGTGGGGGAAAGTTAAAAATTCTTATTTCCCACTACTTACCAACATAGTCAAAGAGTCCAGGAGCAAGCCTCTCAGGTAAGTGTGCAGCATAGAGGAAACAAGCAAGGATGGCAATGACCGTGTGCTTTTGGTGATAGGGATTTGCTATCTCCCCAGAACTCTCTTCCGGTGATGTGAATAGCTGTAGGTATTTAAAAGAAATGTCATGCCTAGAGATTGTTCATAAAGTAAGATGAATGATTGGAGAACAGGCAGGGAGGGATGGGCCTTCACTTCTACCTGTGCCACAGACAAACAATAATTCTGGAATCTATATACACCAACATGCATACATACGTGTTCTGGACACCAGTATCATCATCTCATTGCATTTGTGACTCAACAATTGAAGCTAAGGAGATGTGTAGACAAACTGCTAAAACTGAGAGGGATTCTTATTCAAAATGAGCCCAAAGCAAAGATGGGTTTTTGTTGTGGTTTTTCTGTGTGGGGCAATCAAGGTTAAGTGACTTGCCCAGGGTCACAAAGCTAGTCAAGTGTCTGAGGTCCTCCTGACTCCAGAGCTGCTACTCTGTACACTGTGCTGCCTAGCTACCCTTTTCAGAATTTCAACAGCAGTTCATTTTTTGTTTCTAGGATAACCTTTCTCTTCAACACTTCTGTCACAACTTCAATTCAGTGTTCACAATGCTTAGTCAGCTTTTTTTCCAAAAGGCATGCAACAACTGCACTGGAAAGTTTGTGGATAGTGTCTTTACCAGTTTGGACTAGTGGTGAAAAACTAGCCAGGAAGCTGTTAACTCCCTCTTCAAGTTCTTGCTGGTGTGTCCTAGACTTCCCTAGGAACTCAGTCACCATCTTCAGTTGAGCATCAGGCAGTAACTATTCGGCATCTGCCAGCCACTGATTGAAGTCATTCAGGTCTCAATGGAAGTGTCTTTATTCTTCCACAGCTCTATCAAAATGACCTTTATGATCACTGTACCTTCTACTCAGACTGTCCTATTTTTCTTTCAACTGGGTCACCTCATTGGCATATTTTAGTGCAGCATGTATATATAAGAATATCTTCATTTAACTATTAAAATCTTGTATATTCTTCTATCCATATTACAAAGTAAAAGTAAATACTAGCTTACCCAGCTTCTGGAAGCAGAAAACTCTATCACTAGGTCTTTGAACACATCTTCATAAAGGTAACTTGTAAATACTTAAAGTGCTACTAAAACCATACTCAATTATGCTCAGTATTGTCCTAGACTAGGACAATAACAAATGTATTTTACTATATTCTAATTCGTTGAAAATTGGCAACATACATAGGGCATGATCTATAAAGCAAAAATATATTTGATTAACCACTGTACTCCTGACCATTCTGAATAAAGTTTACATTTTTCTCATAAATATATGTATAATCTTTATATCACACCTCAATTTTACACAAAATGATGTCCTATTTTGTTGTTGTTGTAATCTTATTTTCAGATAGAGTAGAAGCACTATGAGAACAGGCATTTTTTCATACTACTGCTGTTTCTCTTAGAGCACTGAGCATAATCCTGGGCAAATTGTCAGTTCCCTTTCTGCCCTGCCTATGTTTCCCTCTCTCAACAGCCTATTATACTCACCATATCAACTGCTTTCTATTAAATAAACCATTTATATTCCTGCCTTCAATGCTTTATTCATGTCGTTTCTCTTGCCTAGAATATCCTCCTCTTCTCTGCTTATCTAAAATAGCACTCACCCTTCAAGATCCAGTTCAAGTTCCAGCCATCCTAGTTCATGGGGATCTCTTTCTTCCATGAAATCATGCCCCACTGCCATTTATACTTTACTATATGGCACTCCGTTCATATGCTTGTATTGTTAAGTATCTTCTCAAGCACATCTCTTACCTGTCCAACTTAAAAATACAATGTTTGATACATCTGCTTCCTCTCCAATGCCTCGAACCTGTCAGCATCTCAGTAAATATTTGTTGATTGAATAAATCTTTTTAGGGGGCTTACATGAAAACATAACTGAGTCATCATACCCTGCAAATGATGGGGATGGTGTCCCAGGCATAGGGATATGCAAAGGCCAGGATACGTAATATCTTACAGAGC
The DNA here is from genome assembly GCF_028372415.1 of Notamacropus eugenii. NCBI lineage: Eukaryota > Metazoa > Chordata > Mammalia > Diprotodontia > Macropodidae > Notamacropus > Notamacropus eugenii. The sequence continues at coordinate 132,829,621 of NC_092872.1, read as the reverse complement.
TGGGGCTTCTGGATTTCAAGGAACCTGGATCAAGTGACAAGAAAGGAAATGGAGAGAAAAGAAACATTTTCACGGAAAATGGCAAAATACATCAGGATCAGAGATATAAAGAAAAGAACTAATGCAGTTTCATATAAATGCTTCTATTTACATGCAAACTTTACCACCATCATTGTCAATGGCTGACAAAAGTGATTCCGTCTTAGTACTGGCATGAGAAAAAAATGTGTTCCAATCACTTGACAAGAAACAAATGAAACAAGACTGGAGGGGAGCCCAGCCAAGTCAGGGAAGGAGCGATGAGAGGGAAAAGACACACAGAGACTGTCATGTCATTCAATTTCCAAAAAGTCTTTTAAAATTCAAATAAGATATAAAGAACAATGACCATATGTTCACTAGCAGAGGGGAGTAGGAGAGGAGGTATGCACACAGCTGAGTGAAACAGGTCAGTTAACATTATTCTTTTGCCTTCCATATGTTTCTATGAAGGTTATGATGTATTGTCATTAATCAGAACCTCATCAGGCTAATACTATTAAGCTCAGTGGCTCAATTAGGCATTTAATTACTTTGGGAGGTTTTTGAAATATTGCATACATCTTTGGCCCAAATCTCAAGGAAATGGAATTAATATGAATCCATCGTTTCTTTCCCCCTCCACCCCCTCTAAATGTTAAGATAGATGGAACATTAAAGTGAATGATGATGATGACTAAAAGGGAAGGCAGACAATAGCATGGCATAGTCAACAATGCACACAGAACAAGCTAGATGACTGAAGCTTAAGTAGATGGCAGAGTGGAGTTTGTTGAGTTGATAGCACAAACTGAATTGACCATAGCAGGACATGGGGGCAGTGATGAGCAAAAATAAAATGGGTTGCTGCAGCAAGGCAAACACTGAAGTCTCTGTTGGTAAGCCTGTCTGCAGAGTTGACGTGCTGATCAGCGCTTATGGCAATCTCACAAATCAAATGAAGCTAATTGATTCAGAATGCGAGAGACAAATGGAAAACCAACACTTGGATATGATATATCTAATGTATCATATCAGTGCACTGTTGCTGCCTACAGAACTGAAAAGGCAACCTATCTGACTGATCGAAACAGGGTAAAACATAGACTCTTGAGATTCATTAAGTGCCTAACTAAAAACAAAGCCCTCTTGGTCCTCTTAACACTAGCCAAATTTTTCTAATTTTGTAGCCAAGATTTTCATCAATATTTAAGGTCCTGTTCCCACCCTCTCATTTTGTCCTTACATCTTACCACTTTTATTTCTCTTTACTGCCTAAAAGCCTCTCTTTTATCAAGTAAATTTGCATACAGTTCCTGGAGAAATGATTTTTACAACTCATGTTTATGTGTCTCTTTTGCAATTCTCAAAGTATTTTCAATGTATTCTTATTTAATCATCCCAACAGCCTTGTATTATTCCCATTTTACAAACCAGAAAAAATAAGAGCAGAGCAATTAATACTTATTCAAGTTTGTGTGTCCAGTAAGTGGCAGAGCTGAGAGTAGAGCCAAGGTTTTCTGACTTAGGCTTTTTACTGCATCAGATTTTGAGCTTGCAAAGACTCTAGAAGGCAGCTAGTCCAATCCCCTAAGAGAATGACTTGCCACAAATATGTACAAATGTTATGCTGCACAACCAGTGAATCTCCATTGTTAAATATGAGGCTTTTGCCAGTACATTATATCTTTATCCTACCAGTTGTGTAATGTTCCCAAAAGTCATCAAGTGCCTTAATGCAAAGTTTGAAAGGGGCTCCCCATCGGACTGGCTATGTTTAGCCAACAGCTCTCAATTGACCACCTAACAAGTTGTGGGTTTCACTGACAGAATTTCCACACTGATGAAGTTATAGGTTATGTAAGTATGGTAACTCATAGAATCACAGTATCCCAGAATTACAAGGGACTTCAAAGGTGATCGAGTCCAATTAATGCCTGAAAAAGAATTCTTGCCTTCTGCAATATACACCACAAATGTCTCACCATTGCTTTGAAAACCTCTGGTCAAGGGAAACTCACTAGCTCTCCAGAGAAGTTCCACTTTGGGATATCTAATTATGGGGAAGTTTTCCCTTATGTCAAACTTAAAACAGACTAATTACCGTTTCTACCTATTGCTCACAGATTCTTCCACCTGGGGCCAAGTGGGAAAAGAAAGAATCTCATCAATGTGATGGCCCTTTAAGTAGACCTTAACTTAAAAAAGCTAAAGTCTCCCACTGCATCCTGGGCCATCTCCAGTTGTCCTGATGGATATATACCAGTTGGCTCTGGAGGAGGAAGTGAGGCTGGTGACCTTGCACAGCCCTCCCTCCCTCAAATCAAAGTCACTTGCAAGTCATATCATCTCACTGATGTCATGGTCCTCTTCATGAACTAAGGACAAACCGGTAATGGGAATCAAAAATCTTCCCCACCCATTGATAGGCCTCAGGTGAGGCTATTAAGGGAGGCTTGATTGGGGGAGGCTTATTTTCTATGGGGCCCACACGTTTTGCTGATTGCTGGTGAGGCAGTGGGTCACAGGGGTCATGCATACATACATATACACTTTGAAGTGAGGTTTTGCTTTGGGGCTTAGTCTTTGGAAGAAAGTTCCTGTGCCAGATGAGACTCTGGGCAGCCATTTTAAGAAGCCCCCCCTGGATTTGAACACCCAGATGTTGGTGCTTCTCTCTCTGGTAATGATGTATGTATTGTCTATGGTCAGACAGTTGGAAGCCCTGTCTGTTGGTCTTTAGTTCTCTGTATTTTTCTCTGAAGCTCAGGGTGCTGACTTTCCCCATGAACTAAGTGAATGATACATGTGCTTGACTAAAGTGATTGTTGACCCCTCAAAAGTGTTTAAAACTTTTAGAAAAAGCAGATGTAAGAACCTGTATAGCAGACCCTCCTTTGTATGCCAGGGTCCTTACTGTTACAAAATCACATGAGAAGACAAATATTCTTTTCTCCAGACAGATGTCAAGTGACCTAGTGGATAGAGTGCTGGGCCTGGAGTCAGGAAGACCTGAGTTCAAATCCAGTCTCAGATACTATCAGTGTGGCCTTAGGCAAGTCATTTGACCTCTGCCTCAGTTTCTTCATCTGTAAAATGGAGATAATAGTAGCACCTACCTCTTAGAGTTGTTTTAAGAATCAAATATTTGTAAAGCATTCAGCACAGTGCCTGGCTTCACTTCCTCCTAAACATAATGTGGGATCATAGAAATCATATATTAGAACTAGATGGGACTTCAAGTGACCATCTAGTCCAATCGTAGCCCCCATACTAGTCTCAGGGTGCCAGGTCTTTCAAGTAAGTCTTGTATGACAGTATCTCAGGTTCCTTTACTGTCCCAGTCACCCTCTGTACAATTTTGCACTTACACCAATGTCTTTGCAAGAATGTGATGACCAGAATTTAACACAATACTCTAGCTGTGTGAGCCTGGCTAGAGCAGCCATGAACATTATGCCTCAATGCAGCCCATGATTGCCTTAGCTTTCTTGGTTACTGTACCACACTGCTGATTCATATTTAGCTCCAGTTTACTAGTGTTGGGGATGGAAGCTCAATTCCATGTGGACAGTCTCGGGCGGGTAAATGTGGGAACTTCTAAATCTTAGAGTTCTCATGAGGCCCCCCATGAAACACCAGGGAATCGAGGAGTGAGACCGAGCTTTCTTGTGTATTTCCGCCTCTTCCCGTGAGAAACGTGATGGGAGGAGCATCCCCGCCCTCGAGACTGTCCCGGATCTGGGCACACCTATTGTTATCTAACAGGCACGGTATTCAGGTGCAAACTACGCGGCCGGAGAGCTTAATTAGGGTCAGGAAAGCCTGAAAGCTCTCTTAGCTCGGGAGGGGCCCTGACAGGACAGAAGGCCCCTCTTCCCTTTTCCTCTCTTCGCTCTCCCCTCCCCCTCTCTCCCCACTTATACTTCTGCTTCCAATCTCTTACCGTAAGATCTTTGCCTCCTTGGGAGATTTCTCTCTCCCTCCTAAGGAAGAGCTCCCCCTGCACATGTAACCAGGACCCTGAATAAAGCCTAACCCTTGTTCAACTCCGAAAAGTCTCTTCTCTCATACGTTTATCCGGTTTGGCCAACCGAAGACCTGTGAGGTAAGGTAAGACTCGGGTAGCCCTCAGGCCTCTAGGCCTGGCATACTAGAACCCCAGATCTTCTTCAGATGTACTGACATATAACATGCTCTGTATATATATATATATATATATATATACACACACACACACACACACACACACACACACACACACATGCTCACACACATATATACACATGTGAATATGAAGTTTATTTTTGGAACCCAAGTTTAAGACTTTACATTGATCCCTATCTAAATTACATCTCTTTTTGATTTAGTCTCAATGTTCTAGGCTATCAAGATCATTTTGAATTCTGATTGCCATAAAATGTCTGCTCTGTGACCCTTCCAAATTTGGATTACTTGGGCATTTGAAAAGCACCTCATCTATCCCTTTATTCAAGTCATTGATCAAAATGTGAAATTGCTCAAGGCCATGCAGAGATCTCGCTGGGAGCATTCCATTAGGGACATCCAAGTTGACATTGAACCATCAATGACTACTCTTTGGGTATAGCCATTCAGTCAGTTTCAAAGCCAGTTTCAAGTTAGGCTGTGCTCTAGCCCACAGTTCTTCATCTTTTCCACACAAAAACTTGGTCAAATGCTTTGGTACGATCTCTAGATAAAATCTTAATATTCAACTCAATCTGTACTCAGTTTCCAAGCTCCCTTAGGACAGATCATCAGTCATCCACACCTGTTTATCCTGTGAAATTCAGCTATATCCTCCAAAAGTTCACCAGAGTATCTCCCAAGGTGCTAGAAGTCTCCCTTGCTAGAGATCTTCTCTTGACATCAGTAGGAGATCAGTGGAACACTGGCTGTCCACTTGTTATCCCTCACCCTTGCCATATGACCAGTCCAGTTCTTTTCCTATCATTCTTAGGTGCTTTTCACTTATTTGTTGATCAATTGACCATACATGTCCCTCGCAACATCCTTTATTCTTTTTCTCCAAAGGTCCCCATTAGTTGCATGTTGCAGGCTGTTCATATCCACTATGTAGCTTTCCATTGTCCTCCATGTAATACTCCTTTTTAATTCTTTTGAGACTTTTATATTTCATGCCTTTTATATTCTACTGCCATACAGCCACACAGATAGATGTTGGCTTTAAAAAAAGATGGGCCTTTTTTTTTAAATATTTTCTGAAGACAATCAAGTTTTATTCTTCCTGTTCAACTTTGAGCCCAACTTATCCATCTGTACTGTTTATTCCATATGTGTGTGTGTGTGTATGTACAAACTGATGGTTTATTTGTTCAAATGTATGTCATAATCTAGGCAACACACAATAAAAGGCAATAAAATCCAAGTGATAAAATTGCTCCACTTGCTCTTTCTTATGTGACCAGGTCTCAACCTTTTGAGAGGCTAAGAATGTCTTTTATAAGGCTCTCCAGTGTTCTTGGGCTTCATGCAACCAGCACATCATGTGCAAACAGGCAAAACTGAAGGACCTCACCATCCACAAAGAATCCCTCTTCAGCTTGGATTCATTGTTGGATCTCCTTGATCCCAGAAGCACATATGTTTGGCAAGCATATATCTCTCTGTTTTAGCCTTGCCTAATGTTTATGATCTGTGGATTGTTGAACAGGATTATTTCTGTTACGTCTTTCAAGTAATCTTGAATGATTTTAATGTTTAACATTTGTTTTTAAGACTGCATTTTTCTCTCCCAAATCAACAAAAAATAGGCAAATGGGATGTGGTATTATCTACAGCTTTCAGTCAATTATGAAATTGTAAAGCTACAGTCCATTGTTGAATATTGCTTGTGAAAGTTTTCTTGTTCTTTACGAATACTCTCCTTTACGAATATTCTCCTTGAGAATACATAAAATTTTGAATAGATAGTAGACTACTAGGCATATATAAGGCAGTAGCTGACATTTTCTTGATCACTTTAAAAATATATATATATACATATATAATCAAGGTGTGATGTTTTTTTCACACACTTCTGGTATCTCCTCCCCCACTTCAGATACTTTGTATGCTGACCCCTCAGCATTCTCACAATTGTGTCTCCTCCAGCACACTGTATAGACTTGGTCCAATACAGCAGTTTTTTACATCTTTATTCTCCTCAGTTATTTGTAACTCTCATAAGAGCATCTGCAACTGTAGTATTAAAGTTCAAGTGTGGTGGCTCTGGTGTCCTTAACAGTGAAAGCAGTTTTTTATAGTAGTCTTTACAAATCTTTTCCATTTTTATCCTATTCATTGCCCTGTTTTCATACTTAAAACACAGAGGATACTGGTAAAGTATAATTAAAGAATTCTCATGAACTAGAAACCTTTTCAGGGGTTACCAGACACTTTTATAGTATCTCTAATTTTGCAAGTGTTTTTTCCCCCAGCAATTGTGTGAAGAAATGTAAATACTGCATGCTGTTGCAACTTTACAGATGAAAAAAGTTGAAGCTCATAAAGGATGATTTTTCTAGGCTCACAGGGATAATAAATATTGGAGCAAGAGGTTAAGTGGCATAGAATCATAAATCTAGAGCTAAAAGGGGCCTCATTTTACAGATGAATAAACTGAGGCCCAGGGAAATTACATGATTTGCCTAAGGTCCTTCTTTACACTGTACAATGCTACCTACAGAACACAGACCTAGGTCTCTTCTATCTCCAAGATCACTGCTTTTTCTACTAATTAATGCCTGTTGTCTCCTGGGCAGCAATACTGCTTCTGTCATCCTGAAAAGGGATGGATGTCCTTCACTACCCCTTCATGTATAAGAAAATTTTAATCAGTTAATGTTTACAAAGTACCACAAGAGTCAGTCATGTGACTCAGAATGTGACTTACAGTGGAGTCCAATTGGATTACATTATTTTGAAATCTGGCTAGCATCAGATTCTGAAAGACTTTCTATTAGATTAGCTAGCCCATGGTAAATACATAAGGCTATATATAGCACAAAGAAGTCATGAATGTCAGAATTTGAGGAGATCTAGTTAATCTAGTTAATTCCACTCATTTTATAGATGAGAAAACTGGATGGCCTACCTTCCATTGTCCTGGTTAATGGGATTAGAACACAAATCTAATTCCTAGTTCAATACTTCTTTTATGATAGAATCTCAGACTTATTAGGGACCATCTAGTTCAATCTGTACCTAATTAGCAATTCCCTCTACAACATTCAGCATTCTTGCCCAGGGTCAGCTATTAAGTGTCTAAGGTTAGATTTGAGCTCATGAATAGGAGTCCTCTGACTCAGGTCTAGTGCTCTTTGCACTCTTTCCACTAGCTGCTCCTAAAATCTATGTCTTTCCACTGGACCCAGATGGCTCAGGAGGAGAGTGAGGCTGGTGACTTTGCACAGCCCTGCTTCACTTAAATCCAATTCACTTGCATTCCAAGACACTACCTTCCTGATATCATTAGTCCTCTTTGAGAACGAAGGACAAACAACAATTTAGACTTCACTTAAAGTGAAGGAAGGACCCCTTACCCAAAGTGGCAGCCTATTTGACTTTTGGACACAAATCTATTTTCCACCCTGTTCCACATGTCAGCCCTCCTGGAAAGGAGAGCTATCATATCTGTCCCCCCAAGCTTCTCTAAGCTAAATATCCACATTTCCTTGAGCTGATCCTGTTAAATTTTTTTTTCCATCATCCTGATCACCTACTGCCTCAGGTGGGACCCACCCATGACACCAGATCACTAAGTAGACTGAATGCAGGAAAATGGGCCATAAGGAGTCCCTGCTCCATAAGGGGACCTTCTACAATGGGAGAAGAATTCAAATGTTGATCATCTGCCCTGTCACACAAATCAATACACATGCTTCATTGCCTTCGGGCATAGTTAAGATCCACTTGAACCAACCTAATAACTAGAAATTTTGCTCTACATTTTCTCCTTGCCTTGCTATAACTCTTATTTCCAAGATGACAAAATCATAGAATCATAGTCAGAAAAAAGCTTTTATGTTATTTTCTGTGGTCCCTGCTCCTTCACTCCAGGGACAGGATGGTGACTTGGCCACTTACACAGAAAGAAAGAACTTTGGTGGCCATTCACAAAACTATGGATTTCCTGGGATTTTAATCAATATTTCACCCGTTGTGGAAGGTGGCCTCGATTAAGTGCTTCTGTAAAGGTGAGTAGAATCATGATCTTCAGCTGCAAAGCTGAACCTAAAAGGAAAGAAAAAGAGGAAAGAGACAGCAATAGAGGGAAGAAGGAGAGGTGGAACCTGGGCAGAGAAAAATACTTAACAACTACATTGCCAATCTCCAAGAGACCACTTCTCTTTCCCTGCTGAGGAGGTGGGGAGAAGTTAGGATGATCAAGGCAGGGCTGGGAGGGAGGTCTCACTTTACAACTTGTTTTGTCATCACAGAACATCAGATCCAAAAGAGACGTTAAGAATCATCTAGTTCTTGTACCTAAAGGACTATAAAACTGTGCATACCCTTTGATTTAGCAATACCACTACCCTATATCCCAAAGAGATCATAAAAATGAGAAAAGGACCCACATGCACAAAAATATTTATAGCAATTCTTTTTATGGTGGCAAAGAATTGGAAATTGAGGGGAAGCCCATCAGCTGCGGAATGGCTAAACTAGTTGTGGTATATGAATGTAATGAAATACTATTTTGCTATAAGAAATGATGAGCAGGCAAATTTCAGAAAAACCTGGAAAGCCTTACATGAATTGATTCTTAATGAAGTGAGCAGAACCAGGAGATCACTGTACACAGTTAAAGCAACATTGTGCGATGATCAACTTTGATAGATTTAGGTCTTCCCAGCAATGCAGTGATCCAAGACAATTCCAAGACTCATGATGAAATATGGTAACCACATCCTGAGAAAGAACTATGGAATCTGAATGCAGATCAAAGCACACTATTTTCTCTTTTTTTTCTCTTTCTTATGGCTTTTCCCTTTTATTCTGATTCTTCTTTCACAACATCACTGAGGTGAGAATATGTTTAACATGATTGTACACGTATAATTATCAAATTGCTTGGAGAGGAGGAACTAGGAGAAGGAGGAAAGAAGGGAGAAAAATTTGGAACTCAAAATTTTACAAAAATGAATGTTGAAAACTATCTTTACATGTCATTGGGGAAAAAATAAATTATTAAGGAAAAAAAAGAATCCCATAGTTCAACCTCCACATTTATAGAAGCAGCTGGGGCCCAAATCCCAGCAAAGTAGCAGGATATCTAAGGGCCATTTTCAGGACAGCAAAACAACTCTCTGCCCTTTAAGAGCCTGGTAATCTAAAAAAACCACAGAATTAAAAAAAAAACAACAACAACAAACAAAAGGATAGAGGAGTTCCAAAGAGTCAGTTTTACCTTTAAGAATCCCATTGTTAAATATGCTACAGGTAAAATTTTATGACAAGAAACACCAGGAGGCTATACACATCCATATCTTATTATAATGTTATTTTAGAATATGAAACCACACTTCCTGAAATATGTGGGCCACTAAATCTTAAAAAAAAAAACAACAACCCAAAACCTTTCTGTCCCATGGAGATCTTTGTTAATTACAGATAATGCTTCATTTTAACTAATACTATTCCAAGAAAGGGGTTCATATTTATTTCATGTTCCAACAGATAGCTCATAGGAAGGATGCTTTGTTGATCTCATTAGCAAGAATATACTACATAAAACAAATTCAGTTTTTTGTTTTTGTTTTAGTATCATCAAGTACCTCTGATTGAATAATGTGATTAAAGAAGATCTTCCCCACCCATCAATGGGCCTGAGAAGATTTGTAGGAAGGTCCACACCTTTTGTTAATGAGCCATTGATTCTCAAGGGTTGTGAGTCCCTTTAGATCTAAAAAGTGTATAAAGACTCTGAGGTTTTATTTTGGGGTTTAGTTTTTGGAAGAAGGTTTCTATGCCTGATGAGACTCTGGGAAGCCACTAAGCAGCTCAATGGCTTTGAAAACCCAGATGTTGGTGCTTCCTTCTCTGGTAACTATGTATATATGGTCAGACAGTTATCTGTTGATCTGTGATGTATGTCAGACACTTGGAAGCCTGTCTGTTGATTTTGATTTCTCTGCATTTTCTCTGAAGTTCAGGGTGCTGACTTTATCTCCTGAATTAAGTGAATGATACATGTGCTTGATTAAAGTGATTGTTGACCCCTCAAAAATTGCCTTTCCTTTTATAAATGTAGATCTAAGAACCTGTGAACACAGGTTCCTCTGTGTATGTTGGGGTGCTTACTGATACAAGTCCATGTAGTATTCATGCTCTAGGATATGCATCATAGTTTTAGAGTTGGAAGAGGCAGTAGAAATAATTTAATCCAATTCATTATATCAAAAGCAAACTAAGTCCTAGAGAAATCAAGAGACTTGCCCAAGGTCACATAGGTAGTAAGTACGTTAGCCAGGCTTCAAAATTAGATCCTCTGACTCCAAACCCAGCACCCTTCCCATCACCTTTCATGTCTTTTGAACTATCAGTGCTCCCTTATCTAAGTGAGAGGGAGAAAAGCTGAGCTTGATTACCAATTTTTATAGATGGATTTTTTTGGGGGGGAGTACATCTTTAAACAGAAATTCTTTGAATCTCTTTGACCCCCTTAAGCCCTAAAAACATCCAAATCACTCATTAAGATGAAATAACAAATACTCACAAGCACAAGATAATAGAGTTTAGTAAAGAAAAATGGTTAAGAGCAATGAATGCATACAGTTCCCCCACCAACTCCAGAGCTCTTCTTTTCAGCTGGTCATTTCCTACCAGAGAGATTAAATATTTGGCTCTGTTTTATTAGAGGAGCATAAATTTAAAATTGTTAAGGATGTCATCCAATTTCCTCAAATTTTGCAGATGAGGAAACTGAGGGCCCAAAGTGGCTCGGTGACTCAGTAGGTATCACATAGTGCTGAATCACAGAGCTAGGATTAGCCCTTAATGATATACACTGTAATAGATGACCTGTGGTTTTTTTTACTTGCTGATAAGTAAACTTTTCATAGTTTAATAATTTTCATTGCTTGCTTAAATTTAAATTTTTTATTCTTAAACGTAACAAATAAAATAATCTACACAGAGTAGAAAAAAAGGACTTCACATAAAATTGTAATTGTATACAATTTGCTTTTCTTTTAAAACATAATAAATTCAGCATGTAATTTTCAAAGCTGTTTGGTTTTAGTCTAATTCTTTCTGGCATTTGGTCTGGTCTCTTCTATATGTATTTTTAATTGCTTCAAATACACTTTTCTTTTTTGTTGGGGCATCAGGGTACCCTATCTCAGACCCTCACCACCGTTAAATTGAAAAGAAAAAAGAAATGGAAAACCTTGTAACATGTATGCATAGCTAAGCCAAAGAAATTCCCATATTAGCTATACCCAAAAATGTATGTCTTATTCTGGACCAGAGGGCCATCACTTCTTTGACAGGAGGTTGTTAGCGTGTTTCATCATTAGCTCTCTGAAATCATAATTGAACATTGAGAACTGATCAGAATTTTTAAGTCTTTCAAAGTTATTTCTCTTTACAAGGTTGTCATCCATCATAGAAGGTATTCTCCTGATGCTTCTCACTTCATTCTATATCAGTTCATACAGGTCTTCCCCAGATTTTCTGAAGGATTTTCATCCTATGATGTAATATTCCATTATCTTTATACTACCTTACTTGATGATCTCATTAGCTCCCATCAATTTAATTACCATCTCTCAGCTGATGATTCTCAAATCTACCCACTCTGCCCCACCTTCTCTGCTGACCTCCAGTCTTGTATCTCCAACTGTTTTTCAGACATCTTAAACTGGATGTCCAATAAATATCTTAAACTAAATATGTCCAAAATGTCTCCTAACTTCCCCCTTATTGTAGAGGACAACACCATCCTCCTACTCCTTCAGTCTTGCAACCTAGGAGTCATTCTCAACTCACGTCTCTCACCATCTGTCCCACATCCAATCTGTTACCAAAGACTGCTGATTTCATCTTTGTGAATCTCTTGAATATGGCCCCTTTTTGTATTCTAACACTGCTACCACTCTGGTGAAGGCCTTCATCCCCTCATCATCTCAGCGTGTTGGTGGGTCTATCTGCCTCAAGTATCTTCCCACTCTAAAACATTGTCCATTCAGCCACCAAAATGATTTTCCTAAAGCACAGGTCCAGTCATGCCACACACACACACACACACACACACACACACACACACACACACACACACACAGACACATGCGCGCGCGCACACACACACACTCTCCTTCAATAAACTCCAGTGGTTCTCTATTGCCTCCAGGATCAAATACAGAATCTTCTGTTTGACATTCAAAGCCCTTTATAACATAGCCCCCTCCTACCTTTGTAAGCTTCTCACACCTTACTTCCTGACGCATTCTTTGGGGCATTGGCTTTCTGATTATTCCATAAGTAAGACACTCCATATCTTGGCTCTAGGAATTTTCTCTAGCTGTCTTCCATGCCTGGCATGTTTTACCTCCTCAGTTCTACCTGTTGCCTTCCCTGACTTCCTGAAGTCTCAACTCCCTTTCTTTACAGGAAGCCTCTCCCAACCCCTCTTAATTCTAACACCTTCTCTCTGTTCATTATTTCCCATTTATCCTCTATATAGCTTGTTTGTATATATATTGTGAGCTCCTTGAGGGCAGGGACTATCTTTTGTCCCTCTTTTGTCCCTAGCACTTAGCACAGTGCCTGGCACATACTAAGTCCTTAATAAATGTTTATTGATTGATAGATTACATTCATTTACCATAATGTGTTCAGCCATTCCCCAACTGATGGGCACCCCTTCGTTTCTAGTTCTTTTCTATAATAAAAAGCTAGTATTTTTTGAGGTAAGTGGTACCACTAGTCAAAGGATAAGCACAGTTGAGTGACTTTGGGGGCATAGCTCCAAATTAATTTCTAGAATGACTGCACTATGTTATTATGCCATTTTCCCATAGCCCTTCCCACAAATGGAATTTTCCTGATATGAGATGGAACCTCAACAGTTGCATTTCTCTGTTAATGATTTAGAACATTTTTTATATTGATTTCTTCATAGCTTGGATTTCTTTCACTGAAAACTGGCAAGTTTTTAATCATTTGAAGGGGAAAAAATAATGGCACTATTTTTTATTCCCTTCAGGGAAGCTGAAGTTGTTTCTCTCAACTTTCTATTGACCATTCTACAAACAGAGAACTGAGAAATTGCAAGAAAGGAAGAGAAAGACCATATGAATAAAAAGTCTTTGACAAACATTAGATTCATAGAATATTAGAGCTAGAAGGCACCTCAGAGTCATCTAAGCCACCTCCCTCATTTTACAGAATAAGCTTTAGTGGGTCACTGGATCTCTCTGGGCCTCAGTTCTCTCATCTGTAAAATGAGGAAGGTGGCTCCATCGGTGCTGAACCTACTGACTCCTAATCCTCCTATTCTTTTCACCAATATACCCTCCAGGGACTTTACCTGATATTCTCTGTCTCAGAAAAAAAAAATGGAATGAAAACGTGAAGAAAGATGGAAAACAAAATATCGAAAGAATAATAGGAGACAGTGATAAACACAGAAAGGGAAGGAAAAGAAATGAAGAAGAAATAGGGACAGTCTAAAACAACAAAAATAAGCTCCTTGCTTGAATTCCAAGAATATTCATATCCTTGAAAGTTCACAAAATCATGGCTTTGCGGGCCTATTCTGCGCTCAGCATTTCCAAGTTCTCCTTTTCTGTCACCTTTGGCACAGTCCACTACTTTTCTGACTCAGTTTGGCCTCTTCTGTTGCTTAAGACAAAAAAGAAATAGAGCAACAAAGGTAAGCTGAGGCTGCTGGGAGCTAACATGGATCTGCCCAGTAAGTTAATAGAAATACACTATTCAATTTGACTTGGGGGTATTTACAGAAAACTCAAGCTCTCAAGAGGATTCCTGGGCTGGACACCAAAGCACCTTTGCCAAGCACTGTTTTTGAAAAGATATTAACATGTCAAACCAATCTCTCCTCAAAAAAAAAAAGTTCTGAAAACTGAAGGCCAGCTGACCCATTCCCAGTCAGAATGAAGGTGGAAATAATATAACCTGGTGGTTTGTTGGTGAATTATAAAAAGTCTACAAAACTTTTCTTATTTTTGGAAAATTAAAAATTCATTGTCATGCAATTTCATAGCATTCAGTCATTAACTTAAATAAATCAAATCTTCCCCCTACCTCTTTCCACCTCCATGAAGCATTCTTTGAATTCTGAGAATGATATAGAATGCTAAAGGGATCACGTAAATAACTTAGTTCAGTCTCTTCTTTTACAGATGAAGACACTGAAATCCAGTTTTATGGTCCAACCTAGGACTAGAAGCCAGCCTCTCAACTCCCAGTCTAGTATTGCTTGGATTACACTACACTGTCTGTGTCACTCATTTGATATTAATCATGCATTGCCTCAGTGACATTTTTTGCTGTTATTATCCTTATTAACTTTTTTTTGTATTTTTATTTCTTCAACTGAGCTGCAAGCTTCTTGAAGGCAGAGTATTTTTAAGAATGGGTTCCCATCTCTTTTAGCTAACCAGGACTTCTTTTTATTTTGTATACTTCTATTTATTTTTACACATCCTTAAGTGAGTACAACCTGTTTTCTCCAACAGAATGATTTGCTCTTCCTTAGGGGCAGTGATTTTATTTTTGGCCTTTTGATTCCCAACATTTAGCATACTCAGTGCCTGACATATGGTGGATTCTTAATAAATGCTTGGTGATTGATTTGACTGAGATCCTTGAGAAGATGGGGGGAGGAGAAAATACCTTAATAGGTTATTTTATTTATAGCCAGGATGGATCATCATTTTTTAACATTCCTTATTTCCTAAAAGACTTTTTTTGTGGGAGCACTGTGCACTCTAGGATGTTAAAGGGGGAAAAAAGAGGCTGACTAGGGATATTTTCAAGAGGACACAGCGACTTGTAAATCTTTACATAGCATCTTTACACAGAGAAATTAAGAGGGGATATTTAAGCCAAAAGATATTGACTTACAGAAGACAGAAACAATATTAGCTCAGGGCAGTAAGGAGGACACATATTGTGACACGAATCTCAAGGCTATCCAAAAATCAGAGTGCTTTTTCCAAAAACCAGTCCATCAAGTATACAAAAGTCACATACCTTCTGCCTAGTCCCAAAAAAGGTTTAACTTATTAATGATTTTATTAACATTAGTACCATTAGCCATTTTTTATCATGGGCCTACCTAGAGTCACAGAGGCATCTGTGCTAGAAACAGAACTTGAACCCAGCTCTTTTGACTCCAAGACCTACTCTTAGTATTATAGATCCTACCACCGATTTCTAGTGCTAAAAAGGTCCTGAAATGTCATCTACTTCAGTCCCATCATTTTATAGTGAAGAAACTGAGACCTAGAAAGGAAAAGTGATTTTTTTTTCCCCTAAGCTCACACAAGTGATAAATGACAGATCTGGGCTTTGAAATCTGATCTGGTGACCTCAAGTTCAGTTCAGGATGTCAAATAAAGCACTATTTCCACTGCATCAGACTTCCTCTTCATGGAAAACAAAATTTGGTGCTGGAATATTAAAAAAAATGTGACAAGAATTCCCCACTCCCTCACAATTTTATGTGGGGTCCTATATAGTAATATAGAGAATGGTACATAAATACTTAAGTGTCTGTGGGGAAATCCCCAAGTTACTCCAAATGGTAACTACACGTTAGAACCAGTCTGTGACTTAGTAAATGATTCCTAAAGAGTTACCTGAAGAATACCAGAGGTTTAGTGACTTGCCCAGGACCACGTATCTAGTAATTGTCAGAGGCAGGATTTGAAGGCAAGTTTTCATGATTCCAAGGCCAGTAAGCTACCTACTGTATGCCCTATACTGTCTGTACATGACATTACAGGCAAAAGGAAGGGTTCTTACATGGAGTTCCAGACTAGGTAGAGAACAGGGCAAGATGGGGCACTGGAAATCAATGGAAGTCTAATTCAACACGGATATCAGCCTGCCACGTTCAAGTTAAGTAGATCTGTTGTTTGACCTCACACCTATACTTCCCATCAAAGACTTAGACCTGGAAAGGTTTTCAGACATTTAACCCCTTTATTTTACAGATAAAGAAACTGAAGCCCAAAGAGGTTAAGTGTCTTCTTACTCAAGGTCATATAGGCAGTAAGTAGTGAAGATGAAATTTGAACTCGGCTCCTCCAACTCCAAATCCAGTGCATTACTCTGCCTTCCCACTGTAAGAGTCTTCCTGTGCCCCCTCCTCCAGGGCTCTAGCACAACAATTTAGGCATTCCACGAGTAAGACCCATTATCTGCTTCTCCTTTTTTGCTCTTCTTTCAAACCAGTTAATAGCTGTACAGCAGCCAATGCCCCCCCTCCCCCCCCCGCAAAGAAAAAGGATACCAACAATACCTGGAGTAGCAGGAAAGTCCGATGCTTAAAATGGTATTCAGCACCGCCAGGGACACAAAGTAGTGATGGAAGGTGGTACGCACCAAAATGGCAGGGAATGTGTATGCAGAATAGGCTATGGCAGAACCTGTTGATGCAAGTGGTAGGTACATAGATGAGTCTAGTGAAGGTTTTTGGAAAGTGAAAAATTCATATTATGCAATTTCATGGGAAAGTAGCACTCACTCATTAACTTAATCAAATCATCCCTCTACTTCTTTCCACTTTCATGAAGCACTGTTTGACTATGCCAGCCTATAGTGGTCTTTCCCTCCTCTGAACTCTGAGAATGATATAGAATGTTAAAGGAACCTTGGAAAAGGAGCCTAAATTCAGTGGGATCTGATTTCCTAGGATGATTGTTGTTCCCATCTCTCCTGCCTTTATACATGTTCTTTTCAAACTCCTAAAGTTCCTTTTCCCCCTCCTTCAAGTCCCAGGTCAAGTCCTATAGCACTCCTTGTCTGTACTATTCCTAAGTTGTTTCCCACACAATACCTTGTATTGCCAATCTTTCCATACACAACTTCTTTCCACCTCTCCTCTCACTCCCATTCTGCTTTACCAAAGATTCCTTGGGGGCAATGCCCTTTTCAAGTGTTTCTTTGAATTCCCCATAACACATGAGCAGCACATTGCCTTGCACACGTGTAATGACAAGTAAAATAGGATCTTTTGCTGTTTTTGTTTTGGTATAATCAAGAAGTAAAATGCCTCTATTTGAATATGACTAAGGAGAATCTTTCCCACTCATTGTCAGGTCTGGGAAGATTTGTAGGAAGGTCCATGCCTTTTGTTACTGGGGCATGGTTCTCAAGGGATGTGATGCCCTCTCACTCTAAAAAGTATATAAAAACTATGAGGGTGAGGTTTTACTTTGGGGCTTACTGACTGGAAGTGTTTGTTTGGCCAGACGAAGACTCTGAGAAGACACTTTAAGGAGCCCCCAGCTTTGAAAACCCAGATGTCATTGCTTCCCTTTCTAGTAACTATGGTCAAGACAGTTGGGAGAGGAAGCCATGTCTGCTGATCTTTAATTTCTCTGTATTTTCTTTGTAGTTCAGGGTACTGATTCCCCTGAGCCAGGTGAATGATATATATTTTTGGTTAAAGGATTGATACATATGCTTGATTAAAGTGATTGCTAACCCCTCGAAAGTTGCCTTTCCTTTTATGAATGCAGATCTAAGAAACTGTGTTGGTTCCTACAGGTACCCCTGTGTATGTTGGGGTCCTTACTGATACAACACAGTAGATAATACATCTAATTTTGATGTGTGTCCCACTTTTTCCCTGAAATTTATATTTCTACTTCAGACCACAGTGATCTCTTCTTCCTCCTGAATTCCCACAGTCCTTCCTTGTCCTCTGTACCATATAAATAGGCTTAGAATATGCTTTATTGTCCTTTATTTAACATATATGTGTCTTCTCTCCCTACCTAGTTTGTAAGTTCTTTCAGAGGATGGTCTCTGTGTTAGTCTATTTCACATTCCCCACAACACCCATAACAATGATAAACATGTAATAGGTGCTCAATACATGTTGATTGACTGTGTTGTTATTGATATGTTTGTTCAGTCATTTCAGTCCTGTCCAACTCTCTGTGTACCCATTAGGGTTTTTTTGGCAAAGATATGGCAATGGTTTGCCATTTCCTTCTCCAGCTCATTTTACAGATGAGGAAAGGCAAAGAGGCTTAAGTGACTTGCCCAGGGTCACACAGCTAGTAAGTGTCTGAGGCCAGATTTGAACTCAAGAAGATGAGTCTTCCTGATTCCAGGCCCAGAGCTCTAACCACTGTGCAACCTAGCTGCTGATTAACTGAAGCACAACATTATAAAGAACCATAAGATGACAGATAAGATCTAGAAAGTAACTTCAAAGTCAACTAGTCCAGAGGTTCTTAACTTGGGGTCCGTGAACCTGTTTTTAAAAATATTTTGAATTGTTGGTGTAGCTATGAACTGATCTAACCCTTCTGGAGAGCAATTTGGAACTCTGCCCAAAGGGCTACAAAAATGTGCATACCCTTTGACCCAGCAATACTGCTTCTAGGATTGTATCCCCAAGAGATCATAAAAATGGGAAAGGGTCCCACATGTACAAAAATGGTTATAGCAACTCTCTTTGTGGTGGCCAAAAACTGGAAATCAAGGGGATGCCCATCAATTGGGGAATGGCTCAATAAATTATGGTATATGAATGTAATGGATATAATGTAATTGTGCTATAAGAAATGATGAACGGGAAGACTTCAGAGAGGCCTGGAAGGACTTATATGAACTGATGCTGAGTGAAAGGAGCAGAACCAGGAGAACTTTGTACACAGCAACAACCACAGTGTGAGAGGTTTTCTGGTAGACTTAGAACTTCATTGCAATGCAGAGACTTAAAAAATTCCCAATGGTCTTTCAAGGCAAAATGCCTTCCACATCCAGAGAAAGAACCATGGAATTCAATCACAGAATATAGCAGATCATTTTTTTTTTATTAATTTTTAACATTTATTTTCACACAATTTTGGGTTACAAATTTTCTCCCCTTTTATCCCCTCCCCCCCCCAAACCCGAGCTTTCTAATTGCCCCTGTGACCTATCTGCTCTCTCCTCTATCCTCCCTCCCTGCCCTTGTCTCCGTCTTCTCTTTTGTCTTGTAGGACCAGATAGCTTTCTTGACCCCTTAACCTGTATTTCTTGTTACCCAGTGGTAAGAACATTACATTTTGTCCTAACACTTTGAGTTCTAACCTCCTTAGCTCCCTCCCTCTCCACCCCTTCCCCTTGAAAGACAGGCAATTCAATATAGGCCATATCTGTTTAGTTTTGCAAATGATTTCCATACTAGTTGTGTTGTATAGGACTAATTATATTTCCCTCCATCCTATCCTGTCCCCCTTTACTTCTATTTTCTTATGGTCCTTTCCCTCCCCATGAGTGTCGACCTCGTATTGCATTCTCCTCCCCATGCCCTCCCCTCCATCCTCCCCCCCACCCTGCTTGTGCCCCTGTCCCCCACTCTCCTGTATAATGAGATAGGTTTTCCTATCAAAATGAGTGTGCATTATATTCTTTCCTTTAGTGGAATGTGATGAGAGTAGACCTCATGTTTTTCTCTTGCCTCCCCTCTTTATCCCACCACTAATAAGTCTTTTGCTTGCCTCTTTTATGAGAGATAATTTGCCCCATATAACTTCTCCCTTTCTCCTCCCAATATTTCTCTCTCACTGCTTGATTTCATTTTTTTTTTAATATATGATCCCATCCTCTTCAATTCACTCTGTGCACTCTGTCTCTATGTATGTGTGCGTGTGTGCATGTGTGTGTGTGTGTACTCCCACCCAGTGCCCAGATACTGAAATGTTTCAAGAGTTATAAATATTGTCTTTCCATGTAGGAATGTAAACAGTTCAACTTTAGTAAGTCCCTTATGATTTCTCTTTGCTGTTCGCCTTTTCATGGTTCTCTTCATTCTTGTGTTAGAAAGTCAAATTTTCTTTCAAGCTCTGGTCTTTTCATCAGGAAAATTTGAAAGTCTTCTATTTCATTGAAAGACCATTTTTTCTCCTGAAGTATTATACTCAGTTTTGCTGGGTAGGTGATTCTTGGCTTCAGTCCTAGTTCTTTTGACTTCTGGAATATCCTATTCCATTCCCTTCTATCCCTCAATGTAGAGGGTGCCAGATCTTGTGCTATCCTGATTGTATTTCCACAATACTTGAATTGTTTCTTTCTAGCTGCTTGCAATATTTTCTCTTTCACCTGTGAATTCTGGAATTTGGCCACAATGCTCCTAGGAGTTTCTCTTTTTGGATCTCTTTCATATGGTGTTCTGCGGATTCCTTGAATATTTATTTTGCCTTCTGGTTCTAGAATCTCAGGGCAGTTTTCCTTGATAATTTCATGGAAGATGATGTCCAGGCTCTTCTTTTGATCATGGTTTTCAGGTAGTCCCAGAATTTTTACATTGTCTCTCCTGATTCTATTTTCTAGGTCAGTTGTTTTTCCAATAACATATTTCACATTATCTTCCATTTTTCGAATCTGCGCGGTATGTTCTGAGATATCTGTCTTTCTCGAAAAGTCCTTAGCGTCCATCCGTACCATTCCAGTTTTGAAAGATCTATTTTCTTCAGTGAGCTTTTGAATCTCCTTTTCCATTTGGTTAATTCTGCTTTTGAAAGCATTCTTCTCCTCATTGGCCCCTTGCACCTCCCTTGCCAGCTGAGTTAGGCTAGTTCTCAAGGTGCCAATTTCTTCAAGATTTTTTTGGTTCTCCTTTAGCAGGGAGCTGATCTGCTTTTCATGCTTCTCCCTCATCCCTCTCATTTCCCTTCCCAGTCTTTCCTCCACCTCTCTAACTTGATTTTCAAAATTCCTCTTGAGTTCTTCCATGGCCCGAGCCCATTGGGTGGGCTGGGACACAGAATCCTCGATTTCTGTGTCTTTGCCTGATGGCAAGCATTGTTCCTCCCCATCAGAAAGGAAGGGAGGAAATGTCTGTTCTCCAAGAAAGTACCCTTCAATAGTTTTATTTCTTTTCCCTTTTCTTGGCATTTTCTCCAACCAGTGGGCTGACCTCTGAATGTTCTCCTCACACCCACCTCGCCTCCTGATCCTTCCAGCCAGCGTTTGGGGACTGAGATTCAAATGCTGCTTCCCGCCTTAGGATTTTTGGCGGGCGCAGGGCTGCTTTTCAGTGTGAGAATTAAGTTCAGGTGGTCAGAGGCAGGGCCGCCTCTCAGGCATAGTTCCCTCTGGGGGTTTATGCACAGACCTTCCACAATGGATCCAGGCTCCTGCCCGTTTGGGGAGACCCAGTCCGCAGCCGCCTCTCAGCCCCCACCTCCCGGGGGGGCCCGAGCCTTGGGGGCACCCCACTCCCCTCTCAACCCGCCAAAGAGACTCTCTCACCCACCCCCGTCAGTCACCTGTTGGTGGGGGGGCCCGTGCTGCCGCTGAAGATCCCGCCTCCAGAGCCCTCTCAGATCTGTGCCTCTCGGAGCCGTGGCCGCCGCAGGTCCAGGCTGGGCTCCGCGTCTGCAGCGCGACGGACCTTTTGTGAGAGGTTTGCAGGTCCCTCTGTGGGTGGGGGGACCCGCGTGGCCGCTGGAGATCCCGTCCCCATAGCCCTCTCGGATCTCCTCCCCTCAGTGACGCGGCCGCGGCAGGGCCGCACTCTGCTCCCCGTCCCGGCGCCCAGTCCGCGGCGCGAAGGACCCCCCGCGAGAGGTCCGCAGGTCTCTCCGGAGCAGAAATCTCCCTCGCTCCAATACTCCGTGGTCTCTGGGTGCAGAATTCGCCCTGGCTTGGTCCCCTCTAGCCGTTCTGTGGTTTGTGTGTTCGGAGCTAGTGTATGTGCGTCTTTCTACTTCGCCATCTTGGCTCCACCCCCAGATCATTTTCTTTTGTATTACATTTTAGTTTGTTTTATGATTTCTCCCATTCATTTTAATTCTTCTATGCAACATGACTATGGTGAAAATGTATTTAATAGGAATGTATGTGTAGAACTTATATAAAATTGTATGCTGTCTCGGGGGGGGGGGGAAGAGAGGGAAAACAATCTAAATTATATGGTAGCGATTGTAGAACACTGAAAATAAATTAATTTAAAAAAAGAAAGAATATATGTGTGGAAACCATATTAGATGGCATGCCACTTCAGGGAGGAAGGAGAGAGGAAGGGGGAGAAAATTCAAGACTTATGGAAAGGATTGTTGAAAACTGAAAACAAATAAATTAAATTTAAAAAAAATAAAAGCATTTAACCAAAGTGTTAAAAATTTAAAAAATTTTTGATAACTGTATTTCAATACAGTTGATTCCTTTGTAATCCTCATAGGATTCATCAGGCTGCCATGGCACAAAAAAGATTAGTAACTCCTGGTCTTTATTTGACTGTTGAGGCAACATAGGCATGAGTGATATATGCCCAAGGTCATGCAGGTGGTAAGTAGCAAAGTAGGATTTGAACCCAGGTTCACTGATACCAAATTCAGCATTCTTTTCAGGGCACCAAAATAGGAAGGTTAGCTTTAGGCAGGTCCCTTAAAAGGAATGCAGAGGTTTTCACATATAGTTGGCAAATAACTTTGTGTAGATTCCTTCAACTGAAGCTTTTATTTCATTTTTACTTTACTTAGTTTTATTTTAGTATTCATTGATTTTATTTAAGACCGTTCTCTTTCTGACATTGTTATATCACATCCTGTTTATGGGAACGTGGGAACATAAACAGTAGGTGATTTTGCCAGGTTTCCTTCTCAGATTTAGGCTTTTAATTTTTTTTTTAAAAAAAGCTTTAGCGGAGGGCGGAGCCAAGATGGCGGAGTAGAAACACACAAATACACTAGCTCCGAACCCACAGCCCATGAAATATCTGTAGTAAAGAGCTGCCAATAAATTCAGGAGCAGGAAAAGCCACATAACAGCGGAGCGGATAAGATTTCTGTTCCAGAGGGACCTACAAACCTCTCGCAAAAGGTCTGTTGAACTGTGGACGTGGAGCCCAGCCCAGCCCTGCCCCAGCCTGGCACCGAGAGGGGCAGATCTGAGCGGACTTCAGGGACGGGATCTCCAGCAGCCGCGCGGGTCCCTCCACCCACAGGTGATGGGGGTCGGTGAGAAGGTCTCCTTGGTGGGTCGAGAGGGGAGTGGGGTGCCCCCATACTCAGGCCCCCTCGGGAGGCAACAGCGGAGGCGGGAGCAGACCGGGGCTCCCCAAGCAGGCAGGAGCCTGGCTCCATTGTTGAAGGTCTCTGCATAAACCCCCTGAGGGAACTGAGCCCGTGAGGCGGCCCTGCCCCCACCTGAGCACCTGAACATAATCTCACACTGAATAGCAGCCCTGCCCCCGCCCAAAGCCCTGAGGCTGGGAAGCAGCATTTGAGCCTCAGACCCCAAGCACTGGCTGGGAGGATCCGGAGGCGAGGTGGGTGTGAGGAGAATATTCAGAGCTCAAGTCACTGGCTGGGAAAATGCCCAGAAAAGGAAAAAAAACCAAGACTATAGAGGGTTACTTTCTTGGTGAGCAGGTTTCTCCTCCCCTCCCTTCTGATGAGGAAGAGCAGTGCTCACCATCAGGGAAAGACACAGAAGTCAGTGCTTCTACATCCCAGCCCACTCAATGGGATCAGTTCTGGGAAAAGGTCATGATGAGCTCAAAAAATTTTCAAAATTATGTTAGAGAGGTGGAGGAAAAACTGGGAAGAGCAATAAAAGACTTGCAAGCAAAGTATGAACAACAGATCAGCACCCTGCTAAAGGAGACCCAAAAAAATGCTGAAGAAAATAACACCCTGAAAAATAGGCTAACTCAATTGGCAAAGGAGGTTCAAGACGCCAATGAGGAGAAGAATGCTTTCAAAAGCAGAATTAGCCAAATGGAAAAGGAGATTCAAAAGCTCACTGAAGAAAATAGTTCTTTCAAAATTAGAATGGAACAGATGGAGGCTAATGACTTTATGAGAAACCAAGAAATCACAAAACAAAACCAAAAGAATGAAAAAATGGAAGATAATGTGAAATATCTCATTGGAAAAACAACTGACCTGGAAAATAGATCCAGGAGAGGCAATTTAAAAATTATGGGCCTACCTGAAAGCCATGATCAAAAAAAGAGCCTAGACATCATCTTTCATGAAATTATCAAGGAAAACTGCCCTGATATTCTAGAACCAGAGGGCAAAATAAATATTGAAAGAATCCACCGATCACCACCTGAAAAAGATCCAAAAAGAGAAACTCCTAGGAATATTGTGGCCAAATTCCAGAATTCCCTGGTCAAGGAGAAAATATTGCAAGCAGCTAGAAAGAAACAATTCAAGTATTGTGGAAATACAATCAGGATAACACAAGATCTAGCAGCTTCTACATTAAGGGATTGAAGGGCATGGAATAGGATATTCCAGAAGTCAAAGGAACCAGGACTAAAACCAAGAATCACCTACCCAGCAAAACTGAGTATAACACTTCAGGGGAAAAATTGGTCTTTCAATGAAATAGAGGACTTTCAAGCATTCTTGATGAAAAGACCAGAGCTGAAAAGAAAATTTGACTTTCAAACACAAGAATGAAGAGAAGCATGAAAAGGTAAACAGCAAAGAGAAATCATAAGGGACTTACTAAAGTTGAACTGTTTACATCCCTACATGGAAAAACAATATTAGTAACTCTTGAAACTATTCAGTATCTGGGTACTTGGTGGGATTACACACACACACATGCACACACGCACACACTCATAGAGACAGAGTGCTCAGAGTGAATTGAATAGGATGGGATCATATCTTAAAAAAAAATGAAATCAAGCAGTGAGAGAGAAATATATGGGAGGAGAAAGGGAGAAATGGAATGGGGCAAATTATCTCTCATAAAAGAGGCAAGCAAAAGATTTTTTTAGTTTGGGGAAAAAGAGGGGAGGTGAGAGAAAAATATGAAGTTTACTCTCATCACATTCCACTAAAGGAAGGAATAAAATGCACAGTCATTTTGGTATGAAAACCTATCTTACAATACAGGAAGGTGGGGGACAAGGGGATAAACAGGGTGGGGGGGACGATGGAAGGGAGGGCATGGGGGGGAGGGTACAATTTGAGGTCGACACTCACAGGGAGTGACAGGATCAAAAGAGAGAATAGAAGTAATTGGAAGCAGGATAGGATGGAGGGAAATGTAGTTAGTCTTATACAGCACAACTATTATGGAAGTCATTTGCAAAACTACACAGATTTGGCCTATATTGAATTGCTTGCCTTCCAAAGGGAGGGAGAGGGGAGGGAGGGAGGAAAAGAAGTTGGAACTCAAAGTTTTAGGAATAACTGTCAAGTACTGTTCTTGCCGCTAGGAAATAAGAAATACAGGTAAAGGGGTATAGAAAGTTATTTGGCCCAACAGGACAGAGGAGAGGATGGAGACAAGGGCAGAGAGGAATGATGGAGGAGAGAGCGGAGTGGTGATGGGGACAATTGGAATGCTCGGTGTTTTGGGGTGGGGGGAGGGGACAAGGGGGGAAAAAATTTGGAGCCCAAAAATTCTGTGAAAATGAATGTTAAAAGTGAAATTAATTAATTAATTAATTTAAAAAAAAAAAAAGCTTTAGCCCAGGTTCTATCCTGTATAGCAATGGGATCAAATCAAATAGAAACAAGGAATAAAAAATCATGTATTCACATCATCTTATGTTCTATTGCATTTTTATTTATTTTGTTAAATATTTTCCAATTACATTTTAATCTAGTTCACGCCATACCTGGGACTGTTAAGGGCAGCATTCTGTTTAACATCTCTGCTGTATAGGACAATTTGATTACTCTGAGCCAGCTGGGCTAAGATTTAAGTTTTTGGGGTTTTTTAGGACTTCAAATTCCTTAAAATCCTATATCCTGGAGTTGAAAGGATAACAGCTTTAGAACTAGAAGGGAATTTAGAGGTCATTTAGCCCAACCTTCTTTTTTTAACAATTGAAGAAACTAAGGCCCAGTGAAGGTAAGTGACCTTCACAAGGTCACATAGGCAATAAGGGACCTCAGGACAGCATCTATTTCATACCCTTGCCTTCAAGCAGCTTAGGCATCCTCACTTGCCAGTGGGGACAATGGAGGGGCTGTGCAAGGTTGACACAATTATAAGTTAGAGCTAGAAAGGCCCTTAGAGATCATCAAGTCTAATCCATCTCATTTACAGAGAAGAAAACTGAGGCCCAGAGAGTGTGACTTGCCCAAGATGACACTACAGTGGTGAGTAGTAAAACCAGGATTTAAAACCCAGGTCTTCTAACTCATCATTACCCCAAGTTGTGGAGTGACCAGAGACCCCCTGCTTCCACACACTCTTTCCAAAACACTCATGAAATTTCATCCTGTAATTCCTCATTCTATGGAAGAACATGAGATTCTCCTCCTATCTGGATGCTATTAGTAAATTTTAAGGGCTACATTCATTCATCACATTTTTTATCAAA
Organism: Notamacropus eugenii; assembly: GCF_028372415.1. Lineage (NCBI taxonomy): Eukaryota > Metazoa > Chordata > Mammalia > Diprotodontia > Macropodidae > Notamacropus > Notamacropus eugenii. The sequence goes on along the minus strand of NC_092872.1, from coordinate 132,803,085 downwards.
CACCTGTTATGAGCCATGAATGACATAAAATAGGAACTCAAAATTATTTACTGCTTTAAGCTTCGCAAAATGCTTTTCCTATGAACAACTCTTGCCAGGCAGGTAAAGTATGATCTCCATTTTACAGAGGAGGAAGCTGGGGTTGGGATGTGAAATCCTGAATCTAGACCTTCTGACTCCACCTCAATGCTCTTCTCACAGAATCCTTGTCCTTAAGCAACTCACAGTCTCTAATGGGGACAATAATTATCAGATGTGCTTCGTATTACACAAATAAACATAATGCAAAGTCGAGCACAAGTACATAAGGGAGGTAATAACCAGTAGTTATTCCAGGCTGCACCATAAAAAAAGAAATACAAAGGAGACAAAATAAGGTGTAGTGAACGTGACACTGGACCAAGAATTAAAAGGCTTAAACTCGAAACCTGGCAGTTCAAGGACAGGCAAAATGAAGATGATGACATGTCAGTGCTGGAGATGATGATGATAACTGATGACAAAGATGATCTATTCCTAATCCTAGCTGATATTTATATGCATTTTAAAGTGTGCCAATCACTTTACATATATTACCTCATTGTAATCTCCCAACTCTGGAGACAGAGGCTACAGGTATTAGCTATTTTATAGATGAGAAAACTAAGGCAGCTCTGACCTGTATGCACTCTGCCACCACCCTAGATGTGCAGCCCTTATACCAGTCATTCACCCCTTTGCGAAAACCTACAAGGTTCCTCATATATCAACTGGGAAGGTCTTGTGGTGAGGACCTGACAAGATAATGTACTGAAAAGTACTTTGTAAAGTATAATGGATTTAAAGGCACTTTGCAAAGGATAAATCAAGCATTAATGCAGTTGTAAGGTGTTATTCTCATTTCTGCCAAGACATTGGTGGGGGGCAAGCATTATCATACCCTTATTCTGGGAGAAGGGATTGAGGCTGAGTGAAGTTGAACAACGTGGCCCATCACAGGATAGGGGGGAAGCCACACTTACCCAAACTGAAGAGATTGACTGCACCATAATCCAGGAAGTAACATATGTGTCTGGCATTCTTGGACATGGAGCTGAAAGTATGGGCACAGCTGGAGGCAAAAGGGTAAATGAAGCTGGTAATCAGGTAGACAAGCAGGGGCCAGGAGTAGCTGTCATTCCAGAAATCAACCATGTATAGAGTGGCCATAAACTTCCACATGAAGTACCTGAAACACATGATAACTGTATTTCAATACAGTTGGTTCCCTCCTCCATGTTAAGTCAAAATTATATAAGGCAACCTTTCCAATTCCCTTTCCTTCGATTAGGACAAAAGGTGATATTTTTTTACAATGTGTTTTCCTCTGGTGACTAATCAAAGTACCATACTCTGGACGGAAAAGTGTGGTTGGCAAAGAAGGAGGGAAGGAGTCAGAAAAAAGAAGCAGTTTTTGGAACTTCAGCACCTCTGATACACAAAGTTAATATAAGAGAGATTCACATATACATTTTCACCATGATACTTGGACAAGGCCTTGGAAAACCTGTCTGGTTTTCTTTTTCCTCATCAATAACAGATGGAAGGTTAGAATGGATAATCTCAAAGTCCCTTCCAATTCTAAATCAATAATCATTGGATCCTAGGATCCAATACTGGCAAATAGCTAGGATGATCCAGTTTAACCCTTCTAGGCCTATTTCCTTATCCATGAAATGAAGGATTTAGACTGGATGATTGTTCTAGTTCAAGAATTTTTTTTCTATCCCTCCATTTCTAGAAACCCCCTTAAACTCTTCCTCAGAAGCTGTCTCTCATTTTCTTTAAAATTTCTAGAGAAAAAGATGTGACAGGCTTTTTTTGGTAATGATGTTTTAGAGGGTTTTACAGATCTTTATCTAGGAAATCTTTGTAACTGGCTTGGCTATGAACCCAATACACTACCCTATAGAAATTCATTATGTTTGTATTTACTCACATCTCCATTTTAAATGTGGGTCCCCTCAGTTTGGGGAGGGGAGACAACAGGCACATGTTTACACCCAGCTCTGATAAGTTTATAGGTTAGGGTTAGGTCACTGTGATTCAATTCCACCCCCTTACTCAAAGACAGCTCCTTTAATCACTTAAAACAGAGAAGTAGCATAGTGTGGAAATTATGAATCCAGATCCTGCCATACTAGCTATGTGACCCTGGGAGGTCATTTCCTCATCTGCACAATGGGTATAATAAAAGCACCTACTCCATAGGGTGGTTGTGTGTATACAAAATGAGAAATTAAAGTACTATGCCAACCCTTAAAGTTCCATGCACATGTTAGCTATTAAAGTTAGCCCCTATTATGAAAGGGAAAGAATATCTTTCATTTTACAGATGACAAAACTGAGCCCTAGAAAGCAGAAGTGAATTACTCTACGTCACTCAGGTAGTTAGCGGCACATCCTGCACCATTAACCAAGGTCATCAAGACTTGTCTCATGCTTTTTCTAAGATCGTCTACTGTCTCCACTTAAGGCAAATAAGGGAAGTATTTCTCTTTTCAAAACTCTGGTCCCTGAGTCTGTGAACATTCCCTCCTCTGTATCTTCTCCAACTATTTATACCCCTGCCTTCATCCTGCTCCCTGTAGTCAACATGCAAACTGACACAACTATATAACTATATAGCTTCCCGACAGAGCATGTAGCCCAGTGCCTTACACATAGTAAACATTTGCTGAACTGAACTACTGATCTATTTCACGAGGGTAGACTCATAAGCTTCAGTTAGCTTAGTTCAGGTTTAGAGTATTTAAAATTTCCTTCCAGGTACTTGTTATTGATATCTCCCATTCCATTCTACCAACATGGGGATTAATTTTTTTTTTTTTTTACTAGCAGTTCCCTATTCTCATATCCCCAGGTCTAAGCTGAGCTCTCTCAGCCCTTGTGTCCTTGGAAAAAGCAAAGTCACCAAACTTCCTAGCAGTTCACCAGACTCATAAGATCACAAATCTAGAGTTAGGACTTTAGGGATCATCTAATTCAATCCCCTATTTTACAAATGAGAAAACTGTGGGGTGGGGTAAGAGAGTTGAAATATCTTACCCAGAGATCAACACAAGAAGTAAAGTGGCAGAATCAAGATTTGAACCTAGGTCCTCAGAACTCCAAAGTCAACGTTCTTTCTACTATATAATAACACATAGAAGTAACATTTCAAAGTTTACAAAACACTTTTCTTGCAACATTCCAATGAGGTAAATAGCAAGTTTTATCATTGCCACTTTTTAGATATAGAGACTGAGATTCAGAGGGATGAAAGGAACATATTTTACAAGTTGAGAAAACTAAGTCCCAGAGAAGTGAAGTGTCTAATTTTCCCAAGGTCACACAAATAAACAATAAGGGATAGGCCCTCTGCTTCCAAGTTCAGTTCCCTACTACATCAGGTTGTTTCTCTTTTGGTTCATCCCTTTTGCCTTTAGGTCCAGAGAACTCTCTTGAGTGAGCTAGGCCAGTGTCGGCTCTGGTTCTGCTCATGGGAAGTCTCCGTACGAGATTCTTCTCTGTATATAGAGGTCTTGGCCCTCTTTCCTAGATCCCAGATGTTTCTTAGGTGTTATTCTCACTTGTCCATCCCTGCTCTTTCCTGAATTGCAAACACTTGGCAGGAAAGAGCCCCACGCTGAGAATCAGGATACCTCTCTACCTACCCCAAGTCTGCAACTAATAATTAGTCCATTATATAACAAATAATTAGTCAATTGCATAACAACTAATCAGTCAACTGTATAACCTTAACCAATAAGTACACTTCTCTGAGATTCAGTTTCCTCACCTATATAATGAGGGGATTGGAGCAGGTGGTTCCCTAGGCCTCTATCTAAGTCTAGTTCTATCACTATCTGTTGCCTCAGATCCCCTACCCTTTATAATTGACCCTTGGCAAAAACAAACAAACAGAAACATTCCAACCCTGTAAATTCCAGACTTTTTCTTTGGCACTCGCCTAACTTTCTGATGTGAACTATCCAGAGTTCCATTGCTATAAAGGCTTTGCTTAGAGTTAGTGATTATAATCCTTTCTGAAGTGTTAGTTATTTAATACACAACAGTTCACCAGAAGGTATGGGTATTGTTAAGAGGGAACTTTTTATGCCTAAAAAGCATCCAAGACCAACGAAATGAATATCTCAATGGTCCGGTATTCAAATCCTATATAAACCACTGCCTAAGGCCATTGACTGACACTGCTCCCTACTGGCAAATAAAAAAAATTCTTCTTCTTCCCCCCACCCCCACCCCATTTTCTCAAACTAATTTCTATTTCCAAAGAGCTGAGGATAAGGGTCTGAAAATACCAGGAGGGAAGCAAGTGTGTCCAGATGTTGAGGGTTTCATTGGTCATTTGGAAAAGGCTGAGGACACAGGCAGTGGCTGAACTCTGAGGATGACGATAGCCAAAAATTATCCCCCGTTCATGAAACACCTGCAGGGAGAAGAAAAGAATATTTCATTCTGTTCACTTATGGTTGAAATCTCAAGATGCTTTACACTGAAACCAGGAAATGATTTTCTTCCAAGCTGCGATCTGTGTGCCTATAAAGCCCTCTTCCCAGTCCCTGAGCTGACAAAGACATTGCCCTCTTTCTTCCCTTACTTCCCTCCTTCCCTCCCATCCTTCCCATTCCAAGAAGTATTCCTAGTCTTCTTGGAGATGTGGCAAGTCAAAGGACTTCCTCACATCCACTCACTTTGCAAATCACCTAAATGAACTTACCCTTTGCATGTACATAGCACAAACACTTGGACTTTCTAGCCCAGGTTTGTGTCCTTATTCTGTTATGCAGTCACCCTCGTGGCCCCATTTGTCATCATGAATATACGTATCTTGGTAGATAAGCCTCAGACAGCAGGTACCACGTGAGATTCTATCTAGGTAGTGAGTATTCCAGTTTAGTAATAAACATATCAGGGCACTTCACAAAGGCCTTTTGATGATGGTGGTGATGATGGAGGATGATGGCAGTGGTGGTGGTGATGATGAGCAACTTCAGGACAGGCTCAATCCCAATCACCATCTTCAATTAATTCAGCTTCAACTCTTGCTTTAAAAAAATAAATCAGCTCTCTCAACATAATTGAGAGTCACTTTTCCATTTTCCAAGGGTTGTGAGGAATGATAGAGTGGACATACGTAGTTAAAATTTATCTAAAAGTACTCAAATCATATCTGAACTCAACTTAAGGTCCTAGAAGAATTAGAGCCAGATGAAATGTCTATTTAATTCACCCTTCTGCTTGGAAATTATTTTGATTTTCCATGTAGGAGTTTTAGAAAAAATTAAGAATCTTAGAATCTCCTTATTTAGAAGGACCTCAGAGGTCATTTAATCCAACATCCTTGAGACTTGAATCCCCTCCATCACATTCAAAACAAGTAGTTTAGTGACAGAGAACTGACTCTTGCTTCCAGCCTCTTCTAGCTTTAGAGATCTCCAAGAAGTTTTTCCTTTATCTAGAACTAAAATCTCCCTCTGTGTAAACTAGTTCTCCCCTTTAGAGCCACATAGGGAAAAATGACAGATGACAGATCTGACACATGACAGATATCTAAAAACATATTTTCTATCCCAGGCTAAACATCTCCAATTCTTCCAACAAAGTGTCATGCAATATGGTTCTGGGTGTCTCACCACCCTGGATATATTCCAAGTCATTCATTTTCCTCTTACAATGTGGCTAACACCCTACCATCAGATTAGCAAAGATGACAAAAATGGAAAATGCCAATTATTGGAGGACTAGTTGGAGGATAGGTACACTGTTGGTGGATCTGCGAATTGGTCTGCCCATTGTAGAATATAATTCGGAACTATACCCCCCAAAGTCACTAAACTGTATATATCCCTTGACCCATCAATACTATTATTAAGCATGAATTCCAAAAAGAACAAAGACAAAGGACCCATATGCATAAGAATATTTGTAGTAGGACATTCTTTGTTAGCAAAGAACTGGAAACAAATAAGGCCCTCCCACTGGGATGTAATGGAATGTTATTGTGCTGCAGGAAAAAATGAGTACGATGGATTCAAAGACACATGGAAATACCTGTATGAATGTGTGCCCAGTGAAATAAGCAGAGGTAGAAGAACAACTTACTCAGTAAGATAATGAGAGGGGAAACAACTTTGAAAGACTGTGAGCTTTAATCAAAGAAACAACCAATTATGACATAAAAAAGACATAATGAAATAATACTTTCTAGAGGTGAAGGACTAGAAATAGGGTGGAGAACCAGTGACCAGGAGCTCTGTAGGACTTCAAGTGTGGCCCTTAGACTGAATCCAAATCAGTCCAAGGGCCACACTTGAGGATCTAGAGGGATACATGTGGCCTCAAGGCTGCAGGTTCCTCACCCCTGGTCACTAGAGGTAAAGAATTAGACATGTATTCTGAGATATATCTGATACATTGATTTATTTTGCATGACTATACCTCTCTGCTGCAAGTCTTCTACTTGGGACACTGGAGAAAGGGGGAAGAGAAGGTACATTTAGTAGATAGTTATAGACATGGAAAAAAGTATTAAACATTTTTTTTAAATATCCAGAAGGAAAAAAGTACAGAAGATGACACAAATAGAGCAATTTTGTTATACTTTGTTAAATTTCACATATTACATATTTTAAAAAAAAAGCTACATGTAACAGATCATAGTTTTTTATATAATCCCTTTTCTTGTTTTTTCTTCACATCTTGAGATGCTGATGTTTGTTGGTGATTGCTAAGCTCACAATAAAAAAGAAATTTTTTTTTAACGTGGCACCCTGACCTGAATACGCTACTCCAAATGTAGTCTGCCCAGTGCAGAGACCATCATCTCCCTTGAAAAGATTCACTTCTGGTCAAAATTAGATTAGCAAAGCTGGCAAAAGCAGAAAATTGTCATTGGTACAGGATGTGAGAGGTTAGGCATATTAATGCGCTGTTTGTGGATTTGTGGATTTGTTCAACCACTCTGGAAAACAATTTAGAGCTATAGCTAAAAAGCCATTCAGCTGCATATGCCCTCTGATCCAGAATATTATCAGGCATGTATCCCTAGATGGTCAAGGACAGAAAGGATCATTTGTATGAGATTATTTACAGCACTCGTAAACCAAACTTTCCCTCAAGGAAAGAGTAAGAGTCCTTTACACATTTGCATAGTAATTTCTGTTTCTTGAAGTGCTTTTACATCCATTCTCTCAACTTATCTAGTGATAAACTTATGAAACAGGCAGCACAGAGTTTACCATCCTTATCCGGAAGATCAGTAAACAGGCCCAGAAAAGTCAATAACTCTTCTAAGGGTGACTAACTGGACCGAGATCCCAGGTCTCTAAATTAATCCAGTATCAGGTACTGTGGACACCACTTGGGTTACCAAGACAATAACAACCAAAAGAGAGAGAATGAGAAAGAGAGAGAGAGAGAGACACACAGAGAGAGAGAGACAGAGACAGAGAGAGACACAGAGAGAGAGACAGAGACAGAGAATGAGAGGGGGAGAGAGAGACAGAGAGAGATAGAGACAGAGAGAGATAGAGACAGAGAAAGAATGAGAGGGGAAGAGGGAGAGAGGGGGAGAGAGACAGATAGAGACAGAGAGAGAATAAGAGAGAGAGAGAGAGAGCCAGCCCATCCCTGTTCTCAAAAGACTTCCTTATGTTCTCTTGCCCAGAGATTCGACAAGGAGAAGCACATCTTATATATCTGCTATGTGCCAGGTTCTATGCTGGGTACTGGTGACACAAAGCCAAATGAAAATAGTCCTTGTCCTCCAGTGATTTACATTCTGTAGAGCGCAGATGGGTAAACACAAAATATATATTCCCTGCAATTTGAGGTGGGAAAGCACGAGTCACCTAGGGACCAGACAGTCCCATTGTAGGGAGCAGCAGGTAACATTGTAATTCACATTGTGAAATCCACTGTTAACTTACTAAGTGACTTCATTTCTTTTCCAAATAGCTGCAATCTACTTATTTGCTCTTAAAAGAAACCTGAGCATTCTCTGTTTCTAAACAGTGCCAGGTGCCATCATAACAAAGCAGCTTATGTATGAATAAATGAATAGAAAAAAGAATGAAAAAAGCATTTATTGAGTGCTTACTATATGCATAGTCCCATGCTAACTGCTGGGGATATAATTATAAATGCAGGATAGTCTGTGCTCTGAAGGAACTGGTATTCTCATGGAGGAGACAATACATTTAGGAGGGTTTGGCTGCAGGGCCCTTAGAATGCAGCAGCATGGTAGATTTTCTTTAGCATCATTTCCATTCATAAAGCCATATCCACTGAACCATTTGATGGTGCAAAAGATTTTGGTGTGGAGCCTTTTTTTTCTTGGTTCTTCAGCAGCTGTGCCTGCCCAGGAGTAACAGCACCTGCAGAAGTAGTTGTCAGGTCAGGAGCTTGTAACCCCTGGATGATGACTTCAGGGGACCGGGCTGGAAGGAGAGTCAGTGGTTTGAGGGGTGCTGGTGATCCCAGGGCTCTGGGGCTCAGAGTTCTGGGATGCCTCCACCAGGATCTGAGAGGAGCTAATCACTGGCTTGAACCACTTGGCACATGTGGCTTCACATAAGGTCATCTTTGGTGGCAGTTGGCAAGCAGTTGGTGGTCAGCTGTAATGGGTGGCCCATTCTCCATGAGGTAGCTTTGCTGGATGAGGGCTACAGGTTGGTAGACCTGGGAAAAGCTGATATTCCCAGGGCTCTAGTCTTACCAAGATGAAATTAAATATGGATACAAATCAAACTGAGTGGGTGACATAAAAATGATTTTATGCTTACCCATGTAGCCCTCTTACACATGAAAAGTCCTCTTCCTAATTTGGCTACATTACAACTCATTTAACCTCTTATGGTTATGAACATAGGAACAGTGAAAAGACAAAAGCTTATGTCATTCAGACAGCACTTACTGAAGGGCACTTCTAACTGCTGTCTGAATGACACGCACTTTTGTCTTTTCCACAGCAATTCTCCCCTTGTCTGTGCTCATCATTCTATTACAACCATCCTTCCATCCCACCCAGTAGAAGTCATGGATCCTTCTCACCACCTATTCTCCACTCTTGAAAAGGGGTGGTGGGTCCTTCTTATAGTTCTCTGCTTTGTTTCCTGCTATTCAGCTTCCTTCCAGCAGACAGTGCTAGTTACTCCCTCTTTGGATCCAATCTCTTAAGCATCTGGACTATTCTGGTGATTAGTTTGAAGGTTTATCAGACATTGAGTGCCTTCAGTCTATTGAAAACTGCCAAAAGTGTGCACACAAAGGCATTCTTCAGGTGGCTGTGGTAGTATCACCTCTACTCTGGTAGAATTTTCTACTGTGGATCAGTTACAGTCTCTCCCAGAAGCCACCTACTCCAGTAAGCACCTCCCACTAAGTCCTGTGGAATCCAGGGAGACACTCCTGCATTCCTTCAGTTTGTCTTTCCTTCTCCTGCCTTTTTCCAAGCTAGCTAGGCTATTTTTGGGAGATATCAAAAGGAAAGGGAAAGAATCATAACCAGCACCTGTACTCGGAACAGGAACCTCTGACACACAAAGAGAAAGATGTCTCCATACATTTCAAATACTAGGAGACAGGTACCATGCAACTGATCTTATGACAACTCTTTTTCAAGTGTTCCCAGCATGATGGTCACCCTCTTTGGGACATATTCCAGCTTGCCAATGTCCTCATTCAGTTGTGGTGCCCAGATTTAAGCACAGTGTTATAGTATTTATCCTCTGGCTCTAATGGATACAGATATTGCAAAACCATATCACTGTTTCCATTTGATGTTATTGTCTGCCATCAGCCAGAGAAGCCATTTGCATCTGTAATGTGTAGCCCCACAGTGTAAATTGGAAAATTCAGGATTAGAATTTCCTGTCTATGGTATCCCATGGCCTCTAGTTTGCCCAAAACATATCAGAAGTATACATAAGTTTACAGCTAGGCAACAGCAGGTAACTGCAGCTTTCATAGGAGTTCTGACTCATTTTGTAATTGGCCCGTTGCCTTCAGTGCTTCCTACTCACATACCAACCCTAAAACTAAATTCCTCTCCATATTTTAGGAGTATTTCCAATATCATCTTACCTGGAATCAAATAGCTTGACCAGCTTTTAGGGAGAGAATTTGGCAGTTTGCCTCATCTAATCTGCCATCTTCATGGAGAGTTCATTTAGGAACTCATTTTTCCTAGAGAAAGCCATAAATCACTGGCAATCACTTTAGTAAAATCTCTGCTTGGATCCTTTTATAGTAAAATCAACATGAAAGTCAAGAACACATTCATTGCCCTCCATGAAATAGCCACAGCACTTCCTTATTGAGACCCAGTAGAAAGGGACACAGACACAGGATCTTTGTCACTGAGGGTAAGCACATGGAGTAATGGAAGTGCTTTTGTGTAGACTGGCTTTACGTACACAGCCGAGCAGATGAAAATGTCTCAAAACCAGAAGCCATCCAAGAATCTTTCATGGAGGTGTTTTCAAGCCAAGAAATCCACTAAATCCCTATAAACCTTTAAAAGGATAATTACAATTCATGATCTTAAGCAGAAAAGAGGCACTGCGGTACAGTAGAAATAGTGCCAGCTCTGAAATTGGCAGACCTGGATACAAATCCTGCCTCTGATGCTAACTACCTCTATCACCTTGGGTAAGTCACTTAATTTCCCCAAGCCTCAGTTTCTTCATCTGTAAAATGAGGGGACTGAACTAGATATTCTCTGAGGTTTCCTCAAGCTCTAAATCTATGATCTTTTATAGGCAGTCAAAGGTCTGTTTTATGATCCTTGATGTAAGATAGCCCTAGTGATCTCACTTCATCCTAGGAGTGTCTAAAGAACATAGGCTCATAGGTTTATGCCCTAGAAAGGACCTTAGAGATCATTCAGGTCAATCTTTTCATTTTCTCAACTCAGAGCAGGGGTGAGGAACCTACAGCCTCAAGGTCATATGTGGCCCTCCAGGTCCTCAAGTGCAGCACTTTGATTGAATCCAGAAGTTTGGATCAAAGGGCCACATGTGGCCTCAAGGTCTCAAGTTCCCCACCCCTGACTCAGACCTAGACAGCAATTAGGAAAAGACAGTGACACTACACCCATAGACAGTCCCTCACTTCAGAGGAAGCAAAAGAAAGCTTAATCATCCAAAGAAATCCTTCCCCATCCCGAGGCTGACACCCAGATTCCTCCAGTAGAGTTTCACCTCCTTAGCCTTATGCGTTGAGCCCAGTTACATCTTAAATACCGCCAGGATCTGGGGAAGTCCTACAGTTGTCATCAGTCATTTGCACCTCAGTATGGGGGAAGACCCAGGACAGGTTCCGATGGCAGGAAGAACAGAAGAAAATATGAGGTCACAGGGCAGCTGAAGGGAAAAGATGGGGAGGGAGCCACCAGAGGCAGAGGGAAGAAGAGGAGACAGCAGGAGAAAGCTCCACAGGCAGACTTCACTAGCTGCACAATTGCGCCAAGGGCCAGCCCTCAGCAAATCCGGTGCAGGGCCCCAACCTGACTCCCCCTCAATCTCATAACCCACCTTTCGGAATAAAGCACAGATCACTTACCTGAGGCACTTGGTCTATGCTGAACAACTTGGGCAGCTTCAGGCTCAGCATCCTGGGTTGGTACTAGCCTCTCCTCAGGACCCCCTGGTTAATGTTCTAGCATGATCCAGACCTTTCTTCCTTAGTCCCTTCCTCCAGTTTCTGGTTTCAAAGCCCCTTAATGCCTTCTTGCTAGGGAGAAAAAACAAGGGAAGACTATGAAAACCATCTATTCTTGTCTTTTACCTTTGTTTAAACTCCCATTGGTTTGTCTTGGCACCCAAATAATACAGTGGATAGAGCTCTGAGACTGGAGTCAAGATGAGCTGAGTTCAAATCCAGCCTTAGATACTTAATAGCTGGGTGACCCTGGGCAAGTCATTTAACCTCTGTCTGTCCCAGTTTCTCCAACTGTAAGATGAGGCTAATAATAGCACCTATCTCATAGGATTGTTGTCAGGATCAAAGGAGATAATATTTTAAAACATGTTAAAAATATTATCTTACACACAGCCTAGCACATGTAAATGTTATAATGGAATAAACCAAACAAATAGCTAAGCAGTTAACAAGTGACACATAATATGGTAGGAGGGTTGGGTTTGTTTTTGGTAATCTTTCTTGCTTTCTTTGATGCTGTCGTGACAGCTATTATAAATAATTTCAAGGAATTTTTGCTTTGTTCTGTTGCTTTAATATAATAAAATGAACACAAATGAGGATGCGAATTGAGATGTTCTTTCTTTTCTATAGCATAGTCCCCAACACATAGCAAGTACTTAAATAAATGCCTGTTGATAGATTGATGACATGGTTTCCATGCCTAAACTACTGCTATGCTATCCAAGAGAGGTATCACTAATGAGTTCTTAGTAGTGATTGGAGATAAAGGCCATGTACCATAGACAACTAAGCAACCTCTTCAAGGACAGACCCTAAAATCTCAGAATGGGAATAAGAAATGACATATGGGAGAGGCAGCAGTGACGAGTTGCTGTCCAACAGCCCAACTCTGCTAATTTCGCCATCCCTTTATGAGGCACTAAGGAAAATAAACAACGTTGCCTCACATGGAATTCTGCCACCCATTCCTAAACACAAACCATTGAACTTCCTCACCAATAATCCATTCTAGATCTTTACCTCCTTCCATGTCCCCACCCATAAAACCTTACCTGTCCTGCTATCTCATTCCCCTAAGGCTCTGCTCTTTCCCAGGTGACAAGCAACTAATCTGAAAAAGTAATCACTGATAATTATAAATGGATTCCCTGCCTGTATTAATACAGACCTAGAGATGCAATGCTTCAACCAAAAGGAATTCTAATGTTTGGAATCTTTGGCACTATTACAGACTGGAGGAAAAAATACTGTTTTGGAGTACATTCAGAGTATGGCCCTGCCACGTGAAGGCCCATCTACTCAGCCTCTATGTAGTTCAGACTGCATTCTTCCTCCCAGGAGATCTGAATATGAACACACATGAATCCAGGAATATGAAGACACCACTAGTGTGTACAAAAAGCAGTCAGAAAGGAAGAAATCAAGTCTATAAGAGAAAGATCACAACCTCATCACTCCAAAAGATGGAAGGTACTCTTACTCCTTGGGTCATTGCAACAATAACAATGCCATCTTCCCAGTCTTCTTCCATTTTACTCACTCTCTCTTTGAACCAGTCTTACTAAGCCAACTTCCCATTCTTCACATGCAGTTCTCCCATCTTCCATCCACATGCCTTTGTACTATCTGTCCTCCATGCCTAGAATGCCTTCCTGCCTTATTTCTTCCTCTAAGAATACCTGAATTCCTTCAAGACTCAATTTAATTCCACTTTCTACAGAAGTTCTTTCCTGCCCAACTCCACCCCACCTATTCTATTCCCCTGTAACATTACCTTCTAAAAATATATTTACTTATGTAACTGTTGTCTCTCCCAATAGAATGGAAACTCCTCACCATTACCCAAATAGATAAATGGGGAAAGGAAACAAACAGGCGGTTTTCAAAGGAAGAAATCCAAACTATTAATAGCCATAGGGAGAAAAACGATTCAAATCATTAATAACCAGAGAAATGCAAATGAAAGCAACTGTGAGGATGTACTTCACTCTTATCAGATTGACAAATATGACAAAAATGGAAAATGACAAGTGCTGGAAGGGATTCAGGGAAACAGGCACCACTGGTGATTCATTGGTCTGGTCTTTCTGGAAAGCAATTTAGAACCATACCCCAAAAGGCATTAAACTGTGAATATATGCTTGACCCAGAAATACCACTATTAGACATATGCCTCAAAAAGATCAAAGAAAGAAAGAAAGGACCTACATGTGCAAAATCATTGATAGTAGCTCTTTCTGTTATGGCAAAGAACTGAAACTAAGGGGCTGTCCATCCATTAGGAAATGACTAGACAAATTATGGTATATGAATGCAATATATTATTGTGCCATAAGAAATGATGAAAGAAACTGTTTCAGAGAAACCTGGGGAGATTTATGACACTTACATTAACAACTCTGCAAAGACAAACTACTTTGAAAGAACTTTGATCAATGCAATGATCAACTACATTTCCAGAGGAAATACATGACCTTTCTCTTGATAGAGAAGTGACGGACGTCAGATGTGGATTGAGATACGCAGCTGTGGACATGGTCAATATGGGATTTTGTTTGACTTTGCATGTTTGTTACAAAGGTTTGGTTTTTGCAGTGGAGGGCTTCAGGAAGGTGAAAGTAAAAAATTATTGTAAATGGGAATAAAATAAAAATTGTTTGTTTGTTTTTAAAGAATGTAAGCTCTTTTAGAGAGTGATCTGTTTTGACCGCTTTTTGTATCTCCAACACTTAACACACTGCCTGAGGCATGGTAAGTCTTTAATAAATGCTTTCTGACTGACTGATAAAAATGGACACTTTCAAGTTTGCAAGCACTTTACATACATGATCTCGTTTGAGGCCCTACAAAAACCCTATTAGGTCAACAAAGCAGTTATTTTTATCCCTACTTTACACATGAAGGTATGAGGCTTATTAAGGTGAACTGATTCAGTATCAGGTATCAGGCAGCTAGGAGGTCCAGTGGATAAAGCACTGGGTCTGGAGTCTCAGACATTTACAAGCTAGGTGACCCTGGACAAGTTATTTAACCTTGTTTGCCTCAGTTTACTCATCTTAAAAATGAGCTGGAGAAGGAAATGGCAAACCACTCTAGTATCCTTACCAAGACTATTCCAGATGGGGTCATGAAGAGTTGGAGATGACTGAGTAACAACATCAGAAAAGACGATCTTGGTCTAAATACCACTTCAGACACTCGGCAGCTTCGTGATCTCAGGCCAGTCATTTAACATCTCCAAGCCTCAGTGTCCCCATCTTTAAAGGGGAATAACAGCAACTGCCTCATAGGACTGTTGTGGAGATCAGAGATAGTACAAAGGAAATGCTTTATGACCCTTAAAGTGTCCTATGGGTGAACTATCATCAGAAACAGTGTTGTAGGAAAGCTCTGCTCAGAGCCACTCTTCTGGGAGTACCCTATTCCAATGAAACCAGAGCCCATTTCCTATCCCATGACATTCTCATTCTCCTTGTCTTCCCTCTGGCAGAGCAGGCAGGGCTATCAGGTCTGGTTCTGAGCATTACTTCCGTCTTCTCAGCTGTTTAGTGCTTGGAAGCATTAATTGTCAAGTAGGTAAAACACGGCCCCTCTGAAACTTGTCACACTGGATAGAAGGGCGGGCCCAGAGTCACACCCACAGACGCACACACCTCTTTTGTCCCCTGCAGGGTAGTTTGGGGTGTTCAAAGGCCATTTTTTTTTACAGATCAAAAATCTGAGGCCCAACGAGTTAATTAGGCATGGCTGGGTAGTGTCTGAGCTAGGTTCAGAACCCAAACAGCCCAATGTTCTTTCCAATACACACAAAACACACCTCATATGTAGAAACACACATTGGAGACAGGTCCTAAAGGAAAATGAACGGTACATGACAAAATCCTGAGGCAGCAGCAGGAGCAAAAAAGGCAGTAAAACACAGCAGGTGCAAGACAACTTATGCCTTAGAAGAAATCACTTTCTAGAAATCTGAGAGATTTGAAAGCTCAAGGCCCTGGGGAAAAAACCCTGAGGGTGTTTTATTATCAACTGATTAATCAATGAAGTGTTTATATCAACCTGTTCTTGCCTCCTAGCTTCTCCTCCCTCTTTAAAATGGGCCCAGGTTGCCCCAGAGAAAGGGGACTAGAAACAAGGAATGAGAAGAAAAGGAAGGAAGAGAAGGAGGAAGAGAGGCCCGTTTTTAAGCATGGTTGACTATTTCCTTTTAACACAAATGAAGTCAGTCTTTGTGATCACAGCCCCCAGGTGAACTTCTCTGAAGAATGTGGGTATGTGGGTGCCTTGCTGCCAAATGGGTGCTCAGGCCCCTGTTACCTTGGCAGTTAGAGAGTACAAGGGGACAGTGAGCAAAGGGCTCTCTGATCCTCAGGCCCCCCACCCCCAAGCTGCTAGGGCCTCCTCATTGAAAATGAATTGTATTTGTCTACAAACACACATACACAATAAAACACATATAAATTTTAAGATATGTTTATATATGTGTAAGTGTGCATATATAAAATGAGTATGGTATAGGTCTATATGTATATTGATAATATTTAATATAAATGTTAGACTTTAATAAGGGTCAAAGTTTGAATTAAGAAGAGCCTGGACCTAATAGTCTCCTTTGCTTAGAGGATGCCTTTTGATGGGCAAATGGGACTTCCTTATCAGACCCTTCTTCTAGCATCCTAGTGTGAAGAGAAAAGCACAAATACCTTGGGGTGTGACTTCAGCTTTGTCAAACTTTGTTAAGATAAACAGCTTCAAAGGCCTGTTTAGGAGAGGATATCTGTCATCTGGGTGATGGGACATTTCCTTATCTTAAATCACAGAGACATGCTATGGAAAGAAGATGCCCATAGCTTGGGATCATAAAACCCAACTGACACCACTTTGTTTGCAATGTGTTTATCTAAGAGAACTCCTTCCTCATGGCAAAATGTACTTAAGACAGTCAATTTCTGTACTAAGTCAGCCAGTTCTGATCCTGGCTCCATAGCGCTATGTAACTGTTGTCTTTATGGGGAATTGATTAATTAATTAAATCATAAAATGTATGCATTTAGCCTGTTGCCTTTTCTCTCTAACCAAGTTTTCAGGTCAACAGTTATGGCACCCAAACGTGGATTGGAACTGTGGAACCGAATGGACATTTCCTCATCTCGCCAACGCCAGGACTCCGGCGCCAATAGGAACCGTTTTTCCTAGAGTCCTGGGCCTTGACGGGGTCGGGGTAAGTCCTTCCATTCTCAGCTTCCAAAGGACTCAAAAATTCCCTTTAAAGATAACTGCAGGACAGAGACCACTCTGCGTGAAAACGCCTCTGTATTAATTAGGTCTCCTCTGAAGATGGATCTAGAGAAATCAGCTAGCTATGGGTCAGTCAAAAACTAGAAGTAGAAATCCGGCTGACAAGACCCCAGCTTCTTGTGTGTCAAGCCGTTACCAACCTGATGATCACAGGTATTACTAGCACTAGTGTTAATCAACTAAAGATAGCCCTAAATGATGTTGGCCACCACAGGGCTCTTTTGAACCGGTCTAAGTTACTTTATCTTACAACCAAATTAAGAAAGGCCAACAAAACAACTAGCCAGCAGCGAGAGTGTTTCATCCTGGGCTTGCTGATTTGGCTGAGCGAGAGCAAAAGACAGGTAGCCTCTTCCCTGTAGGGCTGGGAGCTGCTTCAGCACCTAGCTGTGTCCTGGCAAAAATCCTTTCTTCTTCAAGGGCTCCAGTCTGTCCTTCCCTTCACTCCCTCCACCCTATTCCTCACCCCTTTCTTCCCTCCCCTTCCCCTTGAAGGCCTCTGATCTGGGGAAACTGATAGCACTTAGATGCAATCTTTCCCCCTCGCCTTCCCCTACCTTAGACCTGAGGAAGGCAGCCTCTATTCAAGCCTCTGTTGCCTCCCTCCTCCCCATTCCCTCTCCCCGTTTTCCCGTAAGGGCTCTGGTCCTGAAGAGGACAGTTACAATCCACCTAAGAACTAGAGGCCTGAAACTATTCCCATGGGGCCTGTTCTTTTAAGACAGTCAGAAACTTTGGGGCATCAAGGCTCCCCACCCCTCCAACGACCACAGGGGTGCTCTGAGCAAAGGCTGTAGGATTCCCCTTTACTATCAGGTCTTGAATTCTTGCAACCTCATTGTCTCAGAATAATAATAGCCAATTCATGATGAGGATTTCTAGCAAGCTTCTAATTGCCTTCTCTCTCTGGGTTGTTTTTTATGAGCTCAGTTTGTATTTGTCCTGTTGTCAATCTGTCTGTCAGTATATGTCCCTGTCCGTATCGTGTGTGCTTTGAATGTCTATTATCTTGTAAGATTTAAATGCAAGCAGCCAGACTTTAGGGGCTACAGCTAGGGAAATAGACAAAATTTTAACACTTTTCTTTGTTATTCTGGTCTGGCCAACCTGGAATTACAATGGAAAGTTAGATCATCTGAGGTAAAATCATTTTAGCAGATTTGTACGTTGTGAGATTAATCATAAAACATTTCAGGAACCGATCATTTGAAATAAATAGGTAAAACTTGGAAATGCCACCTAGGTCCTAGACATTCCACCCACCCTGTCCCAGCACCTGCATATCACCTTAGGGGCTCAGTAAATTCTGCTGCTGTGGGAGGTTGGGGGAAACGTGGAAGAATCAGGCCTGTAATGAGCATTCTATAAACTCTGCCTACAAAAACCACCACTGGGACATCAGTTTCTCTGCTCTTGGTAAGCTTCACTTCTTTGTTCCAGTTGCAAAAAGTATTTTATCTCTGTTTGACCCATTTTCTGATTTGTAAAAATAATTGTGCTTGTTGTTATGTGATCAAAATGATAAAATGATTGTAAAATGCTTAATGTAATGACTGGTATATGTTACATACAACATTACTATCTTTCTAATGTAATTGTTACCTTTGAAGTGGTTTTAATTGCTAAAAGTAATAAGATCAATAATTTCTGGAAATGCAAATTATGCCATCTGCAGTTATTGTTGTGTTAAAACTGTATTTCTAGGATTGTATTTCTGAATTTCTCTTAGATTGTGAAAACTGAGTGACCACTGTAGTCTAGAAATAGTGTTAGACAAAGCAATTTTTAATTTGAATTTTGTTGAAACTAAAAGATGTTGGGAAAATTGTGTAACACCAGTTATGTTACTTTATTAGTCCTGCTAACTTTGTCTTATAATGTTTTGTAATGGCCATTTAGAAAACCAGGTATTTTCACCTTTTGTCTGTTAAAAAAGTCAAAGCTTAACAATTTGGCTATCTTCTATGAAGTTGTAGGATTATTAACTAAGTTATTTGGGATTATTGTTTTAATGCCAAAACCTAAAATTGTTAAGTGGTTCCTATGTATGGAAAGGAGGGAATGGAGTGAAAACTTTCTTTAGATTCCCTCTGCCCACTCAGAACAGTCCCACAGTGGAGTGAAAACTTTATTTAAATTCCTTCTGTTCATTCAGAGCAGTCCTCCCATTCCTGTGGGTAAGATCATCAGTCCTAGTAAAGGAATTTGGTTGGTTAATGCAAATTCTAAACAATGAATATTACTTGCATAGAAGGTGTAATAATAATTGGCTTTTACATCAGTAAAGTTTTAAATTTGAGAAGGAAAGATGTTAAATGGAATCCCTTAAGTGTGTGTATCCTGGTAAATCTTTATTGTTTATTGTAACTCCAAGAGAGTGGAGATAACTGTTATCTGACTGTAAGTGAGACTTGCTGTTTAAGGTATTTGGGACCATAACTATTTTTGGTTTAGAGTTTGAATCTGGGTATAGTTGTCTGCATTAAATCAGTATCTGAGACAAATGCCAAAAGCTACTCAGAGGGAATGTGATCCTGTACTGTTAACAGGTGAAGTTTGTATCTGGAAAGGAAACACCAAGGGGACAATTCTAGACTCATTCTAGGATGGGATCCCCCTGGCTCAGTTTCCCTATTATGTTCCTTTAAAAAGGAATGTTTCTCACCTGTCTATTCCTGAGTCTGGCTATGAAACAGATACTGCACCATTGGAGAATTTTACTGCCATCTGAATTCAAACAGAGTAAAGGATGCTTTATCTTGTCACATTTGGTATGTCACATGTCCCTGCTTTTTCCTTCTATAGCAAATTTCTGTGGTCAGTAACAAGTGACCAGCAAAACATGTGAGCCTTTTGTGTAATCTTACTAGGAAAGCTAACATTATTTTTATCTGAAATTAGAATATGTGCAGAAATTTTTGTAAACTACTTAAGACTCACCTTAAGATGTTCCCATTGTTAAAAAAAAAAAAGGATTTAAAAAGCAACAGTGTTTTTTTGTGAGTCAGTCTCTTACATCTAGGAATAATGCAATACTTAAGAATTCAGTTTGTTACAATACTTTGGAAATTCATATTACTTAAGAACATTTTTGTAACAATTCAACTTTAATGAATTCCAGTTTTAAGGGTTTATTTTTGCTTAAGAAAAAAAAGAGATATCAAGCATTTTAAAAGTTTCCAACTAGTTTCCTTCATAAATGTTTAGTGAATATCAAAATAAAGTTTCAACTGTTTTTAAGAAAGGGAAATACTTTTAGAAAAAAATGTTTTGAAAAATCATGTGTGATTCTTTGGAGGCCTACTAAAATTTCAAAAATATTATACTGTTAAATTAAACTGTTTTGATCTGAATTTGTAGTCATTCTATGGTCTAAGTCAGAGTTAAAATTTGCATGTGAATTTATTATATGTAAAAGATTTAATTCCTGAAGTATCTCATTCTTCCAGAGTGAGTATAATTAGGGAAGAATAACTTGTGAAACAAAGACATAATTCCATCAAATTATAAGTTTAGTCATTAACCTCTTTGCTTTGTTTAAGCTGGAATAGGATTCCGGTACAGTTATGCTAGTGAAAAATAATAACTTAGGAGCTATCTTGTCTTATGGTTAAAATGCAAAAGCAAATGGAATAATCTGGATAATAGGATTGAGAGACTTGGAAGGATAAATTAAGTTCTGATTGAAACTATGAAAGGTAGATAAGATTTGGGAATAAATATGGGTTATCTAAACCCCTCTTGCTCCTAGATAGTTATTCTGGACACTTTTGTGTCAGTTTCAGATGGTTTAAAGAGTGAGGAAGTATTTTCTCTGAAGGATACCTGCCAATATTGATTTGCTATATAAGACTGGGACTGCAATTTACTATTGTTTGAAGTTCTGATTACAGGAATACTTGTCTAAGTTGTCATAAAGCCAATTGACATGTGCTGCAGGCTAACGGTGGATGCATGGAAAGGTTTTGAAGACGACCTTGGACACGGCCTAGGTAGGATCTTCCTAACTCTATTTCCCAAATGTGCTACTTCCTTTCTGAAAAAGGAAATTCCCCACCTGATTACTTCGAAGCCCTGCTTTCAGCACCTGGTGACCTCACATGTCAGATAACAGCTTATTCCTGGAATCAACCAGAACTAAGGAAATCCTTTCCTTCTGTTAACATTGTCCCTCTCTTTTTCTTTTATAGCAAATCTTTGTAATTAAGAAGTTCTGTAAGTACAACTAAGTCTATCAAATAATAAATGGAAATTGGAGCATCTCTGAGTTACTAAAATGGGATGCAGGAATGAATAGCTTACAATTTTAACCTACATTTCTGGCCAAATAAAAATAAATATAATATAGAGATAATATCGAGGAAATGATTAGACAAAGCAATAAGAGCAAATTTTGAGGAAAAGTAATAGGATCAGACTGATTCCTCTAAGAATTATATACAGGAGTATATGATTGGCTTCTAAAGTTTATCATGCTTTTGATAATAAGATCTCAAATCTGGATTTTTGCACAAGATTGTATAAGATAGTGGTAAATTATTTCTTGTCTGTTAAAGTACCTGCCCAATAATTTAAAGGGCAGATGAGTTCATTTTATGGTTGAACTCTCACATTTTAAAAGATTCTTATTCCAGGTAGAAGATTTAGGTAAAAACAGAAACAGCAAATAAGATAAACTGAAATTTTCTGAAATTTCAAAAATGGAGAACAAATTTTAAGCAATTGTACTAATTTATACTGTCAGAAGTATCTGGGAACTTCTAGATTTGAACTAGAAAGGCAGAATTTTCTTTTTGAACTGTCCCAAGAATAAAACCTATTGTCAAAGAAAAGATATCTAGGTATCAGATAACTACATGAGAAATCTGGGATTCAAAAAGTTTTGTTTAAATGAAAATTAAGAATTGGTTACTGGGATACAAGGAACTTAATGTTAGTTAACATTGGTAGTTGTTTAGTTAGCACTGATTTGTATGGTTCATGTTTAAGTTTTCTTGTTTATATTGGTGATATGTAAATCTCCCTTTCAAAACTAGTCTATTGTGAGCCATCTGTACCTGACAATGTAAAAATGCAATTTTGTGAAGTGGAAAAAAAAAACTTTATTATGTTGTTTGAACCTAGCCCTGCGTGGTTGGGAAACTGAACTATTGCTAAGTGCTTACAGCCATGTTAACTATGTTGTATTGTTTCATCTCAACTATCAATCATATGTTTTGTGGAAGACCCTGTCAGGTTTTCCATGTAGACTCTTGGATCCATCTGTCACCTCCATTGCCCCTGCTCCTGTGTGGACCATGCCTTCCAAGTTTGAAAGGACCTGAAGAAGATGACATCAGACAGAGACAGCTTTCCTAAGACCTACATGAAGATTTAGTTTTTCATATCTTTGTTGGTCTACAGGCGAAGCCTTTGGCTTGCCTTTGACCAAAAGGAGGGAATGATAATATTTAACATAAATGTTAGACTTTAATAAGGGTCAAAGTTTGAATTAAGAAGAGCCTGGACCTAATGGTCTCCTTTGCTTAGAGGATGCCTTTTGATGGGCAAATGGGACTTCCTTATCAGACCCTTCTTCTAGCATCCTAGTGTGAAGAGAAAAACACAAATACCTTGGGGTGTGACTTCAGCTTTGTCAAACTTTGTTAAGATAAACAGCTTCAAAGGCCTGTTTAGGAGAGGATATCTGTCATCTGGGTGATGAGACTTTTCCCTTATCTTAAATCACAGAGACATGCTATGGAAAGAAGATGCCCATAGCTTGGGATCATAAAACCCAACTGACACCACTTTGTTTGCAATGTGTTTATCTAAGAGAACTCCTTCCTCATGGCAAAATGTACTTAAGACAGTCAATTTCTGTACTAAGTCAGCCAGTTCTGATCCTGGCTCCATAGCGCTATGTAACCGTTGTCTTTATGGGGAATTGATTAATTAATTAAATCATAAAATGTATGCATTTAGCCTGTTGCCTTTTCTCTCTCACCAAGTTTTCAGGTCAACAATATATACCCACAAAATAAAACACATACAAAAAATTTTAAATATGTTTGTGTGTATGTATATGTGTGTATGCGTACATATATAAAAGTGTGTACATATATGTGTATACACACGGTAAACATATATACAAAATTTAAATGTTTATATGTGTATAAGCATACATCTATAAAAAGCATATACTTTGTATACCCAGAAAATAAAGCATACATACACAAATTTAAAGTATGTTTCTATGTGTGTGCATTTATAAAGTTTGTACACACGTGTGTACAAGCAAGATAAAACATATGTACAAAAATGTAAATGCATGTGCATATGTGTGTATGTACATATATAGAAATGTATGTGGGGAGAGGAAGGGGAGAGGGAGAGAGGGAGAGAGGGAGAGAGGGAGAGAGAGGGGGAGAGAGAGAGAGAGAGAGGGAGGGAGGGAGGGAGAGAGAGAGAGGGAGAGAGAGAGAGGGGGAGAGAGAGGGGGAGAGAGGGAGAGAATGTAAGCTTCTTGAAGACAGGGTGACTTGCCCAGGGAGTAAACACAATAGGGACAGGATTTGAACCAAGTACTTCAGCTTTAAAATCACCATCTTTTCCACTGACCCAGGCTGACTTGCTTAGAGATGTTAAAAGATGCTCCTTTCCTTTGGTTAGGGTCAGTGGGTGTGGGGATCAGAGCTGGGCAGGGTTGGGTACAAATCACTGCATCACCTCCCCCCTCTACCATCTGGACACAGGTAAAATCAGGCTAAAGTAAACACTTAGGGCAGCCTCCCATAGGAGGAAAAGTCACAAAAAGCAACATTAAGCTTAGGGGTGGAGCTGCCCTGGGCGAGGCCTGCAGCAAGGCAGCCACAACATGCTAATCATCTGCAACTGGGCTTGTCTTCAGCACTAGCAGGTAGAGTCCCCTCCCTCCATTCCCTCTACTCCAGATACTCTTAACATCAGGCCCAAGAACTTGTTTTTAAACAAATTTTGATAACTCTTTCAATATAAGTGATTTCCTTGGATCGCTTGTATTTTTTCTTCATTTAAGAACATTTCCCCAAGAAAGGGTTCACAGGCTTCCCTGGGCTGCCACCGGGGTACAGATACAAAAATGGTGAAGAAATCCTGCTCATTTTATATATCAGGAGACTGAGTATTTGGGATGGTGACAGCTATAAAAATATTGTTCTCCAGTTTTTATGAATTGGTGTAATGTCTAGAAGATTATAAGCCGTGGTTCAGTCTGTGATAATGGTCCAGTTCTAGTACAATTTATCAGTAGACTTTTCTAGGGTATTTTGAGTCTGTATTTGCAGTATGAGAATTTGCCATGGGGCAGTCCATGAAAGACTTAGCTTCTGTTGTATAAGTTGTAACCACCATGTTGTGTAAAATATCTATCTGGTAGGTACTAAACTTTCTAGCTAGAAGGCTCATTCTTCATTTTTCAAAGAGGACTTATGACATTATGGGGTGATATCTTGACTTGCATGTGAACTGGATTTAAATGAGGCAGGTGAACAAAGTCCTCAGCTTCAGTCATTCTTTCAAAGTTATTGAAGTCCAGTGGCAAGACAAAAGTCAGCGACAATTGGTGATGGCCCAGGATACAGTGGATGGCCTTATCATCTTCCATGTCTTACCAAGCTCTAAGTGCTTCACAGCACCTGCTTCAGCTGCCCTAGTGGCCATCGGAAAAAATTGTTCTCATCCACCCATTCTACAAGGGAAGTCTTTACATGCTTGGGGTAGACATTCCCCTGAGTCAGGGATGGGTTTGAGGCCTATTGATTATCCTCAGTCTGATTTAGCTGTCTGCCAAAACGCTGGCACTTGGAGCAACAGATGAGAGTTGGGTGACAGGTGGACACCAAAGGTGGACAAGCAGTCCTGAAAAGGGCTCGACAAGCCTTCACACCAGAGGTTCTAGTGCTCCTGAACACCTGATACAGAGTGCATGAGAAAGAGTAATAAGAAACAAAGCTGGAAAGATAGCTTGGAATGAAATTATGAAGAGGTTTTAATTCTGGGATAAGGAGTATGTATTTTATCCCAAAGGAAATAGGGAGCCACTGAAAAATTTTGAACAGGAAAATGATATGGTCAGAATTGTGCCTTAGAATGATTCTTGTGACAATTATGCAAAGATATGATTGGAGAGGGGAGGTATTGGAATCAGAGAGACAGGTTAAGAGGCAGACAGAGGTGACAAGGTCTGAGCTAGTTTAATTACTGTCTGGTATCTGGTAATGCTCTTGACTCATGCCTCACACAATATTCCTCAGCACTGTTCTTTGAATGAGCTGCCATTTTGTCTCCTGGAGGCTGTGGTGGGAATTGTAGCCTTACAGTTTCTTCAGAAGGATACATCAGTAATTTCCTAAATATGTGTAGGAACTTCCTCCAACTACTCAGATAATCATCCATCTATAGTCATAAGTCTGAGGAAGGAGCCTTGGGCTGAGAGTTTATTTTGTCAATAACTACCCAGCTATAGCTGTATTATTCTGTAGATCTTCATCCAAACGCGTTTGACCTCTGGTTCGTAGGTTTCTTCCCAGGAGGATATGTACCTGCTCATTATACAAGGCTACTCCATCTCAATCCCCTTTCACCTATCTTTTTTTCTTTTTGATCAAGAATATTCTTCTAGAGTCATATTTTCTCTTCCCTTTCAAAGCCAAACTTCTAGAAAAGCTATCTTCACTTATTGCTGTTATTTTCTTGTTTCATGCTGAAATATGGCTTTTGACCCTAATGGTCTGGAACCTGTTTTACCAATTATCTCTGAACTGCTAAATCTTGACAACCCTCATCTTTCTTCAGCTCTTTGTAGCTTTTAACTCCATCCTCTCCTCATGAGTACTCTTTTCCCTTAGCTTCAGGGAAGACATATTTTTCTCCCAGTTCTCCTCCTACCTATCTGACCACTCCTTCTTAGTCTCTTTGGTTGCATCACCATCAATCTATTTCCTGCCCCCAAGAGTAGGTGTCCTCTGAAGCTCTCTTCTGGAGCCTCTTCTATTTTCTCTCTGCCACTTCTCTCTTGGTGATCTTATGAGCTCAAAAGTGATTAATGAACATCTCTACTCAATGACGTCCAAATCAATTTATCTGACTCTGATTTCTGTCCTGAAACCCAGTCCTACGTATCCAACTGCCCAACTATCTCAAGCTTGAGGGGTCTAAAATGGAACCCATTTTCTTTTTCTCTAAACCCACCCCTTCTTCAAACTTCCCTATTATTATTACTAAGAAAAAGAATAATTTTCCAATTGGTAAATCATCAAAAAGAAATCCAAATTTTCAACAGATACATATAAAAATGTTCCAAATTACTAATAATTAGAGAAATGAGAATCAAAGCTACTTTGAGGTTTCTCCTTTAGCAAAATTGGCAAACTAGATTGGCAAAATTACCAAAAAAGGGAATACATGTTGAAAGGGCTGCGGAAAAAAAAGGTACATTAATTCATGTTGGTGGAACTGTGAATTGATCCAACCAGTCTGGAAAATAATTGGAAAGTATGCTTCAAAAATTATTAAACTGTGTATTTCCTTTGACCCATTTGTATAACTACTGGGCCTGTACTTCAAAGACATAAAAAAAGGAAAAAAACATTCTTCATGTACAGAAAATATTAATAGCAACTCTTTTTGTTTTAGCAAAGAACTAGAAGCCAAGGGGGTACCCATTAATAAGGGAATGGTTTAACAAATTATGGTAAAAAAATGTAATGGGATACTATTGTGCTATAAGAAAATGATAAGATTTTCAGAGAAACCTAAGAAGGCATTTATGAAATGATGAAAAGTTAAGCAGGCAGAATCAGGAAAATAATTTATACTATAATGACATTGTAAAAATGAACAATTTTGAAAGGCTTAAGAACTTTTATCAACACAATGATCAACCATAATTACAGAAAACTTATTGGACATTCAATGAGTATAAATTTGGCAAAAAATATCTCCTTTCTCACTCTTTTCTTATTTAATGAAAACAGTTTAACTTAAAGTCAACAAAAATGAGACTAGCAAGGAATATTCACTGCTCTCAGGCTGTGGGTGGATGACTTGTGTGTGGGTTGGAAGGGACAGAGCAGTAATTCTTATTAGCTCCCCCATCCCATAAGTATCTGCTTTCTTCTTACCTTCTAGGCAGAAGCCCCAGTCCCACAGAGAAAGGACTAGGATTTTCCAATAAAGGTGGAATGGGTACTTATGGCAGTAGTATGACCCTATAACCAATCAATCTGACTACCATGCAGCTGTGTGAGAGGATCCATGCTTCCCCTTGTGGATTATGAAGGCCTGGAAATGCTTCCCAGATGTCAGACACCAGGGTACTGCTATTCCAAGAGTTTTTCTTATGTTGATTCTCTGCACTTTGTCCTGGACCTCCCTGTATCCCTCTCCCAGAATGAAGAAGATTCCTGGTATCTACTGCAAAAGCCTGCTAAAGCCCACCATTCTGGGGGACAGTTCTGAGGTGGGGCTGCAACCCAGTGTATTCCTCTTACTCCTGATCCTAGGTACGTAGTATGTGCCAGTCCAGAGAGCTTAAGATTCCCCTTTGCCTTTGGGGAGCACTGTGGAAGTGGAAAACATGGTAGAAGTGGAATCAAAGTTGAAATTCTACTTCAGTCACTTACTGTCTGTATGACTGGGCAAATCCCTCACGCTTTCTAGCCCTCAGTTTCAATTGTAAAATAAAGGAAGTTGGACTAGATGAACAAAGACCTTCCATCTCTAAATCTATGATCCTATGGGCCACCAAAGCAATTATTTATTTTATACAGCATTTTTACTGTATCTTTAAGATTTGTGTACTGTAAAATGGTAATAAATTAATAATTTTATTTGAATATAATGTGATATAAGAAAATTATTTGTGTGGGTTGCTTTATGAAAAGTGAGGGGTACATAATTTTTTTCTGTTGTTAAAAAAAGCGGATATCACTACATAAAGTTTGGAAACTACTATACTAATTGACCTCTCTACTTCCAGAGTCTCCCTTCTCCAAGCCATCCTCAGTACAGCTACCAAAATAATCTTCCTGAAAAGCCCAGCTCAAAACTCTTCAATGACCCCATGTTTGCTTCCAAGAGAAAGGCAAATTCCTTACCTTGACCTTTACAGCTCTCCACAATCTGGCTAAAGCCGAACTTTGCAGACTAATTTCACACTGATCCCTTCCATGTATACTGGATTGGCCTCTGACCCCATCACTTGATTGCACCTGCTGTTCCTAAGTTTACCAAGGCTCTTTAAAATGCTAATCCGTCACCCTTTTCTTGCTGTTTCTGAAACTCAAAATTTCATTTCCTGCCCCGATGGCTTTGCATAGGCTATCCCCGGCCCTGGAATGCATTCTCTCTCTGCCCAAACCTCCATAGAATCCACAGCTTCTCCCAGGGCAAAGCCTTTCCTTATGTCTCATCTTTCCCCCAGCTGTTTGTGCCTACTCTGTCCTCAAATTGTCCCGCATTTACTTATGGGTACACGTTATTGATTCCAACAGAATTCAAAGTCCTTGAATACAGAGTCTGCTTTTTATTTTTGTCTTGGCATGAACAGTATCTAACACAGTGTCTTACACATAGTATACATTTCAATCAACCAAACAAGAAGTATTTTTTAAGTATTTACCACAGGCCTCTTACTATTTGTATCTCTGGATAAAAATAGAAAAATGAAACAATCCCTGTCCTCAAGGAGCTTATATTATATCAGGGAAAACAATCTGCACACATGTAAATACTAATCAATATAAGCTCACATCTTTGGGAGGAGGTGCTAGCAGTTGGGGAGATTAGAAAAAACTTCATGTGAGGAAGGAGATGGCTGAGCTAAGCCTTAAAGGAGACTAGAGATGAGGAGGGAGTACATTCGAGGCAGGAGAGATAGGCTATGCAAATGCACGTAGATGGGGGATAGAATTTCATGTGTGAGGAACAGCAAGGGGAGTGATAAGCCTTAGAAAGCAAGGTGGATGGAACTAGTCTATGAAGGGCTTTCAGTTCTTAACAGGTGGTTTTGTATTTGCTCCTAAAGGTCATAAGGAGTCACTGAATTTATTGAGCCGGGAAATGATGTAGACAGACCTAAGATTTACAAATGTCACTTGGTATGGAAGATGGCTTGGAGACTTGAGTCAGTAAAGTCAGTAAACATTTATGAAGCACCTACCATGTGTCAGGCACTATGCTAAGTGCTGGGGATACAAAAGGAAGCAAAAGACAATCCCTGTCCTCAAGGATTCCACAATCTAATGGGGGGAGACAACATGCAAATACATATTGACAAACAAGATATATCCCATATAAATAGAAAATCACCAAGAGGCACAATCCTATAGAAAATAGATTTCACTTGGGACTTAAAAGAAGTCAGGTAAGATGGTAGGTGGAGATGAGGAGGCAGAACATTCCAGGCAGTGAGAATGATCAGAGAAAATGCTTGGAGCCAAGAGATGGAGAGTCTGGTTTATGGAATAGCTAGATCAGTGTCACTAGGCTGAAGAGTACACAGGAATACCTGTAAGAAGACTGGAGAGATAAGAGGGGGCTAGGTTATAAAGGGCTTTGAAAACCAAATAGAGGATTTGGTATTTGATTCTGAGTCTCTGGCATTTATTGAGTACAGGGAGGTGATGTGGTTGTAGCTGTGCTTTAGGAAAATCACTCTGGTGGCTGAGTAGAAGACAGGGTAGAGAGAGGCAGGAAGAATCAAGAGCAGGCTATTTACTACAGTGGTCCAGACATGAAGCAATGAGGCTCCGAATGGCAACAGTTTCAGAGGAGAGGAGGCATATTTGGGAGACACTACAAAGATGAAATCGATGAGACTTGACATCAGATTGCATATTGGAGTGAGAAAGAATGAGGAGTTGAGGGTGACATCCATGTTGCAAGCCTAAGGGACTGTTGCCTTCTACAGAAATAGGGAGGGTAGGAGAAGGGGAAAACTAATGAGTTCTGTTTTGGACATGTTCCATTTAAGATATCTACTAGGTATCAGTTTGAGATGTCTGAAAGGAAGATGGAGACATGAGAATGGAGGTCAGCAGAAAGGCTGGTCCAGGAGAGGTAGCCACAGACACGAACGGAAGCAGCGAGATGGATCAGCAGCCCAAGGCAAGAGGTGACCAAGAAAGAAGGGGGCCAGTGGCCACATTAGTAGAGAAACAAGGATGATTCTCAGGTTTTCAACCTGATAACTGGAAAGATGATTGTGCCCTTGACAGAAATAGGGAAATTCAGAAGACAGATGGGCTGGGGGAAAAGTTTTCTTTTGACCATGTTGAGTTTGAAACGCCCATGGAACAACCAGTCTTAAGGGTTTAATAGGCGGTTGCTAAAGTGGGACTGAGCTCAGGAGAAAGACTACGATTGGATAGATATGCAGTTAGGTGGTTCAGTGGATTGAGCACTGGGTCTGGAGTCAGAAAGACTCAAATCCTGCTCCAGACATGTACTGTGTGATCCTGGATAAGTCACTTAACCTCTGTTTACCTCCATTTTCTCTAAAACCTGGGATAATGACAATATCTACATCATAGAGTTGTTGTGAGGATCATTGTAAAGTACTTAGCGCAGTGCCTGGCACAGAGTAGGCAGTATATAAATTTTTATCCTCTTCCCCTTTCTTTCCCAAATATACACGTTTGGGAGTCATCTGCATAGAGATAGTAGCTGAACCAAGGAAGTTAATGAGGTCACTGAGAAATAGTTTGGAGCAGAGGTTCTTAGCTTTTCTTGTGTCATACATGTGAGTTGTTTTCCTGGTTCTGATCAGCTCACTCAGCATCAGCTCGTCTAAGTCCAGGTTTTTCTGAAGTCTACCTGCTCATCATTTCTTATAGAACAATAGTATTCCATTCCATTCATATACCATAACTTGTTCAGCCATTCCCCAGTTGATGGGCTGCTATAAATATTTTTGTACATGTGGGTCCCTTTCCCTGTTTTATGATCTCTTTGGGATACAGACCTAGCAGTGGAATTGTTGGGTCAAAGAATATACAGTTTTATAGTCCTTTGGGCATAGTTCTAAATTGCTCTCCAGAATGATGGGATCGGTTCACAACTCCACAAACCATGAATACTACAGAACAATGTTTTTAAAGGCATAGAATACAAAATAGAGGATTACAAAGGAAACCAATCTATTAAAATTTTAAAAAGTAATTTTTTCCAATCCAATTTTATAGATCCCTTGAAATCTATCCTTGGATGCTTTGAATGTCTTCCAATCCCGGGCTAAGATCCTCTGCCTCGGAGAGTTGACTGGGATGCTGAGAGATCAAGCCACTTATCCATGGTCACACAGCTAGTAGGTATTGGATTCAGGACTTGCACCAAGGTCTTTCTGATTCCAAGGTTGGTACTCTAGACACTATGCCCTGCTGCATTTGAATTTACACATAGGAGGTGCTTAATAAGTGCTGGCTGAATCTGAATTTTTCTAAAGGAAGTACTTTTTGATTCAATTTAATGTTTAATTGCCAAATGCCTACTATATGCTTCTCTCCATACTTGATGCTCTAAAAGATATAGAGGTTCCAAACTTATTTGGCCTACCACCCCCTTTTCCAAAAAAATTTACTCAGCATGCCCCCCTCAAGAAATCTACTTTCTTTAACCATTTAATGGTTTTGTTTTTAAATTCCATCATTTCAAAAAAATATGAAATATATTTTTTCAATGATGCATCTTAAATTTAATACTTTATTGTAAATTTGTGGGGGTTTTCCTTTATTGAAATTTTGATGATCCAATATTATCAGGTGACCATATGATATCATGCTGTAAACAAGTCATTCCAAGTACATATTCCTGCCAATATATTCTGGAATTTCCGACAATGCAGACAATGCTCGCCTGTCAACACTTGCTTGTCTACCTCTTGGTGGACTTGACCACATTTTGTGTGCTTATTTGGAAAATAATGTAATCACTACAACTTTAACTCTGTTACACAACATATGAAACATGTACAAACAGTTTTTCAAAATTTTCTTCTTTCCTATTCTTTTACCACCCTGTTACTTTTATTTAATGCCCCCCGATTGCACCCAAGTTACTACTATCCTCCCCACCCCTATCATTCCAGCAGCCCTCAGAGGATAGTATCACCCACTTTGGAAACCTATGAATTGTAGAATAATATTCAATTTTAATTCTTCTCTCAAGTTCATACTTTCAGTAGAGGGACAAAACATATATACATGAAAATTAGTTTCTTTTTTTTGAGAAAAACATGAAATATTATGTGCCCATGATAAGAAATAAAAGAGTTCTGAGATGGAGACATCAATTAGGCCATGAGTGTCAAGCAAAGACTTGGAGGAAGCAAAATGAGTTACGTGCTTGAAAGATTCAGTTCAAGCATTGATTAAGCCTGTATGAACATACAAAGATAGATGTAGCTCCTTATTGCCAAGGAAGCTGATGGGAAATCTAGTTGTGTTTCTTTTTTTTCCCACTTAAAGGAACAATTGAAGGATCATGGGAAGCAGAAGCCTTTAGAGATGGGGGAAACCTGAGAACTTTGGAGCCCTAGACATTGCAGGATGAGCAGAGGCTCACTAGGTATTCAACGGTCAGCCCATTGGAAAGAAAGGGCACTGCTACCCCAAACTTAATATAATCAAGTGCAGCTGAAGCCTTGTCTGAATCTGACCTGCTTAAGGAGTGATCTTCTGGAGCAGAATGTGCTACTGCTCTAGCACCTCATGAATTTATCCCCTCTCCTCTTTCTTCCCTCATCTACTTTGTGTCTGTGTCTCTCTAAAAACCCAAAACAGGGACTTCCTAAGTAAAACAGTTTTTTTTCCCCAAAGGGTTTACAATATAATTAAGGGATGAAACACAGACAAGTAACTATGATACATGATAGATATGATTTCAATAGGTTGGAGGGAGGGAAGATCACATGAAGAAGACTGAGTGACCAAAGGGAGGCTTGGTGTTTATGTGGGGGGAGGGGGGTGAGGTTGTAGGAGTGTGGGAGGCAGGGAAATAATGGAAGGAAGAAGAGGAAGTTGTCCTTGCTCTTGTCCTTACTTTAAAAGAGGAGTGTGATGCAAATTATCAAGTGAAGGTGGTTGGTAATGGGGATGTCAGAGAACTGAGAAGGCTATCCTTTGGAATCCTCTATGGTTCTATTCTAATAGTCAGAAAGGGTAAAGGCAGCTAAGTGGACGAGTAGATGGAGCATGAGACTTGAAGTCAGGAAGACCTGAGTTCAGATCTGACCCCATTCACTTACTAGCTGTGTGACCCTAAGCAAGGCACTTAACCACTGTTTGCCTCAATTTCCCCAACTGTAAAATGGGGATAATAACAGCACCGACATCTCAGGGTTGTTGTGACAATCAAAAGAGATATTTGTAAAGTTTTTACCGCAGTGCCTGGCACATAGTAAGACCTATTTAAATGGATAATTTACTTTCTTTCCCCTCCCCACCCCCCAAGATCCCTTCAAATATACATTTCTACTTACAGTAAACTGGACCACAGCGAGGTTACCTATGCTTGGATCTGCCTGACAATAAAAAGTTAGCTGTAGTGAACTCACTTAAATTCATAAGACCAATCCCTGTTAATCATTTATTCCTCAGACTTAATGTGAATGACAAACAGGGGAAGTGTTAAAGTATAATGTGGGTGGGTAGGCCATTCCACATAATTATTACCAAAACCAGCCCAAAGCACTTGGGAGTAGAGGAAAATGCCCTGGCAGAATTGGATCTTAGGACCTACATGTATCAGTGGGATTAGCCAGAGAGAAAGGGTTAGGATCATGGGGACAGGACAGGAAGAGGAAGCAGTAGCAGAACCCAGAAACACAGTTGAGTCCAAATGCCTTATTTTCCATGTGAAGTAACTCAGGCACAGAGAGGGTGACTTCCCAACATTAGTGACATGTAGCTAGTGACAGAGCAAGGACATGTAGCAGCCCCTATAGCCACTGCTCAGTGGAGATGACTTGTGCTGTAACACCTCTTGTGGCATGCCTGAAACTACTTATACGCATCAGAAAATTTTTTCTCATTCTCCTTCATAAGATAATATTTCCCCTGCTGTCTGAATAGGCATAAGTAACACATTTCAAAATATTTGAACACAGCAGCAGATTAAGAGCCCCATCACTGAAACGTGACATGGGAGTCATATTCTAGTATTACTAATAAGTGGTTAAAAAAAACTGAGTGGAGGCCAAATGCATTATTCAAAAACCTATGAAAAATGGAATCAGTGGTCACTGTAAATCACCTCTATTGAATATACAGTCAGATCCTGATTCTCAATCACAGCTGGGAAGTAGGTAAACAAAAGTCCTTTTACATCTTCACAGTCAGATCAAAATGTTAAAGCTGAAATGGAGCTTTTTAGCTCATCCTACCCAGCTCCCTCATTTTATAGATGAGGAATCTGAGTACTAGATGACTTGGCCAAAGGTGACACAAGTAGTAAGTGGTAGAGTTGGGGCTTAAACCTCCACCCACTGTCTCCAGACCCCAGGTTTTTTCTACTGTCCATAAACATCCATGGAAAGTGTGTCCTGATTTGGGGATGCTCAGGCTTCAGCAGAAAATTCCTCTCACTGGTAATTTACATCTTTGTGCATCCCAACCATGCAAAATTCCTGCACCAGGAACATCTGTTTTATATGCTGCCCCTGCCTAAAAGTCATACCATGAAACTCCAGTAACCAAAGCATTCATTTACCCAATGGTATCCTGGTAAATGTTTAACAACCAGCCCCTCCCTCACTAAAAAAGAAAACTATATTATGACACATTTTTATGTTTAATTTGTAATATTAATATTTTCTCCATTTCTTGTTGTCTAGATAATTAACAAAACAATCAAGCCCTGTTTTATCATCTTGACTGATTTCTGAGGTATAATGGCTCATACTGAAAATTTAACAATCAGTTGTTACCAACTGGTATGAGCTGGCTGTAGTACACTCCTACACTCCCCAAAAAGGTTGGTATTGATGGTGAAGCTTATTGGCAGTAGAGAAAGTAGAGTTATCTCTGTGTATTATGGAGACAGAATAGTATATTAGTATATTAGATTTGTAACTGAAGTCTCACCTCTATTTCTTATTGGCTTTTGTGGCCTTAGTTTCCTCCTCTATAAAATAAGAATTCTGGACTAGATCAGAGCTTCTTAATCTTTTTTTCTTGTCCTGAACCTCTCTGATAATCTACTGAAGCCTACAGACTTCCTTTCTCAGAATGCTATTAAATGCATAATATAAATAACAAAGAATTAGAAAGCAAACTCATTACATTGAAATAGTTATCAAAATGTTAAGAAAAAAAGAAAGTACGTAGACTCTAGGTTAAGAACCCCTGCATAAGATGGTCTGTGGTCTATTTATAGATGTGATCTATTTATAGATGGCATCCTCTCCCCTCTTCCAGAAGCAGGAGACAATCCACCACTGGGAGAAAAGGTTCTATGTCAAGTAGACTTTGAACAACAAAATATACATTGACTACTACAGTTTAATAATAAAAGCAGCAAAGTCCTCCCAAAAATATAGAAAAGAGATCAGGAGAATGTACTGTTATCATAAGATGGTGTCTGGGGTTTCTTTCAGTTCTAAGTCCAGTCTCCTGAGATTCATCTTCCTCAAGCTGTAGGTGCAAGTCAATCACAAACAAATCCCCAAATCACCTTTACCTTTGCTCCTTCCAGAGCAATTCTGGAATAAGTTAATCCACTATGCCCTAGGAAGGAGCAAAATAAGGAGAAGAAAGGACTTTGTGCTTTGTGCAAAAAATGAAAAAGGAAAACAAAAATTCCTGTCATAAGAAATCTTTCCCCAAACACTGTTCCCAAAACCTTGTGTGCTTAAGGTGTAGTTGGAGATTACACTTAACAGAGCGATCTCTGGCCCTTGGACTATTTGAGGCACAATCTCATCTCCTATTCTCTCAACACTCAAGAGATTTCAAGCAGGGCCTGGTTGTGATTTGAAGAGGCAAAATGTGGCGAATATGCCTCCTACTCTGACAACTAATACACCATCATTAAATATTCATTCATTCCTTCAGGTCTCAAAGGTTCTTTGATCTTCACAAGCACTCCATTAAAATGCAATTACCCCTAGGAGTGGGAGAACACCTAGTAGGGAGACCTAGCTGGAGCAAAATGAGGGAGAGTAACTAAGAAAAAGGAAAGATGTGCTGAAAGGAAGTCTGGGAACCCAAAGACAGTCTTTCTTGATTTCAGACTTTTCAGTGAGAATCACAGGATTATAGATTTAGAATCAGAAGGGACATCAGAGGGTCAACTGGTTCAGCTCCTTCATTTCACAGACACTAAACTGAGGCTCACCAGAGAAGCAAATTGACCTGGTCAGGGTCATCCAGGTAGTAACTATCACTACTGGTATTTGTACCGTGACTCAGAATTACTTTTCACTTTCAGTCCATAAACTGCATTTTATGGACTTTAATGAGACTGATTGTATGTGAAGCTCTTTTTATTCTTGAGATGACAAGTTGTAAGAGGAATAAAAGCAGAAGTTATTAAGCTTAAGAACTGTCAGCTTCTTAGACTCTCTACTATTTATAGATGGCATCCTCTCCCCTCATCCAGAAGCAGGAGACAATCCACCACTGGGAGAAAAGGTTCTATGTCAAGTAGACTTTGAACAACGAAATATACATTGACTACTACAGTTTAATAATAAAAGCAGCAAAGTCCTCCCAAAAATATAGAAAAGAGATCAGGAGCGTGTACTGTTATCATCCTGTTAATATATATGTTTATAAACAAAGTATAAATAATTTGGCACATATGATTTCATATGTGCTCATTTGCAATTCAACATTTATTGAGCACTTAGCATATGCAAGATACTGTGCTGACACTTAGAATACAAAGATTAAAGAAAACATTCCATGCCTTCAAGAAACTTGTACTGAAATCAGACTGGAGGGAGTGTACTACATGTACAAAGAAAAATATGATACAAGGTAAGGAGAGATGATGGAGAAGAAAAGATCCATACAAAGATGTTTATGGATATTTAAAGATGGACTTTTATCTGAAAGGAAGTAGGGAGGGAGGATGAGGGGAGGCTACTTGGAGAAGAGACCATCTGAACTGAACCTTGAGGGAAAAAAAAATAGTGAAAGGCCAAGATGACCAAGGAAGCCATATTAGGCATGGTATACAGCAGTGTGGATGGAAAGAATTGGGAAATGCTATGTGTTGAGTTCTTGAGATAGTTAGCAGTCCAGTTGGGCTAGAATATAGTGTTCATGAAGGGAAATAAGAAAGGAAATAACTGTGAAAAGGAGGTTTAGTACAGGATTATGGATGGCTTTAAATGCCAACCTAAAGAGTATATAGTCTATCCTAGAGGTGATAGAGAACCATTGAAAGTTTTTGGGCAGGGAAGGGCAATGGTCAGACATGTCCCTTAAGAAAATTACTTTGGTAGTTGTATAGAAAATAGGTAGGAAAGAGAAGAAATAGACAAGAAGCAAGGAGACCATTTGGATGGCAATCATAATAGTCTAGGTGAGAAGTAATAAAAATAATATCCTGGACTGGGTTGTCACTCACATGAGTAAAGAGAAGGGAGCTGACGTGACATATAATCATGAAGGGAGAATCAGCAGGACATGATAACTGATAGAGAAAGGGAATAAGAGAGAGGGAAGAGTCAAAGATGACTCTGAGGTTACACCCATTTGGGTGACTGGAACAATGATGGTATCCTTAAAAGAAATCAGGAATTTTAAAGGAAAGAAAGCGCTAGGAGGCAAGTTAATGGGCTCCATTTTGGATGCACTGAGTCTGAGGTGCTTCCAGGAAGAGTTCAGCTGGCAGCTGTTGATTCAGGGCTGGTGTTTAGAAAAGAAATTAGGGTGAGATATATAGAGATCAAAGTCAGTTGCTTGGACATGAAGGGGATAAGATCAGCAAGGAAGAGACTATTGGGAAAGAAAAAGGAAGATGGCTTAGAAAATAGTCTTGAAGGGCATCCAAAGCTTGGAGAAAGGAGATGGATGATGACTCAATAGAACCTATGCCCTTTGAAAGCAGGAGGAGTCTCACTTTTACTTTTGCATATGCCCAGTGCCTAGAACAGAGTAGGTATTTAAGAAATGCTTATTGGTTGGTTGACTGATGGATTAATTCAGCAAATTTGACTAAAATGGAGTAGTCATGGGGATAATAATAAGACCTATCTCCCAATAATGAGATAAAATGTGCAAAATGATAAAGTGTATAAAGTGTTCAGGGCACTATGTGCCTAGCACATAGTAGGTATTTAATAAATGCTGGTTCAGTTTAGAAGAGAGGAATGAAATGGAAATCAATAGAAGAGAGTTAATCCAGACAAAGGCTGTGGTCAACAGTGTTAAGAACTCCAGAAAGGACAAAGAACAATGAAACCTGGGAAAGGGTGATTGGATTGAGCAATGGAAGGAGGGAGAATTTTCAGTAGAAAGGTAGAGTTTACAGATAGATTGCTTGTAAAAAGCAGAAGAGTAAGTAGGTAATAAGGAAACAAAAACAAGGATTGTAGGCAATTTTGTCTAGGAGTTTCAGAAAGCACCAATACCTCGATCTAAGACACGGGTTGCTTTTTTGTTTTTGGTTTTTGAAGACAGCCAGTGACTTGAGCATGGCTGTAGGCAGTGTAGAAGGAACCAGTGGGGAGGAATGGATTGCAGAGCAGAGAAGCAGCTTGGCTTGGTGGGGAATGCTGTAGTTGTGATCACAAGACTCCAGTTTGAATTGGTCATTTACTAGCTTTGTGATCCTAGTCAAGTCAGTCAGTCAGTCAGTCAACAAAGATTTAAATGTTTCCCATGTCCCAAGCACTGTGCTATTAGTTGGGACAGAGAAAAAGGCAAAAACAAAGTTTTTGCCCTTAAGGAACTAATATTCCAGCAGAGGAGACAACGTGCAAACAACTATGTACATAATATGTACCTATGTACTATGTGTGTGTATGTATGTATATATGTATATACCATATTCTCAGTACAATGTGCAAGTCATTTCTTCACCTGTAAACTGGTAGCATTTTTCACGTCTGCTTCTCAGGATGGTTATGAAGAAATTTAGACCATTATATAAAGGTGAGATATTATAGTTACTATTACTATGAAAAAGATGAGGCACCTCCCAAAAGGGAGAGGGAAGGCTTGGTTAGCCTTGGCAAGGACTACCTGGTCCTTTGAGACAGAAGGAAAAGAGGAGAAAATGGATAGCAGAGACAATGAGGGAGTTCAGAACTTACAGGCTCAATTTTTTTTTTTCAGAAAAGGAGACAAGGTCATGAGCTGATAAAGGAAGATGGAAGGAAACAAGGATCTATTAAGCACCTACTGTGTGCCAGGCACTGAGCACTTTACAAAACACTTTACAAATATTACCTCATTTGAGCTTCACAACATTTCTGGGAAGCAGGTCTTATTTCCCCCATTTTATAAGCTGAGGAAACTGAGGCAGACAGTATGATTAGCCCTCAACTGTCTGAGGTCAAATTTGAACTTGGGTGTTCCTGACGCCAGTTGCACAGCTCAAGCTGCCCCTACAGCTGTAGGGAACAGTAGAGCTAGAAAGGATAGCCAATACATTGGCTTCTGGGAAAGGGCTGGTCAGTTTCATGAGCGATTGCTTCTTTACGATTTAGTATGACCCATTCATTTGAAGTCCCAGAGAGGTGACTTGACTTGTCTCCCTTAACTATTATTAAATGATTACTGAGGGACTGAGACTTGGATACAGGAAAACTGAGTCCTCATCCTGGATCATGATGGTTCTGGACTGCCTTATCCTTCAATTATTTTTGTCTATCATCTCCCCTATCCGTCTTTAAGCAGAGAAAGGACATGAGTAGATGCTTGACAAATATTTGTTTAATGAATGAAAAGGATGAATGATCAAATATTATACAGGCAGATAGATGGTTATTTTTTTTTTACCATGTTTATAAAGAGTCTGAAATAAGGAATCTCATCTCACTATTACCAGGGGAGAGATTGAAGTTGACAATCAACAAACATTTATTAACAAATTACTGTGCTATGTTCTGGGATACAAAGAGATCTAAAAAACAATCTCTGCTCTCAAGAACTTCACATTCTAATAGAGGAGACAACGTGTAAATAACTAGATATTTACAAGATACTGTATATACAGAGTAGATGGAAAGTAATCTCCATGGGGAAGCCATGGGCAGCTTGTATTTGTGTTTGTCCTTTGCTCTCAAAGAGGACCATGACATCAGGGAGATGATGACATGACTTTTAGTAGACTTTGATTTGAGTCAGGGAGGGCTGTGCAAGGTCACATAAGATTCAGCAACTGATTGAATATGTGAGATGAATGAGAAGTTGAGAATGATGCTAAAGTTGTGACTCCGGATGACTCAGACTATCACAGTAATTGGAAAAAAGGGTATAGGGCAGGGGTTTGAAATCTTTTTTTTTTTTTTTTTGGTATCATGGACTCCCTTTGGCAGTCTAGTAAAGCCTATACTTTCTCCTCCAGAGGCATCTGAATCCAGTGGCCAGATATTCATCAGAATGACTAGAGATGGCCCAGAATGCTATGGGAGACCAGGGGCAACTAGGAAAATAAGAAAATACCTCTTATAGAATGTGAGTTTTGAGCTGAGTCTTAAAGGAATCCAGGAAAACTAAGAGGAAGAAGTGAAGAGGAAGGTTATTCCAGGCAAGGGAGGCAGCCAGTGAAAAGGCACAGAGAGGGTGGTGTTACACAAGTTGGTCATGGTAGCTGGGTCTTTTATTGTGTGGAAGACACTGTACAGAGGAAGACTAGGAAGATAGGAAGGGCTTTTGAAAAGTTTTAAATGTCAATCAGAGGATTTTATATTCGATCCTCAAGGTAATAAGTAGCTGCTAGAGTTTACTGAGCAGGTAGGGGGAATGACCACAAGTTATCGGACTTGTGCTTTAGGAAACCACTCTGGCAGCTGTGTAGAGCATAGAATGGCCTGACAATGAACATCAAGAAAACATAGGTGCTCCATCAGCCACCACCACACCACCCATACATGGAACCATCAGTTACAGCAAATGGAGAAGTTTTGAATGCTGTGGACAAGTTCACCTACCTTAGTAGAGTACTTTCCAGGGATGTACACATTGATAAGGATCAGTGTTTGGGAGACTCCAAAGGAAAGCATGAAAGAAAAGAGGCATTAGACTGACTGCCAAACTGAAAGTCTACAGAGCTGTTATACTGACCTCATTGTTGTATGATGGTGAAACCCAGACAGTATACCAGTGCCATGCCGGGAAACTGAATTACTTCCATTTGAATTGTCTTAGGAAGATTCTGAAAATTAACTGGCAAGATAAGGTATCAGACACTGAGGTCCTTACTCAAACAAAACTGCCAAGCATTCAAACTCTGCTTCAGGGAGTGCAACTCCAATGGGCTGACTACAATGTTTGAATGCAAAAAAAGTATGCTTGCCAAAAAGACTATTTTATGGAGAACTCACACAGTGCAAGCATTCACATGGTGGTCAGAAGAAGTGATACAAGGACACTCTCAAGCTTTCTCTTAAGAACTTTGGAATTGATTGTGTGACGTGGGAGATAATGGCACAGGACCACTCAGCATAATATGCCCTCATCAGAGAAGGTGCTGCACTCTATGAGCAAAACAGAATTGAAACAGCTCAAAGGAAATGCAGGATGTGCAAATTTAGTTCCTATGTTCACGTGGACTGTCTGTACCCAATCTCTGGTAGTGCTTTCTGAGCTTAGATACATCATAACTTGACTCCAACATAGTAATGTCATTTTGGTGCTCTTTGAGGACAAAGGACAACAACCAACCAACCAGATGGGAAAGGAGAGAGATTTGAAACCAAGAGATTAATTTAGAAAACTATTGCATTAGTCCACGTAGGAGATGAGAATGGCTCTATTAGGGTCATATAGGATAGATATTGAGAATGTAGAAATGATAAGATTCAGCAACTTATTGAATATGTGAGGTGAATGAGAAATTGAGAATGATGCTAAAGTTGTGACTCTGGATGACTCAGACTATAACAGTAATTGGAAAAGTGGGAAGTAAAAAGGGTATAGGGCAGGGGTTTGAAAACTTTTTTTTTTTGGTATCATGGACTCCCTTTGGCCATCTAGTAAAGCCTTACAGAAACTTTGTCAGAATAATTGTTTGTTTCCTATATTCAAAACTAAGAGAAATGCTAAATTTCATTAAAGGTTAGTGAAAATGAAGATGTAATGTAATATTTTCCCCATACAAATTCACAGATGCCCCCAACCCCTACCCCTGAAATCTATCCATGGACCCCTCCCCTTGAACTCTAGGTTAAGAACCCTTGATTCATGGGGAAAGATAATGAATTTTGCTTTGGACTTGTTAATCTTGATATGCATATAGAACAAGATGTCTTGATGAGGAACTAGAGCTCGGGAGAGAGACTAGGACTGGATATATCGATCTGGATAAGGATGATAATTGAAGCTACAGGAGGTGACAAGGAGGTATAGAAGAAAAAGAGAAGAGGTGCCCTAGGACATAGTTAATAGTCATGACATGGATAAAGATTTGCAAAGGAGGCTGAGAAGGACTGGTCAGAGAAGTGGAAGGAGAACCAGTGTCAAAGAAGTCTTAACCAACTACTGTGGCAGAGCACATACTGGAACTGATAGAACATTATCAAAAACAATCATTAAGGGTGGGGTGAAGTCTCTTCAAGTTTAGAGTTGATTGAGGTCTTCTTTGATCTAACTCTGTTTCCCTTTTTTTTCCCCATTATGTCAACATGCTTTAAATGGGTTTTCATCACTAAAGCACAAGAAAATGGAAAAATAAAATAAAAGGCAATGATGGTGGGCATTGGAAGGAATATTTAATTTTAATGCTTCAAAGATCTGGGATCTCATCAATAAGGATACTCTTCCTGCCAGTTCTGATTGTGGCCTTGCTACAACTTACTCTTTGAGAGCTAGTGTAGCCAAAACAAATTCACCAGTCTGTTCGTAAGTCTCCATGAAGTTAGCAAGGCCAGTCCTGGGACAACTGATATATACCCCATCACTGGCTAGATGTTTATTCTCAAAGAAGAACATCTTTATGTAGCATGAAAATGGCATTTTAAAGTTAATTTCAAAGAACTGGGCTGATACAGTAAAAGTCCTCACCAAAGTGTGAAAGTGTATCCTGCCCATGTTTCCCTACAGAATCTGCCCCAAACACTATAATTGCTCATTGTGGGGAGTAGGCTAGAGAATCAATCAGAGATGAATAAATGAATTATAAGCAGTAGTGAAGGTCCAGGGGCAGCTAGTGCCAAGCTTGGGAGTTAAGAAGACTCATCTTCCTGAGTTCAAATATGGCCTCAGGCACTTACTAGCTGTGTCACCCTGGGCAAGTCACTTCACTCTGCCTCAGTTTCCTTATCTGTTGAATGAACTGGAAAAGGAAATGGTAAACCACTCCAATATCTTTGCCAAGACAACCCTGATGGGATAATGAAGAGTCAGATGTGACTGAGATGACTGAACACACACATACACACACACACACACACACATACAGTGAAGGTTCAATTGACATTAGATAATAAAAATTTGCTGTGGACACAGTCAGTACAATTTCTTCACTTCCTGCCACCTTGTTCAGTAGCTCAGGAGTAGCCAAAGAGACTACTATTGATGTTGGGTGATGGTGAACCGTGGTTTATGATCAGCAGGGTGTAGACTTCAAAAGAAAAAGGAGCAAAGAATGTCTAAATTGTGCATGCTTATTTGACTCTTTCTTTAATGTTGATGGTTATAACATTTAGATTTTTTTAATAGATTAGGAAAACTGGTTCTATCTTCTTACCACTTCTCTTCTAGTGTTGGAATTGCTATAGGGACAACTGAACAATGCCAGATATTCATCAGAATGACTAGAGATGGCTCTGATCAGAGCAGCTTAGAAAGAAAAGTTCTAGAAGATCATTTCTCCTCTGAAAGTAGAATTTGAAATTAACTTTAAAATGCCATTTTCATGCTACATAAGAAAGTCTGATTGGCAGCACCAGGCCAAACCTCTCTTTCCCTATCTGAGATAGCAGCCCTTCAGAGCTCTACTGGGGAAAATGCTAGACTGGAAGTCAAAAAAATCACAACTAGTGAATTTTATGGGACAGCTAGGTGGTGCAGTAGATAGAGTACCAGACCTGGAGTCAGGAAGACCTGAGTTCAAATCTGGCCTCAGACACCTACCAGCTGTGTGACCCTGAGCAAGTCACTTAACCCTGTCTACCTTAGTTACCCCATTTGTCAAATGAGCCAGAGAAGGAAATGACAAACCATTTCAGTATCTTTGCCAAGAAAACCCCAAGTGGGATCACAAAGGGTCTGAAAGGAATGAATAA
Organism: Notamacropus eugenii; assembly: GCF_028372415.1. Lineage (NCBI taxonomy): Eukaryota > Metazoa > Chordata > Mammalia > Diprotodontia > Macropodidae > Notamacropus > Notamacropus eugenii. The sequence goes on along the minus strand of NC_092872.1, from coordinate 132,758,681 downwards.
CAACTATGGCACATTTATAGAATTCTTTAAAGGCTGCTAAGTGCTTTACGTACATTATTCCATTTGACCTTTAAAAAAATCCCATGAGGTCATTACTATATCTCCACTTAAGGGATGAAGGAATTGAGGTTGAGAGTAACTTGCCACAGATGTATAACTGGTCAGTAGGCCAGTGGCAGGAGCTGAACCAAGGTCTCCCTTACTAAGCCAACCAGTTCTCTACCTGCTGCCTCAAATGACTTGACTTCCTGTTCTAGTTTTATCACCACTAGCTAGGTAGTGTTGGGCAAGTCACTTCCTCAGCTGTAAAATGAAGTTAAAAACACAATCATCCTGTCTCATTGGGGCATAGTAAGGAAAGCACTAGGTAAATAAATGGCAAAGTGCTAAAGAATTCACTCCATCTCTCACCTCTTCCAGGGCTTTCATGGACACATAGCGAATGCCCTTGGAGCAGTGAGCAAGGTTCTCACTTATTTACAATTATATGTTACGGATAGACAGCACATTTGTTGAAAATGGTATTCTCTAGGTGTTAGGCTGTCTACCTAATGGCCATCAGTCAGGAGAGGACAACCAGAAAATTGGTCTAAAGAAATGACTTGTTCAAGGTCACATAGAAAAGTCCAAAAGGGCAGGGACTAGAAGTTTGATCTTCTGACTCACAAGGCCTATCATTTTCTCCTAGCTTCCACATCTAGGAACATCCTGTCGTAACCTGGCCTTGGTTGACTTTTGAGAATGCCTTTGGAGGCTGGGTGCCAAGTTTATATTAAACCAAACTAGGCCAAGGCAGGGTGGAAGAAGGGATCAGTGGTAGAGCCAGTAAAATTTAAGCGCCTTAGGAGCAAGGACTAGTTTCTGTTTGGTTGTTCTGTCCTTGTATCCCCAAGCACTTAGCACAAGGCCTACTAAGTAAATACTTAAATGCTTGTTATTGAATAGAGAAAAACTAGCCAAACATTTAGCTTTTGATTAATAAAAAATTCCTGTATTCCTTTTCCTAATTTAATATTTTAGGCAAATTAAAGCAGTGGTAAGGTAGATAAGAACTAGGAATACTGAAAAAATAAGTGTTTGGGATTTGAGTTTGGGGTTTGGTAGGGGAGGTTTGGTACTTAGAAGAAAATCAAAATAAAAAATTAAGTATTTGCGGGTTACCTTTTCCAAACTGTGGGGCATGCTCCCTGATGAGAAGAAGAAGGAAGGCAGGAAAACAGCCAGCTAAACAATGGTCAAAATTATTGGCTATCATTACAACTCCTGCGTAAATACATCAGCTTTTTTTTAAAGTGAAAACCAAGTTAAAGTCAATAAAGGTAAGGCTAGCATAATGAATTCCCTCCAACCCCTTAGGGGAGAGAAGAACTGGGGAAGTACCACTGTCATGCCTGGGTTTTTGTGGAGGGAAGATTCCTCACCTCTCCCACATGGTTAAGCTCTAGCGGTTATGGTAGTGATGCACCATCATGCCAATCTGGGGTCTTCCACCAGCTTACCCAATGATGAGTGATGCTAGAGTCCATTCTATCCCCTCTGGGCTCTCCTGGGAATTTGTGATATGATACTGTCCAGCCATAGGCTCCAGTAATGACAGCTTGTATTCAGTCATAGACACCAAACATCTCATAAAGTGACTGTTGTTGTTGAGAATCTATGTGTCTATGATCCTCAAGCAGTGAATTTATCACAATTAATATTTTATGTTGATTTCTTTGTGTTGTTATAAACTAATAAATTTTACATTTTATTTGAATACAACATAAACTAAGAAAATTATCCACATAGATTATTTGATGGAAAGTGTGTGTGGAGTGCACTGTAATTTTTTGAAAATATAGAAACATGGGAAGGTCACTTTAGAAGACTTAGAAACCACTGGTCAACTTCCAGGGTGGACCAGAGGACCCTGTGCGAGGGGCCGAGGAGACACAAAGATGAATCCTGCAACCTGTCCCTTGTCATTCTGCAGCTTAGGAGGCAATTGGAGGAGACAAGATAAACATTGAAAGTTAAATAAAGATGGAAGAGCTGTGTCCAGGCAGTAAGAGAGCGATTGTCTAGTCGAGGACTTTGAACTAATAACTCAGGGAGCTACAAGTATATTTATTCCCTTGTAATCTTCAGGACTCCAAATAGAGCCAACAATCTATGGTGCTATGAGATTTTATGAGTCCTAACCAAGGTTTCTGGAATGCGTTTTGGTTTCCCAGAATCCCATAGTAAAATTTAGATACTTCTGGGAAAGGTCATGCCTCCATCAACAGCTAAACCTTAGAAGCTCTAGCTTGTAAGCTAAATCATAGAATAGGATGGTAGAGATCGTCGATCAAACCTTAGAATCAAGCTCAAGATCACTGCAGAAAGAAGAGATTTGATTCCACCTATCAAGCCTCTATTGGGTGCCTATAATGCTGGAAATACAAAGTCAAAATGCAAATCCAGCCCTTGCCCTCAAGATAGGTATGTGGGAGAACTGGGAGTGCAATCAAGGTCTTCTGCCTTCAGCTTCAGACCTAATCCAGTCTTCTCAATTCTGCAGTGAACACTTTAGCCAGGAGTCATGGATAGGTCAGATGAGAATAAAACACGGGATGCGGCTACTCTAGATATCTTGACACAGAGGCTTGGAAAGAGAGGAAGAAGGTCATAAAAGACATGTTTCATCTACTAACCCAGTCTATCCTTATTTAGACATTTCACAAGCATGACCTTGATCTCCCCTGACATTGGAGTCACCTCCAAGAGCTGGTAGAGGAGCTGGTAGGTGCTAAAGAGAATAGATCCGTGTCTGCGTTTTTAGGGAGGCAAGTGGTTTAATGGGAAGAGAGCTGAGTCTGAGTGGAAATTTCAGTTCTGCTTTTCAAAGGCTATGTAGTCTTTACCTTCTCTGGGTCTCAGTTTTGTCTATGTAAAAACTGAGAGGGTTGGGCTAGAATAGGTGTTCTTCACCTTTTTGTGTGTCATGGACCCCTTTGATGGTCTAGTTCATAGGCTTATGGACCCCCCCCCCTTTTAGAATGGTGGGTTTTTAAAATTCATAATTGAAATGATCCATTTCAGTTAAAGGTTAGTCAAAATAAAGATGTCAATTTGTTTCCATCCAAGTTTCCAGACCCCCTGGAATCTGTACATAAAGGAGTCCCAGATTAAGATTCTCCCCCCCACCCCTCCAGGACTAGGTAATCTCTTAACGCTTCTTCTAAGTTTCTTTACAGCTCTAGCCTCAGCTTCATCTTCCTCCATATTCTAGGAGTCAAGTCAATGGCATTCAAACCCCCAAGTTACTTTTACCTTTGCCCACTGGAGAGCAACTCTGGCAGAGCTGAATTCCCTTTGCCCCAGGAGGGAGGCAGGTTGGAGGAGGCAGGACTTGGAATTTAATGCAGAACATGAAAAGAAAAATAAAACTACACACACAGAATATTTTAAAAATATCATTTCAAAACACCAGAAGTCAAAATGCCTACCCTACTTTATCTAACTTTTCTGGTGTGTGTGTTCGTTCTTCACCGCCGAAGAAGACCACACCATCAGAGACATCGTGACATGACTTGCCCTTGACTTTGTTTTGAGTGAGGGAGGCCTGTGCAGGTCACCAGCCTCACTTCTCCTCCAGAGCCATCTGAGTCCAGTGACCAGATATTCATCAGGATGACTGGAGATGACCCAGGATGAGGCAACTGGGGTTAAGTAACTTGCCCGAGGTCACACAGCTAGTGAATGTCAAGTGTCTGAGGTGAGATTTGAATTCAGGTCCTCCTGACTCCTGCACTGGTGCTCTATCCCCTGCACCACCTAGCTGCCTCTAACTTGATTGGTATTTCTGTGCTCAATATAAACTCTCTGCACCAGAGTCAGCTAGGTGGCACAGTAGACAGAGCACCGGGTGTGCAGAAGGAAGCTTTGAATTCAAATCTGTACTCCGATACTAGCTGTGTGACCCCAGGCAAGTCATTTAATCTCTGTTGCCTCAGTTTTCTTGACTGTAAAATGGAAATAACAGGAACACCATCTCACAGAGTTGTTGTGAGGATCAAAGGAGATTTGTAAAGAGTTTAGCACATGGTAGGTGCTACAAAAGCATTGCCTCAATTTCCTCAACTGTAAAATGGAGACAACACTCACAGAGTTGCTGCCTGGCACATAGTAGGTCATATACATATACATACATACACATACATATGTGTAGTGTGTGTGTGTGTGTGTGTGTGTGTGTGTGTGTGTGTGTAAACCAGCTACTATGCCCTAACTTTACATTCCCACTTCTATAATGGAACACCTTTCCTTCTGAATGATACAGAAAGAAGACCGCCAGATTTGATATCCAAGAATCTAGGTTTGTACCTGCTACGTACCTGCTCCTGCCTACCTATTAGACCTGTGGTGATTCACTTAAACCTGAGATTCCTCATCCTTAAAAGCCAGGGGTAGGCCCAGGCTATCTCTAAGGTAAGGTCCCTTCTGGCTCTAAAACCCCAAACTTCCCTCACCTCCATCTTTCTGGTCCTACTTCCTCTGTAAGGCCTTCCCTAAGCCCCATACCCCCAGCCTGGCCCCAGTCTGCAGGGATCTTTTCCTACTCTGAACTTCCTAAGTCATGGGAGTGGTCATCCTTGTTCCCCATGGCCATCGTACCCCTATCACCCACCAAATGACTGGTCCTTATTCCTTATTCCTTTCTACATCCTTTGATATTAGCTTCAGGGTTTCTTTATTCCCAGGATATGTTTTGCCCTTCCTTTCACCCCCTTACACTGTCCAACCAGGAAAATGGAGCAATATTCCCAATCTCACCCATACCCATACAGGTTCTATCCCAGACCTCTTATCTCCTTCCCATGGGATCTTAGGTCCTGAGTACTAAGTTCTTCTTTCAGATCACAGGAGCATAGATAAGAGCTGTTAGGGGCCTTAGAGGCCATCAAGTCCAATCCCCAGAAAGAAGAGGAAACTGAGGCTTGGAGATTTCAAATGATCTGCACCAAGGTCACATGGCTCCTGACCCTGAGATCACTGCTCCAAGTGCAGTGCTGTACTTGCTATGACACCTAGCTGCCCACCCTGACCCTCCAACATCACCACTCAGCTGCATTCGTACCATGGACCAGAATCCATAGTAACAATTCTGGTCTCCTCCCTACAATCATAAACTCCGTGAGAGTAGAAACTGTTTCTTTTACTTTTTTCTTCTATAGTACTTTATGCAGGATCCCCCCAAAAATGACTGATTAATTAATCCCAGCATTGGAGGGGGTAGAGGCATGGGAGAAGGGAGAGAGGATTTGCCATCACTAAGCATGTATTACTAACTGAGATGGCTTAATAGACCTGATCTCAGATCCAGGAAGAGTTGGGTTGTAAGTGCTATGTCACACATTTTACTTCTCAGTATTCTAGGCCAGTGGTGTTCAGCTCAGATGGGATCCCTGTAGGTCACCTATTGACTTTAAAAAAAAATGAACATTATCTGTGATGTCCTTTCTGTAAGTCTGACAGTTCTGTTGTAGGCAACTCTCTAAGTCTATAAAATGAAATAAATGAATATGCAAAGGAATGAATAAATAAATAAAAGTGCAGACACACTTGGTAAAGGGAGTCTCCACTGGGAATTTCCTGTACCATTACAATCCAGTCCCTATTCTCTATGGCAGGAATTTTTAACCTGGGATCCAGCACCTTATGTTTAAAAAAAATTGGATAGCTATATCTAAATATAATCGGCTTCTTTTGTAATCATATGTATTCTATTTTATACATTTAAAACATTATTCTGAGAAAGAGTCCATAGGCTTCACCAGATACACTGAAGGTGAAGAACCTTCTTTATGTCATGGTCCATGGAGACCCTCCATTGAAGCCCGAAGTCACAGTCATTCTTCAAAACAGGAAACAGAGAAGCAAGAGTTTGTTTGTTACCCTTGCAAAGCCCTTTCCCTGTCCTGGAAAAATGCAACGTCCTTAGCATGTCTGTCTCTCGCCCAAACAGACATTTCTCCCCTTTGTTTTCCCTCCAAGGTCAGAAGCAGATCTCTGTGGATGAAGTTAATAAACAGCTAACTCTAGAGGAATAAACAAATGGAGGGAGCCCTGAGTCTGTTCAAATATCCAGCCCACCCCTTAACACTCCCCTCTGGAAATAATGTGGCCAAGCAGGGTGATCCAGGTTCTGGCAGGGATGGATACTCCTCTTCGCCCTTCCACTCCAGAGAGGAGGGGAAAAGGTCCTGTTGGCATGGAAGCCATCTAACATGGCTGCTGGATCACCGGGGCTAAGACTAGAGTGTGGGTGGGCGTTGGGTTGGCAATGTGTAGGTATCTAAGGACCTTGCTGTGGGGCAAGGGGAAGGATATGGCCCTGATGGTGTGGTCCTCAGGGAGAACAGTTAGTCCTTGGTACCTGCTAGAACATTGTAGATGCCTTCCTAGCTTCCTTTCCTTCCAGCCCCAGCTCCACACCTGAAGGAAAGATTGCTTATCTTCATCATTTTATAATTGGGCTTTACACACTCAAGCTCTTTGATAACCCTTAGGCAGGTAATGTAAATTTTATTATTATGATGGCCATTTTATAGGTAGGGTAACTGAGATTCAGAGCCCTATCCATGGGCACATGGCTAATTAATTTTGAAGACAGGATTTTAAATGTAAAAGCTGGAAATTTCCTCAAAATAATGTCAATTCCTTAAGGAGTAGGACTCGGATTTTTGTCATAGCATCCATGATATGGAGTCTGTCTGGCACACAGTAAGCACTTAATCGTTGCTTGTTAATTGATGAATTATCTTTCTCATCAAGAAGCTTCATTTAACAGATGACAAAACTGAGGCCCAGAAAGGAAGTGATCTTGCCTAAGATCACACAGAATTGTCAGAGCTGTGATTCAAATTCAGACGCAGAGCTCTTTCCATCAGACCATCCTGCCTTATAGCACTGTCCTTCTGGTCATTCTAACGGAGGCTCCTAGATCACTGACTCATCAAATTTTCACTACTATACTAGATTACTTCCGAATAATGCCCTGGCATCTACTCTCCTTCCCCTATGGTAACAACATCCCAAATCCCAAACCAAGTTACCAGGCACAGCTTCCAGGATTGGCAGGGCCACATTATTTGTGAAATACTGAGTCACCACATGTGGCAATAGGTACTTTTCCATTAACTAATAACAATGAATGCAAGCTGGGAACAGGAATTCTGAGAATTTTATCTCAGATCAGGGTCTATTAATCTGAGGGAGGAAGGGTGCTCCTTTAACCTCCAGGAATTTGGAGGAAGGAAAGACTAACCCAAAACACCGAAAAATAGGTGGTCACCAGTAGGGTGTGATTTGTGAGGTCCCTGGAAGGCCCTGATGCTACAGGGTCTGAAATGTCCACATTTACAGAATAATTCCTTTAAGTACAAACAATCCCTGCCCAAATGCCAACCTCCCCAAGGAGAGGCAAGGAGGGGAGTTTATGAGACAATCCACTAGACTTGGACTGAGAGGACCTGAAACGCTTATCCTTACTGTGTGACTGTATGAATAGTCATTTTGGCTCTTAGCCTCAGTTTCTGCACTTGTAAAATAGGGATAAATAGTACTTGCCTATTTTCCTTTAAAGACATGTTGTAAAGGAAGCACCATGTTAACCACCATGGTATATATAATGAGAGCTAATGTTGTTGTTGTTTCTGAGTTTCCTGTATGACCTTGGGCAAATCCTTCACTTTCTTGGGCCTCGGTTCCTCAACTATAAAATGGGATGATTGGACCAGATGACCCTTAAAATCCCTTCCAGCTCCTATGATCCCATGATGCTCTTTCATCCCTCTCCAGGATGCCCTGCTGACTCATCTCCACAGGACTTTCTCTCCCAAAGCCATAGAAACCTCTGGAATTTTCCATCACTCTCTGGACCACTTTATTTCCCACAATGGAAGGACTCTCCACCTCCAAGGTCTCACCTTCTGATTGGCTGGTTCCTCCCCAAACCTCTAATCTAAGGAGGAGACACAGGTATCTCTCTCCTGCTGACTCGTCTCCAAGTCAGTCAGTCAAAAGACTTTCTGTACACTGCCCTGGACTGAGTACCTTTACGTAAGCTCCTTGAAGGCAAGGACTGTGCTTCTTTCTACTTCTATTTATATTCCCAGTGCTTAGCATAATAACTGGCACATAAGTAAGAATTTAATAAATGCTTGCTGACTGACCTCTGATTGAATGAACCATTTTTTTCTCCTATTTAAAATGAGGAACTTGGCCTCAGTTGTCTCCAAGATTTCTTCCTCTGAGAAGCTCTGTCCTTATGGTCCATGAGAGGGGCACAGGAAGCAGGGACCTTTATGAGAAAAGAATCCTTGATTGTGAAGGAAAAAGCTATAAAATACAGCTCACTGCACCAATAAGGCTCCCTACTTCTCCTGCCCCTCTTGTCGATGGGTTTGGAGAACGGCCTTCTTGCTTATTAGAGTAAGAGATTCTCTTTTAATTTCCAAAGTGTTTTCACATCTTTATTTAATTTTATCCTCAAACGACCTTTTTTTGAAGACTAGGCAAACATAGAAAGGACTGAAGCCAAGACCCCAGAAGTCAGAACTAGGAGCACAATCAAAGTTGCAAAGACGTGGAGCCAGGCTGGATCTAAGGACAAATTTCCCAACGTTGAAAGCTACCTAAAAGTGAGTGGAGAAGACTCCCCACGTGGAGGTCTCCATACAGAAGATGGATACTGGTTCTTATACACGTAGATGCTGGATGAATGACTCCTGAGGTCCCTTCAGATTTTGACATTCTGCAGTTCTCTGGGGGTTCTGCAAGATGACTTGCTTGAGATCACCCAGCTGGTTGGATCTAAAGCCAAGCTTAGACTGGCAGAGAGGTCAAGGGCATCAGGAAAGTTGGTCCTCCCCTACCCACAACACTTGGTTCACCTTCAAGGGCCAGAAAATGTAAAATATAAGGACTTTAAGATTTATATAATTCCTTTCTAAAAACAATCTCGTTAGGTGGGCACTGTAAAAGATTATTGCCCCCATCTTATAGAAGAAAAAAATAAATGAGACTCAAACAGGTTAAGTCATTTGCCCACCATCCCACAGCTATGTCAGAGGCCAGGACATGATTCCTTTAGGTAACTGGGCACATAGGAAACCCCTCTGTCTATTCTCAGGGCAAACAGGTATGCAATGTGCTGTTGGGTTGGTGGTTTTGGTATTTTATTTTAAAATCAGCAGCTAACATAGGGCTGATTCCAAATGAAGGGAAACCGGGTCATGGACTTCTCTCGGAGGTTAAGAACCTGTAGAGCAAGTTTTACTAGAATGATAATATTCCCTAGTGGGAGGGGAGCAGGCCTCCGTGATGGAAAAACGCTGAGATTGCTGTTGCTCTGTGATTTCCTGCCCAGGTTGTGAAAGAGAGAGAGAAAAAAGACATTCAGGATATCTGGATAGTGAATAAATCCTACAGCAGCCCTGGTAGCCCTGGATACCCACCATGTGAGTGTTAGGGGATAGATGGTCTTCAGAAGATTTCTAAAGTCCCTTCCAGCTTTAATACTTTGGGATTGATTTTGGGGAACACACTAGAAAAGATGTACAAACAAAGAAACACAAGAGCCCAGTTTTGGATGAACCTACAAAAACAAACCTGGGAAAGGACTCCTGGTGCCCTTCAGTCATTTCAGTCGTGTCCAACTCTTCATGACCCCATTTGGGGCTTTCCTGGCAAAGATACTAAGAGTGGTTTGCCATGTCCTCCTCATTTTACAGATGAGGAAACTGAAGTAAACAGGATTGAGTGACTTGCCCAAGGTCACACAGCTGGCAAGTGTCTGAGGCTGGATTTGAACTCAGGAAGATGAGTCTTCCTAACTCCAGGCCTGGAGCTCTATCCACTGAGCCACCTCGCTGCACCAGGAAAGGACCGATCGCAACAAAAACTGCAGGGAAAACTGGAAAACACTTTGGTGGAAAACAGCATGCGGGACCAGGGAAACATACGCCACAAATCCAGCAATTAAATGGAAAGAAAAACAACGGCAAAAATGGAAACTGTTGTAAAATTATAATGACCAAGTTTGGTGGTAATAATGATAATAGGTAAATACACCAGGCGCTTTACAATTATTATCTCATCAGATCCTCGCAATGAACCCGGGAGGTAGATATTATTATCATCCCCATATTACAGACGAGGAAAACTGAGCCACAGAGAGGGCAGGTGACTTGTTCATGGTCACACAGCTAGGAAATGTCTGAGGCTGGACTTGAACTCAAGGCTTCCTGATTCCAGGCCTCATGCTCTATCCACAGTTCCACCTACTTGCCCCAAAGGACAGATATGAGAATGTACCTCCCTTTCTTGTTTGCAGAGGTGAGCAACTATGAGGGTATAAAACTACATATCATATCAGTATTAACATAATACCACTACATATGATAGGTTAATTAGTTTTGTTAAATGACTTCCCCCCCCCCCCCCTTTTTATTCTTTGTTGCAAAGAATGGCTCTCTAGAAGGGTGGTATATCAAAAAATAAAGGTGATTTAAAAAAAGAAATCAATTTAAAATTTAAAAAAATGATTAATATGGAGAAGAGAAGCCTGGGAAATTTTATGTGAACTAATAATACATAGTGAAGTCATCAGGGAACTCAGGAAAATAACGTACACAATGAGTACCAAAAAGAGAAAAAGGAAGAACACCATCACCACCAAAACTGAATTGCTATGAAATTATAATCATCCAGTTTGGCCCCAAAGAAGAGACATGAGAATGCAACTCCCAACCTTGTTTGAGGAGGCAGGAGACTGGGTATGGAATGCTTCATATATCATCAGACTTGGTTTTGCTACAGGTTGATTTTATAGAATTGTTTTTTTCTCTTTTGTCATTCTTTTTTGTAAGTGATAGGTCTCTGGTAGGAGGAAGGCTATATTGAGAAATTAAGGTGATCTAGAAACAAAAATAAAAATCAATAAAGATTAAGAAAAAATCAGAGGGTTGAATAAGACCATCCAGGGATGATCCAAAAGCACTTGAAGATCATCTCATCTTAATTTCTCATTTTACAGGCAAGGGAGCTGAGGCCCAGAGAAGTCGTGTGACTTGTTTACTACCAAGCTCACCCAGGGGGCAGGTGACAGAGTATTGAGGTGTCCCAACTCCAGATCTCACATTCTTTCCAGAATAATATGCCATCCTCTATCTCAAAGGTCTCTTTTAGCTTTTGCTATTTTTTTTAAATCACTAAACCTGGCTTTATAACCTGCATTCTCCTCAAGTTAATCAAACCACTTTCTGTATGAAGATGATGCCTCTCCTCTTTTGTCTCATAGGAAAAGGTGGCCCCTCTTCCTGCCAAGGCAAACCACTTGTGTGCTCAATCCCACATATTTCTGTTTCCTCCAAGAGATTTCCTTATCAATCATTTCCTCTTTTTCTCCTACCTTTAAGTCTCCACCAATCCACTGGCTTCTTTCCCAATGGCTACAAACATGCCCAGATCTCCCCCACTCTTAAAAACCATAATCTACCCTTTTCCATAAATTCCTTTGAATCCACTATACCATACTCTCATGCGATCTTCCTTTTCCTGACAAACTCCTCAAATGAAGTTATTTACATTGGCTGCCTCTACTTGCCCAACCCACTCACTGCTCAACTTTTTGCAGTATGATGTCTGGTTCCTCCATTCTACTAAAACTATTTTCTTGAAAGTTACCATTGATCTGTGATTCTATGGTCTAACTCCTAAATATTCCTTTTCTGTTTTGTTGTTGTTCAGTTGTTTTTTTCAGTCTTGTCTAACTCTTCATCAACCCATTTGGGGTTTTCTTGGCAGAGATACTGGAGTGGTTTGCCATTTCCAGATCATTTTACAGATGAGGAAACAGACAAATAGGGTGAAGTGACTTGCCCAGGATGACACAGCTAGTAAGTGTCTGAGGTCAGATTTGAACTCAGGAAGATGACCCTTACCTCATGAGTCCTACCTAGCCTTTTCTCCCTTAACCTCCCTGCAATTTTTGACACATAGGTCTCTTGACTTCTATGACACTACTTTCTGGTCCTGTTTCCTGTTTGATTCCTCTTTTTCATTCTCCATGTCCTATCCCCTAATCCTGAATGTCCCCAAAACTCTGTTCACTGTCTTCTCTTAGTGCCTTCTTATGTTCCTTTGAGTTCAATTATCATTTCTAAGCTAGATGAGGGGTCCATAAACTATGACCCCAGAGCCAAACCCAGCCTGTTTGCTGTTTTTTGTTAGAATGATTTTATATTTTTAAATATAATAAAACATTTTTTAAAATGTAAGAACTAGTCTTATCTTGAGGACCTATATATTTAGCCCATGTATTTAGTTGCCAGTGTATTTAGCCCATGGACAAAGTTTGGTCATAGTCTGCAGACTTTCTGACTTGGATACTTCCTAAATCACATACTCAGTCCTATTCTCTTATATGAACTCCAGTCTCACATCACCAGTTGCCAGCTTATTCATCTCCACTGAGATGTTCTATGTCTAAAACTCAACTTGCTCCCAAACTAACCTAATCATTCCCTGCCTCTGAATTTGACCCTTTTCCTATTGAATCCCCCACTATCTCCTCCATCACCCAGTTTTCGAATGTCAGCCTCAACTCTTCATTCTCCCTAGATTCAATTAATTGCCAAACTGTCTTCATTTTACCTCCACAATATTTCCCATTCCCCTTCTCTCTACTCACATGGTCAATATCCTACTTCAGGCCCTCATCACCTCTGCCTGGATTATAAAAAAAAATCAAACCCTTCTTACTTTTAGTCTCTCCCTTTCTCCAAGTCATTCTCCTTACAGCTGCCAAAATAGTTATTTTAAAAGTACATTCCTAACCATGCCACTCCTTTATTCAGTGACTTCAGTACTTCCCTATTGAATCTAACATAAAATACCAGTCTGGCATTTAGGGCTTGCCAGAATTTGGCTTTGATTTTCCTTTCCAGTTTATTTCGTATGATTCCCCTTCATATATGTGTCATAGTCCATCTGGTCTACTAATTGTCCCATAAACTCAACAGTCTATCATATACCTCTATGTATTTTCCCAGACAGTCCCTCATCACTGAACCACACTCATTCAGTTTTGTCTTTCAAAATCTGGATCTTCCTTCCAGGCTCAGCTCAGGTGCTACCTCTAAAAAGTCTTTCTAAATATTTGACACCTCTCATTCTCTTTCTCCCCCATCCATGGTTAACACTCTCTCTCTCCTCAAATTATCTTGTATTTATCAGTGTACGTAGGTAACAAGCTTCTTATGGTCAGAGACTGGCTCATTTTTGTCATTGTATCCCAATGTCTAATATAATAAATAGGCAGTAAATGACTGTTAAATGACTCAGAATTCCAGATCTGATACTTAGTGTTCAGGTAATTTAATCTCTCTTGACTTCAATTTTTTTCACTGGTAAAATGGGTAGGGGAGGCACTGAAGGAAGGAACATATAGAAATCATGCCGTGGTGGCGAAATGCTACATAAATTTAGCTGTATCACTTACCTGCAAGAAAGGCTTTGCAGGGGGTGTGGTTTGAGTATCTTTCCCTCAGCCCAGGAGCCAAGGGATAACACATCATCCCTAAATTTCTCATTCTCCATCCCAATTCTTTCAGAAGTGGGGGATGCCTGTGAGAATTAAGCACCAAGGTGGAACTAAGTGGCAAAACAGTTTAGGAATGGGCTACAGAAATCAAAGGCAACCTGTTATCTCAATTATCCAAGATGGTAGGGGCTATCATAGAGGAGTGGACCCCAATCTATGGGCCAAGAAACTGGGAATTGGCCCTGGGAAACTTTGGAATTATTGTAAGGAATCCATAAACATATCTATAACAAGAATTGTCATTTTTATTTCTATCAGCTAGACCCTCTATAGACTGAATGAAAATCTCTCACACCTATAATTTTCCAAATGTATTTAGATCCTGTTAGAAAGAATAAAATACAAATTCATTAACAAGCACTGCTGAGCGCTTAGTAGCTTTGTGTCATCGTGTATTTTACTCAGTCAAGTTCTGGCAAGTCTTACCAAGCTGGAGAGGTTTCAAGTGTGGGCCTGATGACAGACTGTGTTTGTCATCCAAAGAAGGACCAGTCTGGTGAGTTTCAGAGAGGCTTATCATCAGTAATACCCATAAGGGATGATGAATTTTGTGGGTTCCTTTTTATAACCTGCTACATTACTGTAGTTACTTTTTCAATTTTTTTTCATTGTACCACTAGAATTCTCTGAGTAGCTGTCATATTTTCTACAAATAGGCATAATCTGCTTCCTTTCAGCCTAGGCTCGGATCATTACCATAAGTAACATTTCTAGAACTACATCAAATCAAATCAGAGGAACCAGACATCCTTGCTTTTTCCTTGATCTTACTGGAAAGGCTTCTAATATTTCTCTGATAAAAATAAAAATAATACTCTTGGTTTTAGGTGCTATTTATGATATTCAGGAAAAGTACATTTATTCTTATGTGTTTTACTATTTTTAAAGGGATTTTTTTTTTATCTATAGAATCTCTATGAGCTTTTCTAAAATCTGGCCTGAGGTGATGAAATCATGTCATGGAAGCATTTAATCAATCAGCGGATACTTCTGGTACAACTACTATCTTGTTGGGTTCTCCTCACATCCGGAGATATTAGGAACTACTGTATGAGAGGATTATTAGCCCACAATTAATATTGAATTCTGTTTTAGTCAATAAACTTCACTTGTTCCATTGGATCTTTGAATTTTTAAAAAGGATTTATTGATATCCTTTGTTTATACATTATCTATATTTCCTAATATAGCACCACCTTCCCCCACAAAACAACTAATACAGTGAAAAAAAAAATTTGACTTTGTATGCAGTGTCCTACTTCCACAGTCTCCCACCTGGCTTTTTATAAAAGATTGTTTCACAGTCCTCTCATCTATGGAGGTAGGAAACTATGCTGAAGAAGCAGAACCCACCTGGCCTGCTCTTCCACCCCTGAGGAGTCAAGAGCTAGCTAAGTTTGATCCAAATCCACCTATTGTGTCAAGGAGGAATGCTGCAGTGTGGGTGAGGAATAAAGAAGAAGAGGAAGGAAGAAGCATTAATGCTAATACACATTTAGATGGCAAAGCTCTTTCCTCACAACCACCTTGCGAGATAGGTCATACAAATGTTATTACCCATATTTTACAGATGAGGAAAATGAGGCTTAGAAAGGTAAAATGGCCTGCCCAGGGTCATAAAACTTAAACTTAAACCTAAGTCTCTCTATTTGGGAGCCCAGTATGTTTCAGAAAGACCATTTGAAGTCCCATCCCTATCATCTAACCTCCTCCTGTGACTTCAAGCTGAGTCAGCAGCTAGAGTCACCAGGCCAGGCCACCAGTGACTAAAACACCTTCTTTCATGCCCTAATGCCCCTAGGTCTCCAAGGTGCCACACCATAGGGGTGCAAACTCTTACCTGGTTAAACTACATTTTTTTCCTCATCTGTTCTCACTCACTTATTCCAAAATCCAGCCCCCACGGTCAGATCTTACCATGCTGAAGTAGGTATTATACAACCACTGTTCATTCCTCTGAGACCCAAGGATGCTTGGTTATCCCACCTTCATAAGATTTAAAGCTGGGTGAGGGAGACAAGAATCAAAATAATCTTCTCATTCAACGTGCTGATATTCTACTGGGATTGGGAAAAAGGATGGCAACATCTATCTAGACAAGAAAATACAAGGTGATGTCAACAAGGAGAGAACATCAACAACCCTGTAATGGAGAGGAAGGAGTGGGGATTGTGTAGAATAAGGAATCAGCCATCATTCTTCAACAAATATTTGGTTAGTTTTCCTAAGACCCCAGTCTGCCTACGCAGTAGCATAGGGTCTCTACAGTCACGAGGATCTGGTTGATTCATGCCCTCTCAGCTGTTGGGACTTTAAGTTAGCAGCACCCTTTCAGGAATAGTAGAGGGAAAATGTAGAAACTCCCAGGGCTCCTACTACATATTTAGTCTAAAAGGAATTTCAGATAGAATTTCAAGCAGACATGCCAGTGTGGGGAAGTAAGTAATCCAGGAATAGGTGAGGTCTGCAGGAAAACCACAGAGGCAGCTATTCTATGAGGATGGATTTATTGTAGATGTTGCAAGATACAAAAATGAATGCTACCTCCTGCTTCCCCCCCAAAATAATAAACTAGCTCTGTTCTAAGGGTTCTTGCACCAAATTAAATCCAA
Organism: Notamacropus eugenii; assembly: GCF_028372415.1. Lineage (NCBI taxonomy): Eukaryota > Metazoa > Chordata > Mammalia > Diprotodontia > Macropodidae > Notamacropus > Notamacropus eugenii. The sequence goes on along the minus strand of NC_092872.1, from coordinate 132,742,439 downwards.
CTTTGGCCTTATGTGCCCAATGAGGAGGGTCACTGGCCCACTGCAACAGAGCAGGGACAGCTTTGTCCAGTGTGGGATTCCCCCAAAGGCAACAGGAAACTGCCCCATTGACCTTTTGTGAGTAAAGACTAGAAGGCTAGATAAGACTAGAAGCACAGATAAGAAAAAGCAGTAGAAGTCTGAGTCCCTGGACACTGCTTGGTGTCCAAATTCAATCAGTAAATAATCAGTCACTCAACAAGCATTCTAGAGCAGGCCCCATGCTAAGCAGCGGGTATATTCAGACAAAAAAGACCCAGGCCCTGCCCTCAACAAACATATTCTAATAGGGCATTTCTCCTCCATTAGAATGTGAGCTCCCTAAAAGCAGGAAATGTCTGATTTTCTATTTGCATTTCCAGAGCTGTACATGGTAAGCCCCTCATTCAATTCATCCATAATGAAGCTAAGAGATGCAGCGGACAGGGTGCTGGGCCTGGAGTCAGGGAGACCAGAGCTCAAATTTGCCCTCAGGCATTTACCACCAGCGTGATCCTGGTCAGGTCACTTAACCTCTGTCTGCCTCACTATCATCTGGCAAATGGAAATCACAACAGCACGTACCTCACAAGGTTGTTGTGAGGATCAAATGAGATAATATTCATAAATCTCCTAGCACAGCGCCTGGTACACTGGGGATACTAGATAAACGCTTATTCCCTTTGTATAAATCAATACCACATGTACACAGGTACTTCGGGGAGGCAATGGGTTCTCAGCTATGAGAATCAGGAAAAGGTGACCCCTGAGTTGAGCCTTAAAGAAAATAAAAGATTCCTAGAAGCAGCAGTGACAAGGCAGTGTATTCCAGGCTTGGCGAACAGCAAATTCAAAGGGCAGAAGATGAGAAATGGAGGGCTGGGTTTGTAGGTTGTATGGCTGCATTACTGAGTGCATGGAAGGGCGTAATGGAAGTCTGTGTTATCCAAAGATACGGAGTAAAAGAGGGGGGCAGGGTTTTTCAGGTCTAATTGAATGGCTTACATTGTACTTTATTTAAGTACTCATGTACTTAAAGTACATTGTACTTTACTTAAGGGTGGTGTAATGGAAAGATATTGGACTTGAGAGTCAGAAGGCCGGCAGGAATCTTGGCTCTACCACTTAATGATCCGTTGTGGGGAAGTCACTCATCCTATTTAAATCAGTTTCCTTAGCTGTAAAATGGGGATAATGATCCTTGCTTACCTCACAGCTCAGATGTGAAGAATATATTTTCTAAACAGAAGCACTCTGTCCGTAATAGTGGTTATTACTAAAGGGAGCTTCTTGAATTTGCCAACTATATCCAAGTAAGAGAGAGGTGGCCCCATTTCAGGCTGACACCTTCAATGGCTCCCAGAACTTACCAGAAGAGACCTCACTTTGCACTTCACAGCCCCCTCCATCATCTCTCTCTGCCACTCTCTGATGGCCTGGTTTAGTAAACCTGCCCCCATAGCTTCCCTTGGCATTTTCTAGAGGTCACTTATAAATCCAGATGGAAGAGTCCCTTTCAAGAATTTCATCACTCCTATCTCCCCTGAGGGCAGAGAGCACAGAATATAAAGTCTAGCTTCTCCACCAGTCTAGACAGGTAGGTAATCACCTGGAGGTACAGGTAGACTTGTCAAGAAGCCACAGAGGGCAACTGTCTTATTGTTTTGAAATTACTATAGACGTTGCAGGATACACTTGCAACAACTGGTCCAGCAATTTTTCTTCCCCTAGGGATAATCATTTAGGTCATCAATAAGGATTACGAATCAGGAAATATTAGTGCTGAGCACAGTGCTAGGTGTCACTGTGTATAGAAGAGAAAGATACGGTAAAACATGACAATGGGACACAATGGAAAAGGTCTTCAATTTGGAATGAAAGGATTTAGGTTCTGTCATTCACAGTCTTTGTGCCTTTGGCAAGACACCTCACTTCTCTGCACCTCAGTCTATCCATCTGAAAAAAAAATTGGGCAGATAGGACTACAGGTTGACTTGTAAAGTCCATTCCAGCTCTAACTCTATGATACCCTTCCACTACGTCCTAGGACATTAAATTAGATTGTAGTAAGTGGTAGCAATCATGACCTCAGACAAAGTAAAAGCAAAAATAGACCTAATTAATAGAGATAATCAGGGAAAGTACATTTTGCTAAAAGGTATTGTAGACAACGAAATCACATCAAAAATTTCACAGCAAATTTCTCTGATAAAGAGCTCATTTCTCAAATATGTACAGAGTATAGAACTGAGTCAGATTTATAAAAATACAAGTCATTTCTCAATTAGCAAATTGTCAAAGGATATGAACAAGCAGTTTTCAGACAAACTAATCAAAGCTATCTACAATCACATGAAAAAATGCTCTAAATCACTATTGACTAAAGAAATGCAAATTAAAACAACCCTGGTATCACCTCAAACCTATTAGAAATGACAAATGTGGGAGGAGATGAAGGGAAAATAGGTACACTGGTGAACTACTGGTGGAGTACTGAACTAGCTCAACCATTCTGGAGAAAATTTGGAACTATACTTTAAAGGGCTATAAAACTGTGTAGATCCTTTGACCTAGCAATACCACTGCTAGGTCTGTACCTCAAAGAAATCAAAGAAAAGGAAAAGGACCTACATTTACAAAAAATATTTATAGCAGCTCTTTTTGTGTGGTGGCAGAGAATTGGAAATCAAGGAGATGTTCATCCGTTGGGGAATGGCTGAACAAGTTGTGACATATGACTGATGGAATACTATTATGCTAGAAGAAATAATAAGGGAGGTGCTTTCAGAAAAACATGGCAAGAACTATATGAGCTGATGCAAAGTGAAGCGAGAGCTAGGAGATCATTGTGCACAGTAACAACAGTGTTGTTATGATAATCAACTGAAAGACTTGCCTACTCTAATCTATACAGTGATCCAGGACAATTCCAAATGATTCATGAGGAAAGATTACTATTCACCTCCACACAGAGAACTGATAAACTCAGTGCAAACTGAAGTATAATTTTCTACTTTATTTTTCACACTTTTAAAAAAATACTGAAATACGTTTTGCATGATTTCAGGTCTACATGAGATCAGATTGCTTTGTCTTGTCAGTGGGGGTGGGAGGGTGTGGGAGGGAGGGAGAAAATTTAGAATTCAAAATTTAAAAATAAAAGAATGTTAAAAATAAATAAATAATGCACTGAACCATTAAAACAAATTAGATTGTAAGCTCCTTGAGAATGGGAAGTATGTCTAATTTTGTATCCATGACTCCAGCACCTGGACTCAGAGTAGGTTTGTTGAATCCTATTAACTGCAATGGCTCAAAATAAAAGAATTATACCCTCAAGGGCCAACAGGACATGAATAAGTAGAAAGGCAAAGGGTCCCTAATGCTCTTGCCTTCTCTGGTATCTTCTCAAGGCTAACTCCAGAGCTTACTAACTGATTGGCTTTGAGTGAATTATTTCAGTCCTCTGAAATCCAGTGATGCCTACCTTTGTCTGCCGTCAAAAAATGGTTTGGGGATAAAATGAAATGAGATGTGAAGGAAATGATACTAGTCAGCAGGAAGGCTGCCCCACAAATCCTCCTGCAACTGGGGAAGAACGTTAAGGTGCTCATTGGTGCAGTTAGCTATCCTTTGCCTCTGGATGGTGCAGTGGGTAGAGCCCCGGGGCCAGGAGTCAGGAAGACCTCAGTTCAAATCAGGCACTTGATATCTCTAAAACCCTGAGCAAGGCACATAACTTATCTGACTCTGTTTACTCCCTGGTAAAATGGGGATCTATAATAGCATTTATCTCCCAGGATTATTGTGAGGATCAACTGAGAAAGTAATTATAAAGTACTTATCATAATGTATGGTATATACGTAGGTGTTTAATAAATGCTTCCTCCCTTCCCCTGCACTTCATTAAAAACAGACTTATTTTTCAAGAAAGCCCCTGTTTCCCATTCCCTGCCTGTGAACTTAACATAGAATCATAGGTCTTAGAGTTAGAAAGGAAATAAAAGTCATCTAGTCCAAATACCTAATTTTGCAGGGAAGGAAACTGAGTCCCAGAGAACTGAATTGACTTGCCCAAGGTTACACAGCCATCACATGGTGGAGGTCTTCAGACTCCAGAACAGGTCTTCTGACTCTGAATCCCATGTTCTCTCCACTATACCAAGGAATAAGGAAACCGACTAGAAAAGAATCGTAAGAATTCTAAAGTTCTATTTCTGATAGGAAGACCATGCCCCCACAAAGGTGAGCTAAGATATTCCAGTGAAGCAGAAAGACCCACTACTGTTCGAGTCAAAAGGCTGTAACTGAAGTCCAGTTCTGATACTTACTAGCCTCCTGGAGCCTCAGTTTCCTATTTTTTAAAATGAGGACAATGATACTTGTACTGCCCGCCTCCAGAGTTATAACCAAAGCACTTTCTAAATTTTTGAGGGAGTGTGGATACAGAAACTAGCCTTGGAGTCAGGAGTATCTGGGTTCCAGTCCTGCCTCTGACATATACTGCTTTTATGATTCGGCAAGTCATTTAATCCCTTAGGATCCCCAACAACTTTCCAAGATGGGAAACTGTAGAAAAGTTGCAGAGGGGATTTCCTTACTTGGAGTTCCCTGAAACCATTTACACAGCTCCAGACCATTATTTTTAAAATGTCAGTCAGTAAACATTTATTAAGCACCTATTATGTGCTAAATGCTGGGGAGACGAAGCCAAAAGACAGTTCTTGCTCTAAGGGAACCCTGAAACTTACAATGCAACTACGTACAAACAGCCATAGAGATGATAAATAGGAAATCATCAGCCAAGGGAAGGCAGCAGAATTAAGGCACCTGAAGAAGGTGGCATCTTCATTATGACTTGAAGCTGGGGGAGAGCTGTGGAAGGACACATCTACTCACAAAAGGGAGAAAGCTTCCAACACAAACCAAGTAGATCTGGAACACTTGCATCTAAGACTCAAAAATCTATCCTACAGGCTCCAGCTTCTCTTTCCTTCTCCTTTCTATGGATGGCTTAGAGGCCATTTCTTTAATCAAGTTTTCCCTGTCTCTCCCCAATTTAATCTGAAAGATAGAGGACAGAGGGCAACCTCAAAACCAGAAAGGCCTGGTTTAAGTCCAGACTTCTGCACATACTGGCTATAATACTGGCCAAGTCACTTCTCTCAGCGCTCTAGGAAATGCTCTAAGACGGTAGAAGTTGTGGAGAGGCTGCCATTACTATGGCAGGTTTCCTTCCCTATATCAGGGAAATCACAGAAGAGGTCTCTATCCCTGTCCCCCCAGTCCCAGTCTGGATGGGAAAGCCATTTATTCTATTTAATACAACTTGGTTACTTACTGATTGTATGACCTTGTGCAACAAACTTGACTTTTTTCGGACCCCAATTTCCTTATCTGCAAAATGGTCACAATATTTGCACTGCCCACCTGGCAAAGCTGGTGTTCTGCTCAAGTGAGATAATATAGATAAACATAAACATAGTCAGCTATTACCAATGGAACCTTATCTGATCCCTACAATGTCCCTTTTCTCAAAGAAATCACAAACCCGTGGGTAACCCAATGAAACTTCAGTTTGTCTCTGGACCAAGACCCGAAGGAGCACTGGTATCCCTTGAGACCAAGACACCCCCTCTTCCCTAGTGTTTAGTGACTCTCTCGTCATATTCCTAGGGAAATCTTTATCAGCCTTGCACAATCAGACTTAATGGAGATCCGAACGGAACAAGACAACAAACACAGAACATCGCCTAAGAAATAGCATTTGTCTCAGTTACCTGTCAAGGATACAAGGCTAGGGACAATGGGGGTGGGTGGGGAGAGATCAATCAAACGAATTCAAAGAAAGTCAGTGGCATTTCTTCCTGCCCTTTACCTCCTTCTTCAATGCTGGGGGCTCGAGCGCTCCACCGTAGCGTTTATCATAGGGTTCCGCGGGTAAGGAGAGGGTGTGTAAAGTGTAGAGATGGGGTCCTGGCACAACTTGGCTGGGATAGCTAAGTTTCTTGGCAAGTCTGTGCAGCGAGAATTGGCAGGGTCCAATAGCCGAGCACCCAGAATGGGGCGCAAGGGGAGTTGAGGGCGCAGTGGAGGGGGCGGAGAGGCTAAGGGGGCACAGTTGGTGTGCGGCTAGGAGTCAGGGGTGGGGACACGCGTGGCCAGAGGGAGCGTGTGGCGGGGAGACTGCTACAGCAGGAAAGACAGCGTACACATATCCAACGCCTTATGACAGAGGAGGAAACCAAGGCCCAGGAAGCTATCGAGTGGGGCAAGAGAGGGGGAGTCCGCGGAGGGGGGCGCAGGAAGGAGAGCCTCGGCCCCCGCGAAAGGGGCCGGGAGGAGAGGAGGGCGTCCCTGCGGCTGCTCCCTTACCTGGGCTCGTCCGGGCGTGGGAGCGGGAAGCAGAACGAAGGGTCGGCGGCTGGGGCTGCCTAGGCGTCCACACCCTCCCCGATCCCCAGCGACTCCGGCCACAGCCCGACCTCCCCTCTCCTGGACAGACTGCGCGGCACCTGCCCCGGCCCGGCCGGGCTGCTCCAGCCGGGGCCGTCTCCGCCCCCGCCGGCCGAGGGAGGAGCTGAGCCGGGCGGGTCGGCCAGGGCAGCGGGAAGGTCCAGCTCGCCCTTTTTCCCGAGGCCGCATCGGGATTGGGGATGGGGGAGGCGAAAGGGATTGGCATTGACCTTTGGGGACACTGCCCCTATCCTGGCAAGGTCCCTGCAGGAGGGGATTTCCCTTTTCTTCTTGGCCGCGGGCCACCCTCGCACCCATGCCCCGGCTCCCACCTGTGGAGCCTCTCCAGGACCTCCCGCCAGGCTCCCATCTTATCCAGCTGCTGGCGCCCCTGGGGATGGAGAGAAAAGCACGCTCAGACCGAGGGGTGCTGCCCGACAAGTGTGCGGACCCCGGCTGGAACCAGGGTCCTCGGTTCAAATTCCGTCAGCTCACACAGATCTTCTTAACTTGGTTGTTCAGCTGTGCCCGACTCTGTGCGATCGCCTTTGGGGTTTTCTTGGCAAGGATAACTGGAGAGGTTTTGCAAAAAGTAATCATTTTAAAAGTTGTTTTGTTTGTTTTCAAAATAGCGTTGAATGAGATGGTCTCGAAGGTTTCTTTCAGATTTAGACTGAGGACCCTAGAGGAGGGGTAGAGGGCACAGAATGGTAGTACAGACTGAACTTTGAACTACAGGATATGGCCCGTAGGGTGGGTGCCTATTGCTCCAAATACAGTTCTCCCACACTCTAAAACCAGTGGAAAATACACACATTTTTGTTGTTTAGACATATCCACTTTTAGTGACCCTTTGGACCAGCCGTCCATAGGGTTTTCTTGGCAAACATCCTGGACCGGTTTGCCATTTTCTTCTCCAGCTCATTTTACTGAGGAGGAAACTGAGGCAAAGAGGGTGAAATGACTTGCCCAGGACCACTTAGCTAATAAGTAGCTGAGATCAAATTTGACCTCTGGTCTTTCTGACTCCAGGACTGGCACTATATCCACTGCTGCATTACACCTCATGTAAGTGAGTATTCCTTTCAACAGCACAGTCTGCAACCTATCCCTGCCATCCTGAGTGAGTCTTCTCCAAGTCTGCACATAAATCCTCCATAAAGATGGTCTTCCCAGTGTGATGGGATCGGGGTTTCCTAACTGGGAGTCCCCAAGGTTCGTTGGTTGTCTTTTTTTTAATTCTTCTTAAAATGTGTTGGTAACTGTATTTTAAATATAGTTGATTTCCTTTGTAATTCCATGGTTTTATTTAAAAATATTAATCTGAGAAGAGATCTTTAGGCTTCGTTAGACTGCTGAAGGTTTCCATGAACCCCCACATTGTGGTTAAGAACTTCCTGTTCTAGATCTTACAACATCTTGCAAATATCCATGTAGCTCCTTATTACAAGTCCCCTTCCCCTTCTGAATTCCCTCCCCCTTTTCTAGAAGCCAAGTTGGGGAAATTATGGCCTTTATTCTGAATAAAATGATATTAGATGAGGAAGGGGAGAGCCCAAATACAGTGTAGGAAAAGAGCAACGTCCTGTCCGTGGGGTTCGCTAAGATTGCCTTCTTACCTTCTGTTCTCCAGCTAACATCTTAGCATGGAAAAAAGCTGTAAATAAACCGGATCTGGGGCTGAAGGTGTCCCAGAAGTGTGCCTTAAAAAAAGGCAAGGCAAATGTGTTTTCTTTCATCTTACCCCATTCAGCTATACCATGGATTCCCATTCTGGGACCTTCTGGCATCTGGAACACAGGAGAAGATCCGGATTACCAACATTCAATCTAGTTCACTAGCTCCTTGGAGAGAAGGATCTGGAATTTTGAAAAGCCAAATAAAGTCTCTTCTCTTGAGGACCCGTTGATAGAAATGGGCTTCCTAGCCTCAGGCCCTGGCAGTCTGATGTTCAAAAGGCTGGTTGTCCCAATTTTCTCCCTGGAGAATTCCCAGGACTCTGGAAAGGAAAACTTTAAAGTTTTGTTAAAGGAAGCAATGTCTGGGAATCAGGGGTCACTGTTGGGAGTATGTGGAGAAGCCCCATGGTTATCTACCCTAACTAGCAGAGAGATCTGGGATACTCCTCTGACAGGGAGTCTCCTGGGAGATAAAGGTGGATTGGCTTCAGACCCTTTTCCCTCCCCCTCAGGAACTACTGAAATTAGTGAAAATAAGTTAAAAAAGATTACAAGTCAAAGAAAAACCACCAGAATCTAGCTTCTGTAAAATGATTTTTATCTCATCTCAAGGGATGAAACCTTCTAAACTTGCCTTCTTAATTACTGGGCTGATTGGAAAATAGACACTGGTTTTCTCAATCTCACTTTTCCTCCCAGTTAGTTCTCTGGAGACCCTCTTTACCTACCTCTTTGCCGTGGTATGTGCAGTGGCAACTTCAGTCCCTAGGAAAGTCAGGAGACCTGGGTTTTAGTACTGGTTCTTCTCTTAACCTTGGGTATATCCACTTTTCTGAGCCTCAGTTTCCTTATCTGTAAGGTAGGGGACAGCATAAGATCTTCATGTCTACTTCCATGGCAATTTGCAGATCAAATGAAACTCAGGAACATAAAGTCCTAGATTTATGGACCTTAGAGTCCAACTCCCTCATTTTACAGATGAAAAAAAAAAGAGACCTAGAGAAAAAATGTGACTTGGTCAAGCAACATACTAAGTGCAGAGTTGAAGTTGCTACCTGTGTGACCACAGGACAAGTCACTCACTCTCTGTCTCAGGCCTCAGTTTTATTTGTAAAACAAGGACGGTCGAATAGATGATGTTTAAGGTTTCTTTCATCTCTAAAACCCCTTTATCCTATGAATATTATCTACTGGGGTTGTATTTGTTAGTATTGTCTTGTGCCTTTGTATACCTATATATTTGTTCAGGGCGATGTTAGATCTTAAAGGGCTGGCGACAGTGACTGTGGTGAATTGCCTCATAAAGAATCCTATTTGGACAGTTGTTTAATAAAATGGACTGGAAATCCAAAGACCTGAGTTCTAAAGTCAGCTCTGCCACTAAATCACTGAGTTGCCTTTAGCATGTCACTTCCCTTCTGCCATACCCAAGCTTCTCTTTAGCAGAAATGAGGATAAATAGGAATGGCTGCCTGGCCCATGTCCCTGGGGTATGCTGAAGCTCAGATAAGATAATAGCTTTGAAAGCCTTTTGAAAGAGAAAATGCAATGGTTATCACGATGTATTTTGATGATGATTGTGATGAATGACTTTATATAAGGCATACTGTTCCCACAGAACATTCACCCGGAGATAAATCCAAACACCATTCCATCCTCCCCACCCTGTCTGAGCTACAGCACAGACCCCCACACTCCCAAAAGATCTCAACTCCACTTGGCCAAGATAAACAGGGACTCTTAGTGCCCCACCTGGAAATAGCAACACTTTCCAGCTCCCATCTGCAAGCCTGTTTTTAAGCTCATGGTGAAAATGCTAAGATTACATTAATTTATTCATTCATTCACTTATTTATATTTGGACCTGTGGTTTCTTTAATGTAGAGAATCTCTCTGGAGGATCTGTGTAGAGAATCTCTGCTGTGCCTGAAGCATATATGGACCTTTTTGGCAACTCACAGAGAGTCGGTTGTGACTGGGGCATTGACAGTTAAACGTCTTGCCCATGGTCACTGACAGTGTATGTCAGAGGAGGACTTGAGCTCTTAGTCTTCTCCACTCTTAGGCCTGCTTCCTACACATTTAAAGGAGGCTTAAAATCAGCAGGGCAGCTAGGTGGTGCCATGGTGCAGAGTTCTGGGCCTGGAGTCAGACTCATATTCCTGAGTTCAAATCTGATCTCAGACACTAGCTATGTGATCCTGGGCAAGTCACTTAACCCTTTTTACCTCAGTTTCTTCATCTGTAAAATGAGTTGGAGATGCAAATGGCAAACCAGCATCTTTGCCAAGAAAACCCCAAATGGGATAATGAAGAGTTGGACATGACTGAAAAATGACTTGATTATAGACAGAAGCAAATGTTGGGCCATAAATTGTCAATCAGTCAACCTTCAGTAAGTACCTCCTACATGCCCCACTTTACACTAGGCAGTGTGTGGTACAAAATGATTTATAAAATATGGTCCCTGCTATCAAGAGTTTAGTTAGACTGTAGAGGGGAAAGTGAGACTAAAACACAGGAAATAGAACAATATAGGACAGGATAGAACCAAAGTGCTAAATGTTGTGATTATATTATTGGAATTCAGAAAAGAGAGAGATCAATGAGTGGTTGGGAAAAATTTCCTGTAGGAGGTGGGAACCAAGCTAGGGCTTGAAGAATGGGCAGGATTTGAGTAAGGAAAAAGTCAATCTCAGGCATGGGAAATACCTTAAGCAAAGTCATAGAGAAAATTTAAAAACATCTAATAAGTATCTACTATGTGTAAGACACTGTTTTAGATAGTAATAACACAAAGAAGAAAAAGTTAATAATCCCTTGCTCCCAAGAACCTTAAAATCTAATGGCAGAGAGATATACAAAATATATGTAAATAGGTCCGATATAAGGTAGAACAGGATAAGGGGAAAGATGTTCTCATGTACAAGTGTTATATCTATGTTCCACTTGACAAATTGTTGGTAACTTTAAGGCTGACCCAACTCACAAAAATGATACCAAGTGAGAAGAGCCAAAAATCACCCTAGGACAGAGAGGGTGTGAGATGCCAGGGACTGGTGCAAAATAAACATTGGAGAAGAAGCAAAGGGAAGAAAATATACCGGTGGAGACTGGAGGAATCTCTCTGGTCTGCCCTTGATTTTTCTCCACTATTTCATTAATGATGAACAGATTTCAGTGATTGATCAGAAACTTAAACCACTTAGCAGATGAGCCAGTCATGCTGAGAAACAGTCAGGGGGAAGAATCAGAAGGGTTCTGCTGGTGGTTTGGCTTTTGCCACTGACAGAATTGCAGTTGGGAAAACAGTGGAATCAGGAGCTGATCCCATTTCCTTGTGTTCCCTCATGAACTCTGTAGGAGGACAGGAGTGGAAAAGCAGGTGGGGGATAGGAGGAATAGTTGCTAATGCTAGAACTGGGAACATTGACTAGTTCCTTGTGGGAGCAGCTGTCAGGAAGTAGTTGTCCAGGAACTCCACTGTCCAAAAACTCCTGGTTTGGAGTATGTGTGCCTACAGACTGGTTATGGCTACCTAGGTCTGAGAAGAGCTATAGTTATGTAGCCTGGTTGTTTTAATATACTTTTAATATACTTTATTATTCCTTTTGAGTCCACAAGGCTATGTTGAGCTAAATCAACCTTTTGTTATTGATTTCAATATGCCATGCTCTTATGATTAGGGTCCACCAAATATAAGATAAAAGGAGGAAGGTAGAATTTTCCCAGGGCTGGGGGGCAGCTCAAGTCAAGAGTTAAACCACACCTTTAACCCAACAAGATGAGCATGAACAATTACAAGAGGAAAAATAGAGGTAGCAGCTTCTGAGAACCTCAGAAAGGATGGTATTACCTGAAAGCATCACTAGGGTGTGGAGTCAATCAGTTTATTGTTATTCAGTCATTTCAGTTGTGTCTGACTCTTCATGACCCCTTTTGGGATTTTCTTGGCAAAGGTACTGGAGTGGTTTGCCATTTCCTTCTCCAGCTCATTTTTCAGATGAGGAAACTGAGGGAATGAAGGTGAAGTGACTTGCCCAGGGTGAGGCTGAATTTGAGCTCAGGATGATAAGTCTTCCCGACTCCAGGCCCAGCACTCTATCCACTGAGTCCTGAGTCAATCAATAGGTAATCACTTATTAAGCATCCATCATATGTCAGACTCTAGTAATACAATGATTCCAAAATGAAAAAGTCTTTGCTCCACAGTCTGTCCAATGAAAAACCACATGGGTGAGCATGGACCTTTCTAGTGCCTTTCTGTGTTGGTGAATAGTATCTGATCAGCAGTTTTCCCTGGTAGGTTAAACAAAAGTGCTCTAGAGAATAAGGTCTGATGAGAGAAATCGCTTTTAACTGAGACATCAGGGAAGGCTGCAGAGAGGTATCGGCAGCTGAGCTGGGCTTTGAAGGATAAGGAGAATATCAATATGTATATTCTAAATATGGGATAGCCTGTTGAGAATGCACAGAGGATGGCTGGTACAGTTAGGAGACCTAGGGATCAGCTGGCACAAAGAGCTCTTAATGGGGAATAATATGAAAAAATGGACCAGTCAGGATCAGATTTTGGAGGATAAAAACCCAGAAAAAGCAATTTGTGGTTTATCCTCCACAAAGAAGGGAGCTTCTGAAAGTCTTTAAGCAAAGCGGACAAGGCAGCAAGAACTGGATATTAAGAAGAGTATTTTAGCAGCTGTGGGAAGCATCAGCCAATCATATATTTGTTAAGTGTAACCTACTATGTGCCAGATGCTGGGGCTACAGGTATAAAGAAGGAAACAATCTCCCTTCAAGGAAAGCTTAGATTCTAGTAGGGAGGACAACAAGTATAGAAGGTCTATAAGGTGAAGGACTGGAATATAGGGAACTCCCATGGGAGGAAATTCCCTCTACTAATGCACGTTAAAACTTTCTCCATGACATACAGTCTCAGAGACTTGCCTGGAGAGCTGAGAGGTTCCGTGGCTTGCTCAGAATTGCAGAGTCAGTATGTATCATAGTCCAGACTTAAACCTAGCTCTTTTTCTTTTCTGTGAGGCAATTAAGTGACTTGCCCAGGGTCACACAGCTAAGAAGTGTCTGAGACAGAATTTGAACTCAAGTCCTCTTGCCTCCAGGACTGGTGCTCCATCTACTGTGCCACCTGGCTGCCCCAAACCTAGTTTTTTCAACAGGTCTCTATCCAGTATCTCGTGTGATCTTTTTCTCTTTATACATACAGAATAAGTATAAAGTTATTCAGTACAAGGTAGTTTGGGAGGGAGAGCACTATCAGTTGCAGGAACCAAAATTAGATGCATTCGAGAGGGAAGAGAATGGTTAGGGAGACCAGCTAGGAGATGATCACAGTGGTCCAGGGGAAAAGTCATGAAGGACTAGATACAGGAGTGGGGAACTTGCAGCCTCAGGGCCACATGTGGCCCTCTAGGTCCTCAAGTAAAGCTTTTTGACTGAATCCAAACTGCACAGGACAAATCCACTTAATAAAAAGATTTGTTCTGAAAAACTTGGATTCAGTCAAAAGGCTCCACCCAAGGACCTAGAAGGCTACATGTGGCCTCAAGGCTGCAGGTTTGCTACCCTTGGACTAGGAGACTGGCATTTTTCATGGAAATCAAAGACGCTCATTTGGGAAACAATGAGAAGATAGGATTGGGAGGACTTGGACACTGATTGGACTGAGTAACTGAAGAAGAAGCAAGAGTTAAAGAGCTAGAGGTTTGGAGCCTGAAGAATGGTAGGATAATAAGGAAAAATGGGCAAGTGGGAAGGGGAGCAGGATTAGGGAGTGAGACGATGGATATCCAGGTGGAGATGCTCCAGCGGTTTAGGGATGTGTATAACTGAAGCACGGGGAGAATGCCCAGGCTGCTCATCACCACAATGACCAGGGTTTGTTCTGGGCACAGCAGGAAGAACAGTCTGACCTGAGGAAACAGGTTACGGAGGGGTATCCCCTTCTTCTGAACCCCGCTCTGACTTTCTGTCACATAATAGTAGATATAATTTTATTATGTGAACATTCTTTAGTCATTTTCTTATGTGAGGATGAAATGGGAAGATATTTGTAAAGTGCTTCTCAAAACTTAAATTCTATCTACATTCAGTCATGACTTCCTCTTCATGGTCTTATTTGGGGATTTTCTTGGCAAAGAGACTGGAGTCATTTGCCATTTCCTTCTCTAGTTCATTTTACAGATGAGGAAACTGAGGCAAACAAGGTTAACTGATTTGCCCAGTCACACAGCTAGGAAATGTCTGAAGCTGGATTTGAACTTGGAAGATGAGCTTTCATAACTCCAGACCCCTCACTATAGCCACTGCATCACCAAGCTGTCCTAAAACTCTATGTATATCCTCGCTATTATTATCTAAATTTCTTAAGCACCTTGAAGGGAAAAACAGGATTTCTACCCACCACCTTCCTTTGTTTAATAATCAAAGCTCACATTTCTGCACAACTCACAACTGCTCTGCAAGGCAGAGTGCAAGTGTTATTATTCCCCATTTATAGTTTCAGAAACTGAGACCCAAAGAAGTTACATGATTTGCCTAAGGTCACCCAGTCAGATTCTGTCCCAGGTCCTACATCTCCAAGAGCAGTGACCATTTTATGTCACCATAACCCCTTTCTTTGCATTCCTCTGATGTATCTACAACAAGTTTTCTGCACATGAGGCTAGCTCAGGAAATGCTGCTAACTCCAGAAATAACTTTTAAAAAATTACTGCCACCACTACATAATAAGAAGACCTTAAATATGGATGCACTTTATAGACTTTCAAAGTGTTCTCACACCAGTTATTTCATATGATCCTGACAACACCCTTAAGAAGTAGGAGGGACAAGGGGTTATTATCCCCATTTTACAGATGATCAAATTGAAGGCCAAAGACATAAACTTAGTCATTTTTTACCTTTTTGCGTGTGTGTCATAGACCCCTTTGGCAATCTGATGAAGCATTATGTTTTTAAATAATTGAAAGAAATACTAAATTTCAGTGAGAGGCTTGTGAAAAAAAGATATAATTTCTTCTCATCCAAGCTCACAGACCCTTGACATCTATCCTTGGGCCCCTATTCTAGCCTAACTTGTAACAGAGCAGGAATCTTGGGGTTCTTTCCAGTGTCAGTTCAGATGCCCCACTCTGGTCCTTGTCCTCTCCAGCTCCTGAAGCTTTGCTCACCCCCTCCCACTTCTTGTTGAGTTACCTCCTATGTGTTTTACATATTTGCGTCTGCGTTCTCCCCCAGTGGACCATACTTCTCCAGAGCAAAATGTCTTTCTTTTTTGTCTTTATGTCCTCAGTTCCTAACAATGACTGGCGCATTTGAAACCTGTTCATTTATATAGTACCTTAAAAATTATGACGCATATTCCTTTTTGTTTT
The DNA here is from genome assembly GCF_028372415.1 of Notamacropus eugenii. Classification (NCBI taxonomy): domain Eukaryota; kingdom Metazoa; phylum Chordata; class Mammalia; order Diprotodontia; family Macropodidae; genus Notamacropus; species Notamacropus eugenii. Next base: position 132,726,889 of record NC_092872.1, on the reverse strand, counting down.
GAAGGCAATTGGGGTTAAGTGACTTGCCCAAGATCACATGGCTAATAAGCATCTGAGGCCAGATTTGAACTCAGGTCCTCCTGACTCAAAGGTCCTTGATCCTTGGTCCTTGGAGACACTTAGGTGCCCTCCTTCCTTACAACACTCTGAGAAAGGGAAGTGTAAGTGCTATTATTCTCATTTTACACTTGAGAAAACTGACAGTACAAATCACATGACTACAGGTCTACCATTGTTTCCAATTCATTCACAACAAGAAGTCATCTTGCCTCTACTCCAGCCCTAGAGATGGAGAATTCACAGCCTCCTGAGGTATTTCTTTCCCTTCCCTTCCCTTCCCTTCCCTTCCCTTCCCTTCCCTTCCCTTCCCTTCCCTTCCCTTCCCCTTTGGGACCACTCTCATTCAATCAACCAGTGTGTGTGTTGGGAAGGGGGCTGTCCTTTGTTCTCCAAAAGGACCAAAATGACATCATTATGTTAGAGTCAAGTTACAGTGTGTTCAACTGTGGTGATCCTACCAATACAAACTCAGTTTGCTCTACCACAGGTTGGGTGCAAATAATCCATACGAAAATTTGAGGAGGAGTCTCTAAACTTGTTCATCTCATGTTTCTTGTGAGCTACTACAATTCTGAGTAAAATCATCTTTGCAGAAATTGTGTGTGTGTGTATGTGTGTATTTTAATCTCAGGGTGGGATCTCTACCTGCCATAGTAAACAGGCCAGGGTTGGGTAAGCAGACAATTTTTAGGGTACCTTTTCTAGCCCCTTCCTCACACTAGGAAGTGAGCAGTGAGGTCCTTAAAAGGGGAGCTGCCAAATCTCACTGCTGTTTCCAGTGAAAAGAAGGATGACCCTACTACCTAGGCTGCCTGTGTGCAGGGTTGTGACTATAGAACCCAGTGTATCCACATCTGCTGCTTTGTCACTTTGAGATAGGTAAAAACGGTAAAATGGTATAGGTAATGTCTTTTCATTCATGCATAAATTGGATTTAAGTGAGGCAGAGCTGCACAAAGTCATTGGTCTTACTCTGTCTTCCAGAGTTGTCTCAGTCCAGTGACAAGACAGAGTTAAGATGATGGTGATGACCCAGGATGCAGTGGATGATCCTCGATGCCTGACCAAACTCAAACCTCTCCACAGTACCTATTCCACCAGAGAAAGTCTTCACATTCTTGGTGTAGACATTGCGTTAACTCACGGAAGGGTCTGAGACCCCTCAGTTACCCTCAGCCTGGTAGCCTGTCTGCAGAAATGGTTTACTGAGATGTGGCCCCTGCGCTGGCTATTATAGCTTCTTAGAGTCACAGGTGAGAGTTTGGTGGATCACGTAGACACCAAAGGTGTATGACTAGCCTTGAAAAGGGCTCAATATTGAATACACCAGAGTTTCTAGTCTTCCCTGAATACACCCTACAATTAACTGATAAGAATTAATTACGCTAGGTTCCAGGCACTATGCCAGATGCTGGAAAAAAAAAGACAACAATGAAATGGTCCCTGCCCTTAGAGTTTATATTCCAAAGGGTAAGATTCTCTCTCTCTCTCTCTCTCTCTCTCTCTCTCTCTCTCTATCTATCTATCTATCTATCTATCTATCTATCTACTGGGAAAGAGCTTCTACAAAAGGTAGAATGTGAGATGAGACTTGAAGGAAACCAAGAATTCCCAGAACGGAAGGTGAGGAGCAAGAGTATTCCAGGCATGGGGGAGAGAAAGTGAGCAGACCTGAAGATGGAACATAGTATTTGAATGGCACATAGGCTGGACTGTGGGGTCCATGGAGGAGAGTACTGCAAAGAAGACTAGAAAGGTAGGAAGGGGTTGGGTTATGAAAATCTTTGAATGCCAATCAGAGGAATTTCCATTTTCTCCTGCAGGTAATAGGGGGCCACTGGAGTTTATTGGGTAGGGAAGCAATATGCTCAGATTTGCGCTTTAGGAAAGCCATGTTGGGAGCTATGGGAAGGAGTGATTGGAGTGAAGTGAGGCATGAAGCAAGGAGAACTATAAGGAGACTGTTGTAATATTCTAGGCAGGAGGTAAGGAAGGCCTAGATTAGGGTGGTGGTTGTGTGAGTGGAGAGAAGGAGATATATACAAGAGATATGGAGATAGAATAAGGTTTGGTAAGTGACAGGATATGTGGATGAGTCAGAGGGAGGAATTGAGGATAATGCCTACGTTGTAATCCTGGCACCTAAAAGGATAGTAATGCCCTTGACAGTAATGGTGACTTTTGGAAGAGGGGTGGGTTTTTTTTAATATATAATTTATTTGTTTTTCAGTTCTCAACATTCACTTCCACAAGAATTTGAATTAAAAATTTTCTCCCCATCTCTCCCCACCCCTACCCTAGGACAGCATGTACCCCATCCACCCCTTCCTTCAGTCTGTCCTCCCTTTTATTATCCCCCCTTCTTCCATCTCCTTCTCCTCTATTTTCCTGTAGGGCAAAATAGATTTCTATACCCCACTGCCTCTACATCTTATTTTTCAGTTGCATGCTAAAATAATTTTTAACATTCATTATTAAAGCTTTCAGTTCCATATCCTCTCCCTTCCTCCCTCCCCACCCACCCTCATTGAGAAAACAAACAATTCAATATAGGTCATCCATGTGAAACCATGCAAAACACTTCCATAGCAGTTATGTTGCAAAAGACTAACCACATTTCCCTCTGTCCTATCACGCCCTCCATTTATTCAGTTCTCTCCCTTGATCTGTCTTCCCACAATAATGTTTGCTTCTGACTATCCCTTTCTCCAATTTGCTGTCCCTTCTGTTATCTTCCCTCTCCTATCTCCTTCCCCCTTGCCTTCCTGTAGGGTAAAATAGATTTCCATATCCAACTGAGTGTGTATTATTCCTTCCTTAAGCCAAATCCCATGAGAATAAGGTTCACTTATTTCCTTTCATCTTCCTCCTCTTCCTCTCCATTGTAAAAGTTCTTTCTTGCCTCTTTTATGTGAGATGATTTTCTATGTTGTACCTCTCCCTTTCTCTTACTCCTAGTATATTCCACTCAATGGTAAATTTTATTTTTTAGGTATTGTCCCTTCATATTCAGCTCACTCTGAGCCCTCTGTCTATGTGTGTGCGTGTGTGTGCATGTATACACACACATGTACATATACATACCTACACATATATAATACACACCTACATATGCATATACATATATACATACACACACAAATATATTCCCTCTAATGACCCTAATACTGAAAAAGGTCTCATAAGTTACAAATAACATCTTTCTATGTAGGAATGTAAACAGTTCAACTTTAATGAGTTCCTTGAGGCTTCTTTTTCCTGTTTACCTTTTCATGTTTCTCTTGACTCTGGTATTTGAAAGTCAAGTTTTCTATTCAGCTCTGATCTTTTCAACAAGAATGCTTGGAAGCCCTCTATTTCATTGAAATTCCATTTCCCCTCTGAAGCATTATACTCAGTTTTGCTGGGTAAGTGATTCTTGATTTTAGTCCTAGTTCCTTTGACTTTTGGAATATCATATTCCAAGCCCTTCAATCCTGTAGTGTAGAAGCTGCTAAATCCTGTGCTATCCTGATTGTATTTCCACAGTACTTGAATTGTTTCTTTTTGGCTGCTTGTAATATTTTCTCCTTGACCTGGGAACTCTGGAATTTGGCTACAATATTCCTAGGAGTTTCTCTTTTGGGATCTCTTTCAGGAGGAAAAATTCTTTCCATTTTTGTTTTACCCTCTGGTTCTAGAATATCGGGGCAATTTTCCTTGACAATTTCTTCGAAGATGATGTCTAGGCTCTTTTTTTGATCACAGTTTTCAGGTAGAACAATAATTTTAAAATTATCTCTCCTGGATCTATTTTCCAAATCAGTTGTTTTTCCAGTGAGATATTTCACATTGTCTTCTATTTTTCCATTCTTTTGGTTTTGTTTCTCATAAAGTGAGGGGTGGGTTTTAGGGAAAACGTCATGAGTTCTCTTTCAGATATACTGAGTCTGAGATGTCTATGAGGCATTCAGTTCAAAATGACTACTAGGCAGTCCATGATATGGGACTGGAGCTCAGAAGAGAGGCTAGGGACAGATAGTCATTTACATACAGATGATATTTGAACCCAGGGGAATTAATGATCTCACCAAGTTAGAGTGTAGAGAGAAAACAGAAGAGAGCCCAGGACATCCATAGCATGACACCCTTTGTTGGAGGATAATGAAGAGAATGTCACAGAAATCCAAAGAGGAAAAGGTATACATGGAGAAAAGGTGGTCAATGCTGTCAGATGCTGCAGAAAGGTGAGGAAGGATGGAGGCTGAGAAAATGATTAAGAGATCCTGGTACTTTGGAGAATTCAGTGTCAGTTGAAGTGATGACATCAGAAAAAAGATTGAATAGGGTTTAAATGAGAGTATGAGAAGAGGAAGGAGATAGGTATGGCCTAAGAAAACATTTTCAAAGGGTTTAACTGAGAAAGGGAGGAGAAATTTAGTGTGATAGCAGAGATGGTTGGATCTAGAAAATTGGTGGGGGCTTTTTTAAGGTTGTAAACACTCGTATAAGTCGTAGGTAAGGAACTAACAGATATGGAATGATTAAAGATCAGAGAGATAAAGAGAATGATGATGGAAACAATCTGTTGAGAAAACAGGAAAGGATGAAATCAAAGGTACATGTGGAATTGGTCTTGTCAAGAAGGGTCACTTCTTCATCAGAGACCAGAGTAAAAGAAGAGATGGTGAGCAATACTGTCATAAGGATGGAATATGAGGAGAGAGAGAGAGAAGAGAAGGAGCTTGTGGCTAATGGCTTCAGTTTTCTCAGTAAAATATGAGGCAAGGTAGTCAGCTCAGAGGTACTATGGGAGTCTGAGTAGAGAAGATAAGGTTTAGAACAAAGAGATTATGGTGAATGGAAAAGAGAATCAACAAGAGAAGAACATGATCACCTTTCTACAGTGAGAGCCCACCTGAGATGACATAGAATGAATTTATAGTAAACTTGACTTTCTCTAGAATTTATAATCGGTATAATTTCCTCTATAACTGTTCAGCAGCATGTGAATAGGTGCTGAGAGGGCAGATAATTTGTGTTTGGCAAAGCCTGAAAGAAGACAGGATTAGAGAACAGAGGATTCAAGGCCAGAGTAAAATGGAACTAATTTTTTAAAGAGTGGTGTATCCTGAGCAGGAGTAAAAAAAAAACCCAAAAAACAGTACTGAGGAGTGGAGAGTTGGTAAGGTATAGTAAGGATGAAGAACTGGTTTAGAAGTAGTAAAGTACAAGAAGTAGTGGGATAATAGAGTATTATGATCAGATACAGAAATTTAGAATTCTTAAAGAATTTAGGATTGGGAGATGGATGATTATCTGATAGACTACCAGCTCCCTGTGGTCAGGAACTGGTTCTTTTTTTGTCTTTATTTTCAGGTCCTAACACAGTGCCCAGCACATGATCAGTCATAGAAGCAAAGAATCAGGGCTGAAAAGGTCCTCAGAGGCCATGTGGTCCAACCCCCTCATTTCACAGAAGAAGACAGTGAGACTCATGGATGGGTTGACTAGTGCAGCCTCTCTGCCCTAGCATGGTGAGGAATGGGGGAGGGGTGCAGCATGAGCTCAGGGTAGGTGACAGGTTTTTTTTAACCCTTTTTTCAGTTCCAAAAGAACTTGGAAATTTGGACATTATGCCTTCTTCTGAGTTCCAGGTGTCCTAGATGATGGAGAAACCCAAAGTTGCTTTGTCTTGGAGAGATTTGTTGTGGGATCAGAAAAAATGTCTGCTCTTCCATCTTGTTGATCATATGACCTAGAAGTCTCTTCCAAGTCCTAGATTTTGGCCACAACTTCTAAATGAAAAAAATATTGAAGTTTCAAATCTAGCCATGAATGATAAGTGACTTGGTCAAGGTTATAAAGGTAGTAAGTTTCAGAGGTGGGATTTGAACCCAGGTCCTATGACTCCAGAATTTTTTTCCCTTCACCATATTTCCCTTCTTAATAAATGCTTGTCGAGTTCAATTGAGTTTCTAAAGGTCCTAAAAACCCATGATTTTCTAGGCCAAATATCCACAATTTATAAGATCCCTCATCATTGAATGGCATGGTTTCCAGGTATTGGGGGGGAACAAATATTTCAATTTGGTTGAAGCATGGAGTAGGTGGCAGAGACATTGACAAATGAGAATACATCTGTTGAAGGATGGCTATGTTGATGAAAGGTCCATAAGCCATACTCTATGAAGCTAAAGGGAAAAAGTACAGAAAGGACCTGAGGGAGGACATGATAACTATCTTCAATTAATTGAAGTGCTGTCATATAGAGGAAGGCTTACACTCATTCCATTTGGCTTCTAAAGGAAGAATTAGGAGCAGTGAATGGAAGCAGCTGAAAGGCTAATTTCAGTTCTGTGTGAAGGCAAAATTCCTAAGTGGTACAAAGTATGCTAAGGTGACTTGGGAAGGTAGTGAGCTCCTCATCCTTGGTGTTTTTGAACAGAGACTGGATAATTATTTGCCAAGGATGTGGTAGAAGAGATTCCTATTTAGGTGCTGAACCATTTGACATTTACTTCTCTGTTCATATTTTTGAATAGTTGGTGGTGCCGCACCCAGGCAGGGTATGTATGGCAAGTGCCAGGAATACAAACAATAAGGGAGAATGTTGTTGAGTCATTCAGTCATGTCCAACTCTATGTGATGCCATGGACTTTGTCCATTGGGTTTTCTTGGCAAAGATATTAGAGTGGTTTGCCATTTCCTTCTCTTGTGTGTCCCCATTTTTCAGATAAGAAACTGAGGCAAACAGGGTTAAGTAACTTGACCAGAGTCAAGCAGCTATGAAGTGTCTGAAGCTGAATTTGAACTCAGATCTTTCTGACTCCAGCTCCATTCCTGCACTACTATTCACTCTACTACTTAGTTGCCCACAGGAGAATGAGGTGAAAATAAATCAGAAATAACTCAGTATTTGTTCATGAATATGCTACAGATTCCATATTCACAGGTCTTTGCTTATTTTTCAGCAGTTTTTGACTGAAGAATGACTCCTTCTGCTTTGGTAGTGGACCTACTCATTGAACTGTTTTCACCTCTACAAATGGATTCAGTTATAATCACTCCCCAAAGTCCCCAAACCAACAAAAGCACTTGGAGGGGCCTAAAAAGTATACAAGGAAGGGGCAACCAACCATTTGCCTCTGAAGGGAGAAAGCAGAAGACACAATAATAATGGCCTAAAATTTGGACACAATGCCTCATGGTCAGGCCTCCATAAAATAATAACCATTCACTTTTATGCAATTCTTTCAGGCTTATAAAGCATTTTCTTCACATCATTCACGTGAGATAGAGTGTAAGGTTAGGTGACTTTGGCAAGGTCACACAACTAGGAAGACTGACTTCATGGAGTCCAGGAAAGACCACTAGTTCTGGAGCTGGAGAGTCTGGATTTACAGCCCAGCTCAGCCACTCACTATGTGACAACTTTAGGCAAGTCTCTTACCACCTTTGGGCCTCAGTTTCCTCATCTGTAAAATGAAGGGATGGTACTTGATGACCTGTAAGGTCCCTTTCAGTTCTGAATCTAAGATCTTCCATTACCCAGTGAAGCTGAGAATCAAGGCTAGGTCCAGGGCTCTTTCGATGTTCTATCTTCCCTCTCATTGGGAGGCTCCTAACTTCTCCTTTCCTTCTCATCCCTTTCAGCTGACCAGTGCCCTCTCTGCTCTTTCTCTCTCTCTCTCTCTTCCTGTGCTCCCAGTGCCCTCCTTCTCCTTCACCACTATTTCCTAGGCTCCTTCTGTGATGGCCATGGGGCCGGGTTAGAAACAAGGCTGGTGATCACGTGTGGAGGGGAGTGAGGTTCTTATTCCAGGGACCCTTGAGTTCAGGGTCCCGGGCTGAAGGGAGATGGCGCTGGAGGTAGTGGCACTTGTTTGATGTACCCAGCACTCTCAGACTCTTATTACTTCAACTAGTCTGGTTTTTGCCTTCCCCTTAAGTGCTCAATGAATATTTCTTGATTGAAATCAAACTAGAAAAAAATGACCACAAAATTCAGTAATGGTTCAATAAGATACCTTTTAACTCAGTCCTATTTTTTACACGCACAAAAATCAGTCTTTGAAATGCTTTATCCAAATTAGGACATATTCTATCACCTTTCCTGTTATGTTGACTTAAGGTCAATGTCTAATCAATCAATTAATCAATCACTTCTTCAATAGGTATTTCTTAAATGTCTGCTATGTGCTAAGTGTTCAAGGCACTGCAGATTCAAATCCAATGAATAAAGCAGGGAGACACTTAGGACACTTCTGATTCTCTCCCTACATTTCTAATTGTTTCTTCTCCATTTGCTTTGCCGCTTCATCATCTTTATACTCTCTGTCAAAGGCTTCACCATTCTTCCAGTCTTCCAGATTTTTGACTTTGGTGTTATCCTCAACTCCTCGTTCTCTTTCATCCCCCAGATTGAACTGGCTGCCAAATCTTACCATTTCTGCCTCTACAAGATCTTGTTCATCTGACCTCATCTCTTGACCCACAGAGCTGCCTCCTTAGTTCCAGCTCTCCTCTGTTTTTGTCTGTAGTATTGCAATGGCCTCTTACTTGGTGTCTCTGTCTCAAGTCTTCTATAATTCTTCCTTTATACTAGTGTCAAAATAATTTTCCTTAATTACAAATCTGATTGTGTAATTCCCTGACTCAATAAACTCCAGTAGCAAGCAGCCTTTTGCCTCTAGAATGAAATATAAGCCTTTCTGTTTAGCTTTTAAGGGTTTTCACAACTTTGCCCCAGCCTTTCTCCACTCTTCATACATTACTCCCTCTTCCAAACTCTGAGCCAGCGTGATTGACCTTTTCTCAGTTTCTTCCATAATACTCTGAGCACTCTATCTCTGGGTCTTTGTTCTAGCTTTCACACACACCTAGAATATGCTCTAACATCTACCTCACAGGATTCCTCCCTTCTTTCTAGATTCAGGAAGATAAGCACCTCAGGTGTGAGGTTGCTCATTCACCTTTGGTACCCTCCTGTCACCCAACTCTTACCTGTGCCTCTAAGAATCTGTAGCACTCCCAGCAGCCACACCTGGTAAAACTGTCTTGGCAGACAGTCTAAACCAGGTTTAGGGTAACCAACGGGCCTCAGAATTGTTGGTGAGTTAGGGAGATGTCTACCCCAAGCATGTGAACTCTTCTCTTGGTAGAATGGGCTGTGAGTACTTAGAGCTTGGTCAGACATTGAAGATGCCAAGGTCATCTACTGTATCCCAGGCCATTGCCAGTCCCCTTGACTTTTGCCTTGCTGGACTTCAGTGAGTCTGTAAGAGAGAGGAAGGCTGCCTACTTTGTGCAGCTCTGCCTCACTTAAATCCAATTCATATGCACGTCAATATGTCACCTGTGATGTCACTGGTCCTCTCCAAAAATGGATAAACAACAAGCACCATTTTCTGTATGAAGTTTTTCCTACTCTCTTCCAACTGCTAGTGTATTTTTATTTTAACTACAATGTACTTATTCCTTTTATGTTTATTCTGAATATACTTATATATTTCATCCCTCCCCTACCTCAATTAGGATGCAAATTCCTTGAGACTAGAGATTATGCCAATTGCATGTATATCCTCAGTACCTAACATAGTGTACATAATAGGTACTTAATAGCACATTAGTAGCACATAGTAGGTACTTAATAAATATTTGTTGCTTGATAAAAAGAACAAATACAAGGTAATTTGGGAGGGAGGGTATAGCACCGGATGAGGATATTGAGAGGAAAGGCTTCATGTAGAGGATGGAACTTAGAGATGTGGAATCTTAGAAGGAATTCTGGGTTCTAGTCCCAACTCCTCCAGTGACCTGCTTTGTGACCCTGGTCAAGCACTTCACCTAAGTAACAAATCCTGATTATCGGTCTGCCTAGGCTATTTAATTCTGGTGTCTTGCGATTTTGGTGACAGGAGGAGCAATGGAGAAGGTTCATAGTGGGGAATTCTGGACCACTGGCATCTGGAGAATTAGGAAGAAGGTGGACAAAAAAAGAAGTGAGAGTCTGAAGTCACTTGGGCAAGGCAGGTTGGGTATAGACATAGGGTGAAAGGGATAAAGTGGACTAGTTAGGGGGAAGGTGGAGTGGGAGGTACCTAATAGCTAGCATTTATAAAGCACTTTAGTGTGTTCGAAGTACTTGTGCATATCATGTCATTTGATCCTCACAATGACTTGGTGAGTTAAGTGCTAATATAATCCCTTGATTTACAGATAATGACCCTGAAATTTAGAAAGGTCACGTAATTTGCTCAGAGTCAAATAGCTATCAAGTATCCAAGAAAGGATTTGAACTCCAGGCTTTCCTGACTCCAGATCCAGTCCTCTCTTCAATACCACTTATCTGCCTAATGTCGGAATAAGGAAAACAGGACCTGAGGAAATGGTGGGGATGATTAGGAGAGAAGAAGGGGACACAATACTTTGTGGCATTTATATTAATAGTGTGACTGAGATTTGGCATATACTCAGATCACCTAAGATGAAGGTACCCTCGAGGTTGATGGTAGGAACTTGCTTCTGGGAGAAGTCATTCTTTATTCTCCGACTATAAGGGTCCGATATACTTCAGTCCATTTGCTGCATAGCTGGAATGTGGTGAATCTTTAAAACTAACAGACTGCATGCTGTCCAGTGGTATGGGTCTTGTTCACCCATAGCATGGGCACTATGCATTAAGCTCAGATGGGGGAGGGAAGGTGGAGAGAATTTCCATCTTCCTCTTCTCCTTAAGCCCTGTGGCCCTGAGAAATGGGCTTGAGGTTTTGGTCCATTTCAGTTCTAGGCACAAGTGGTGGAGTCTTGGACCCAGGAGCTAGAGTCAAGGTGACTTTGGCATCATCCAGGACAGGTTTGCCAGCTAAGCAGGGAAGTCTTGGTAGGCCTGATAGGCTGCCTGTATGAAGCTAAGGGAGTTTTGGACTTGCAACTTGATGACTCTGTGCTTGCAAGAACTGAGCTAAATGATGAACCTAAACTTTCTCTCTTCCCCAGAGACATAGGAGGGATAGAGAAAGGAGGATTGTACCCCCAAGATGTTGGTAGTGGAATGTTTGAATGTATGTTCTTGTTATTCTTTTGAAGTTAATATTCCTTAGTAAAACTAATCTGTGAAATAGAACTAGGCACTGGGGATCCCTAAAAGTGGGGAAACACAAAGGCTTCAGCAATGGCAAAGACAGAGACACCCTCTCCCCCAAAACTCTTAAGGGGCTGCTGGAGAATCCTGGGGTAGGGGCTAAATGTAATGCACTGCATTGGGCCTTCAGGTAATGAGGGCCAGGGTAGTCAAAGTTGCAGTAGGAATACCAAAAAAATCAAGGCTGTAGACGGAAGCCAAGGGACAATAAAACACAGCATTATTGTGAGTGATAAATTCTTTATTGTGCCATTAGGAAAAGAAAAACCCACAACATTTTCTGTATTCTAAATTTATAGGCTGGCTCCTGGATCCAAAATTCCTTCTGATCCATGCGCTTCATCAGGCTGCCAAAGGGGTCCATGACACACCAAAAACGTAAGAACCACTGTGCTAGATTAAAGCTGTGTGTCTTTCCAGCTTTCAGACTATGGAATTCTTTGACTGTATCTTATACTGCTGTAGCAAGCATTCAGCCAATGTTTGTTGAATGGCTGAACCCTTTGATCTGTCAAAATCTGTACTAGGCCTGGGAAGACACAAACTCAGTGAAGAATTGACAGTTTCTTTTATTATCGCTCTTTCATTATCAAGACATTCTTCTGTATCTGATTGTCCGAAGGCACTATGCTCACTTTTTGCTATACAGAGAGAACTCCATAAGCTGATTTTGCCCCCAAGGACTTTATAATCTAAGATTTCCAAATTTATCCTTTATGTGACCCTCAATTTTACCTGAGTGTGAAAGGTGGGAATGATTTAAATTCCTAACAGGATCTGGTTTGATATTTCTATCCAGAGTCACCAGAGTTTATTACATGTGGTTTTGTGTGGGAAGGAGGTAACTGGGTGGGACATGGTCAGAACTATGCTTTAAGAAAATCACTTTCCCCAAAAAATCCCCAAAAGCCGAACAACAAAAAAATAAAAGGACAAATCCCTTCCCCCTCTTTTGACTCTCATTAAACACAGTAATATTGTTCATTGATAATGCTAATACTAATATTTATATCAAGAGCAATGAGAGTGAATGTTTTATTATTTTTGAAAATGTTGCTTTAACCCTTTATAGCACAGATATTTGAGAGTACAGTTCTAATTTCTGTTCATTTATTTAGTTTTAACAGTGGTCATAGAGGAAAAAGAGACCTCACAAAGATCCACAAATGCAAATGGAAGGACATCACTGGCTGTGCTTACTAAGTCATGACGCTCATTTTTCAGCTCTATCCACCAATTTTGCAAAGATCTCATTGCAAATACTAGGAAATTTCCATTTTCCCCGAAGACAATCATTTGTTCTTACAGACTAATTGATAGGTATTGAGTTTTTTCATATTCTTAACCAAAAGGTTCAAAATTCACTGAAACTCTTCATTTGGAAGATTTTTAAACAGGTTAGAAAATTTGGTTTCCAAGTTTTTAAAGAGTGTGGATATGCATTTTTAATGGATAACACACATTGTTTTTGGCAACAAGCGCTTAATCTTACAAGTCTTTCTAACGATGATGGCATCACACTATTGCTAACTAAAATCGCAAAGAATAATATACAGATGGGGTGAATAATATCTAGATTGGGCAGCTCCGTGTTGTGGTGAATAGGGTGTTGAGCCTGGAGTCAGAAAGACTCATCTTCCTGAGTTTAAATCCAGTTTCAGACATTTACTAGTTGTGTGACCCCAGGCACACCCTGCCTCAGTTTCCTCATCTATAAAAAATGAGCTGGAGAAGGAAATGGCAAGCCACTCCAGCATCTTTGCCAAGAAAACCCCAAGTGGGCTCAGGAAGAGTCAGGCACAACTGCCCAATAACAGCAGGGTGGGGTTCTTTGTTAATGATAACGCGTTGATATTGATTTCCAATACTCTTCTTAATAACTTTGGATTTATGGGATCGACTTCTTGGCAAACCTGGTTTGATTATTGTCATTGTTGTATTATCATTGTTTTTACCTCCTGTGGCTGACAAAGGGTTCCTACCAGTAGTACTTGTCTTCCAGGAGCTGACAGCTTATGTCTTTGATGTTTTCTTTTGTACTGCATCGTTAGTATAATCTTCAAATGGGCTTCCTTGTAGGAACCTTTTGTAGGAATCATTTTTCCATTTTATGAGGGTTAGTTTAATTAAAACTAGATAATATAATCTATAAATCCACTTAACAGGGTACATGCACACTGCAGTACATTATGCCACAATCTGCCGAAAGCTAAGAATGAGTTGAGGGCATCCCTGTCCACCCCTCTACACTGTGAAACTCCCACTCTGCCCTTAGGACACCTTACCTTCTATATATGACACATGGATCAAGTAATGGTGAAAATGTTGTTCCATATGCTAAATAACAATAAAATTTAGTTTATCATTGTTTGCATAAAAATAAAATACTGCTATTTTCTTCTCATATTCAAATGAATTGTCTTGGGCACCCTCTGAAATTAACACAACCCATCTTGGTGGCCAGTGGAATAAATGACTTAATGATTAAAAGTGATCCTTCACTGGACAGCTAAGTAGTAGCTAGAACGCTGGACCTGGAATTAGGAAGACCTGAGTTTCAATCCAGCTTCAGATCCTTACTAACTGTGAACCTGGGCAAGTCATTTAACCTTCTTCTGCCTCAGTTTCCTCTCCTATAAAATGGGAAGAATAAAAGCACTTACTTTACAAGAATGTTGTGAAAGGCAAATAAAATACGTATAGTGTTTTGTAGAACGTAAAAGACTGCATAAACGTGAATTATCATAATAATCTTGTTTTCTTTCTAATAGGAGACAAAGATTTAAGCCATATTGTAGAGTTTAGTTATCACAGGCCATTGAGAAAAGGGGTGTGTGTGTGTGCTCATGTGTGTGTGTGGGTGTGTGATAAGGAGGGGTCTTGAAACCACTAGACTCATGAAGACATATCACAGAATCTCAAACTTGGAGGAGGACATCAGGAGCCATCTAATCCAAATCATATCTGAACAAAAATACCCTGAACAAAATATCCAACAAGTGACTGTCCAGCCTTGCTCAAAGACTTCAAGGATGCAGGAACCAACCACCTTCAGCAATAGATGCCCATTCCACTTGTGGGTGGCTCTCCTTGTTTGGACGCATTTCATCACATGTAACTGCCACCTGTATAGATACTAGCTGTGCTCTCCTAGACCAAACAAAATAAATCTGATCCTTTTTTTTAACCTCCTGAGTATCGTATACTTGAGGAATACTAACATAACATGCCTAAACCTCCTCTTTTTCAAGCTAAATATTTTGAGTTCCTTTAGCTGATCCTCCTGTGGGCATTTCTTCATCCTGGTTGGGCTACTATCCTCTTTGGGATACTATTCTATGTAACTCATGGATTTATTTCTTCATTCATTCATTCATTTTTGGTTGGGGTAGGGTGGTTCAGGCCTAGGATTTCATTAGTATTTAGAACTCCCAGTATGGAAACTTCCCTCCACTAAAACAGATCAGCCAGTCAGTCTATTAGCATTTATAAAGCACCTACTATGTGCCATACTCTGTGCTAAGGGTTAGGTATACAAAAAAGAGAGGGGGGGTCACAAAAAAAAGGCAGTCCCTGTTCTCAAGGTCAGCAATTTGTCTGTAATTTATGATTTTAGAGAGTTAATGTAATGGTAATTTAATTGGAAAATCTTTTCTATTCATTAATATGCCCATTAAGTCACATGTGTTGGGAGGAGTTTGCTGAAAGGGTGGAGCAGAACAGGGAGGAAGTGAGTGAGCTCAGTTGGGTCAGGGGGGAGAGGATGTGGGCAGACTTGCCTGGCAGGGCTCAGGCTCATGAGTGTTTGCTTTTGAGAAGACTCTGAGGGAGGCAGGGTAGACTTGGAGTAGCTTTGCTCCCTGCTGTGATCATGTTTACTAATTTCTTGGTCACCATGACAGATTTGGCTTTATGGTTCTGGGATTTGACTTTCTGGTGTCTAAATAAATGCTTTTCTTCTGCCATCTATATGGAGAGTCTTTTATATTTTGCAATCGAGAACTATACTGGCATATTCATAGTCACCACCAGCACTGTGAATATTGCCTTGGTGATACAGTTGCCTGGGGCACTGGGAATAGAAATAATTTGCCCATCTATTATGTATCATCACAGGACTTGGATCCAGACCTTCTTGCCCTCAAGGCTTACCCTACATCCACTATGCCAGGTTGCCTCTTACAGTTTATCAATATCTTTTCTAAAATGCCATGATCATAACTGAACCCAATATTGCAGATATGGTCTGACTCAGGCAAAGCAAGCAGGACTGTCACTTGAATAGCTCAGGACGTAATATCTCTTTCAGGGCAGGTCCTTAGTTTGACCAGTGATTTCATACTTTCTACTATGCCAGTACAGATCTCAGGTTTCCATTCCTCATTTTATGTGATTCCTGTCCAAGTCTTTCCATAAATTCTCTATTAAGGATCTATAAAACTCCCTGAGGGCCTTCTCCTGATCCTTTTAATATATTGGGGTTCTCAGAGAGTCACTCAGCCTGTTTACAAGTTGCATATCATCCTTGATCAATGATCTGTACATACTGAGACCCTTTCACAACTGTACAAAATCAAGTCTCTTACCTCTTTCCTTTTTCCTGAGCTGGGGGTGGGGGTGAAAAGAAGGGGATAACACCTATAAGTGGTAAAGTGTCAAGGGCGTGGTTGGTATGGCCCTTAGCTTGGAGTAAATGTGATGATGGGGGACAGTCTTGGGGCTGTAACTTTTAAAACATGGGTTTTAAGAGACAAGTGGTCCAGTGGTTAGAGTGCTGAACTGGGTGTCAGAGAAAATAATGGGTTTAAGTCCAAACTGGATACCTATCAGCTGTGCCAACATGGGCAAGTCATAATCTTTCTGAATCTTTGTTTCTTTAGCTGTAAAATGGGGATAATAATACCTCTAATAATTATCTTACATAATAATTAACCCTTATGAGAGTAGATTCATTTGGAGATATCCAGTTTTTAAATTATAGGTCCCCGATGTATTCTATGTTATTTCTTCCAAGAATTCAGGATGGGGTTAAAGGTGGGGACTTAACTGGTCTATGAAACAGTAAGACAATCTTCCTTTGCTGCACTTCTTTGGCAGCCATGCTCTTTTGTACTCTGGCCTCTGCTTTGTATGTAATTTGTACGTGTAGCTCTTGTCACACGAGGAAGCCACCATTGTAGCAGTTTTAGAGATGACTGGACAGCTTCTTCTCTCTTCCTTTTCCTCAAGAATTGTTCCCCTAATACTGCCCTCATCTGCTCACCCACGCCTTCGCAGCCACAATGCAAAACCAGCCTCATGGTTTTACAATTGCGCCTAGATTTTTCTTGTCATTTTCTTATTCTTCCTTCCTTCCTTTTTCTCTCTCTTTCTCCTTTCTCTTCTTTCTCTTTCTTCCTTCCTCCTTTCCTTCCTTCCTTCCTTCCTCCTTTCCTTCCTTCCTTCCTTCCTTCCTTCCTTCCTTCCTTCCTTCCTTCCTTCCTTCCTTCCTTCCTTCCTTCCTTCCTTCCTTCCTCCTTTCCTTCCTTCCTCCTTTCCTTCCTTCCTTCTTTCCTTCCTTCCTTCCTTCCTTCCTTCCTTCCTTCCTTCCTTCCTTCCTTCCTTCCCTCCTTCCAAAAACATATTCCCTAGCTTGGCCATCAGGGAGGATTTTAGACATTTCTAAAATTCAAATCTACCTTCAGAAGATGAATTCACTTGTAAATTCATCTGGACTAGGGTTATGCCTCCCCCGGCCCCCCACAGTTCAATTATGACTTGCATGAGTTTTCTTCCTAATCAATTAAGACCACTGTTTCTAATTTTTCTAATTGGGGTATTTTACATTTATACTTTCTTTAATTTCTCAGTCATCTCTTTTACTTTTAATTTCATCTATTTCTCTGATTTTCAAAATTTCTTCTTTCATGCTTAGGTTTGTTAATTAGTTGGTTTTTGAGGGTTTTAAACATTGTATGCTCAAATCATTAATCTTCTCCTTAAAATTTTTTTTGTTAATATTTTCAGAGATGTAAATTTTCCTTTGGGGACTTCTTTAGCAGCATCCCATAAATTTTGCTAAGTTATGTCATTTTAATTGCCTGAGAAGTAGACATTTATTGTTTTATGATTTGTTCTTTGACCCACTTGTTATTTGGAATGTGGTCACTTATCTCCATTTAGATCTATCTGGGATAGAAGGAGAGGATTGTCCATGAAACTGTGAATTTCTATTATGTAGATTTGCCTTTTAAGTATATAAAAAATTCAGTATATAATCTGAAATCTCTCCCGTTTGCATTTCATTCTAGCCTACCTTTTGTTCTCTTCTCATTTACCAGGCAGGGGGAATGGTAGAGTCCTATCCCTAGACTTCTTCTCCTTCCTCCTCCTCCTCCTCCTCCTCCTCCTCCTCCTCCTCCTTCTTCTTCTTCTTCTTCTTCTTCTTCTGCTTCTTCTTCTTCTTCTTCTTCTTCTTCTTCTCCTCCTCCTCCTCCTCCTCCTCCTCCTCCTCCTTTTCCTTCTTCTTCTCCCTCCCTTAAATTAAAAAAAAATGAGGGTGGTGGTGGTGGTAGAGAAACCATTGTAACAAATTTTCATAGTTGAGCAAAACAAATTCTTCCACATCCAAAAGTGTATGTCTCATTCTGCATCTCAAGTCTTAGGGTGGGTAACACACTTCAGAAACATTATCTCTTCACTGTCTGTCTTGAAGCTCAATTTCCTTCATTTGTAGAAAGCTCATGTATTCTTCTACTCTCACTATCCTTTGGTTTAATTCAGTTGATTTTATTCTACCTCTGAATATGTGAGCTTTATATTTTTTCATTCTCTTTTCTAGAGAATCTACTTTTTGAAAGGAGTAGTTATCATTTGATCTCATTTCTTTACTCTCTTTTTTTTATCCTTTCAGTTAAATTTTTGAGAGCTCTAATTTCCATCCTGATTTCCAAACTTCTTTTCTTTTATTTCTTCTTTTATTCCTTTTTATAAGTTCTTAAATTGCTCTGACAAACTATTCTTAAGATTTGTTCAATTTTTCCATTATCATTTCAAGGGATTATAGAAGGTTCTTTCAATATTTTCTTTGCAAACTTTGAAGTATTATACAAATGTTAGCTGTTATTACTGCCAATAATCACAATAAGAGGAAATAGATATGAAATTTGGTAAATAGGTCATTGAGGCATGATATAGTAGGGAT
Source organism: Notamacropus eugenii (assembly GCF_028372415.1). Lineage (NCBI taxonomy): Eukaryota > Metazoa > Chordata > Mammalia > Diprotodontia > Macropodidae > Notamacropus > Notamacropus eugenii. The sequence continues at coordinate 132,708,521 of NC_092872.1, read as the reverse complement.
GAGTGTGAGAGCATATTGAACAAATCTCAGTTTTCAGTCAAATTTCAATAAACAGAGAGGAAGAAGAAACTGTTGAACAGGAACTAAATTATTTTGTCCTGAGAGTTGTAACAACAGGGATTGAAACTGTTTAGAAGTTTTAGCAGTTAAACCTTCTCATTAGTCTTTAAGATTGTCAATCATTCAATCAACAAACATTTATGAAGTTATCAATTATAGTCATGTGTGAATTACCTGGGACAAGCAATAATTTTCATAAGACTTCACTTTATGATGGAAACGTCAGATTTGTTTGCTTCTTTTGACACTAGGCTAGCTCAGAACATCTCACCTTGACCAGATGAAATTGGTTTCTCCACTTTAGATAACACTCTATCAGTTAAATGTTGGATTTCCTATCTTGCAGATATATTTCATTCCAAAAGTTATAGTTCTTAGACAGCACATTTCAATGACTTTTAGAGATAATGTGGTGTCTCTTGGTGTGGGGAAGTCAAGAGTTTCAGGAATTATTCAAGGCCACCATGAAATAGGATCAGTCAAAGTGCAGAGGAAAAGTGTGGTTGAAAAAAACCCACCAAGAACTGACAAATGATTGCTTCAAAACAACTTAATTACTACTCAGAAAATAAGCAAAGATCTTCAGAGGAACTAGAAGCTGGAGAGGTTAGTCTCCATTCTTCTATAATGTTGTATAATCTTCTTAAAGATGGAATAATAGATAATTTATTTGATCTTGTCTGTTTCTTGATTTGTCTTAATGACAGTTTGATCCTTCAAAAGGTAGGGAAACTAATGAAGGAAAATCTATTCTGGATTTGACTCTTACTAGTTGGGAAGACCTGATTGCTGGGGTGGTAATTCTGAGAACCTAATGGGGAATGACAATTCAGTTTAAAAGTTATGAGAGAGAAGGAAAGAGAAGCCAAGTAAACAGCAGTAAAAATATAACTTCTAACAATTGTTATGAAGAAAAGAATTCTTATCAGGAGTGGGACAACATAAAGACTGGAGTACTGGAGACTGCAAAAAGGTGATTTTCTTTTTTCCATTCAAACCTAGAGCAAAACCAGTGTCAGAAACAGACCTGGTAAACCACTAAGATCTGAACATTGTCATTAGATTATAAAACACTGACATCCTACCCCCTGTGCTTTTTTTTTTTCCTATAGTAGGCCTGAAGTATTGTCTAGATCAAGGCAGTAACAAACTCTGATAAATTTATTACTAATATATTGACAAGCAAAATTGTTCTGGAATTATAAAATTTATCAAACGGAGATGGACTACTGCAACAATACTGAACTATGATTTGTTATTTAATCATTTCCTGTCATGTTCATCCCTTTGTGACCCCATTCAGGGTTTTCTTGGCAAAGATGCTAGAGTGGTTTGCCATTTCTTTCTCCAGCTCATTTTACAGTTGAGGAAACTGAGTCAAATAGAATCAAGTGACTTGCCTAGGGTCATACAGATAGCAAGTGTCTGAGTTCATATTTGAACTCAGGTATTCCTTACTCTAGGCCTGGTACTATATTCACTAGTTGCCTAGCTGCCAAACCATGCCACCAATCATAAGAAAATAAGATATTTATCCAGGACCCAGAGAAAAACATTCTTCAATGACCTGGGAACTCACTTTAAGCTCTACTGAAAGCAGGCTCCATTCTACCACAGAAGCAGAACTCATATTTAAAAGAAAAGGGTCAAAAAAAGATGAGCAAAAGCCAAAGGAAAAAAAAAAGAATCTGACTGAAGAAAGTTATCATAGTAACAGGGAAGATTGACACACAAATTCAGAAGATGGTGACAATGTCAAAACACCGATGGGAAAACTACCCCTTCTTCCCCTCAAAAAACTCCCAGGAATGGTCTTAAGCCCACAAAGAACTCATGGAAGCTCAAAAAGGAGCTTAAAATTATACAAGAAAGATAGAAGAAAAATTGGGAAAAGAAATGAGCGTGATGCAAAAGAATTATGAAAAAAGAATCAATAGCTTGGAAAAAGAAAGCAATTGCTTAAAAGGTAGAATTGGCTAAATGGAAAAGGAGATGCAAAATTGCATGAAGAAAACAACTCCTTAAAAAGTAAAATTGTCCAAATACAAAAGAAAGTACAAAAGCTAATTGAGGAAAACAACTCCTTAAAAGTTAGATTTGCAGTAGTGGAAGCTAGTGACTCTTTAAGACATCAAGAATTCATCAAAGAAATTCAAAAGAATGAACAAATAGAAGAAGAAGGATCTCTCATGGGGAAAACAACTGACCTGGAAAATAGATCCAGGAGAGACAATGTGAGAATCATTGGACCACTTGAAAGCCCTAATCAAAAGACTGGACAGCATCTTTCAAGAAACTATCAAGGAAAATTGCCCTGATATCTTGGAACCAGAGAACAAAATAGACTTTGAAAGAATCCACCAATCACCTCAGCAAAGAGATCCTCAAATAAAAACTTCAATGAAAATTATAGCCAAATTTCAGAACTATTGGATCAAGGAAAAACTACTGCAAGTGGCCAGAAAAGAAACAATTCAAATATCAGGAATCCACAATCAGAATTACACAGGACTTAGCAGCTGCAACATTAAAAGATCAGAGGTCATGGAACATGATATTCTAGAAGGCAAAGGAGCTAAGGCTACAACAAAGAACCACTTAGTGAAACTAAGCATAATATGTCAAGGAAAAATATAGTTATTCAATGAAACAGAAAGGTTTCACGTTTTCATAAGGAGAAGATCAAAATTAAACCAAAAATTTGATCTCTAATATCAAGATCCAAGAAAAGCAGAAAAAGGGAAAAAGGGAAAAGAAAGAATGAGGGATTCAATAGGACTATACTGTTTACATCCCTACATGGGAAGATACTTATAATTGTATCACAAACAGTACAGATGGAAGGAATATATATATATATATATATATATATATATATATATATATACATATAGACAGAGTGTATGAATATAAGATGAATTTGAGCAAATGACATAAAAAATTAAGAGATGAGAAAGAGCAGTACACTGGGTGCAGAAGGAAGGGTGAGGTAGCATGGGGTAAATTATTTTACATGAGGCAATTATTACAGTAGAGGGGAAGATGGGAGGATGGGCTATGGCTATTACTTGAACCTTACTTTTATCAGTATTGGCTCAAAGAGGAAATAATATACGCTATCAGTGAACTTGGAAATCTATCTTACCTGATTGGGAAGTAGGAGGAGAGAAGATTAAGTGAAGGGGTGTGAGGAAGACTGACATAAGGGAGGGCAGATCCGGGGAGGTGGTAGACAGAAGCAAAACATTGATGAGGAGGGAAAGGGTAAAAGGAGAGACAAACAGAGGAAAAATAGGATGGAGGGAAATACATAGTAATCATAACTGTGAATATGAATGAGATGAAGCAGATAGTAGAGTGGATCAAAAAACTAGAATCTTATAATATGTTGTTTACAAGAAATATACTTGATGCAGAAAGGTACACAGAGTAAAGGGACTGGAGCTATTATGTTTCAGCTGAAGTAAAAAAAAAATAGCAGGGGTAGTAACCCTGATGTCAGACAAAGTAAAAGCAAAAATAGACTTAAAAGAGATAAGGAATGAAACTACATCTTGCTAAAAGATACCATAGACAATGAAGTAACATCAATACCAAACATATATGCTTCCACTACTGAAAATCTAACTTTTAAGGAGTTGTTTTCCTCAATTAGCTTTTGTACTTTCTTTGTATTTGGACAATTTTACTTTTTAAGGAGTATAGTATTCACATTCTTAAAGGACAAGTTAAGTGAGCTACAGGAAGAAATAGACAACAAAACTATACTAGTGGGGTACCTCAACTGTCCCATCTGAGAACTTGATAAATCCAACCAAAAAATAAATGAGAAAAACTAAGGAAGTAAATAAAATATCAGAAAAATTACACATGACAGATCTTTGGGGAAAACTGAATGGGAACAGAAAGGATATACCTTTTTCTCAGCAGTACATTGCACCTACAAGAAATGACTACATATTAGGGCATCAAAACCTCAAAATCAAATGTAGAAAGCAGAAATATTAAGTGCATTCTTTTTGGACCATAATGCAATAAAAATTACATTCAATAAAGGGCTGTGGATAGATTAAAATTAATTGGAAAAATAAAAACAATTAATTTGAAACTAAATAATTTAATCCTAAAGAATAATTGGGTCAAAGAACAAATCATAGAAACAATCAATAATTTCATTGTTGTTGTTTGTCCTTCATTCTTGAAGAGGACCATGACATAAGAAGGGTCATGTCATGACTTGCAAGTGAATTGGATTTAAATGAGGGAGGGCTGTGCAAATTCACCAGCCTCACTTTCTACTCCAGAGCCTTCTGGGTCCATTGGAAAGATATGGTTCTGGATGATTGGAGATGGACCCCCAGTCATTTATTAGAGGACAAACAGACTGATACCACCCAACAGCCCCAGGTACCAAGCCATATTTACAGGGACCATACATATGAGGTTCTGAATGATGAAGCCATCACTTAATGGTTGAATATGATCAATACACTCACTTTTTTTTTTTAAAGGAAGAGATTTTTAAAAGATTTCTATCAAATGCTAATATAAAATTTAAGATGCAGCACTTAAAAAAGTAATCTTATCTCTTATTTCCGGTTATCTGGAAAGTATACTTAGGGAGATGGCTCTTATTCCTAAAGCAAGTATATAAGTGAACTGTGGTCATAATTAATTGGATTCCCTTTGACCTATAATTATCTTTCTACCCAAGGTAGCAGATGAACAATAGACTTGGCTGCTAGGTGGTTTAGTGGATAGAACATCAGGCCTGGAGTGAGAAAAACCAGAGTTCAAATCCAATCTCAGACACCTGTTAGTTTTGTGACTCTAGGCAAGTCACTTCACCTGTTTGCCTCAGTTTCCTTATTTGTAAAATGGGGATAATAATGGTACCTACCTCCCAGAGTTGTTGTGAAGATCAAATGAGATAATAATTATAAAGTGGCACAGTGTCTGGCATGCCAGGCTTCATAAATGTTATCATCATCATCAAAGGATTTATTAATATTAAGGGACCTGATTTACAACTGAGAAAACTGAGGCCTAGGGAAATCCAAGTTCCAAAAAGAGAATGACAACAATGAGACATCATCCCCAAATTTATGGGATGAAGTCACAGTGGTACCTAAGGGAAATTTCATTTCTATAAATTCTTACATCAACAAAACAGAAAAGATCAATGAATTGGGCACGAAACTAAAAAAAAGTTAGAAATAAAACAAATTTAAAATTCCCAACTCAGCTCCAGATTGGAAGTCCTGAAAATCAAAGGTGAGATTAATAAGACTGAAAGTTAAAAAACTATATTGAGGTAATAAATACTGAGCCTAGAAGAGTGCCAATACTTGTGGGTGCAGGGGAGCAGGGGCCTCCTGAGCACAGACCAGGACAGCAGTGACCATAGCACTCCCCAGATCACATCACCTTGGAAACACTGAAAGGTTGCAGACCCCCAGATCTAGTTCTGAAAACAGCAGCATGAAAAGCCTGAATCTTGGGACAATTCCTCCCCACCTCCCAGTGAGCAGGGCCCAATTTTAACATAAAGTTTGAAGTCAAGAAATAGTCTGGGAAAATGAGCAAACAACAAAAAAAAAGAGCTTAAGCATGAAAAGTTACTAGAGTGGCATGGAGGACCAAGACGCAAACTCAGAAGAAAAGCAAAATGTGAAAACAAATAGAAGCAAAGCCTCAAAAATTTTAATTGAACAAAAGCCCAACAAGAATTCCTGGAAAAGCTTAAAAAAAAGAAATGGCTGGTAGAAGGGAAATTGGGAAAAGAAATGAGAGTAATACAAGAAAATTATGAAAATAGAATGAACATCTTGATAAAAAATGCTAAAAGAGACTCACAAAAATAAAGAAAATAATTCCTTAAAAAACAGAAATTAGTCTAATGGTAAAAGAGACAAACCAATTCACTGAAGAAAAGAACTCCTTAAAAAGCAGAATAGATCAAGTGGAAAAAAGAAGTACAAAAGTACACTAAACAACATAATTTCTTAAAAATTATAATTTGGCAAATGGAAGCTAATGACTCCATGAGGCATCAAAAAGCACTAAAACAAAGTTAAACGAATGAAAAAATAGAAGAAACTGTGAAATATCTCATCAGAAAAACAACTGACCTGGAAAATAGATCAAAGAGAGAAAATTTAAGGATTATTAGACTTCTTACAAAAGCCATGATCAAAAAAAAAGTCTACACATCATATTTCAAGAAATTACAAAGGAAAATTGCCCTGATATCTTAGATCCAGATGGTAAAATAGAACTTTCTGAAAGAAATCTCCAAATAAAAACTTCCAAGAATATTATAGCCAAATTTCAGAGCTCCCAGGTAAAGAAGAAAATATTGTAAATGGCTAGAAAGAAGCAGTTCAAATAATGTGAAGTCACAGTTAGGATCACACTAGATTTAGCAGCTTTCACATTAAAGGACTAGAGGGACTGAAATACAATATTCTGGAAGGCAAGGGAGTGAGGATTACAACCAAGAATAACCTACTCAACAAAATCGAGTATAATGGGAAAAATAGGCATTTAATGAAATAGAAGACTTTCAAGCATTCCTGATGAATAAAAAACAGCTGAATAGAAAATTTGACATTCAAACACAAGACTCAAGAGATACATAAAAAGGTAAACATGAAAGAGAAATAAAAAAAGATTCAATAAAGTTGAACTGTTTATATTCCTATATGGAAAGGTGATATATGTAATTCCTAAGAATTTTATCATTGTTAAAGCAGTTAGGAGAGTCTACGTAAACAAAAGGCATGGGTGTGAGACAACTATGTTGAGATGATGCTCCCCAAAATGAAGGAGTAAGGAAAAGGGATACATTAGGAGAAAGGGCAAGGGAGAGGTTGGATAGGAAAAATTATGTCTCATAAAAGAAGCACACAGGGAAGATCTTTTACAGTGGAGGGGAAAAATGGGGGAGGGTGGCAGACAACGTTTGAATCTCACTGTCATCATAGTTGGTTCAAAGAAGGAAGAATGTGTGTGTGTATGTGTGTGTGTGTGTGTGTGTGTGTGTGTGTGTGTGTGTGTGTGTGTACACACACTCAATTGGGGACAGAAATCTTATCTTACCCAACATGGAAATAGGAAGGAAGGAGGATAAAAGATAGGGTAGGGGGATGATAAAAGGGAGAAAAGGAAGGGTAGATTAAGGGAGACAGTGGTCAAAAGTGGTGAATATGAAAATATGTTTTGCACGATTTCACATACATAATTGATATCATATCGCTTGCCTGTTTGGTGGGTGGGAGAGGAGTTAAAGGGAGGAAAAGAATTTGGAACTTAAAATTTTAAAAATGTTAAAAATAAATAATGTTTCTTTGAAAGAGTACTGAGAAGACAAAAATAGAAGATGTAATGTTAAAACCAATGACAGCTAGGGAGGACGACTGGAAAGAAGAATTAATAGTTTAGAACAGAGAGCAGTAAAATTTTCTCAAGAACTAAACACTGAAAATTAGACTGGGTCAAAGAAAAAGCAATGACTCCAAGAGGCAATAAAAGGTAATAAAACGAAATCAAAAGACTCTTTTCAAAAAGAGGAAAATGTAAAGCATATCCTACAAAAAATAATTGACTTAAAGCATATAAACAAATAGTTCTCAAAAGAATTTCAAACTATTAACAACCATATGAAAGGATGCTCTAAATCAATCATAAAAACAGAAACGTGAATCCAAACAGCCTTGGGCATGTCAGTACATGCCCAACAAACTGGCAAAAATGACAAAAATTAGGAATAGTCCATGTGCGAGGGATTCTGACCACACTAGTGCATTGTTTCTGGGGTTGTGAACTGGCACAACCACTTTGGAAATCAGTTTGAAACTGCGTAAATGAAATGGCTAAAATATCTATACCCTTTGACTTGGAGATTCTACTGCTAGAAATGTCTCCCAAAGAGGACATTGATTCAAAGAAAGAAAGAAAGGCTTAATACACACCAAAGTGTTTATGTGTGTGTGTGTGTGTGTGTGTGTGTGTGTATGGTAGCAAAGGAATGGAAATAAAGCGGATGCTTATCTATTGGGGGATAACTAAATAAATTGTGGCACATGAATGTAACAGTACGTTACACTGTAACAAGAATGTACTGTGCTATAAAAATGTGATGAATAGAGAAAAGCTGATAAAAAGTGAAGAAAGCATGGTCAAGGAAATACACAATGACGCAACAAGATAAATAGAAAAAAATGACCAAAAAAACTAATTGCAAATGAATATTGGGAAATGACAAAGGAGATTACTTCAAAAACAAATGAGAGGAACAAGGAAGAAATTACCTTTTGAATCTATTGGTAGCAGAAGAGATCATGATCAAACAAGTAGTAGTGAGATTTTGATTATATAAATTTAAAAGCTTTAGCACAAACAAATCTAATTTAATAAAAATTAAAAGGAAAATTAGTCATTGGAAGAGAAATCTTTGCTACAAGTTTTCCAGAGAAATAAAAGCTACCAACAGCTCTAGTGTTCCCTCTTTCTCTGTCTCTGTCCTATATATATATATATATATGCATATATACATACACATACATACATACATACATATGTGTATACATACATACACACATATTCAACATCTTTCAAGGGTGTTCTGCTTTTGTGCCATAAGAAATGTTGAAATGGACAATTTCAGAGGTCACTGGGAAGATCTCTCTATGAACAAATGCAGAATGAAGTGGGAAGAGCTAAGAGAATGATTTATGGAATGATGATATGATGAGGAAGAACCACTATGAAAGAACTCTGATCAATGCAGTGATAAGCCATAAGTCCAAAAGAATGAAGAGAAACATCGTTCACCTCATGACAAAAAACTGATGAACTCAAAATGCAGAAAGAAACATATAATTTTGGATGTGGAAATTTATTTTGCTGCACTATGCAGCAATGCATTGAATGAAGGCTTTGTTTTCCAGGTTTCTTATTTTTAGTTGCTAAATTGAGGTGGGATAGGAGGAGGGGCAGATAAAATATAATTAAAAAAAAAAGAAATTACAAATGAGCTTGACCCCCAAGAACAGATAGGAGAAAGCATTTCCCCCCAATTCTTTTCAGAGCTGTGTGTGTGTGTGTGTGTGTGTGTGTGTGTGTGTGTATATGGAGGAGGGTCCACAAATATGAAACATTGTGTATGTATCATTAGATTTTTTTCTGATGTATTGATCATTTTTGCTGAATCGCCCCCCCCGCAACTTTTCTTTAAAAAAAAAAACTTTGTTATATGAGGTGGCAGCTTTCTAGTAGGGGGAGGGGGCAGGTGAAATACAAAGGAATTTTGGGTTATATATAAAATTAAAAGTTCAATAATTTTTTCTTAAAAAAATGAAAAAATATCAAATGGAAAAATAAGCCTTCTTCTCAAGACCAAGTGAAGAAGAGCTAAGCTACAAATCCTCAGACCACCTGAAAATCATGACCAATACAAAAGCCTGAGCACCACATTTCAAAAAATCATAAACAAAAACTGCCCAGATCTGTTAAAACTAGAAGGCAAAGTCAAAATAGAAAGAATACGCTGGTCAATCATTTCCTGAAAAAAATTCGATAGTGAAAATTCTCAGGAATATCAAAGCCCAAATCCAGAGCTTCCAAATCAAAGAAAAAATATTATGAAAAAGTTTCTTTTCAAGTATATAATAAATTCGGAAAAAAATATTATGAAAAGCTTGCTTTTCTTAAGCATATAATAAATTCAACATATTATTTTTAAAGTTCTATTTTTTGTTTCCTGCTAACCATTGTTGTCCTCTCTTCTCTGCTTGTTACAAATGCTTCATTGATTTTTTTTTCTTACTTTTCTTCTTCATTTTAGTAAGCCCAAAGCTGGTCTATTCCCCTTGTCAATTGCGAGAAAGAAAAACAAAATTCATGTGTCTGCCATGTATAGCCAAGTAAAACATCCCTTGCCTTCCCACCTCAGCACATTGGACGTAGCTGAAAATGTATGCCCCATTGCTATAACCTAAATTCAACACCTGTCTGGAGGGGAAATACAAATTGTTAAGACTCACTTGAAAATAAGTTTAGCTTCAAAGAGATTAAAAATCAAACAACATTAAAGCACTACTACACACCCATCAAATAGGCGAAGACCCTTAAAGACAACCAAATTCAACACCAGTGGAGTTGTGGAGGTGTAAGTGTTCGTTGCCGATGGAACTTAGAAACTCGCAGACTCTTTTTGGAGAGCAATCTGGCATTACATAGTGAAACTTACAAAAATAATCATGCATTTAGATGAATGATGTCCTTGTTAGGGACATTTTGCTGAAAGTGTTAACAAAAACTTTAAAAAGAGCCAAGATTTTCGTAGCAGCAATATATGTAATTGCCAAAAAAAAAAAAAAATGAAACAAAACAACCCTGTAAGCTCTCTAAATTGCCATCAATGGTTAAATAAACACAGTGTATTAATATAATGGGATACTATAGTATAATTAAGAATAACCAATATGAGAAACATAAAGAAATCTTGAAAGACTTTTATGAAATAGTGTACAACAAGAAAAAAAATCAGAGATATACAAATGGACCACATCATAACTATGGCCATACAAGGAAAAGTAGATGAGAATGAATGGACAAGGAATTCTGATGGGGCTTTAGAGGGAGTGGCTAAAATCATATTACGATATTTCTTGCACCAAAATTAATTAAAAAATAAATAGCCAATAAACAGATTTTGTTGTATATATTCATGTCCAATGTTACATTTATAATAAGATACTTAATAATACCAGAAAGAAATTGTATGTAGCAGTTACCATATAAATGATATATAAGGAGTATTAGAATAATGTAAGGGGCTTTAGTTGGGAGAAGCAGGGCAAACAAGGGTACATTAGGACTCCTGGATGCTGGCTGAAAAGTTCCCTTGGAGATCCTCTAATAGCACACATGGTGTTTGATAGTTTGCTTTCCTCACAACAATCCTGTGAGGTAGAAAGAGTGTGTATTATTCATCACATTTCACAGATGAAGTAATTGAGGCTCAGTGAGGTAAATGACCTGCCCAAGACATGGCTCAGAAGTAGCACTTACATCAGGCTTTCTGATAACAAACACAGGGCTCTTTCCACGGTACCACTGCGCAATGTTGGCGAGTGGTAAAAAATAACAGTAAATTATAACACATAGAGAGAGGTCTACACTGATTTAGATGAGGCAGACAGAAGAAGAACTGGGTTCTAGTCCCAGCGTCTCCACATTCTAACTGTGTGCCTGTGTCAGGTAACCTCTCTGAGCCTTACCTGTTAAATGGGTTTGAAATACCTGTAGTAGCTTCCCCTATGGAGTTATCTCAAGGATCAAAGGAGATGATGTGTTTAAAGGGCTTTGTAAGCCCTAAAGTGCCCAAAGCAAATGTCACTTTGTATTACCTGGGAAAGACAGTCCTTTTAAAATGGTAAAGTGCCATTCAAGAATCTAATATTTGCAAATCCAGAAATACATGAAAGATTAATTAGGGAATGATCTTTCAAGTTATATTGGGAAGCATAATAGAATTGCTTCAAATAGTGGCTCCCCCAGTGCACTTAAAATAGAATTCAATTTTCAAAAGTTTAATGTAATCACTACTTTGCTAGGAACACATCTAATGTATAAAGCTCAATGCATGCCAAGTTTGGGTTAAAATTAAACTCTATAGCATTAATAAATTTCACATTTGATAGCTAACCTTGATTACAATTGTTTTTCCTGGATCATGTTTATCAGCGATATAAGGACTCATTATTTCATCATGATAACGGCTGGCATTCATAGATACAAATACATCTATATGTATGAATGTTTGTGTGTATATATACACGCATCAGTCTATCATCTATCTAATGTATGTACATACATATACACACATATATGTATCATGTTACAATCTACCTAAGCCCCTTGATCACAAAACCCTTTGAAAGTAGGTATTCTTGGCAGGTGAATGTTGTTACATGACAAATCTTTTGTATGATCTTCTAGTTATAAGGTTCATCATTGATGTCAGAGACTAACAATTCTAGCCCAATTCTTTCACTTTAAGGATGAGGAAATTGAGAACTGAGGAGGAGAAAGGACATGCTCAAGGTCACAGGGATAATAACTTACAGAGTGAGGAATCAAACTGAGATCCTCTGAATTTGTGCTCCTCCCTGGAGGTTTACGAGCAGAGATAGGACAATCACTTAGGATATCGTAGCAAGGATTCTTGTTCGTGTATAAGTTGGACTTAATGGTCTCTAAGGTATCTTCCCAACTCTCAGAGTCTATGCCTCTTTACGAGACCCTAGAGACCATATAGTCCAACTCCCTTATTTTATAGAAATCTGACTTGACTTTTTTTTACAAAGGAAACAGGACTTGAATATTGGTTGAAAAAAAAACCCTCAAACAAACTACTTTCATGCCTTTCTCTACAAATCAAATAACTTCCTGAGCTATAAATTGGGTCTGGAAATATTTCCCAAAGCCCCTGATAAATATTTTAGCCTCATAAGGGAGTTACTAAGGAGCAGGGAAAGGAATGAGAGCTATGTAAATGTTTAATTGAGCCCTGAGCCAACAACCTTAATTGTGTACATTAAAGGGTTGCCCTTTATACCATATTATTCCAGAGTCTGTCTACTGATAAACAACTCTACAGCGTGCAGAACAGCTCTTGGTTCAAGAAGCTTTAGTCTAGTTGAATATTCTTTCTACTGCTTTGTACTTCTGTTCATCATGTTCCCTTAACCTGAAACCCATCAGGATGGCTGATGGACAATAGCGTGCCCATTGGTGTCTACAGAATGCTAAAACACCTAGAGAAAGGCCCTCAGAATGATGGGTAGACCCTCTGGGATTTATGGGAGGATGTGAGCAAGTGTGGCACAGAATGGGCAAGGATGGATGGATGGATTGTTATCCATTACAATGTCTAGGAAGACATTTCTTCTTCCAGAGTCAAAGCTGAGGTAGTAGGGTGATCTGGTCTTTTCCCCAGGTTACTGACATTTAAAGGGGCCTGATTCCTCCTCGGGCAGAGTGCCAGCCTTCTATCCTCATATGTCATGGACCCTTGCATCTATCAGGCAATTGTCTCTGCTGCCTATATTTTGTACTCACATAGTTATTTACAGATTCTCACCCCCAATAGGATGTGAGCTTCTTGAAAGGAAATGTATTTTCACCTTTTGTTGTATCCTCAGCTCGTGCCTAGCATATAGCAGGTGCTTAACAAATACTTGTTGACTGTCAATCAATAGATCAATAAATGTTTATTAAGCACCTCCTATGTGCCAGGGCTAAGCACTGGAAGTAACGTGCTGCAGTGGAAATAGCTCCGTATTTGAAGCCAGAAGATTGGGATCAAATTTGCCCTTGCTACTTATTACTTGCATTCATTTGGGAATCACTTAACGTCTCCGTTCCTCATTTTTCTAATCTGTAAAATGAGGGGAGTTGAACTAGATGATGTCTAAGTTTCCCTTTCAACTCTAAATCTTATGATCTCAAATGGCAGAGCCTGGATTTGAACCCAGACCTTTTGACCCCATATCTAATGTGTTTAAACAACATAGTATTTAGAGCCAGAGGAAATTATCTCTTTATTATTTTTGAACTTCAAGGCTCAGGGATTGTAAATGCAGGTAAGCACATGAATGATAGATCACTCCTAGGCTAAGAAACAGACCTTTTAACAGTTTATTTATTTCATATGAAGCCAGATGTTTCTTATCTCCATTGCCCATCCCCTATCTCTTCTCCACCCCCAAAGATAAGGAGAACGCATATGGGAGATAGCCAAGTGACACTTCCTAGACATTTTAATGGATAACAATCCATCCGTCCCTGCCCATTCTGTGCAACACTTGCTCATATTCTCCCATAAATCCAGCCCTGAGGGTCTACTCATCATTCTGGGGGCCTTCCTCTAGGTGTTTTAGCATTTTGTAGACACCAGTGGGGCAAACTGTTGCTCGCCAGCAGTCCTGAATGACTGGTCCATCGAGTCACATATCACTCTGATGACAGCCTTTATATCACTTCTCTTCCATGCATCTTCATATAAGATGTGTTGCAGCCTACTCATGTTCACTAGACATCTCTCCATTGCCCTTTGGCAACTTTAATATTTAACTAAGGGTGAAAATTATTACTGCCTTCAAGGCTTCCCAGAATGGGAAGAAAACACTATTTAAAAGGTAATGTGGAAATTAATGCAAATGAGCACAATATAACTTAAGCACATAAGTATTTAATCAACCAATCATCAAACAATGTGCCAGGCATTGTGTTAAGGGCTGGCACCATAGAGAGAAAGAAAAAAATTGTCCTTGGCCTCAAGAAGTTTACATTCTAATGAGGGAAATGAATACCAAGCACATGGAAGCTAGCCTTAGAAGGGAGGGCACAAGCAGCTGGGAGCCTGGATAAAGTATAAAAGGTGGTTCATGAGGCAAGGTTAGGAAGGAGGGGGGGATTGGTGAACCAGGGCTTTCTGAGAAGGTGGTGGAGATTCTGGGAAACAATCTTAGCATCTGGGTGGAAAAGGCTGCATTGTTCTTTTCCTTTCATTGTGTCAGGAATTAGGGAGGAGAAGGGCAGGGAAGTTGCTTGGCCAGAAGAGGTTTTCTTTACTCATTATATTATTTCTGGGACCTTAATGAAGCCCTCTTTTACAACAGACGGAGGTGCGGATTAGCTCCAGGACAGTATAGAAGCAGATGTCTTGGGTTTACTAAGATTATCTTACAGAGACAAGGTGGTATGTTAAGCAAAGAACTGACCTTGAAGGCATAAAGGCTTGGGTTCAAGTCCTGCTACAGACACCTTATTTGCCATGAGAGCTTGAGCAAGTTATTTAACCTTTTGGTAACCAGGTAACTTTCTAAGGCTATAAGTTGCTGAGCCAGTGCTGATCTTCATGGATTGGGGGGCGGGGGGGGGGTCCTCACTGGGAATTCCCCATGCAAGAAAAAACCAAAAAACCCCAAAACAAACAAAAAAGATGAATTCCAAAAATGTGAGTAGCTTCGGTAGCTTCTGGGGTCATAAGTTAGTTTAGGAAGACCTCCAGAAATTTCTGAGAAGGAATGCTGTTCCAGAGATTTGGGGGAAAAAGTGAGGGAAGGACTAATGAGACTCAGGATACAGGGCTTGTAGCTAAAGGATAGGGAGAGGAAATAGTCATAGGATCATGAATTTCGAGTGGCAGGGACCTTAGAGGTCAACTTCATTTTACAGATGGAGACACTGAATGCTAGAGAGGTTACGTGTTTGTTCACAGTCAAACAGGTAGAAAGTGTCAGAGGCAGGACTGGAACCTGGGCCTTCCAGGTGCCAAGTCCATGATGCCATACTGAAGCCCTGTACGCTGAGGATAGGTATTTAAAAGAACTGTCCTGAGTGTTTGAGAGGTTGGAAGATAAAAATACAGGGCAAGAAAAAGGTGATTTGTTAGGTCAGGGTTGAAGAGTTATGGGGAAATGAGCTTTATACGTCTGGATTTCCTTCTGGACATCACTTCCTGGCTCACTCTTGCCCTTCGTAGGGTCCTAGAGGAGGAGGTTGCAGCTTGGATCCAAACTTTCCCTTACTTTAGGAAGTCCCTACCTCTCAAGCCTATTCCATGGAGAAGGGTCATGACTGAACACCAGATGGCGCCCTTGTGTAAGTCTAGGTAGCCCCAGACTGGGATAACTGTTAACCCATTCCTACCTCCATTTTTAACACAGTATTTTGGCAAGGTTGTGGCTGATGATGGGGATGGGGAGGGTGTCCCAGGCATCTACGCCAAAAACGTTTGCAAACTGTAAAATTAAATCTATATATTAACCTCCCTGGGCCTCAATTTTCTTATCTATAAATGGGGGAGTGGTGGTGGTAGCGAACGCTAGGCCTCTTCTAGTTCCCTTTCAGGGTGGCAAACAGGACTTTTGTAGTGACCAGGGCCAAGAAATTAATACGAGGCACACGGAAATTGCTTTGGAAACCTTAAAGCATTATATAAAGGGCCATTATCATTATTATAAAAAAATATAAGCAATTAAAGGAGATCCAACTGTGGCCAGTATCTCCTAGTGCCTTCCATTGTACAGTAATGATCCTACCTCCTCTCCTGACACCAAGACCCATTAACTATCCTTCCAAAGATTATGTTGGAGCACAGTGTGGTAGGATAATTATATCAAAGTTATATATGATGGATACGTTGGCATCTAAGAACCCTCTCAGCCCCAACACTGAAATAACCAGAGAAATCAAAGGACGAAGCACTAGAAGAGAACTTGGAGTTCTTCTAATTCAGTATCTTCATTTTACAGATAAAAAACTGAGATTCAGAGACAGGAAAGTGATTTGCTTAAGGTCACACAGGAAATTAGTGATAGAGTCAGGAATAAAGGCCAAATTTTTGGTCTCTCAGACCCATGTTTTTCTATTACACCTTAGGAATTTCTTGTTGGATATGGCATCGCCCTCATTTTTTTATCCCATAAACTATTAAGGCAAATTATTAATTTACAAATGGGAAAGGAATGGGGGTGGGAAAAGTGGTAGTAGTGGTAACAGTGATACTTAGTTTTACTGAGTACCACAAAACTTTACTCTTTCCCTGAACTAGAATAAATTTATGCAACCTTAAATTAACCAATATCAATGAATATTGGGGGAAAATGAAGTTTATCTGTTACTTCTTTTGTTAAATTTTGCATTAACTAGCATCATTGCAACACAAATAGACTCTGAAGTATACCTGTCTCAGGAAAAGGCCATTCAAAACAAAATGCACATTCCCCCAGAATGTATGATTTTATTTAGTTTTCAGTAATAGTCTAAAATCCTCTAAAGGTATCATATTACTTGGATTTCATGTCCTAGGGCCTTGACATAAAAATGCCAATAGAACCTGGCTAGGACCATGCCACTTTTCCCAAGAGTCTGAGTTACATTTCCCTAGATCTTTCTAGCTTAGTTGGGTTTGCCACTACGAATCATTTTCTTGTTCTTTGCTTTATATACATAGACACTTCTCTTGTCTAAACAGAATTCCATTTCATCCCAATTGTCTCCTTTAATTTTTAGGAAAGTTTTGTGTTCCCTTTGGTTTCACAGGCCATGCTCATAGCCAGCAAGAATGGCCTATGGTCACACAACCTTTCAGACATTTTGTTGTTCTAGAAGTCCTATCTGCAGTTGACTGCCCAGGCTCTAAGATGACAGAAAGAGGAAGAAGGGCATATCTTCACTCTCTGAATGTCTTAACACAGACTCAAGGAGGCTTGGAATACCATGATCCAGGATAGGGACAGACGGCAAACTCCCTTGTTTTCCACTTATGTTGGTAAGGGAAAAAGTCCTAGAAGCATGTGGTTCGGGGTCACAGCCGTGTCAGCTAGAAGGTAGGAGGCCTCCCCATGCAGGGAATGTATTTCTTGACTCAATCCTTGCTATCTACATTTTCTAAATCAGAAACTTGTAATATAGGTGTGGCTGCTAAAGTCATGAGTCACAGCCCTAGATGAAAGCTTATGTTATTCTAAGGAGAGACCTGGTAGCTTGGCCTGGCAGTATAGCCACCCAAGTGGACAGAGAGAAAGAGAAGCAAGTAAGCAAGCTTTATTTTTAAAAAAAAATAGTTTACTTTTCCCTGACTACCTATAAAGACATTTTTAGCATTCTTTTTTTAAAAAAAAGTTTGAGTTCCAAATTGTCCTTCTCCCTCTGTCCCCACCCCCCTCCCTAAGAGAGTAAGCAATTTAATGTAGGTTGTACATGTTCAGTCATGCAAAGCATATTACCATATTAGTCATCTTATGAAAGAAGATAACAATTCCAAATTTTTTTCTCTCTCCCTCCCTTTCCCCATCCCCAAGATGGCAAATACTCTTAAAATAAAAATTTTTAAAAGGAGAATGAATTTTTAAAAAAAGAGACAGACCCAAAGGGAAAGACACACACACACACACACATTTGATGGATAGCATTTCTCGTCATGAGTCTTTTGGAGTTGTCTTAGATCACTGTATGGCTGAGAATAGCTGTCATTCACAGTTGATCACTGTACAGTATTACTTTTAATGTGTACAATGTTCTCTTGATTCAGCTCACTTCATTCAGCATCAGTTCATATAAGTCTTTCCAGGTTTTTCTGAAACCATCCTGTTCATCATGTCCTATAGCACAATAGTATTCTATGATAATCATATACCACAACTTGTTTAGCCATTCCCCAATCAATGAGCATCCCTTCGATTTCTAATTCTTTGCACTACAAAGAGAGGCACTATAAGTATTTTTGTACAAATAGGTCCTTTCCCTGTTCTTTTGTTTCTTTGGGATACAGATCTAGCAGTGGTATTGTTGGATCAAAGGTTATGCACAGTTTTATAGCCCTTTGGGCATAGTTCCAAATTGTTCCCCAGAATAGTTGTCTCAGTTCACTCCACCAATAAGGTAAGAGCGCTTTATTGGGTGATACAGTCAGTATTGCAATGTTGTCAATATTACAAATGACAATAAATGATCATTTATTGACACAATGGAGTCAGGGAAGATGGATCCAGAGCATTCGGCAGAGATCCTGGATAGAATTAGGTGCCAAAAAGGGGTGAAGCAGGGCAGGCTTTGATAAGGCTCTTATGTGGGTCACATACAACAGGGCAGAGGGCAGAGAGCTGGACCTAAGATATAAATTAAGGTTTCAAATAGGCTGACTCATGTTGAAAGGAATGTTGGAGAAATTGCCAGCTAGTTCATATTTAAGCTCTTTAGTAGAGGAAAAGGGGGTTCTGGACATTACTGCAGGTTTTATTGGACAGGATAAGTTAGGGGCATTTGAGCTTCACCACCAAACTGGTCGGGGAAGCTACTGTATTCCTTACACTAGGCTAGGCCAGTCAAACAAGATTTTTCTCCATGCCCTGGGAGGGGTGTATAACTCTTTTGGGCTTTGGAATTCAGTCCTGGGCCTTGTACTGTATTGATTTGTGAGCACTTCAAGGGACCCATTATATCCAGCCAGATCCAGTCATGCTTCACTTTACAGGCTGGTCTGAGCACCCTCCCCAATTTCTGGAGCTGAAACCATAACAAATCAATACTTCTATTGCTACTGGAAATCATGTGTCAGTCTACTCCCCTAAGGCTCCCCTTGCCATCTCTGTAAACTTCCAAGCCTAAACACCCTTCCCTGGCCACCACTCCCTTAAATGGATCATCTCTTCCTATTAAAATAAATGCTCCATAAAGAGATAAGCTGTCTCTCTCTCTCTCTCTCTCTCTCTTTTTTTTTTTTGTATTTGTATCCTCAGGCCTAGCATAATGCTTGGCACAGAATAATAGCTTAGCAAATGCTTTTGCATTCTTCCTTCTTCCCTTTTCTCCTTTCTTTCCTCATTTCCCTCCCTCCCTTTTTCCTTACCTTCCTTCCTTCCTTCCTTCCTTCCTTCCTTCCTTCCTTCCTTCCTTCCTTCCTTCCTTCCTTCCCTCTCTCCCTTAGCAAAGAGAAGGGTCACCTCCTGTTCATGTGAGGCAGGAGTGAAGGAAGAAATAATACAAGAATATGTCTGAGTGATGTGAGAAGAGGAGAGAAAAGCCAACTCTTGGTGAATGGCCTTAGCTTTGGAAGACAAATATGAATAAGGGCCTCAGCTGAGAGGGGAAAGGGAAAGGGAACTGAAGAGGGGATTGAGGAAGGATGAAAAGGTTTGAAACAGCTTCTATGGTGAGTGTAACACAGAATCAAGTATTGCCGTCTTAGGGGGCAAGGCACGGTTTTAAGTGCCTGGGGGTGAGGAAAGGAGAGGACTGAGAAGATGTTTAAGACCCCAACATCTGCTGTCAGAAAACTCAGAGTTTAATAATTAGCTCAGACAAAGAGATTGACAAGAATGACTTGGGGGTAGCTGCAGGATTTAGTCAAAGAAGGTCTTTCCAGCATCTTTTCCCCCTCTCCCACCAAAGTTCTGGCCACAGCTGTTTTTCACAGTCTGGGGGTACGGGAGCTACCTGTCTGTCAGGCAACATCCCTGCTCTACCCCCATCCCTTAGCTACAGCGCTGGCTACCTTTTTCAGCTATTCTATTTTAATTCAGTTTGTAATTAAAAATATGAATGCACTGACAAGATCTGCTTCCAGGGCATGTGAGAGCTATGAATATGTCACTGGAAGGGGCTCTGGTGCATTGATTTAAAGCCCATATGCAGAACGAATAACTTTCTGAACAAGAAAGAAAATCTCAATTCAGGGCTATTCACGGATTCATAAATGGCCAGACTGGGCATCATTTTCCCAACTGCTTGGGAGAGGTGGAAGGGAGGGAAGAGAGGCCTGCTGGGCAGTTCAGGGTTCTGGGCGTGGCTGAAGGATAGGCCATGGCAGCTTCAAAATTGTGAAGTCAGCCTTTGTATTTCCCAGGCTCAACCACAAAATCTCAAAGGGGCTTCTGAGGTCTCCCTCTTGGTGGCACTCGCTTCTATCCTTCTTCAAGTGCCCAACACCTTCCTGTTCTGAGGAAGGGACCTGATCATCTCATTCAGACTGAAGTGACATGAGGAATCACAGCTACAACGAGGGACTCCTCACTGAGGGATTTCAATTTTGCTCAAGGGTTACGGGTTAAAGAAAGACACAGGGACCCATCTCTGGCATAGGGAACTCCAAGGCGAGGTAAGTTCTTTTCACCAATGTAGATGGACTCCCCCAAGGTCACCCAGATACCAGGTGTGAAAAGTAGAAGTTGAATTCAGGTCTTCTTAGTTTCTAAGTAGGCTGTCTATCCACCACACTAAGCTTCTTCCAAGACAAGTCCAAGAAGGCTGCACTAATGGTGGCATTTTGTCCATCAGGGATGGGACAGGGAGGATAGGAGAAGACTAGCTTTAAAGATAGTAGTGTTAGAGAATGCATACATCTCCTTCTTCCCATCTTCTTTCTCCCAGTCCATGAGATCGTGTGTGTGTGTGTGTGTGTGTGTGTGTGATAACATACATATTGCTAGCCCTAAAGGGTTTTTGTGAGGGTCAAGAAAGAAAGAGTACTAGGAAATTTGTAATCATCACATTCTTTCAGTCTCCTTTGCTTCCTGTGGAACATTCAAGAGGCACAGTTGTGAATATCCTCACTCTCTCCGTCACTCTTGTCTGGTAAAAGTTCCCTTTTTCCCAGTGCCTGCCAGCTTCTGACTATGCATGACTCAATAGGATTCAAAGGTGGATTGGCAGCCTCCTCCTCCCCCAGTCACTCCCCACCAGTTGCTTATTTGGAAAAGCGGTGAATTACCCCACACATTAGAAGAAGAGGTAGCAGCTTTCAAGAAGACAATACATGAAATCCAGTTGGAAGGAGCTGATGGGGTCCTTAAGGTTCAACCCCTTCATTTTACTGATGAGCACCTGAGGCCCAGAGAAGGATAAGAGATTTGCCTAAGATTACACTGGCAGTAAGTAATTGGTAGAGCTTGGACTCAAGTCCTCTGCTCCAACTTCAACTTGATTTCCATTCTATCCACCTGCCTCAACTCAAAGTCTTAATCTTCTTATCCCAAGCAAGTCTCTTAGTGATTTACTCAAGGTCACACATCCTCCTAGAGGAGCCTGAACCCTGGTTGTGCTAACTCAGAGGTTGGCCCTCAATTCCCTGTGCCACAATACTTGCTCCTGGGTAAAACTGCTTTTCAGCACTGAGCTCTCTAAATTTCCAAGTGCCAGACTCCTCCTGGCTCCCAGGGCTCCCCACTATGGAACCTTAGCATCCAAACCAGGGCATCAGAACTTCATCCTGATCTTTATAGAATCAGGCAAGGTTTCGCAAGAAGGTGGTAAATAATGTCACCCTTGAAGGAACAGAGATTTTAAGAGAGATGAAGAATGAATATGTTTGAATTTGAGGCAAGGGGTGTAGAAAGCCAGGGCGAACACATAGAAACAGGAGAATAGAGAACTTAGTAGTACAGTTTGGCTGGAAGGTGTAGTGAAGAGGAGGCTGTAAAGTGAGTCTTAAAAAGTTAGTTGGAAGGATCCATGACAACTCTGAAGGATTTAGGATGAAAAAATGCTATCTATCCCCAGAGAAAGAACTGATGGTATCTGAATACAATGTGAAGCAATTTTTTTCACTTTATTTTTCCTGAGTTTTTTTTTTGGTCTATGTTTTCTTCCACAACATAACTATTATGACTATATATGACTACACATATATAACTTATATGGAATTGCTTGCCTTTTCAATGAATGGGATTGGGGAGAGAGGAAGGGAGAGAATTTGGAGCTCAAAGTTTTAAAAACAAATGTAAGAAATAGTTTTTGCCCGTAAAATTAAAACTAGTAAGATCAAAAGTCATTCCCTCAATTGACAAATAGTCAAAGGACATGAACAAAGTGCTCTCAAATGAATTGTAAACTATTAACCATTCGAAAAAATATTCCAAATCATTAATAATAGCAAATGTAAATCATTTCATACCCACAAATTGTCCAGGATGACAAAAAATGGAAATGATCAATATTGAAGGGATTGTGAGAAGATGGACGCACTATTGCATTATTGGTGGAGGTATGAGTCAATACAACCATTATAGAAAGCAGTTGGAATTATGCAAATAAAATGACTAAAATGTCACTGACACCATCAGTTCTTTCTCTGGGGAAAGATAGTGTTTGCATTGGCTTTCTACACACCTTTCCTCCAGGTCAAACACATTCATTCTTCATCAATATTGAAAAATTAAATACTAAACATATACAAAAAAATCTCGAAAAAACTAAGTTGGAGTGAGATTAGGAAAGATCTTAAATATTAGACTGAGGAATTTGTAATTTATCCTGAAGGCAAAAGGGATCCACTGAAGGTTTTGGGAGCAGGAAGTGACATTGTCAGATTGATGAGTAGTTAAACTTATGTCTTCTAGGTAACTTGTTTATCTGTTCATTGGACAAACACTTGCTGGGTACCTATCATGAACTCTGTGTTTGATGCTGAGGGATATATGAAGTCTTATGAACATGTCTTATTCATAGAAGCTAAAATCTATGATCTTTGACATCTCAATTCACTCCCTCCTTTAAACCCTAATGAAAGCCACCATCTTTAGTGAGTCTTTCCTCATTCTCCAAGTCAATGACAATCTTTTTCAGCTAAAACTTCCTAAGGCACTTTGGTTTACAATTTTTTGGTGTACTTGTTAATCATTCATTATTTTGCATTATACTTATCTGATAACTGTGACTACAGAGATAACTGAGGAACACTGATTCTCTGCTTATCAATACCATGTAAAACATAAAATAGGGAAATATATTTGTGAAAGATGTCATGGAAGATGGTCTCTGCAAAGTCCAAGTGGAACTCACTGTAGATCAGGAGTTCTTAAAAATAAATTTGTATGAATATCTTTTGTTTTTTTTATATGATCAGAATTTCTATTAATATCCTTCCCCCCCTTTGCCCCAAAGAAGCATTCCATATAAGAAATAACATTTTTTTAAAAAGAATAAGATGAGACAAAAGTCAGAAAGACATATTGAAACACCAAAAAAAAAATCTGAAAAAACATTCAATATATCCCACTTCTGCAAAGAAATGGAGTGTCTTCTCCTCTCTCTTCTTTGAGATCATGCTTGCTTTTTGTAATTTTTCAACATTCATTTTTGTCTTTTTTTTTCTCTGAACCATTCACCTGTATGGATGTAATTCAGTACCAGTAATGATCTGGGTCCTTCAGCGTGGTCAGAGAGTACACAAACATCAGTTTGGACAGCTAATGTAGAAAACATTCTCCCAAATTTTATTTTCTTTTTTTCACTTTCTTCTTTTTTTAAAAAAATACGTTTCTATTGATATCTTTGTTTTCATATCAGCATAATTTTGCCCAGCAAATCCACCCCACCTCCCAGAGAACTATCTTATATAACAAATAGTATTTTTCAAAGACATAAAAAGAAACAAAGGAAAATAAGAAAAAAATTCAACTGAACAATACATTGAAAAAGTCTGAAAATAAGCACAACATGCAACATTTGTGGACCTCTCACCTCTGCAAAAGGTGAAGGTGTCTTCTTATATGTCTTCTTACATTGTAGTATTCTCATATGTTGTTTTCTTGACTTTGCTTGCTTCACTCTGTGTTAGATCATGTAAAGCTTTTTATCCTTCTCTGTATTTATAATATTCAGCATTTCTTTCAGCACAGTAATATTCTATTACATTCGTGTACCACAGTTTGTTTAGCTACTCCCCTACTACTTTGTTTCCAGTTCATTGCTACCACAAAAAAATGCTGCGATAAATATTTTGGTGTTTAGGGGGAATTTCCTTCCAACAGTGACTCATTAGGGTGTAAGCCCAATAATAGAATCTCTGGGGCAAAGGGTATGGACTTGCATAATTCTTAATTACTTTCCATAACTGTTATATTGACTCACAGCTCCACCAACAATGCAGTAGTGTGTCAATCTTTTCACAACCTTCCAATATTGATGATTTACATCTTTTGTCATTCTGTTCAGAATGTGGATATAAGGTGATTTGCATTTGTTATTAATGATTTGGAATTTTTTTTTCATATGGTTAATAGTTTGCAGTGCATTTGAGAGCAGTTTGTTCATGTCCTTTGTCATTTGGGCAATGGCTTTTGGATAGCTTTATTAGTTATTATTATTATTTATTAGTTTTATTAGTTATTTTATTAGATATTTGTTAGTTTTCTATATATCTTGTTTATCAAAGGCTTATCTGAAAAATTTGACAGTTTTCTTCCCCATTTGATCACTTCTTGTATCTTTCCTGCATTCATTATGTTTGTTCAGAAGCTTTTCAATTGCATGTAGAGTTATCTATTTTATATTTTGCAATTATCTCTATCCCTTGATCGATTAAGAATACATTTTCTACTCATAGCTATGAAAGGTATATGATCTCTTCTAATTTTTTAATGTTATGATCATTAATATTAAGTCCATGTATCTATTTTGAATTTATTGTGGAAATAAGATCGGGGTTCTTAACCAGATGTCCATGAATCTGGATGGGAAAAAATTATGTTTTTGTTTTTAATTAACCTTTAACTGAAATTTAGCATTTTTGTTAATTATGAACAAAATCCCCCTCATTATCCTAAGAAAGAATCCATATGCTTCATCAGACTGCCTGGGGAATTTATTTCCTAAAAAGTGTTAGCAACCCTTTCTGTAGATGGTAAAGTTTGATATGTTCCTGCTTGCATATGTCATTGTCTGATTGTATTAAGCCTCAGAAAGAAGCAAAAGTGCCTACCGTGTGTGAGGCAGTATCTAAATATTTTACATGCTAACTCATTTGACTCTCAAAACAGTTCCGGTGCCATTATTATCCCTATTGTACAGCTGACGAAACTGAGGCAGGCAGAGATTAAGTGACTTCTCCAGGATTAAACAGGTAGCAAGTATATGAGGCAGGATTTGAACTCGCCTTCCTGGCAACAGTGCTCTATCCACTGCGCCACTTAGCTGCCTCCAGAGTCCTACAGGGTCTCTTCCATGAGATCCACAATCACTAAAGAAAGATCAGTTTAAGTTTAGCAAGTCATATAAAAAAATCAAGTCAATGAAGAATGCAAATTGCCCAGATTATGTGTGTATATGTGTATACATATATCCACATACATACATAGATATACACACAGACATAAATGCATTTGGATCAGCAACCCATTGACTTAGTCCACATCACTTGGACATCCATTCAGTGCAAAGACTGTATTGTTTACCGTACAACACCCTGGCAGTGCTAACCCTCATCAAACACCCCTTGAATTGTATTGACCTGCATAGGACATTCTCTAATTCCTCCTTCAATCTCCCAAAGGCTCAAATTCCTAAGTTAAATTGTGTCCTCTCCTTCATGGCCCTTGCTAAATTTGGGGTTGCTTGGCTGCTGGGGCTTGGTATACCAACAGATCAACACAGAGTGTTCAGGGTATGGGAGAGTTTAGAGCCAGGAGAGAGCTCACCTAATCCAACATCTTCATTTTGTAGATGAAGAAAATGAAAAAAATCCCAGAGAATGGAAGGGATCCTCACAAGTACATTCTACTTCTCTGTCTCTTCATCAAAACATACCATGTTTTATGTCCTCAAGACTCTGAATTCCGGAATCCAAGAAAAGTGATCAAATAAATCATGATAGTAAATTAACAAATTCAACCTTCAACAAACATTTATTAAGTGTCAGCTATATGCACAGCAGTCAGTCAATAAGCATTTATTAAACACCTACTGTGTGCCAGACACCGTGCTAAGTGCTAGGGATACAAAGAAAGACAAAAGACAGTTCCTGCTCTCAAGGAACTCATTTTCAAGTGAAAGAGATAACATAAGCAACTATATACAAATAAGATAGATATAGGATAAACAGAGATAAACAATGGTGGGAAGGCTGGAGAATGAATGGAATATGAGGAAGGCTTCCTGTAGAAGATGGGGTTTTAGTTGGAACTTGAAGGAAGCCAGAGAAGCCAGGAAGCAGAGATGAGGAAGAAGAGCCTTCCGGGCATGAGGGACACTGAGTGAAAATGCCCTCAGGTGGGAGACAGCAGTGCTTTTGGCTTTTTTTGTCAGAGCAGCAGCAAGGAGGCCTGCTATCACTGGATCACAGAGAACATGAGGGAGAGGAAGGTGTATGGAGACTGGAAAGGGAGGAAGGAGCCAGTTATGAAAGGTTTAGAATTCCAAAAGGAGGATTTGATGTTTGATGTTGGAGATGAGAGGAAGACACAGGGGTGGATTGAATAGAGGGACATGGGCAGACTTATGCTTTAGGAAGACAACTTGAGTGGGGAATGGGCCGGAGTGGGGAGAGGTCCAGGTGCAAGGTGATGAGGATCTGCAGTCTATTCTATTTTATAGCTGAGGAAATGAAGGTTAAGTGACTTACCCAGGGTCACATGGCTAGTGTCTAAGGCCAGAATTAAACTCCAGGACCAGTGCTCTGTGCACTATGGTGCCACCTAGCTGCCTCAAGGTCAGGGTGCTGTTGGGTCCTTTGGTTCAGAAAACAATCAATGACATCATGGGTGTTGTCTTGACTCCTGTGTGAATCGGATCTCAGTGAGGCAGAGCTGCACAGAGTCATCATCAGCCTCACTCTCTCTCCCAAGGTCATCAAAGTCCAGCAGCAAGACAAGTCAAGATGATTGACTTGGGCCAAGGTGATGGCCCAGGATGCTCCTTGGCTTCTTCGGCGTCTGACCAAGCTCTGAGCCCTCCACGATGCCTGCTTCAGCTGTCCTCATGGGCTTTGGAACAAACCATTCTCATCCGTCCATTCTGCTAGGGAAAGTGTTCACATGCTTGGGGTAGAGAGCCCCCTAACTCACCAAGATGTCTGAGGCCTGTCAGGTACCTCAACCTGATTTAGGTTGGTTGCCAAGAGACTTTTGCTGGTGCGTGGCCGCTGTACATACTACAGCTTCATGGATTTACAGGTGACTTGGGTGACAGGAGGGCACTAAAGGTGGATGATTGGCCCTGGAAAAGCTAGGTAAACCCTCTCCTCAGAGGTGCTGGTCCTCCCTGAACTTCCTGGGGATGGTAATGCTTATTGGCCTGAGCCTTGAAATATCAGCTGATAAAGGAAGACATTTCAAATGGAAAGAACTACGAGCAAAAAGCAAAAAGTCATGAATGAGAAAGAGAAAACCAAACTGACTAGGAAAGGAGAAGGGTGAGCAGGGACTAAACTGTAGAAGGCCTTCGATGCGAGGCAGAGGAGATTAGACAAGATATAGGAGGAAATAGGAAACTATTAAGGTTTGGAGCATAGGACTGGCATTATGAAAACAGGTTTTAAGGAACCTTAGTCAATTATTATTTAGTGAAATTAGGTAGAGTGGAGAAATCTGGATCAGGATGGAGTCTAAACCTGGATCTCTCACTGGCCGTCTAATTTTGGTCAAGTCCCTTTATTTCTTCAAGGTTCAGCTCCCTCTTCTATAAAGTGAGTCTCCTGAGTAAGGGCTATAATGGGCTCTGCTTTGGGGCATCTTTCCTGGGATTAGTTCATAGAACAGTAAGGGAGATCCCTAGGATGTAATAGATGGGAAACCTCACATTGGTCATTATTCCCTGCCAGGATTTTCAAAGGAGCAACTTGTCAGCCTTCATGTGATGTTATTAGCACAAATCCAAATTGTCTGCAATTGTTAAAATTTATTTCAGTGCCTCCTGGCTCTGAAGTCAAAATGACATTTGCACAGAGTCATCTTATGTACAAAGAAAGGGAAGCTTTCAGGTGGAGGGCTTACAGGCAGCTTCCTGGGGTTGCTGCCACTTCTCAAGGTGATTTGCTTCCAAAAAAACCAACAATAGATACCAAAGATCCAAACTGTCTTCATTAAAGACAAACAGTAACTGCTGAATTTTTTCCCAAAGAGAGACATTTTTATGAAATGGATTTCTTTACCCCAGCTGCCAGCAAAGATGGTGTCTTTCTGGTGAATACTATTAAAGAGCTAATTCTGCCCTTGGTAGGGAGGGAGGAAACCTTTTGTAAAGCTTCTTCCTTGGGTAAAGTTTGCATGACCAACGTAGCTGCAATCGCTAGCCTGGAGGACAGAAAAGGCTTGATCGGGAGAGATTTGAACAGAGGAGTGGCACCCTAAGTACTGATGGAGCAGATGACCACCCCATGTGATGGATGCCACTTCCTCCCATCTCTCTCTCTCTCTCTCTCTCTCTCTCTCTCTCTCTCTCTCTCTCTCTCTCTCTCTCTCTCTCTCTCTCTCTCTCTCTCTCTCTGTGTTTCTGTCTCTGTCTCTGTGTCTCTGTCTGTCTCTCTCTCACACATGCACAAATACACACACATACACACAAAAAATCTCCCCACTGGTTCTTCACATCATCACTTTCCCCTTCTCCGTTTTGTCAGAGGAGGAACCATTTTATTAAGACCCCTATCAGAATGGACATATGTTGCTTGGGAAAGTAAGCAGCTGGAAGGAAAGGCTGGGAGCTAGCTTTCCCCATTATTCATTCCCTCCTCTCTATTCCCCCGCCATCACCCCAGTATAAGCCTTTATTGCCCCCTGTGCTGGTTAGTGTGATAGACTCTTCACAAAATTTCTGCCTTACACTCTCTTCTCTCCTTGTCCCTATCCATTTTTTCTAGTGACGGAATGATTTTCCTCATGCAGAAATCCAATCACACCACTCCTTTGTTCTAGATTCTTCAATGGCTCTCTCTTGCCTCTTAAGCAAAATGGAAACTGTTTTTTGGTCTGGCATCTCACCATCTGATGCCAGGCTACTTTTCCAGCCTGACTCTCTCCCGTACTCTCTTTGCTTCAGTCTAACTGAGCTATTTTTCTACCCTTTGAACAGACACTCTACATTCTTGCCTCTTTACCTCTGTTAATGTAAATCCCCTGTCTGAAATGACCTCTCTCCTCTTCCTTTGTTTGTTGAATGACTATTCTTCCTTTAAGGTCCAATTTGAATGCCATCTCCTCTATGGAGACTTCTTTTTTCAAAATCCTATTAGTACTGATAGATCTTTCATCCTTTCTGATGTTATTTTGCTTCCACCTATCTAATGTAATTATATAATATAATTGTACCATAGTGATGTGTTTGTGTCCCTTATTAGACTGTAAGGTCTAGGAGGCACGCTATGTAAACTCTGATTCTCCCTGAGTCCTCAGCATCTTAAACTCAACATGTTCAATCATATAGGTCTCCTCTCCACTAGGTTAGATGGTATATCGGATAGGGCACTGAGCCTGGAAGCAGGAAAACCCGTTCAAATCTATGTGACTTACTAGCACTGTAACCCTGGGTAAGTCACTTAATCTTAGTTTCCTCAACTGTAAAATGGGGATAATAACAGCACCGACATTCCAGGACTACTGTGAGGATCAAATTAGCTGATATTTGTAGTGTTTGCTACAGTACTTGGCATACAGTAGGTGCTATGTAATTGCTTGTTCCCTTCCTCTGACAAACCCATTTCTTAAACACTAGGCTCTATGCTAAGCAGACAAAGTATAGCTACAGTATGTATACCAAGTACATATGATACATATACGAAGTATATATAGCAAGTATGCTAAGTAGACAAAAGAGAAAAGTGAACATACGGTCTGTGCTTTCAAGGAGGTTACATTCTATGAGGGGAGACAATGTGCACATATATGTTGCATGTGCAAATTGGATACAAAGCGAATTTAGGGATAAAGGCACTGGTGACTGTGAGGATCATGAAAGATTTTACGCAAAAGGTGGCATTTGAGGTTCCAAGAGGCAGAAATGAAGAGGAAGAACGTTGAAGCCATAAGGGACAGCCAATGAACAAAGCGCAGAGATGACAGACAAGGCCAGTTAGACGGGCCATGGTGTACAGGAAGTAAGGGTGGAAAGGGAGTATGGGGCCAAGTTGGGAAAAGATTCACTTTTATATTTGATCCCAGGAAACCGCTGGAGTTCACTGAGGATGGGAGTGACATGGTTAGACCTCAACTTTAGGAAACCGATCATGGTAACTCTGGAGTACCATTTGCTGTGGAGAGAGCTGATGGAGGGAGATAAATTAGGAGGCTATGAAATTGTCCAGGTAAGAGGTGATGAGGATCTGGATTAGGGAGGTTGCCGAGCATGGTGAAGGGGATGGATGTGAAATGTTATTCAGATAAAGATGACCAAATCTGGCAACTGATTAAATATGACGTGAAGGAAAGTGAGTTCAGTAGACACAGGCTGTCAATCTGGTTTTCTGGAAAGATGACGCTGCATAATCCTCAGTGATGTCCTCTCTCTCTGAGCTCCCACAGTACCCACAGTCTGTACTGTGAACCTAGCCTGTGATTCTACACAATTGTGATGTTCCCTCTTGTTTTGTGTATCTTTTTTATATAAATAATCAATGTGTTGGTAAATGTTTAACAATTAGTTCTTTGGGAAAAAAGATGACATGTCACACACTTTTAAGTTTAATTTGCATTATTAAAATGTTCTCCATTATTTTCTTAACTCTGGATAATGAAATAAATCAAGCCCTGGTTTGTAGCATTTGCTGATACATGAGGTAAATTTAACAATCAGCTCTCATGGGCTAGTTTGAGCTGGCTCCAGCACACCCCTGCTCCAACTATACTTTATTCTCCTAAAACTAGGGACTATACCCTGCTTCTTCTGCATCCCTTACTCTGGTGGCCACATAGCAACTATTTAGCAGGCCCACTATTCTGACCTAGGGTCAGAAGATGTGGGTTCAAATGCCGTCTTAGCTACTTATTGGCTATGAGACCTTGGATAAAACATTTAGCTTCAAAAAAATTTCTGGATGGCAAGGGCTGATTCATTTTTTCTTTCTATTTCTAGAGTATGTTAAAAAAAATCAGCACATATATTGCATTGAGGTTTGCAAAGCGCATTATAAACATCTCATTTCATTTTCACAACAGCTCTGGGACAGAGACACTTTTCTTATCTCCACGTTGCAGATGAGGAAACCAAGGCAAGCAGAGGTTAGTTAAAGTGACTTGCGCTAGTAAGTGGCTGAGGCTGGAATTGAACTCAGATGTTCCTGACTTAGCTCTATCTGCTGTATTATCTAGACTCCTCAACACAAAGAACAGTCCTTTGCATGTAACAAATGCTCTAATGTTTGTTAAAGTGAATTAGAGTCAGGGAGGAATCTTGCAGGTCATCTAGTCTGGCCCTTATTTTATAGGATGTGAAAACAGATTCAGAGAGATCAAATGACCTCTTTTTTGGGCCCCCGGGGTAGGTAAGTGGAAGAAGCTTGGATTAGAACCCAGGCTTCTTGACTTAAAATCCAGGGCTTTTTCTATTTCATTGTAAAGATCAAAAGAGAACATCCTATATCTAAGAAAGGTTCTTTTTTTACTAGGGAGCTCCATTTAACAAAATTCTGTGACAATGAAATGATTTTGGATGCTCTGTGGAGCTTGTAATGAAGGGATTTTACCTTTTTTCTCCCCCAAAGGAACCAATGGTAGGAAAATAAAATGGTGGCTATTTCTAGAGGGAGCTATGTTGCTGGAATTTTCTATAATAGCAATTCTAAGAAGTTATGGCTTTAATGCCTTAAAATACAGCATTTTGTCTTTCCTTACAATGTTTCCTTCAAAGCAGCCCCAGCCCTAAATGAACCAATGGGTAATAGAATAGACCTTGAGAGTCACTTACATCATAGGATCATAGCTTGGGAACTGCTTAACCCCTCATTTTACAGATGAGGAAACTGAGCCCTGGAGAAGTTTAAGTGACTTATCTAAGGTCACATGGGTGGCAGACCAGGATTCAAATCCAGGTCTTCTAATTCATTATGGTCCCTTGTTTTTATGCCATATTGTCTCCTTGTTATGCATAGGCCTGGTTGCAATAGTTAAGGTGTCTTGGTGAAAAGAAATGGGTTTGAATCTTGACTCATACAGTTATTGACTATGTGGGTCTGAGAGCACAGTCCTTCACACATTGTGGGTGGTGATCAAATGCCTGTCTGTCTGTGTTAGTCCTTCGTTTTCAAAGACCATGACATCAGAGAAATGATGACATGACTTGCTCTTGACTTTGTTTTGAGTGAGGGAGGGCTGTGCAGGTCACCAGCCTCACTTTCTCCTCCTGAGCCATCTGAGTCCGGTGACCAGATATTCATCAGGATGCAATGGGAGACCTTGGCCTTTATAGGGTGGCCTTTTCAGGCACTCACTTAGAGGGAGGTAACACCCATTGAGTGAATAGGCCTCTTTAAGAAGAATTCCTCAGGGAATGGTCCTTTACAAATGTAGAATGAATGAATGATGTATTATGTCAGAGGCCAATGGTGAACTCAAGTGTTGGATGACCTTAAGCCATACTTTCTTAGTAACCCCTATTTATGAACAAATGAAAAAGCACATGAATGCATTCTGTGTGCAAAGTGTTGGAAATATAAACATAAAAACAAAACATTCCCAACTCTTAAGGAGCTCACATTTAACAGGGAAAGAGAACACACAGAAATTTCAGTTGGGAGTCAAAAGCAAAGGTCCGGTGGGTCCTTAGGGTTCAGTGGCAAAGCAGATGCCAATATCCTAATGCAACAGGTACATTATTTGAAAGGTATAAGATTGCATTTAATATATTCTATAGTTCTATGTAATGAATTACATTGGTAATTCATGGGCAAGTTGGTCAACTCTCCTTCACAGGTTGGGAATTAAAGATAGTGGGAAACAACGCATTGGTTTTTAGTGAAAACTGAGTAACAAAAGACACATGGAGGAAGATTTCCCTCCCCCCAGGCATATTCCTACAGATGCTATTTGTGGAGTGGAAAGGCTGCTAACCATTGATACCTCATGAGGTAGTTGGTCAGCAGCAGAAAGGGGAAGTGGGTTCTTAACTATGAAAGTGTTTCCCAAAGATAAAACAACACATGCATTGAGTAACAAATGACCCTTATGTGCATTAGCCTGTAAGTCTTCTGTGGGACAGAGAAGCTGCTGTCAGTGCCAGGGCATAAATAATAATAAAAATAGCATCTTAAATTTGACCAGTGTTGCTACAGAGCTTAAAGCTTTCCATATCCCTTTCTTCACAGTGACCTTGATAGGTTTTTTCCAGAGGACTCAACCTGTGTTGGAGTTGAGGTTCCGACTCTGGTCTCTGGACTCCAGCCCAGGGCTCTTTCCATTTTATAGCAGAAGGTCACAAGTCAGGGCAGGGTCCAGCTTGTGTCAAGGAGATGAGTATCCCAAGTAAGGGTAAGAAGAGGTGGAGAAGGTCCCAGGTCTGCAGTAGGTAGACAGAGTCAGCAAGATTTTCAAGGAACCAGTAAGAATTCCACAACATGGTGAGGCCAACTACAGGGCCAGGGTAAGGTCAGGGGATTAGGTAGCCTGTCAGTACCCAAGTCAGCTAGATAATAGGAACAAATTCTGAGGTGGCTTGATCGATCTCTAAAGTCACTTCCTGCCTTTGTTTGGGAGTTTTGCTGTGCCTCTTTTGAGGCTGAACCAATCTCAGTGGAGTTTGGCTATGGGAAAACAGTTGATTGGCAGCAGCACCTGGCAGGAGGACTGAAAGTATCCTGAAGGCTGCTCAGAACATAGTAAGGATGATCTTGGCTTTTGGAATCACTCTTAAAGAAAGACATATACAACAGTGGAAAAAGCAGTGCATCTGGAAGTAGATCTCGGTTTAAATCTTGGATCTGTTACTTACTAGCTGTGTGACATCTGGTAAATCTCCTTAGCTCTCTGGGTAAGTTGTTTTACCTCTCTGTGACATTTTTTTCCATCTGTAAAATAAAGTTCTTTTCTAAGTCTGTATCCTAAGATCACAGGAATGAAAAAATACTTTTGCCCAGACCTGCGATTTCAGTGGCCACAGGCAATGGTGTCCAACTCAAATAGTAACAAGGGGGTGGGTGGGTGTGGAGGAAGGAGGCATAATAAGATACTGGCAGACTAAACTGAATATTGACTTGAAAAATCAAATGTTAACATTACTTATGTTCCATTGCCTTTTTATTTTAAGTATTTCCTAATTCCATTTTAATTTGGTCTGGTAGCACTCAGGAATGTCGTGGATATGGGCCACTTTGTGGCCAGTTCTGTCTGACAGCGTAGAGAACTCTCACTGTAGAAGCTCATTGATAATTTATGAGTTTTAGAGAGTTGCCTGGGGGCACTGAGGGAGTAAGCGACTAGCCCATATATACAGCTATTGTACAGGGTGTCCCAAAAGTCTTTGTGCAAAAACCCCAAAACTCTAAGGCTTCATAGGTACCTTTTCCATCAGAGGCAGGATTTAAATTCCAGTCTTTCTGTCTCCAAAAGGCCCTAAAAGCCACGCTCTTATGCTGCCTTTTATGTCTAGCTGAAGCAGGGCAAATCATGAAGGAGTGGTTATATGCTTTCTTGAACCCAGCAGAACAAGGGTGCACAGAGAAAAAATTAAAACATTCCTAGAGCGGTTCCAAGTGGACTCCGGAGGATTATAGACAGATCTCTTCTTAAGAAGCATTTGCAAAATGCCTGGATGTGTATGGGATAATTGGCTACCATCAGTTAGGAAGCAAAACAAATCAGCAGGGAATTCAAACTCGGAGCACCAGCATTGTTTGTAAGCAGGCATCTCATGCATCCAATGCACCATTGAGTATTTGCCTGGGCCTGGGAGAGCATGTCTAAGTAATGTATTAGAGCTGGAAGGGATCCTGGAGATTAATTATCTAGTTTTTACAGAGGCAAACTGAGTCCTTAAGAGTGGTGAAGCAAATTGCCCAGTAAAGAACTGAGGCCAGTTCTGAATCTAGGTCTTCTGTTTCCAAGTCCAATGCCAGCACAGTAAGAACCCCCAAACTAACACCCAGGGTGCATTTTTGGAAAGCAAAGGTGTTTATTTATGGCTATAGAAGGAAATTAGCAGAAGGGCCTTCGGGCATAATGGAAGGAAGCCTGGATCTGAAGTCAGAGGACACCACTCTACAACTGACTCTTATCTGTTGCCAAGTCATGGCCTGAATTTTTTTCATCTCAAGGGGCTGACCTGGATTTTCAAGGTCCTTCCCAGCTCTAAAATCCCACCTTTCAAAAGAAGTCATAGCCATTTTTTTCTTCTCACTCTGCAGGTGATAGAATCTAAGTATCTACTTCAGGAAACACAAGGTGCTTGGCACGGCTCTATTAAAATGGGCTGCCCAGACTTCACAGGTGTTAAAAAGGGGTCGATATACTAAAAAGGAGCCATTTCACCATATGTTTACATACAAACAAGGCGTCCAATAGGGTTCATTTCCTCACCTACTAGATTTTCTTTCACTGAATAAAGCAGTCATTCCGACTTCAAAATGCAATCAGAAATTTCAGGGCACCGTTGGGAACACATCAGATTATGGGCTAAGACCTTGGATTTTCACCATTGTCACAGGCCTCAGGTATAGCAGAGATTTTAACTAATGGCATCTGAGGTAAACTGTTTGCCTAGTGCTACAGATGGGGGGCTATTTTGATCATCACCACGATCCCTCTACCCCCTTCACTCCCTTACTTCTGCCTTTCAACCACTACTCTATAGAAATGGGGCATTACAGCAAACGTTAGCTTTACATTTCTTTTTCATTCTGGAAAAGAATTAGTAGAACAGTTCAGAATTGCTGTTTAACATGCAGGAGATGGAGAACATGTACACAAGGTATCAATCATTCTAGGCAGATGGTAAATGTATCTCCTTTCACCACAAATTGGGCAGCAAACATTCAAATTAATCACCATGACAACATTTAAATTCACTTCTATTTTCAATTTCCCACTCTTAGCAAATGGGAGTAATGAAAACCTAGATTTTGTCTGCAATCTAGATTTTATATCCTGTCATTAAGCCAACCCAGGACAACTTCAAGGCACATAGGGAGAAGGATGACTTCATGTATCTAAATAAAATTTACTATAGTGTGTGTGTATACACACACACACACACACACACACACAGTATAAAATGTATATATATATATATATATATAAATATATATAGTTATATGTAACATTTATTTTTTTTTTATTTTTTAATTTTTAATTTTTTTAAATGTTTAACAATCACTGCCATAAAAGTGAGATTTTATCCCCCTCACACCTACTCCCCACTACCCCCCTCCCTCCCCACGACTGCATACAATTTTGTATAGGTTCTACATATACTTTCCTACTGAGTACATTTTCACTATAGTCATGCTATGTAGTCGGACTAAAATAAATGGAAGAAATCATATAACAAATCAAAACATGATACACAAAAACATACACATACACAAACATGATCTGCTACATTCTGCGAATGACTTCCATATTTCTTTCTCTGAGTGTGGAAGGCATTTTGCCTTAGAAAACCACCATTGGGATTTTTTTTTTTAAGAAGTTCTTGCGTTATTACGAAATTCCAAGTCTACCAGAAAAAACTCTCACACACATATGTAACATTTATTAATAATGGTGTTGATACTACAGTACTCTGTATTTTAAATTCCTAGGATCACAATATTTCAAAGCTGGAAATATCCTCAGAAAGCATCTTTCCCAAAATCCTTATTTGTAAGGGCACTAAAGTCAAGAAAAGGGCAATGAATTGTACAAGGTGACAAGATGGTTCTTTGGAAAACAAATCCAGAGCTGCCTTGTTCCATGACCATGTGACTACAAATATCCTAATGCTCTAAACCTCCATTTAAAATTTCCCTTCTTGGAAAATTCTGAAGCAGACATTAATGAAGAAAGTCAAGTCCAAAGGGGGACTGATTTACGATGTTAAATTAAACCTTTGACAGAGCTAAGGGAGAGCTAACCAGCTCTCCTGGTTCCTAACCTACCTTACTGAATGCTAACCCTGGCTCATTTGGTTATTGTTTTAGGACATTTTAAAGACAGAAAACAATGGATAGATGAATAGCAAGCTGGGTTAGAATATAATAATAACTCTTTACTTATGACTCTAGTACCGTAGGGCTGGGACCGTGGGTGAAGTTTAACGCTCAAGTGTTCTGATGTGGATAAGGTAAAGGTTTTCAAGGTATCAAAACAGTTCAGTTTCAAATACAGGACTAAAAAAGTCCTACAAAAGAACTCTGAGCAGATAGCTTGTTGCTGACTGCACATACAAAATGTGTACATATACATGTATTGTTGTTCAGTGGTGTCTGAACACTTCCAAGGACCACACTGTTCATGGGATTTTTTCTTGGCAAAGATACTGGAGTGGTTTGCTATTTCCTTCTCCAATAGATTAAGGCAAACAGAGAGACATTAAGTGACTTGCCCAGAGTCATACAGCTAGTAACCATCTGAGGTTGAATTTGAACTCAGGTCTTCCTGACACCAGGACCAGCACTCTATCCACTGAGCAATCTAGATGCCTCCAAGGGAGAGGTTAAGTGACTTGCCCAGGGTCACACAGCTAATGAGTATCTGAGGCTGAATTGGAATACACACATGTAATGTGTATGTATATACATATTATATGTCACAAAATTTTAGAAAAGGAAGCTAGGAGATTATTTTATTCAACTGAGGTGAAGCTGACTTGCCAGAAAACATGGTTAGACTCCATGATGCCTGGGAGAGCTTGAGGTCTTG
The DNA here is from genome assembly GCF_028372415.1 of Notamacropus eugenii. NCBI lineage: Eukaryota > Metazoa > Chordata > Mammalia > Diprotodontia > Macropodidae > Notamacropus > Notamacropus eugenii. Next base: position 132,670,353 of record NC_092872.1, on the reverse strand, counting down.
CGCTGATGATGAGAGCAAGGATAGCTGCAGTAACCATTGACAAGAGCTTTTGAGTAGTGAGGGCATGGGAGTTTGCATGTGGACCTCAGGCTATGTGAGTAACATTCTGCCATTCCACCCTGCAGAGTTCTGGGAAGAACACTGTGTTTAGTCAGATACAAGACTACAGTTTTATATGTATTTATGAATCAAATCCTAATGGGTTGAAGAGCCTTTTTTTTTTTTTTAACAAGATGACCAGTACTTGGTGTTGTGGAGAATGGACAAGTACAAAAAAGTGATAGTGTGGTTATCCAAAGAGGAAAGAAAAGGGTATCCTCTCTCTTGCAGTGACAATCTTTCAGATCAGTTTGTTCCTTGGTCTGGAACATCCTCCTCTTGTATTCTGCATATCCAAATTCAGATCCCTTCTTTCAAGGCCCAGAATCAGATATCATTGTGAAGTCTCCAACCCACGATGATTTACTTCTCCCAAATACTGATACTCACTTAGGTCACATGTGATAATGTAATGTGTGTGTGTGTGTGTGTGTGTGTGTGTAAAACCAACAACACAGCACTTTGTAAACTTCACAGCGTTTAAGTGTAGCGGGCCATTATTTAGTTCTGTTCCAAAATGGTTTCCCATGAGTTAGTTTTGTCTCAATCCAAGCTCGAGGGCCTGCCTCCTACTTCTTGGATCCTCCCAACATCAGCAGGTATCAGAATGGGCGCACAGCACATTAACTAGCATGGGTCTAACAGGAAGTTATCTATTCAGAACCGCTGTGGAAGTAATGGGCTGCAGCCATCACTCAATTTAGCCCTGGTTTGCTTCGTTCACCCTCTCTTGGAATACGAGCAGCCAAACAGAACCACTCAGGCATAGTGCTCTCCAGATAAAAACTTTATTTTACAATTTTATAAAGCAGCTTTACATTAAGCACAAACGATCCGTTTACTCTGTATAGAAACATAATACCTTTCCATCTGCAAAAAATCAAGTTTCGCTGTATATAAAACTAACATGTGCACATTGTGCTTGAACTGCAAAGTCTGTACAGCTTTACAAAGGACTACCCTTCACAAGGGCATCCAGTAAACACTTTATTGCATATTTAACACATGGTGTATAACCCACATGTACAACAAAGAAACAAGAAAAAAGAAAGACTAGAAGGTGGATGAAAATAGCAGCTTCCAGTGCACAGCTTTCCTACACTGGTCAAGAAAAGAAGACTGCCACGCTCACAGAGTTGTGCTTGTGTGTGCCACTGTTGCATATGCTCACATGCATCGTGTTTCTTAGATGAAACCTATATACAATACGCCTGATCCAAAGGTCACGTGGAACTTGCATCTCTCCACTCTTGGATGATTTGATTTTACATGTGAAATGCCAAGAGGGTTAGGTTCAAATCAAAGTCAACTAAAGGCAAAAGCCATACATACAAGAGTGCGTGCGCCTCCCCATCCCATCTCCTCCCCCCAGTACCCAGCCTACCCCCAGCCAAGCTCAGAATGAGAGTGCACGGGTCAAATGGCTTAAAGATAAGCAGCTCTCACTGACGGGATTCACAGGGACAATTTTAAATGTAAAGAACAGACAGTTAAGGGGGAACATAATAAAGTCGTCTCCATATGTTTTTCCCAACAATGGTGCCATAGGTTCAGGGAACTCTCTTTAGGACCAAGGAAATCATGCTGTTGCTTGCTGCAGAAGAGAATGTAAGGTCATTCCAACAGCACAGAAACACCAATGCCCTTCATTTCTGACATTTCCGGATGAAAATCACTGCATTTCTTTCCTGCACAGAAGACAGCCAAATTGTTAAGGCACTGATATTTGTCTCCAAAGCAGTACCATAACACTCTCATGAGTCCTTCTAATCTGAGCTCCTTTAGGGTGTGCAAACACATCTGGGAGAAGCCCGGACCATTCATATTTCTAGAACAGGCTTGCTATCACAATGAATCAAATAGGGGGAGGGTGGGGAGATTACACACAGACTTTCCAGACTCTGGCATTGAGAGAGAGGAAAAAAAAGCTCTGAGTCTGGAATTTTCAGACTGCAAAATTAAAAACTAATGGTTAAACACATCGATTGCTTCAAGTCTGCTTCTTCTCTCACCAGATTTATTTTATCTTAGTGCTGACATGCACCTTTTTAAAAATTTCATCTTCCTTTCTTGATCCACAAGTAAAAGAGATTTTGCAGATTAATATAGGGCATGTATTTGGTTTCTGATGACCATTTGGTATGAGTAGCTAAGTCATATTGTACTTGACAGGCTTTTTGCTTGGGAACTGGGGGCCTTATGTTAATAACTTAGAGAAATCACAGTATTGCTATAAGGCATTAATACAATGGCCTGCAACCAACTAGTTACTAATGGAATTAAGACAAACACCAGTGGCAAATTATACTCACCCTACCCCCACTGGCTCAATGACCTGATCAATGAATCTGAAGGCCTTTATCCAACCACATAATACCCATGTGGATATGAAGGGCTATGAAATCTGCCTACAAATAGAAGCAGCTTCTCTCGTCTAACTGCTGAAATAATTTTCTCTAACATTAGGAAAAGAAACATTTAATGTACATTACATCAATGGCTTAAAGTATGAAAAAAGCATGTGTCTTGAATTTAATGCTTACACTACATTGTTCCCCCTTTCAAGCATGTATGGGGGTGGGGAATGGTTATAACAATGGACATTGATTCAAAAAGCCCTTACAATGAATTACTCTGCAGAAAAGAAGCTACTCAGGCCTATTGGAAATTTAAGTCAAGTTTTTCTGCAGGCTATGAAAATTAGATCCTTTACAAATCTAGGCTGATGATAAACTTTCAAAAGAATGTGGTATCAAAATGAACAGAATTCTTAAATATAATCTGAAATAAGAATACAAAATTCCAAACCGTGACAAAAAAGAACCCAATGCTATGGCAGGGGGGAATTGAGTGATGATCAAACTCTCAACTGATTGGAGATCAAGTTTCACCAAAATGAATGGTAGCTTTGCAATTGTGCAGTCAACTATTTTCACTCTAATTTGTGCTTACAGAATGTAACTTTGAAGCCAGAAAACTGGCTTTATGTTTGTAATTTATACATTTCAAGAAAACCATAAGCTCAAAATATTTCTCCATATATACCAAATTTAACAAATGTTCCCCCCAAAATTATTCTGTAGAAAAGAAACATCTTTTAAAAAGATGCACACAGTCCACTATCTAGTTTACAAGTAAATAGACATTTACCTCATTACAGCACAAGATTTTTCTTTACTCTGCTTCCAACACACACATAAATAATTTCATTTTAAAAGAGGCCACATACTAAATTTTCAGGTAAGGGCTAGACAGAAGGACTATATGGCTATTTAACCATTTTCATAGAAGAAGAAAATGATGTTCCCCAAACTGAGTGTAAATTTTTTTTTAAGGCATATCTAATCAAACTGGGCTATAGCAAGGTAAAGGGAGTAGCCTTTATTTAGCCCTCATGTTAGAAATGTCACTTACCCTTCTTAACATCCACATCATGGAATGCAATTATTTTGGGTTACCTTTAAGGACCACTTCTTTAAAGTTATCCATAAAAACTTGGTATGTGACCTTTTAAAATGTGCCTTTGTTTTGCTACGAAAGAGTGACTGATCGTTCCTGTGGACAGCAGACGGCTGAAATGTGATTTTGGTCTCAAGCTTTAGTTGTGCTTTGCTCTGCTGCCTTTCAGGTAACTTTTCCACCTCTTGACGAACTCTCTGAAGATGGGAGACTCATCGATGGTGCTCAGCAGCTGGAGCTGGTTGATGTGTGTGGTGTGATAGTCCCAGCGGGCCAGGTTGGGAGCGATGCCGAGCATGAAGTGCCGGAGGTCGTAGATTGTGCCTGAGCCAGTGTCGTACAAGGGGAGCATGGCTTTCAGGGATTCCATGCCACGTTCGTACAGCAACTTTGCTTCTTTTCCTAGTTTTTCCCCTGCAGTTTCTTTTAAATCATACAGTCCAATTAAAGAATACATGAAGCCATTTAAAACAAACGAGCTAGGTGTGGTTGGATATTCTTCATACCAGTCATATTTATTCATGAAGACAGCTTTCACTCCATGTTGTTCTGACAAGAACTTATAAGGTGCCGTTGCCCGTAAAGCTGAGTCAAGGAATATGTGGTCCTTGGTTAACAGATAGGCCCTTACTAAGGTCGAAATAGCTTGGCCTTGGGCCATGGCAGAGTACCAGCCGGGCTCTAAAGATCTGAACCCTTCTCCTAACTTTCGTGTCACCATAATTGGCCAGCCACCTTTTTCATCCTGGTTTTTAACTAGCCAATGGCTTGCAGCAAAGAAAGCAGCCATGTGAGCCGTGGTAGAGATGGTGATATTGTCGAGGAATCCTTTCCCTTTTGCAATTAACTTCACTACTTTCTTAGGCATTATTTTGGTCTGCTTGACAGCTTTTGTGTTGGAGAGACCCACTCCTTTCCTCAGGTCAGTGACCAGGTCTCTAGTGACAGTGCTCCAACTAGTTCTGGGCCCAATGCCATAGTAAATGTCTCTTTCTTTAAAAGCAATCAGCTGAGTGTTTGAAACATAATGCACTGTGAAGAGTTGGTTTTTCTCTGTGGTCTCCAAAACCACAGACACACTCCCATTTGTCAGTAACTTCAGGTCAAAAGAAATAATGAAGTCTTTCGTGTTTCCAAGCTGTAGAGAGACGCCCTCACCGGTTTCTGTAGGGAGGACACACAAACATACATACCAAAAAAAGGCTGATTAGGAAAAACACTCTTAATTTCAACATTTTAGTGAAATTCTTCCTGAAAAAACTACACTGGAATAACACGGCCAGACAAGAGGCATATCTAACGGCTTCAAGGGTATTCAGTTTAACAAAGTGACACATCAAAATTAACATTTCAATTTGGACAGCGAATTGAAATTAACATTTCAATTTAGGTATCACTTCATTATTTCTTACTGCTAAACTGAGCGTAAAGAAATGATGAAATTAGTGAATTCAGAATAGCTTTTTTTAATATTAAAAAAACAAACCTCTCACCTTTCCCCTATCCCTTCCCCAAACTGTACTAGTCATATTTTGCTGCAGAGAATTAAAAACAAGTTGCTCAGGTGTTAGGCTAAACCTCTTCTATAACCCAATGCTGACTGATGAATGGTTTGTGTGTCCCTGGAGCAACGACAACCAGATATCTAACAGACATGTTATCATTTCTATTCTGCCTGAAATACAGCTTGAGAGAACCACGATTTCGCTGATGGGGACACTTTATTCATAGGTAGAGACTATAACCCTTTCACCCCTAGCGGTTCTGTGAATGGATCTGCCCAGAAACACTAATTACCCAGTCACTAATTTTCTGATGACAAACTGCTTTGAAGCCCAGCAGCACAGTTTGAGTTCGGCTGGTATGGATTTTGAGAACTAAGTGTCTTCTGATTTTATGGGATAAGTGGAGATTGGAATTGCTCCAAAGCTGTGCTTGCATCTTGCTAAGCTTAAGAACCAAGTTCAAGTTGCGTGGGTTCTGGTAGGGCAAAAGCAATTTTAGCCAGTTTAATGTCAGCAGAAGGTCTTTATAGTAACCAGCATTTCTATATCATACTCAATGTTACCTAAAATAACCTTTTAAAATCAAAGATTAAATTATACTTATTAGAATTCTAGTTCAATATAGTTTTATTATATTCTCATTCTTTGAAAATTGGTTTCCTTTATACATGTATGAATATATTACATAAAACAGATGATACCTACTCAGAAACAGCATCACATTTATTTTTAAAAAATATTGAGTAAACTTTCCTAACATGATGGATCAAATATTCCAATTAATGTAGTTATCACATATATACATGTACATGTGTATACAAACACACACATTAAGCGTCAATGGCTTACAAGTGCGCTGAGGGTTTTGGGACACAGCATACATATATAGGTGGTAACAAGATTAGTTGGAGTATTTGATCAACTGGGTCAGGAACCAAATGGGAGGCGCTTTTTGAGGAGGTGTCACCTGTTTTATTCCCAGTCCCAAAAGGGTACAAAGAAGACCCTGCTAATAGCACTCCTCTTCGGTATAAGCATACAGCCTGAGCAAGGGAGATAAATCAGGAAGAAGTCTGTTGGATGCAGCCCATGATGCCACTGTAGGCACAACTACAAAATCTAATGGACAGGAGAGGACCTTGGAAGGTCATCCCCTACAGACCTCACACCAGAACAAGAACCTGCTCTTACAAATACTCCGAAAGTGGTCTTCTGGCCTTTGACAAAACCTCCATGTGAGAGGGAAATCTACTTTTGGCCAACTCTCATTTTAAAGCAGTAAGTCTTCCCTCTTATCATGCCTAAATATGCTTCTTTCCCTTTTCCATGAGTTCTTCCTAGAATTCTGTTCTCTGGGTCCAAGTGGAATTCCTTGAAAATCTGTCACTCTTCCAAACCCTCTGTAACATGGCTTCCAATTTCACGATTCAACTGAAACTTCTCTCTCTAAAATTACCAATGATCTCTTAATGGACATTTGAAAAAAGTTTCCAACCTTCTTGACATCCCTGTGACACTGCTGATCGCCATCTCCTCCTAGATGCTGTTTTGTATCTAGGTTTTCACGACTGTTCCCTCCTGATTCTCCCTCTTACATGTCTGGTCACTCCTTAATTTCCTTTGCTTCATCTGGGTTACGTCCACTCAATGTAGGTGTCTCCTCAGTCCTAGGTCCTCTTTCTCTCTTCTCTCTGGACTGTTTCCCTTGGTTATCTCACAACTCCCATAGTTTCAATGATCTCTGTGCAGGTGATTTCTGCATTTATAGATCCAGCCCTAATGTCTCTCCTGGGACCTCGTCTTGTATTACTAACTGCCTTTTGGATATCCAAAACTGCATGTCCAATAGGTATCAAAATCAACAGGTCTAAAACAGAATTGGTCTTTTCCTCCAAGTCCTTTCCTTTTCAAAAGTTCCCTATTATTGACAAAGCACCTCCTCCCAGCCCCCCAGACTCCCAATCTCAGTGTCATCCTCAACTCTTTCCTTGGCTCCCACTCCACACGTCCAATCTGTCGCCAAATTTTGTCTTGCTGATCCTACTTCCATGGCAGCTGTCCTATGCATTTGTCCCCTGCTACCTAACACAGCTTTCATCCCTGAACAGGCCTTCATCATCTCGTGTCTGGACTTTGGCCTCCATCCTCCACTCATCTATGGAAGTGAATTTCCTATGGCACAATTGCAGAGCACATCACTGTCCGGATTCAGTAAACTCCAGTGGTTGTTATCTGCAGAGTCAAGTAGAAAAGCCTCTGTTTGGCTTCAAAAGCCCTTCACAACCCAGCCCCTTCTGGCTTTTCCAGACCCCTACAATCTATCTAAACCAGCCTCTTGTTCCTTGCATACAACAGTCTGTCTCCTGACTCCAAGTCTTTTCACTAGCAGCCCCTCAGTCCTGGGACAAACTATCCCTCCTTAATTCTTCCTGACTTCTCTGGCTTCCTTCAAGATTCAGCTCAAATCTCACCTTTGGCAAGAAATCTTTCCTGGTACTCTCTACTATTAGGGCCTCACCTCTCATCCCCTCTCACAATATATTTTTAATATGTACACAGTTGTCTGAATGCTGCTTTTTGCACTAGAACATGAGTTCCCTAAGGGTAGAGATGTGTCCCCAAAACTAAACATCCTGCTGGACACTTAGCAACTGCTTGATAGATTTTTGTAGACTGACAGACATTTAAAATGTAGATTCAGTTTGGGAATAATATTTCTGCTACATTTATTTTTCAGTTTAGGCTCTTTTCAATTGAAGGAGAGAGTGATCTTGTGATTTCAGGTGTCTGTTATGTTCTCTTATAATTCTGAATAAATTACATATTTCCAGCCACTGTGGGAATTTATATTCAGGCTTTTCAAAAGTGCTATATGACCTAGTGGTCATTTTTGTTTTATTCTGGAATGGTTTCAAGTCATATCAATTTTTTTACTAATTCATTTCTTCTTTGAAGAAATATTATTTTGTCCTTCACCTAGTTTTCCCCCAATAATTGCTAAAAATTGCATTTTTTTTTAACATACTGGATTTATTCAAATGTCACATGAAAGCATTTTCATTAATAAAGTCACTTATGAAACCAAATTAATTTTATGCAACATTTCCCTCTTTACTAAGACAGGCTCATTAATAAGGATGTAATGTATTTTTCTCCACTAATCAATATCCATTAGAATTAATGAGCCCATTACCTGAAAAAAACAATAAAGAAATTTTCACTAGCAACTTGGGTTTGCTTCTTTCTAAGGGAAAAGTTGTCAAGAACACCCTGTGTCTTTTTGGGAGATAAATATTCAGAAGAAAAAAGGTTATGGATTTCTTTTATAGTCTCTCTTCCTCTAGTGAGGTCAGAGTAATCTGCTGATTGTGAAGGCTCCAATACAAATCTGCTCACTGCAGTCTTAAGTAATGAACTGATGAGTCCTCACTACAGTCTAAATAATGGGCAACCTGTAATTTCATTCTAATTTCTAAAACATTTTTTTCCTGTGGTGCTTTATACTCTGGATAGCTTGCAACAAAAGCAGGCTTGGCTTGTGGAGAAGTTTTCTGGGTGATTTTTAAATCATTTGCTTTGGTTTGTCAGATTATCATTTGCATAATTTAGTAGGAGCATTTTTCTTTGGACTATGTCCTGCATTGAGTCTATTGAAAAAAAAAAAAAACTTTCTGGATTTCAATAAGAGGAGGTAAGAATAAATGTCCAGCAGCAACAAGAAACCACTTTGGAAAAGTTTTCAGAAAAGAAGTGACACCAAAGGGAGTATTTTCACCAAGCATAATGACATTGTTTAGACTAGAGAGTGGAGAACTTCCAGTCTCTCAGTCTAATTTTACCCATTCCTTGGTAGATCTTCTAAAATTGTCTCGCAGTCACATGGCAAGCAGGAGGCTGTGATGAGACCGGAAGATTGGCATTCAGGAGTCCAGTCTGCATGCTGTATCTACACTGAGCTACCGTTTAAGCTAAGCATTTCTGACTTGCCTTTCTGACAGTTTCATCTCTCAAAGAAGAGGAAGTAATGGGAGGATTGCTATTTTAGACTTAATTGTGACCAGCAAAGAAGACAAAACTGACTGTAACATCTTAAAATTCCTAACCACAGAAAAAAACCTTAGGCACAGTTTAATAGGAGCTCTGGACAAAAAAGTCCAGACAAAAGGTAAATGAAAACAAAAATGATGTATGCCTAAAAGAACAGTGTCTAAGGGCAACAAAACATGGGAAAAAGAAAAGAATGAAAGAAGAAATCAGGGGATGACCGATAACCAATGACAAAGCTGCCAAAGACTGTGGGACTGGAAGGGACAGAACAAAAATGGCTGTTCCTTAATTGATCCTCATGAGAAATATGAATTTGGGAAAGGAGTCCCCAGTTGCCCTTGATTAAATTCCAGTCACTAGGGACAGAAGATTTATATTCAAGGTCACTAAAAGAACTGGACCTTATGATTGGTGACCTAATGTCAGCCATCTTTGAAAGGTTGTAGAGACCGAAAGTGATACTGTAGAACTGGAAATGGACAAACGTCATCATTCATCGAAAAAGGAAGAGAATGGAATTTGCCTTACAAGCAGCATATTTGGCTTTAATTCTTGGCAAACTATAAGATCATGTATTAAAGGGATTCTCAATTAACATTTAGAAAAGGAAAAGCTCTCACAAAGAGCCAAAGAGTAAGTCATGACAGACTAACCTTATTTCTCTTTTTGACACTGATACTAGCCTCGTAGATCAGGAAAAGGTTATAGGTCTAGTTTACCTAGACTTTTTAGCAAAGCATTTGATGGAATTTCTCCTTCTATTCTTGTGGAAAGTATGGAGACAAGTGGACCAGACCACAGAAAAGTGGGAGCCTCAGAACTGGCTGAATGACCAGACTTCAAGAGCATCAAATCACTATTAAGCCTCTAACCTTATAAAAAACTGTCCAGTAGACTTTCTCAGAAATTTGTGCTTAACAGAAATCTGTGGATTGTTTAACATTTTTATCAATGATGTGTATAAAAAAGACATAGATGGTAGGCTTATCAGACTTACAAGTGACATAAAGTAGGAAAGGACAGCTGAAACTTTGCATGGTCAAGTCAAAGTTCAAAAAGATCTTGACAGGTAATAACACTGGGCTGAACCTAACAAGATTAAATTTAACAAGAATAAATGTAAAGTAGATTTAGTTTTTCAAAAAATCAACTTCATTACAAGATGGAAAAAGAAATGTCTAGAGAAAGGCTCATCTGTAGAAGATTTGGGGGTCTTAGTGGATAGGAACCTTAATGTCAGCAGTAGTTCAGCAGCGCATCTCAGAAAGTTAATGCAATCTTAGTGCTACATTAAGGAAGGCATAACGTCCAGCACTATGTACTCTGCCTTGGTCATACCAAATCCTGAATACTGTGTTTAGTTCTAGACACACTTTAGAGAGGGTACTGACAAAAATAATAATAGCTAATACTTTATTGTGCTTTAAGTATGCAAGACACTTTACATTTAATTTTGTTCTCACAACCACCTTATGAAGCAGTGCTATTATTATCCTCATTTTATAGATGAGGAAACGGAGACAGAAGTTAAATGGCTTGCCCAGCTTGCGCAGTTACTAAATGTCTGCGAGACCAGATTTGAACTCAGGTCTTCCTAATTCCAGATCCAGGGCCCTATCCACTGCATTACCCAGTTGAGTGAAGAAGAGACCTGTGACTGATGTCACAGAGTCAGGAACAAGAAAGTTTAGTCACAGATGGTGTATGTGGGATAAATGAGAGTGAGGAGTCAAGGATGACCATGAGATTGCAAACCTGAGTGCCTGACAGGTTGGTGATGCTCTCAACAGTGACAGAGAGGAATGATTTTTTTGGAGAAAGATGAGGTCTAGGTTTGGATATTCTGGAACTGAGATGCCTCCAGGAAATCCAGGTCAATATGGACAGTAGGCAGTTGGCGATACAGGAAGGGTGCTCAGGACACAAACTGGGGCTGAGCATATTGATCTAGGAATCATCAGAATAGAAATGGAAATTGAATTCGTAGTACCTGATGAGATTACCAAGTGATTGATAAGAGTATAGAAGGGAAAAAAAACCCAGGACTAGGAATTTAGCAAAGGAGAGCAGTAAGGGAGACAGGTGAACCTAGAGAATGCACTGTCAGGAAAACTCCTAGAAAAGAGTAGCAAGAAGAAAAGGTGATAGTAGCATATGCTGCTGATAGGTCAAGAAGGATGATGACTGAGAAAAGGCCATTGGATTTGGCAGATGAAATAACTGGTAACTTTGGAGAGAAGTTTCATTTGAATGATGAGCTTGGAAGCCACTTTAGAAGAGAGGGGGAGCAAAGGAAATAAAGGCACAGAATGTAGATGGCTTTTTCTAGTAGTCTAGGCAGGAAAGAAAGGAGAGATAAAGGAATATCTGTAGGCATCAGGGCAGCAGTCAGGTAGGGGGAGAAGAAAGATTAATGAGAGAGGGAGAATGACTGACTGAAGGGGCAGTCTGCTGAGGATGACCAGATGGACTGACATTACAGGGGCATGTAGAGAGGTTGGCCTTAGTAAGGAGTAGGGGCACTTCTTCATATCAGATGAGGCTGTGAAGAAGGAGAAAACTGGGGAAAGGAGCTTGAGATAAGGAGAAAGGGAGAAGAGGGACTTCACAATGAAAGGTCTAATTTTTTTTCAGCAAAGTATCATGCCAGGGTTGACTGCACATACATAATCCATGCTTGCCTTCTCAACAAGGGGGGAGTGGAAAGAGGGTGGGGGAGAATTTGGAACTCAAAATTTAAAAACAATGTCAAAAACTATTTTTTACATGTAATTCTAAAAAAAAAAAGATTAAAGATTAAAAAATGTGATGCAAGGTTGTTAGCTGAGGAGGTAATGGGTGAGGGGAGGGGAGGAGAATAAATTGTGAAGCTTGAAGAAGGATGAGAACGTTTGGAAAAGCTGCTATGGTAAGGGAGATACTGAATCGATCGGGGGGTGTAAAAGCACCCTCTTCTTGTACTGAAGGTCCGGGTGAGGTTATGTCACACAGATCTGCAGTGCGCCCAGTCAGCATGGTTCCATAACTTTTTCTAGCCCCTTTCGGCTATTCTGTGTTCATAGTGCAAAGTGTGAGGTTATGGATTTTGAACTTTTAAATGTAGCAGGAGGAGCATTAGAGAAATCTAGCACTTGAAGTCAGCTATAAAAATATAATATTAACATTACTAATTCATTCATGTCAACAACAGTTTTACACTCTACCTAAATAGTGTTATACTGTCTTTCTTTACAAAAAGTACTTGGAAAGAAGTGCTGTTAAAATGCTAGCTAGAAAAGGGTAGATTTGTAAATCAGATCATATTCTTTTATTGGCTTTTAATGGGAAATCTGGGGATATCTTCCCACTGAAAAAATTTTTTTGAAAAAAGTGAAATAAAAATAAGGAAAAACATTTTTTAAAAAACCCATAAGATCATTTTTTCTTTATTCCTAGTTTACTTATATTTAAAACAAGTGCAATCATCGTACTAAATGATTTCCAAAGTCTCTTGTAGTTCTCTCTCCCAGAAAAAATATTCTGTTTCATAAACCCCAATTTTTAAGCTGTTCCTTCTTAAGAAAATATCTTGTCTGATGCTTTTTGGGTGTTTACATACTTAATATTCCTGCTTGGAGATGTTAGTATCGGTTGGTGTATTTTGTTCAGTAACTTTCTTGAGTTCCTTATGGTAACAGTGAGGGGATTTGATATCATTACCACAAATTATGATAAATTAAGATTTTTCAGACTTTGAATGCTGAAGACAACTATATCATGAATGCGTTGGAAATACTGCAAATATAAACATCAAATAACTGCAGAAAGAAATAAAGAAGTAATCCAAGACAATAACCCTACATCAAATCCACATGAAAAGAATCATTTTTTTTTTTTTAGCTTTAACTGCTGTAAATCTTATCTTTAAGAGTAGAAAGCATTCTAACACAATAAGTAATTCACCTGGAGCAACAAACTGCTTAACGTTGGTTAGTCTAGACTTATCAGCCACACTGGCCATGAAGCAGCCCTTTGGCACGGTCCAGTCGTTAGGCTGACTGTGTCTGTCCTTGTCTTCTGCTGTTTCATAGACCTCAATGTGGGGGGGTTTCTCAGTCAGATTCTTGCTGTAATGACTTAAACCATATTGCGCAATCTGGATCGGGTAGAAATAGCCTTGAGGTCCCCACTGGGTAGACAGTGGTACACCTAGAAAATGGAGAAATAAAATGATAAATATGTCAAACCATATCCTACTTCTCACCGTTTTATTATGGTGTTGCCAATGTTCAATCAATGATTCTGATCAAGAAGAAAACCATGTTCTAAAAGAGCAAATTATGTTGTCTCTATAATTATTTAAACTATTTTCTCTGATATTTAGCTGTTGATAGCATCACAGCACTATACTTGTAAATTAACTGATCTTTTAAAGATTCATCACTTCTTCCTGCTATCCAGAGATGCTATGTTTTATATAACTCAGTTTCATACACTTAAAATTTTGTGCATGGAAGCAAATATCTAATTTTACCAAAAATACTCATCACAAGATTTTACACATGAAATTTTATTGGATGCCAAATATGGCAATCTAGTTACTCCCTCTTCTCTTACTGACGTCAAGACAACAGTTTAATAATTAAGCATTTCATCATTTGATGGTTAACATACTTGCTAAAAATGTTAGCCATGTTCAAGCAAGTTAAAGACTTGAATATTGTCAATTACTTCCAAAGACAAAGTGTGGCCTCTGCTCACAAGCACTTGCTTAAAAGGCTGTTAAATTTTTTTTAAATAATAAGGGCTTTTAAAACATATAAGGATGGGTAAGAAAATGCAGTATCTTAGCTATAATGTCCAGGTTGTGAATTAAACATTTAAATGAATATGCTGTGCATAAAATGAAATAATATGGTGTGCAGTTTGCACGTCAGTTATTTTTATTATTACTTTCACCATTATAACTCCTTAAAAACAAGATACACTGGTAAAAATGTGATATATGTATGCCCACCCATATGATATCATGCACCATACGTGATATCCATGAAGAGTTACTCTAAGAAGGGAGCTCTGAGGTATGAAATTTTTTGGACAGTATTAGCATAAAGCAGAAGTTAGTGACGAACAGTTCTCATTACTTAGTGATTAAACTTAGAAGTCAAATTCAGACTTGAAAGAAGAAGTAGAATGGACAAAAGAGGAATTAAAACAGCAAGGGACTATATAAGGTGTTTCACATTTCAGGTTCCTGCCCAACTTTCTCTGACAGTCCTGGGTCCATTTTCTGCTAATGAAGGGAGGAAAAAAAATGGGACCAATACTATGCTGTACCTCTTCCCATTCTAAGTTACCAAGGGGAAAAAAAGGAGCCTAAATAGCATATAAAGGCTGACTCCTCTGCCTTTATAGGAGACTGTTCTTTGTGAATATCAGACCTTAAAGAAACAGAGAGATACCTCTCGCCTGGGGCTCTAACGGTAAGTCACTCGTGGCAGTAGAACTGGCTGGGGACTCGGAAGGCTGTGAATTTCAGTGTCACTTCCAAGATAAACTTTAGTTTTAAGGAAATTAGTAATGAATCATAATATGCAAATCCAGACACAGGCCTAATATGTCTATGATCTGGTAGCTTCAAGCTGACTTCTGTTTTCTTGCTTCCAAAACAGATTTTTCTCAAAGTTCGGTTGAAGTTCTGTTGAATGTCTGTACCATAATTACAATGTGATTTTATATAAACTCATTAAAGACTAGCTGCATACTCTTCTCCTCATTACTTGAGCCTCCGTTTCCTCATCTGTAAAACAGGAGTAATGTACTACCTACTTAAGAAGACCATTGTGAAGAAAGCGTCCTGTAAATCTTAAGGCACTAGATACATGTGAATTACCATCATCACCATTACACTGCATGGAGGTCCGGGTTCTCCACCGTACAAATCTGCAGTGATGAACAGCTGGAATCAATGACCCTGGAACGAGCTAATGTGCCATCTAGTGGCAGCCTACTCAAGTTCTACATGGGTTGGTACTGGTCTTCTCATGGGGACGAGAATGTTTTCGAAACCTGTAAGAGCTTTATATTTTATTGCCTATTTCCTACAATACATTTAGAACACAAAGAGATCTTGGAGATCATCTACTCTACCTTCATTTAAAGATTAGGAAACTGAGGTCTTCACTGCGCCATTTTAAAGGTAACGGCTCATTAGGAGTTGAAAGTTTGTTTCAATATCTTTTGGCTGAATAATCTGATAAGGTAAATGTGAAACACTAAAGAAACATAAGAAAACCAAAAAAGTTCCCCAACCTTTTGGTTACCAAAAGGATTTCAAATGTTCCTTCAATTTAGTTAATAAATTGGGTCTGAAAAATAATTTTGGAACTTCACAAATCCTCAATGAAAAGATTTACCTCTGAGTGACTGCCTCGTTCTGTTGATTAATACAGAAAGCTTGGGTGCTTCTGCACAGAATAACTTATCTACATAAAAGTGATCAATAAGCACAATTTCAGAGGCCGAGAAAGCAAACCTTTCTCTATAATCCTGTGGTAAAAAGAGAATAAGAAATTCTATGTCTGTCACTATTTTAAAACTGCTGATTAAGCAATGCTCAGTCCGTGCCAGGTGCTCATACTTAAGGCTTGGTCCTTCTTTTCAAGGAGGCTCACAAGCTAGCTGGACACAACAGAACCATGAAATGATAGTGGACAACATAAGGCAGTGTCTAAGTATGTGATATAACTTGATAGTTCAGAAGAAATGGAACAGGACAGAAAAGTGAGCAAAGAGTTAACAGGAGGAGAATGGACTTGATCGAGGCTTTGAAGGTTGCGCTGGTTTGGTTAGACAGATAAAAACAGAAAGGTCACCCCATGTTTATGAGGGGCCCAGTCTGACTATTTCAGGAATGATGTGCATGAGTTCTAGTAAATTGAACGTCCAGGGAAATGAAGGCCAGGTCATGGGGGTCTTGAAGGGCAGCAGAAAGTTACCTTTGATGCAGTAGACAATGTGGGAAACCATAGAAAGTTTTTGAAGAGGTGAATGACACAATCAAAATGGTGCTAAAGAAAAATTAGTTCAGAAATAATACCTGGCAATTTTTAAAATAAAAAAAAAATAGTATTCATACAATGGAGTACTTGATTTTTATAAACGTACTCAAATTAAGAAGTTAATATGTGGATGTTTAGTCCATGGCTCATCACATTTTTAAGGTAAGGAATATTAAAATATTTCAGAAATCAGTGGCAGTACTAAGTCTGGAGCTCCAAGCCCGGCAATCTCCAACCCCTTAAATAAGGATCAGTAGTAAGTGTGGACCACGGAATTGTCAATGACTTAAGAGACATCTTCAACTGCATCAGTTACATCATCAATTATGTTATCTCTTTGGATCATTTGAGAAATAATTAAATAACTGGATACTTTATACTGTGTAATCTAAGACGTAAAATTTAATCTGAAAAATTCAGTAGGCATTTATTAAGTGTATCCAGGTACTACATTAAATCATTTGCAAATACAATCTCATTTTATCCTCACAAAAACACAGGAAATAGGGTTAATCATATGAAGTGGCTCTCATTCTACTTTTTTTTAAGGAATCACTACTAAAAGCCAATATGTTTTAAATAGAATTATTCAACTTTTATCAAGTTTTTCATTCATACTATTCTAATAATAATCTAATTATTGATTTTAGGGATGCAGTTTAGTCAAAATAATGGAGCTCTTCTATTCTTGTCCTTTTATTTATTTGACACTGTTGGGAAACGATCTATTTCACTTAAGTGAATTTCCCAGTTACCTAAAGTTGTCTAAACTCTTCTTACTGGTCACAGCCTTCCTTAACACCAGTAACTGACCTAGAAACAAATGCAAAGCTAGGATATGCAAAAGTCTGCTTTAAGAACAATGGGATGGTAACTGCAGTGTGCTGCAAATGGGATGGTACGCAGGTGTGCTCAGAGATACTGCTGTTGCAACTAAAGAAAAAGCCATCCAAAGTGTGAAGGGGGAGGAACAAAAAACACAGCTCTGGGGCGTCGAGACAAATAACAAATCATCCGCATGCTGTCCCCGTATAGAGAGGGGAGGGAGGCAAGATGAACAGAGATGCCTCTTGGAGATCAAGGCCTGGTCACAGATAGCTTCTCACTATCTGATCTGAGTTCTACACAATGGGCCAAATGCCGTTACCATAGGGTTGGACTACAACATGTCAATGACGCCTGGAAAATGCGACAACAACGTTTAGGGAGATATTTACGTCTGTAACCGCTTAGAATAGATTGAACAAAATTTAACATTTTCCAATGATTCACAGTCATTATTGATCAATTTCCATGCTATGCTACAAAGCTGTACTTACAATGCTCAGATATGCAGTGATGTGATCCTGACACCAAATAGATCACCAGGCTTTTAGAGTCACTGCACCTGCTTTTAAAAAATAATTTTCCTTGCTTCTAGGTTACAAGGTGCCACTCCCTGCTGCTGGCCATGTGCCTAGCTTTAAAGATCAGTCTTACCTCCTTCTAATAAACTCTAATTCTTCGGTGGAATAGGAAATTGGGTAAGCAACTTTCTTAGACACTGTGCCTAAAATCTGTACCAGGAGGCTCTGGGTGAATGCTTAAGTAGCTTTTTTATGAACCAAGTATATAAGCACTGTCTATTCTTGATACTTAGAGGTTTTTTTTAAAAGTTCTTTCTGGATTTTCCGCTATTATCCAAAGGGTCAAGGTAGCTGGATAAGTGATTTCAGATGTGAGATGTGATTGTTGCAGTGTTCTGTGGAGCTGAAAGGGAAGTTTGTGTAAATGAAAATAACTTTTAATTACCAGAGGGAAGGGGAAAGAAAGAAAAAGGAAGGAAAGAGGGAAGAAATGAGAGAAGGAAGAAAGAAAGGAGGGAGGAAAGAAGGGAAAAACGGTTCCTATTTTGCCAGGCACTGTCTGTACTGGGTTCATAACAATGAGATGGAAAGGCCCTTATAAACTTTATCTAAATCTCTCATTTTACAGGACACTAAGGCTCAGGGACTCCCTCACTGCTACAGAAGGATAAATGGCAGAGCTGAGATCTGAATTCAGATCTTTAACTCTTAGTCAGATGCCCTCCCTTTCTATCACATCGTGCTGCCTCTTTCCCAAAGCCCTGCAATGAGCCAGAGTTTAGATTTGAGCTGAAAAGCAATGGCGCCTTTCCGGGGGCTGTCAAACAGGGGAATGCCGTAATGAAAGTGGTATTTTAGAAATATTCATCTGGCAAGGATATGCAGAAATGGGAAAGACTGGATCCAGGGAGGTCAGTTAGAAATAATATAGTACTTCAAAATTTACAAAGCACTTTATATACATTATTCCATTTAAAGCTTTACAAGAACCCTGTGAGATAGGCACTAAATGTTTATGATAGCTATTTTCCAGATGTGGAAAAAGGCTCACAGAGGTTTGCTGGCTTAATTTTGTAGTCACAAATTTATCAGGAAGCAACTACAATAATTCAAGCACAAAGGAATGGGGGTCCAAGCTGGGGATTTTTAACAGCTTTTTTATGTCCTGACTTCAGGGAGTAACAAGACGGTTCTTGACCAAAAAAATGTCTATCACCCTCTCCCACTTTGGCAGTCTGGTAACGCCTATGCTATGGGCCCCTTCTTAGAATGTCTCTTAAATGTGTAACATAAAATATACAGGATTATAGTGAAATATAGTTACCAAAATGTAAGAAAACTCAAATTCCCAAGTCCTAGGTGAAGAATACCAGGTCTAAGCTAAATTTGTGGGAGTAAAAATGGAAAGGAGGGCACAAGTCTCAGGACACATTATGAAAGACTTAAGAGCACTTGGTATTGGCAAAGCTAGCACACAGCAGCCTATCTTGGAGTCAGATCTTGTGTCTGACAAATACTAGCTCTATGACCATGGGCAAGTCACTTAACATCTCATTAACCCAACCAGCTTAGAAACCTAAGTTGCAGCAGTTGCCTCCAACAGAGACGTGGGGTTTTTATGCTAGGAGATGTTCATATTGGATGAAAACACTAGTTTAGGGGAAAAAAATAGCATTTGGTAACTAAGAAATTCTCCATGAAGTAAGAATGAAGTGGAAAATGATCTTAAAAGCTTTAAGCCTATGGCTGGGAAGAGCAGGGGACACTGTTGACCAAAACGAGGGAAAGTGGCAAGGATAGTCCTAGTTGTTAAGGGAAGATTATATAGTTCAATTTCTGACATTTGCTGTGGTGGTGGGGGATGTGTGACCAGAGATATCTTCTTAGTGGAGGATGGGAATACTGGACTGAAGCTGAAGTAGGAGATCAGGGCTGGTTGACAGAGACAGAATTACTTCTTTGATTTTTAGCTGAATTCATACTTGTTCAGGTCAACTAGAGCACTGTAACTGTGGTATTTTCTGCCAAATATCAAAAGTTCCTTTCTCTCTGACCTGCCTTCTCCCCCACTGCCTACCCACCAACATTTTCACAACCTCCAGTAGTACTCCTAATGCCTCCTGCCCCTTCTAATCAAAGTGGAAACCTATCCTTTTTTTCCCCATCATGCCAAGGGCCTACATTAGTTTCTCAAGATGACACCAACCCAATTTGATAAACAAACCCTATATTTTAACAGTGGCCTTCTGGAAACATAACACCTAAACTCAAGAAAGTAATTTATACACTGTGAACTTCAGGCACCTGTGGTAGGGTAACAGACACTTTTTAGTCACAGAGGGCCTTGCTATGCCCCGAAATCTTATCATGTAGATGGCTATCTTGAGTTCTATCCTGACCTGAGGGAAGAGTGTTTTTTCTCTGCAAGTATGACTGTTGAAAAGACAAGTCCTTTAATTCCTGTTAAATTACAACTTGCAGTTTCATATCTTCCAAAAAAGTCGGGTAAGAGTTGGGCATAGTGACACTAACCTTCAACACCACTTATGCACTTGACTCTGTCTCGGACTTCCACGTTATAGCCTTCAAAGGACATAAACACTCCATCAGGGTGATAAGGTGCTCTCTGTGCATAGACTTTGGAATAACTATGAGAGAACTCAAACCGATCGTAGCCATCGTACTGGACCATCTTCCCATAAACCTCAAAATACTTCTCTACCCAAGTGAAGGGGAGGAAGATCTCATTTCCTTCTCGCCTTCCTTTAATTGTGTGTTCATCATTGATCAGACAGTCAATTTCTTCATATTTGAGTCCCAGAATTTTGTTTCCATGACTGTTGAACCCTCCCACTACAGGGGGGGCTTTCTGCTGCTCCTGGGGAGACGCTTCCTCTGGCTGCTGTCTGGCCACATGGTTCACACTGTCGTCACTCTCAGAGGCAGCTGCTCTTTTTTCTAATCCATCGACTCTTAGACCATTATTCCAGGTTCGTGGAAACTGAACAGCCTTATCACTGGAACACTTATTCCACAGCAGGACTGTGACCAGAGTGAAGAGCGCACAGATGACAATCAAAGTCTTGTAGCTGACCCGAGCTGCCAAGCAACGCATATTCAGACCATACCTAACAGCAAGGAGAAAAACAAAGAGTTCATAAACAGTGACTACTGTAGACAATATGATCAGATTTATGACTATCAGACAACTTCACAATGCTATGCACCTCCTGACGGAGAAGTGCCAGACTCTAGAGGCAGAACGAGATAAAGCTTTCTGGACATGGCCGATGTAGGTGTATTTGTTGCAAGAGTTTTGCTTTCCCCCCTTATTCTGCTGCCCTCCTGTGGGGGAAGAAAAAGGAAATACATGTTAACTGAAATAAAAAAAAAGATCATTAGACATCAGTATGGGGAAAGTGATGGGAAATCACATCCAGATTCCTTTCTTGTGAACTTCTCCATAGATCAAAACCATCTCAAAGTCATGGAAGAAAGGAACTTGGACTGGAAAGTCTGGTCGTGGCTCTGCCAGCAATTAGCCATGTCACCTTGAGCGAATCAAACTCTCTCTGTAAAATCACAGGCTGAATTAGGTGATCGTTCAGATCCTTGCTGAAATAAAGCTCTATGATACTAAGGAACGCTTTCTTAGCTCTCGCTCCTACTTAAATCAAGCATAGCAGGAAGCAGGGAGAGGAAGAGGGAAGAGATTAAACTCATTTCTCTGACTTGGAGGAAAGCAAAAGCGTTCCCTATTGCGAAAAGCTAAGATAATCAATTAACAAGAACTTAGTAGGTGTCAAAGGGCAACTTGTAAGGCAAACTGGATAGAATGCCAGGCCCTGGCATCAAGAGCACCTGGGTTCAAATCCAGCCTAAGGTACTTACTAACTGTAATTCTGGGCAAGTCACTTAACCCTGTTTGCCTCAGTTTCTCATTTGTAAAATAAGTTGGAGAAGGAAATGTCAAACCAGTCCAGTATTTTCACCAAGAAAACCCCAAATGGTGTCATGAAGAGTCAGACACGACTCAACAACAACATTGGGTGCCCACTACATCCCAGGCACTGTATTAAATGTGGGTAACATAGATGCTTTCCCTTAAGGAACTTCATATGGGAATACTTAGTGTTCTCAGCATGTTGTTGAATCATGCAAATAAACTTTCTAGAATTCGTAATGGATGCATGTCTTTTTATATCAAAGAATAAAACAGCCAGGCAACTTGGAAAATGCTCATGTGCCATGGTCCATCTAGTGTATTGTATATATTCTACTGGTATGTTACTATTCTGAACACATCTTTGTCCTCTAAACTCCTGGGGAAAATCAGTCAAGATGTTGGAATAGGAGGAAGCAGTATAGCCCCCAAAAGACTATACCAAAGACCTAAGGCCGTCAGACAGCCAAGTGACTAGGAAACCTAAGGAGAAACCACAGTGGGGCATCTTTTGAGCCCCAAAGCACAAATATGACCTATAGGCAAGTGAACAGAGCAG
The DNA here is from genome assembly GCF_028372415.1 of Notamacropus eugenii. Taxonomy (NCBI): domain Eukaryota; kingdom Metazoa; phylum Chordata; class Mammalia; order Diprotodontia; family Macropodidae; genus Notamacropus; species Notamacropus eugenii. The sequence goes on along the minus strand of NC_092872.1, from coordinate 132,648,355 downwards.
GGACTCTAACACATGGGTGGGCTGGGACCTTGGTCTCAACCCTGTGGGGCTCAGAACGGTGGGTGGAGGGAGGGCGGAGAGAGGCCTGGCTGAAGGGCTGCTGGTTGCCCAGAGTGAAATGTTGAATCTAATCCTTGCTCTAAGACACAAGTAGGCCAGGAGCACAGTTTGTGATCCTGCTGAGCCTTTCGGCTCTTTGACAGAGGCTAGAGCTAATCACTCTTTACCAGAGAACAACCCAGAGGCAAGCCTGCAACTGTGTGGTGTAGACTCAAACCAGGGTCTGGAAAGCCTAGGAGGGCAGCAATCAAACTGGGCCCTTGATCTAACTGCATAGAATCTGATGAAAGTCTGTATCCTTCTAGCTCACCAGTCTTGTGATTCTTAGAAGGCAAAGCACTCATTAATATGTAAAGAAAAGATAAGATAGGTCAGGCTCATAGAAGGCTACAACAGTCTCACCAGAAATGCGCAGACCCTGGTTTTTACACAATTCCCAATCCAGGGAGAAAGGCTGGACAAAAAAAAAGATAAAGAGCAACTTTGAAGCTAGGGATGCCCAATATAAAAACACAAAATGAGAGAATAACGCCAAAATATCTACAAGTAAGCTAAAATTCCTCTTCTAAATTATGTGATTATTTTGCTTTTTAAAAGTTCTTTCTACAATATATATTCTTGAAACATTTTCATAAGATTTTTCCCATTTATATTTGGTGATCTTGGGGGATTTATAAAGAAAACAGTATCTGCAAAGTTAAAAAAACAAAAAAACTTCTAAAAAAGATATTTAAAAGATTTATCCCTCTACAGAAAAAAAAGTCAATTAAAATAATCATCGTAATCCAAACATTTTTAGGTGGCTACTCTGTGCTAAGCACTGTGCTAGGGATCGCGGGACACAAAGAGTCCCTTTTCTCTAATGAAGCTTACAACCCAGCATAGGAATGCAACATACAGAAATCACTAAAACACAAAGTAGAGTCTAATAAGCACACTAGAGGAAAGTATATGTAAAGCAGTTTTTGAGCATCAAGTGAGAAAAGATTCCTTATGACTAGGATTAAGAAGGGGGGGGTCTTATGAACAGTAACGTTTGAGCTGGTTCTTGAATGATGGATATGATTTTAACACTTAGAAGGACAGGTAAGAGGAAGGGAGGCAATCGGGGTATGGACAGAGGTTTAGAACCAGAACAGTATGGGGAGGGACCCTAGCGATGGTGAGGAGTCTGGACTGGCTGAAGCATTAAACTATATAGAAAGAAACAGTGTGAGATCAGGTTGGAAAGGAGAGATGATGCCAGATTCAGAGGGTCTTGAATAAAGCTAAGGGGCATGGACTTGAGTTAGATGGGCATTAGAGAGCTACTGAAATCACTAAGAGATTTGCTTCATTTAGCTCTAGAAAGCAGCACTAATGGGTTCTACTTAATTGGGTGAAAATTACAAGTTGGAAGACTATGATTCAATACAAGAAAGAACCTTGTTAGATTCTCCATCTCTAAAAGTCTTTAAACAGAGACTGAAAGGTCACCTCTAAGGGACACAAAGATCAACCCTTTATAAGATGGAGATAGAAAGGTTCAAATGAAATCTCTAAAAATACCAAAAACATTAAGAAAATGTGCAAAATGAAACAGTCTTGCTTAATATACGTCTTTTCTGAATCTGTTTCAGGAATGGGACTCTTGAGTTTTCTTCTAACTCTGAGTCTATGGAGGGTTTTGAGCAATAGTGACATAAAGTCTGTATATAAAGAAAAAAAATTTGACAGCAGAGTGGAAGGTTAGAAGGTAGAGAGGCAGGAAGGCCAACGAAGGTCAGAATGAAAGTCAAGACTCGCACTGACAAGGCGGCAAAGGAAGAGGAAGGCTCATCATGATCATCGGCTGCCAACAGTCAGAAGCTGCACTTTACTGAACAGAACAACATAGAAGTGTGTACACTGTAAAGGTATTTAGAGTTCAGTTAACCTGGCTAACTTCATTAATTAAGTATAAAACTGGTGACCTTTATAAGGGGATGATTTCCACACCTGTGTTTTAGCTTATTCCTTCATTCATGTATTCATAAGCATGAATCTCATCCAATCACTCTGTGCATGTATGTGTGTTGGGAGGGTCAGGGAAGATTTTGTTCCAATATCCAAAGTTGTCCCAGGTCTTAGGTAACATTAAGATTTAGTGAGATGACTAAAATACGGAAAAGAAAAGATACACTTTATCTGAAGAGATTAAAGGGGACTAGTGCTAGCCTTGAATAAACAGCACTTTAAGGATTTTCCCTAGGTCTAAGTGAGAGGATAGCAAACCATCAGAAGTGGGAAGAGAAAAATTCCATCAGCTTTAAAAGAACTGATTTAGCCCAATTCTCATGACTCTGCTTTGTTTAACCCTTCTTTTCAGAATGACTACCTTATTTCTCAGCCTGTCTGAAAAGTGGCCAAGATTGACCAACGTCTATACATGGATCTTGAGTTCTGGGACACGCATTACATTTACTTATCTGTATACATGCTGTTTCCCAACAACAGGATATAAGCTTTTTGAGGGCAAGAACTATTTTAATTTTGACTCTGTACCTACAGCACAGTGCCTCATACAAAGCATACTTAATACTTAGACTTAAATTTTGTAAGAAAAAAAAAAAAAGAAAAAACCTGCAAAAAAATTTTGTAAAAAAAATTGTAAAGATTATCCAGAAAAACTGTGGTTTTCATTTTGTAAATGTGATGATCCTAAAACAATTACTGTATCATTTATTTAATCCAAAAAGTTTTTATTAAGTGCCTATGTGCCAGGCACTGTGCCAGGTTCTAGAAATACTAAGACAAAAAGGAAAATAGTCCCAAAATAGCCTCTTCCCTTAAATTTCTTATTTCTCACCTGAAAAAAAACAACACAACCCATGGGGCAGAAAAATAAATGGGCACAAGGGAAAGCAGACACAAAATTACTGGGTGGACAACCATAACCATAATCTGAGGGGAACAGAAAAAGTTCATAGAGGAGTACAGGATCAGTTTTTGAGCTGACTGTGACTTTAGAGGTCATCTAGTTCAGTCCCCTAATTTTATAGATGAGGAAACTGAGGTGTAGAGAAGGAAAGTGAATGACTTGCCCAAAGTTACAAATAAAAGGCAGAACTGGCATTCAGAACCCAAGCCTGCAATTCCAAATCTAGCCCTTTCTTTTTTATTCTTTGTTGCAAGGAATGACTTTAATGGAAAGTGGGAATATTTCTGAAAATAAGGATGATGAAAAAAGAAAAGATCAATTTGAACTTTCTATTAATAACTTCTTTAAATGTCTTAAATACATGCAAATGTAACATTTATTATTTTCTCCACTTCCTAAAATCCTTTATTGAATTGAAATCCCCTATGGAAAACTTACTGAAAGACATGAATAAAAATCACAGGATGAGGGGTAAATGTGATCTGCTCCCATATCCAAGAGATACACTGAAATATTCATTATCTAAAGTCAAACAATCATAGATATTTGAAGGGATCCTTGCAGGTCTGCCAGTTCAACCAGCACATCTTCTACAACATTCCCAACAGCTCATCCACAGCCTTTGTCTAAATATTACTGTTTGGTTGATTTCAGTTATGTCCAATTCTTCATGACCCCTTTTGGGACTTGCTTGGGAAAAATACTGGAGTGGTTTGCATTTTCTTCTCCAGCTCATTTTACAGATGAGGAAACTGAGGCAAACAGATTAAATGACTTGCCCAGGGTCACATAGCTAGTAAGTGTCAGAAGTCGAATGTGAACTCAGGTCGTACTGACTCCAGGCCTCTATCTACTTCTCCCCCTAGCTGCCCCAAAATACAACCTGTAGCAGGAAATTAATTCTACCTACAGGGATATATAGCCCAAGCCATGTTTTTGGTTTAATTTCAAGGAAGTGCTTCTTTTTATTTTTTTTTGATTTTAAAATTTAATTTATTTTAGGTTTACAGCATTCAGTTCCACAAGTTTTTGAGTTTTAAATTTTCTCCCCTCCTCCCCAAGGAGAATCTATTATAGGCTCTACATATACATTCCTATTAAACATTTTTCACACTAGCCAAGCTGTAAAGGCCCAATGGAATGTATGGAATGTATAACCAATGGAAACACGAGAAAGAAGAAGCAAAACCAAACAAAAGTGAGAGAGTGCAAACATTCTGCTTCCATCTGCATTCAGACTCTGATTCTTTCTCTGGATGTGGACGGCATTTTCTATCATGAGCCTTTTGGAGCTGTCTTAGAACAACTTAGAACACTGCTGACGAGCCAAATCTATCAGTCAGGTGTAACACAAGGGGCTGTCACTGTGCACAATGCTCTCCTGGTTTTGCTCCCCTCACTTTGTATCAGTTTGCGTAAGTCTTTCCTCCACCTGTTCATCATTTCTTTCAGCACAATAGTATTCCATTATATTCATAAATTACAACTTGTTCAGCCATTCCCCATTGATGTGCAGCCCCTCAATTTCCAATTCTTTGCCATCATAAAAAGAGCTGCTGTACATGTTTTTGTACATGTAGGTCCTTTTCCCATTTGTATGATCTCCTTGGGATACAGAAGTGGTATTGCTGGGTCAAAGGGTATGCACATTTTTATAGCCCTTTGGGCATAGTTCCAAATTGTTCTCCAAAATGGTTGGATCAGTATACAATTCCACCAATAATGTAGCAGTGTTACAATTTTCTGACATCTTCTCCAACATTTATAATTTTCCTGTTTTGTCTGATAGGTGTGATATGGTACTTATGAGTTGTTTTGATTTTCTCTAATCAATAGCGATTTAGAGCATTTTTTCATATGACTATAGAGATCTTTAATTTCTTCCTCTGAAAACTGCCTGTTCATATCCTTTGACCATTTATCAGCTGGGGAATGACTTGTATTCTTATAAATTTGACTCAGTTTTCCATATTTTTTAAAAATGAGGCCTTTATTGGAGACACTGGTTGCAAAAATTCTTCCCTAATTTTTTGCTTCCGTCCTAATTGTGGTTACATTGGCTTTGTTAGTACAAAAAACTTCTCAATTTAATGTAATCAAAATTATCCATTTTGCATTTTATAGTGTTCTCTATCTCTTGCTTGGTCATAAATTCTTCCATTCTCCATAAATATGAAAGGTAAACTATTCCTTGCTCTCCCAGTCTGCTTATAGTATCAGCCTTTTTATATAAATTGTGTACCCTTTAGGACTTTATTTTGGTATATGGTTTACAATACTGGTCTATGCCCAGTTTCTGCCATACCATTTTCCAGTTTAAGGAGGTGTTTCTTGATAATGAATTTTGAAGCCTGCTTAAAACTATTCATCACACAACCATAGAATTTTAGAACTGAAAGGAAATCTTATTGAGACCAGCACGCCAACATTACAAATGAAAAAAAATAAAGGTCCAAATAAGACTGAGGAAAGTTCCCTTTGATTTTGCCTTTGTGCACCTCTAGAAATCAGTACACATGGGGTGCTTAAATGCTTGTTCACCTAAACTGAAGAAACCAAGGTCAACAGCGACAATTTCCAAATGGCAGTATTTGTGGTAACTGAGGAAATCCTCATACTGATTTTATGGGATAACTTATCGTCAGAATTGATGAACTTATGGTACCCCTGCTGTCAGAATGAAAAGCCCTACTCAAAGGATTTGACTATGACCAAGAGAAATTTTCTGTAAAGGATTTTTTTTTCTGTAGCCTGATATTTGTAAGTGAGATTCTAACATTACTTAAAATATTCTCAGTCAAGGTTACTTTCACAAACCTCTACTGGAATCCATGAATTATATCTCACTGATTTTATGTTTCTATGCTAAAGCACCATCTGGGCATCTCAAACTGGACTTTAAGGTGGCACATACTCTATTTTCCAAGGCCCAGCTTGCCACAAGCTTTTAGGGAATGAGTTTCTATGTAATTGCATTTCATGCAAATGTTAACAAAATAATAAATCCAATTTCCTAAATCAGCAGATAATTTTATATGATTATGCTTTTACAATGACCTCAACAAATACACTTTACTAGTTTTATATGCAGGAAGTATTATTTTCAACTCACTTTGGTCCAAACAATAAAAATACATTTTTGTGAAACCATCTAGAGTGAGAACATTATCAGGATAGTCCTATATCTAGATGACAAATCATCAAGAATGATTAAATATTATCCTTTATAGATAAAAGGCCCCAGATATAAATTCATTTCTCAATTTAAAGGCCAAGGATCCCTGGGTACTTTTATCATAAGTAAAATTTATAAGAGAATTAAATCCTAGGAGGTTATAGGTGTTAACATAACTCCAACATTTTGAAATGGCAAAATTCTTATTCTTTGCTCATAAGTAATCCTAATAGTAGTGTGGCACAAGAGCGGATCATTTACTTTTTCTGTCCATTATTTACCATCTACTTTACCATTATCTGCTTAATAATTTTCATACTAACCATTATAGAAAATTAAGACAATCTCTCCTCAAGATGTCAGGACAGAACAAGATTAGTTCTCTGACAACCATTCCAGGAAAAAATTTAAAAAAGAAAAAAAAAAGGATAAAGAGAAAAAATTCATTTTCCCCCAAATGATCAAGAAAATCAATGAAAAAATGACAGTGAATACATTTTGCCAGTCTAGCTCTGTACAAAGAAATAAGAAGTCTGAAGACATCAGGAAAGGGTCTCCATAGAAAAGCCCAATCTACTGAGCACTCCCAAAAGCCTTCCAGCTTAGAAAACAAGGGAAATCAGGGAAACTAGAGCCTGAAACTATGTGATCAGTCAAATGCAGCCCAGAGTCTAGCCTAGGATACCTGGAGCCTGCAGGTTTAAAAAAAGAAAGAGAAAAAGGAGAAATTACAACAAATGAAGAAAAATAAAGGAAATTATTGTAAATTATATGTCAACAAAACTAAAATTCTGAATGAAATTAGTGGATGTCAAAAAATAATAAACTACTTGGTTTTATGGAACAGGAAATAGGAATTAAAATATCTCAATCTCAGAAAAATAAACTGAACAAGACATAAACAAACTCCTAAAGGGAGAGAAAACTTCAATCCAGATAGATTTACAATTGATTCTATGAAACAGTTAAAAGTTCAATTAATTTCAATATTGCATAAATGAAATATTTCAAAAAATAGGAAATGAGAGGATCCCACCTACCAAATTCCTCCTCTAAAAAGAAATAAAATTTCAATAACTAATTCTGAGAGAAATCCATTAGAGAAAGACACTAAAGGCCAATTTCCAATGAATGTAAATTCAAAAACTTGAAAAAATACATTAGTAAACAGACTACAGCAACACATAAAAAGACTATACATTAAGACCAGGTAAGATTAATATCATGAATAAAGGACTGGTTGAAAATCAGGAAAATTATAAAAATAACAGGCCATATTCATAACAAAACAATCAAAGGCACGTAATTATATCAATAGACATGGGAAAAGTTTTTAAGAAAACAACCACTTCTATGGGAAAAAGCATATGAAATGGACCTTTCTGTTTTATGGTAAATAGTATCTATCTAAAACCATGACCAGACACTATACGAAATAGGGATAAACGAAGGTCTTTCCAATGAGACAGGAGCAGACCAAGAATGTACATTATCGCTGCTCCTTTTGATAATATTGGAAGTATTAGCTATAGCAACACAAGAAAAAAATAAAAGGAACAAGAAAAAGCAAAGAATTAACAAAACGATCACTGTGCAGACATGATCTGATGTTTATGTAGAGAGCTCTCCATCACCTAAAAAAAGAAACCAAAACAGTGACTTTAGAACAGTAACAGGATATAAAATAAAATCATACCAATCAGCTTTTTTATACATATACATATGAATATGTGTATATGTACTTGCATATACGTATAGGTATACATATTATATTTGTCCATTTAAATACATAAGTAATATATTCATATTACTAACAAAACCCAATATGAAGAGGTAAAAAACAAATTCCATTCAAAACTACTCCTAGATTTAGCAATCTACCTATCAGGACACATGGGAGCTATACAATACAACTATGAAACATGCTTTACAGAATTTAAGAGAGACCCAAATACATAGAGAAACATTAATGCTACTCATGGTTGGGTCATGACAATATAATAAAAATTACAGTAATACCTATAATAATTTTTCTATTCATTCAGGTAGACCATTCAGTCTACCAAGGACTACTTCAAGGAGCTGGGACAAATAATAACGTTTATTTATTTGGAGGCACAAAGGGTCAGGAGTCTCAATGGAAATAATGAAAAAAATGTGGAGGCAGAGCAGTACCAGATGTCAAATTATGGACACTACACAGCAACAATCCACAAAATTCTTTGTACCGGTTAAAAAAACAGAGAAGTCAATCAGCTAAAAAGATGAGGCACACAAGGAGGAGCTAACTGGTCATAGTAACAGTGATAAACAGAAAGACTGTAACTTTAGAGGTAAATCGAACATTTATGAAGTTCCTGTTATGTGCCAGGCTCTGTGCAAAAAGAGGCAAAAGACAGTTCCTGCCTTAAAAGGTGCTTATTACAATCTAATGGGGGGTGGGTGGGATGGATGATAACATACTAACAAATATATACGAAGGAAGTTAGGTACAGGATAGATAGGAAATAATTAACTAGAAAGAACTAGAATGAAGAGGGTCGAGGAAGGCATTCTGTAGATTTTAGCTAGAACTTAAAGGAAACAAGGGAGGCCAAGAGGCAGAGCATAGGAGGCAGGGCATTCCAGGCATGGTGGATGGCCAGAGAAAATGCCCAGAGCTAAGGGACAGAGTTTTGTTTGTGGAACAGTCAGAAGGCCAAGGTCACTGATCCAACAGTTATCTGTCAGGGAGTGAGGTGTAAGAAGACTGGAAAGGGAGGAGGGGACTGGGTTACGAAGGGGTCTGAAAGCCAAAGAGGGCATTTTGTATTTGCTCCTGGAGGTGAAAGGAAAACTGAAGTTTGAGTGTGTGTGGGAATGGTGGTAGGAGTAGGGGTAGTGTGTATGACTGGACCTGGGCTTTAGAAAAATCACTTCAGTGTGTGAATAAGGGCGTAAGGGGACTTGAGGCAGGCAGACTCACCAGCAGGCCACCGAAATATTCCAAACATGAGGTGATAATGGTCCTCACCAGAGTGATGGCAGTGTTAAAGAGAAGGGAACATATTCAAGAGATGGTGCAAAAGGGAAATGGACAGTCCTTGGCAACGGACTGGAGTAAGTGTGAGTGTGTGTGCGTGTGTGTGTATGTGTGTATGTGTGTGAAAAATTCCTGCTGCTCAAGGATAATTCCTAGGTTGTAAGAGACTGGGAGGATAGTGTTCTCTACAATAATAAAGAAGGTAGGAGGTGGGAATGGTTTAGGGGGAAAGATAATGAGTTTTGTTTGGGCACGTTGAGTTTAAGATGTCTACTGGGCATCCAGTATGAAACGCCTGAAAAGTACCTGGAGATTTAACACTGGAAATTAACAGACAGACTGGGGTAGGTAAGGTTGATTTGAGAATCAACATGGAGATGTTAATTAAATCCACAGTAACTGATGAGATCAACAGGGGAAGTGGAATACTGTGAAAGAGAAGAGGGTCCAGGACCAAACCTTGAGGGAGACCTATGATTAAAGGGTACCATCTACCTTTTTAACAGGTAACACAGGATTTTGTAAGGGAATCTGCTATAATGAAATACCACAGCTTCCTTCATCTCCATCACTAGAGAAGAAATATCTTTCACCTTCATGGGGACCTAATATTGCATGGTATTAACTACACAGGATGGTTCTGGTAACTCTTAGGAGTTTCCATTTGGCTCTATGCACAATAATGTGACTAGAAGCTATTGAAAGGACCCTCACAAATATTGAACCCCTAGTACCCCTTCCCTCCATGGACTGCCCTTTGTAGTTTCCCTGGAATTTTCCAAATGAGGCAGAGGCTTTGGAAGATACCTAAAGCTTGGGTATAGTTAAAGAGACCCTAGTGCTCTGGTACTTAATTTCTGGGTATAGTTTTATAAGCACTCCTATAAACTTTACTTTCTTATCAATCCTATGATTTAGGAACCATGCCCAAAGCTCCCTCCAGAGAATGGTGTCATCCCCTTTAGCCCACCTATAGAAGAGGTCTCTGTGACTTCTTCCCCCATTCTCAAAGCGTCTATTTCTACTGAAAGCAGTATTTGCCCAGACCACAACTGTCCCAATGTACTGCTTAACTCGGCCTATACTTGGATGGTTGTGGAGACTATAGCTAAAGTCTAAAACCATTTAGATGGGAAGGAAAGCAGTATCAAATTGCCTTTCAAATAAACTGGGCATAGTGTGGCAGGTCTTAGCAGGATAGGGGTAGGAGGGATGGAGGCAATAAATCCAATCTATCCATCCATTTCCTTTACGAATTTCAACCCTCCCACCCCACCTCTACATACACTTTTCAGTCTCGTTTGACTCTTTGTGACCCCTTTTGAGGTTTTCTTGGCAAAGTCACTGGAGTAGTTTGCCATTTCCCTCTCCAGCTCATCTGACAGATGAAGAAATTGAGGCAAACAGGGATAAATGACTTGCCCAGGGTCACACAGCTATTAAGTGTCTGAGGCTGAATTTGAGCTCTGGCTGTATTCCTGACTCCAGGCCTGGCACTCTATCCACTGTGCCACCTACTGGGTTCCAAAGGGAATACATTAGGTTTAAATAAGTCCCCTTCTCAGCCATCTAAAAAGGGACAAAGCATGTGCCCCTTTTGAAGGGTCTAACAAATTTAGGTGACTGAAAAAGAAGGTCCTCAGAGAGGTCCTCCAGGCCACCGAAGTCCAAAGCAAAGATAGCCTTTCAGCACTGGCTGCATTAGACCCTGCCCTCAGAAGTCACTGCTTCTGGGATTCCTCAGGCTTCTGTTTAAAATTCTCAGGCAACTATCTATGCTCTAGGATGGAGAGGGTCTGCCCTCAACCTGTTCCCTCAGGGCAGGGAGCAGTGTTAGGATAAGCTGGGGAGTTCCTCAGTTTAGGCCTCAATTCAACTCTTCTATCTCAGGGAGTCTACAGGCCAGAGAGCATAGCCTGGGGGCCCTTCCCCATCAGGGTAGATCTCTTCACTTGGGTTGCTAGCAGCTCCATTAGCCAGCCCTCAGATTTCACTGCAAAGCCCCTGAAGACTGAGAGCTCTGTCTGAATGACCCTTGCCCAGTTTACTTTGGGTCTAACTCTCAGGCAGTCCAATTTATGAGGCCTGGTCAACTACAGCCAAGGCACACTAGCCTTGGCAATTTCTTTCCCTCCCAGGCAGCCTCCTCCAGCACTCACTTAGCTAATTTGTTTGCCTGAGAAGGAGACTGCTATTGGTTCTCCAGAGAGGCCTCCCCAGAGCTGGGCAGGGCCTCATTATCCAATCAGCTCTCCCTAAGCCCCATGTGTAGGGCTTCTCCTCCAATTTAACCATCAATAGAACCATAAGGCCATCTTTCATCTCAACCTGCTAGGAGGATGCCAAATGGCCCTCTTAATTTGGGTTTGATGTTGGCATGAAATCAGGCCTTCACAAGTCACTGAACATTTAAGAAAAAAAATTTACTTTGTCCTAATCCGTCAAGGACACGCAACAAAAGACACTGTGGCACTTAGCTTATTTCTTCATCTGGAAACAGAATCTGGTCAGTAATTCTTAGTGTACGGTAACTCCGGCAGCCTAAGGTACCCAGCAAGTCTGAGGGGCCAGAACTTGAGGTTAATGAAGCTCCTTCTATCTTTGGATGTCCAACATTTTCATACTGACTGGCATATAGTTTTAAATGAAACTTCTTCCTCTTATTTTCTTGACATATAATAACAAACCTAGAAAGATTTTTTAAGAAAAAATTTTTATATTTTTCCAATTACATGTAAAAACAATTTTTTAACATTTGTTTTTTAAAAATTTGAGTGCCAAATTCTCTGTCTTCCTCCCTCTCCATCCTCCTTGAGAAGGCAAACAATTTGTTATAGATTATACAGGTGAAGTCACACAAAATATTTCCATATTAGCCATGTTGCAAAAGAAAAGAGAACCCCGCCCCCCAAAACCCCAAGAAAAATAGAGAAATTCGTTTTTAAAAGCATGCTTTGATCTGCATTTAGAATCCTTCAGTTCTTTCTCTGGAGACAGATAACATTTTTCATCATAAGTTTTTCAGAACTGTCTTGGATCATTCTATTGCTGAGAATAGCTAAGGCATTCACAGTCCTCAAAAAATTTTAAAAACATTTTTGTGTTCTGTAACATGAAAAGTATACATCTGTGCCAACAAGTATAGACAAACCTAAACAGTCTGAGCACTCTTCTGCATAAAAGGCATACAGTTGTGATTAGCCATTTATAATTCATAGTGTGAATTAATAAGATTTCTTGGCTTCAAGACATCATTAGAATGACAGCAGTAAAAACAGTTTTAGGATATTTTTAGCCAATTTAAAAAAATCTTTTGTGTTCAAAACAGTTTGACATACCATTTGCTTCATCTCCATTTTTAAGTTGGAATATAAACCCCATTCTGTCAAAAACATTTAAATAGTTCCACTAAAATATTTAATGTTGTGTATGAGATAAACTGATTAGTTACTATTTCTTTAAGACAGAGTACTGCATTTTTATTAGGAAGGTAAAAAAGATTTGTGGAAAACAAGACTAAGTTAACTACTTATTTAATGTGTTTATTGGAGCAAATGCAAATGACATATTTTAAAATGGAAATGAATACATACTGTGGCTGTTAAAGAACCTATTTGGCTATCTAGGGACAGGGATCTATTTTCTATGTGACATATGTAGTCTGAGCATTCTAACAATGCATAGGGAGCCACTAGGCATGGTGGTTAAAGCATACGGCACCTGCCATTGATGTCGTCCTTTAAGGTTGACAAAGTACTTTCTGTACAGAGTTTCACTTGCTCCCCACAGCAAACTTATAAGATAGATAGTACACCTTCATCTTACAGGATTGGAACAGGGGATTCTTGGAAGCACATGGCCCCTGGGGGTGCTGGAGAAAGGAGGGCCTCAGGTACAGTTGGGGAGGGGAGCTTGAATAAAAATAAGGGGATGGTAGAAGCAAAAAGAAAGATGAAAATTTTGAAAAACCATTTGTACACAGTTCATCTGTTCTGTAACAGAATTAAAGTCATCACGATTACATTATTTTCCAAATAAACACACAAAATGTGGTCAATACAAGCAAGTGTTGGCAGGCAAGCATGCCATGCATTATTGGGAAGTCCTGCAAGCATCAGAAGGAATGTGTGTGTAATGACTTGTTTAGAATCCCGTACTATACTGTTATATGATGAAATAAATATTGCATCACCAAAATTGCAATGCAGGAAAAAACCCACAAATGTACAATAGATTATTAAATTTAACATGCATCATTTTTTATAGAAATATTTTATATATATTTTTTGAAATGAGGCAAGCTCAAGATTTCTATGGGGCATTGAGTACTTTTTTAAAATAAGTTTGGGAACCTCTGATAATCCAATTGGTAGTAATCAAGCATTCAGTAAGTGCTTACTATGTGTGAGGCCAGCACTGGGGACAGAAAAGCCAAGGACAGAATCCCTCGATGCGTTCAGCAGGAAGGAGCAGGGGGAGGCCCCTTGCAGAAGGTGAGATTGGAGCTGAGCCTTGAAGGAAGCCAGGGGGCAGAGGAGAGCAGAGAGAACATTCCAGGCATGGGGGACAGCCAGGGCGAGATGAAATGTCACGTTTAAGGGATAGCAAGAGTTCAGTGTCACTGGACTGTAGAGTACATGAAAAGGAGTAAATTTTAAGACTAAAAAGGGAGGAAGGGGTCAAACAATGAAGAGTTTAAAAAACTAAATAGGATTTTTATATTGAATCCTGGAAGTACAGGGAGCCATTTGAGTTTACTGACTAAGAAGGGTGAATCAGCAGATAAGGAAGATCATTTTGGCAGCTGAGTGAAGGATGGACTGGATCTGGAAAAGGACTCCAACAAGGGAAACCAACCGGAAGGCTCTGGTAATACTCCAGACAGTGCACCAAGGCAACAACCTGAATGGGAACAGATTTAGTGAAGACTTCTCAGTAACATGGAATACTCCTCCCTAGAGTAAAAGAGACCTTAGGCCCAGGTTTTGATTCCTCCAGAGTCAGGTGATTTCCATATAAGGCTATACAGTGCATTAAGATCAACGATTGGCTATGGCTCACCAACTCCTCAATACCTAATTTGCATATGATGACACGTATTTTCACAGGCTTTGTGTCCAGGAGCGGGAAATTTGAACCGGCTTCCAAAAGGGATTGGTTAAATTTTGTGTCTAGAATGTAAGACCTTGCTTTTCAGCCAATGAGAATAATGGTCAGGAGTGTGAGGGGGACTTCCTTGTCAGGGTCTATATAAGTTGCCATTCTGCTTCTGTAAGGCACCTCCTGACTCCAGCTTTTACTTGGTGAAGGGACTGCCCGCTTCTCACGAGAACCTGAATAAAGGAGATTTTCTGTTTTTACTTTGAGACGCCTCTGAGCACTCAATTTGAGTAAGCGGGGGGGAGTCATGCTATCTCATACAAACTGTATTACTGGAAAGAAGGGATATTATGTGAGAGATTTTGTAACATAAATTTGTAGTGGATTTGTAGTGTAGCAGTATGTAAATCTGAGGAAGGTGGCAGAAGGTAGGGGTAATCCAAAGTTGAGCTTTGGCAAGGCGATAGAAGGGACTCCAGTGTAGACGCTAGTGTAGAATCGAACTGATTCACTTAAACATTTGAGAGAGGAAAGGGAAGAGTGTAGCCATGGCAGGGATGTTAGTCTGGGAATGAATTGAAAGATGGAGGGGTTGGAGATCAGGAAGAAACTGAAGAACAGGGTTAGGATTACAGTTTTTCTAGGTCCAGTATCCATTATTTCTCAATTGCTTTCCAGTTTCTCCAGCAATGGGTCTACTTATTCAAGGGATCTCACTCCATCCCATTTCCTCCAACAGACTGTCCCTTCTGTGACCCCCACTTTCTGACTTACTTTCTTTTGTTTTACTAAGTGACAGAGCCCAGGGTCACACAGCATGTAAGTCTCTCACTTGTTTTCGATCTGTCCCTCTTTATTGGCTCACTTCCTACTGCCTACAAACATGCCCAGGTCTCCCTTATCACTTTGATCTTTCCATCTCTTCTGCCCTTGAGAAGGCCATTGCTAAAAGGTGCTTCCACTTTCTCTCTTCTTACAATCCCCTTATCATTCTGCTGAAACTCTCCCAATCCAATGGCTGGTTCTCCATCCTAATTCTCCGTGACCTCTCTGCAGCCTTTGAGCCCGTTGATCACTTTCTTCTCCTTGTTACCCTCTTCTCTCCATGTTTTGTCTCTGACATATGTGACTGCTCCTTCTCTGTGTCCTTTGCTGGCTCCTTTTGCCTTTCTGTGTGTCCCTAGTGCTTAGCACAGTGCCTGGCACATAGCAGGTGTTTAATAAATGCTTATTGAATTGACCACAGAAGCTGAACAAAGTCATATCACTACAGTGATGCCAAATCTCATCAAAATTGCAAACCAGGTAGCCCAAGCCCAGGGTGAGAGCTATGGGGCTAACAACCTTGCCAATGCTTTCTCCTTCTATTTCTGTGGCTGAGACTAGTCAGAAACAGTGCACACTCCTCTGGGAAGAAGCCCAGTATACCTTCACCATCCTTTCCCAGGACTATCTAAATTCTCCTTCATACTACCACACTATGATCAGCAAAACCCTGAAAGAGGTTCTTTCCTTGAGGGCACTGTTGTATAATACACTACACTGATGACATAATGCTGACCAGGTCAGATGAGGCCATAGTGGCAGAGGCCCTAGATCAGATGGCAGCCCTTATAAGAGAAAAGAGATGGTAAATCAACACTAAGAAAAATCTAGGTTCCAGCCTGCTTGGTCAAAGCTGTCCAGTGATATCTGTCTGATAGGAATGGGAAGTTTTTGGCCATGGTTCTGGCTGATCTCCTCTGGCTATTCCTTATTCCCTCCCCAGAAGAGAGCTGCCTTAAGGTCTAGGTTCTTAATCCCTTGGAGAGCTCCAAGTACCCTGGAGAAGTAGCTCAGGTCTCCCTTAATTAGCTGACTTCCTTTCTTTGGGAATGGCCTAGGAAACTCCTTCCCAGAAAAGGCTGGGGGGGACAACCAAGAAGTGGTATTGCTGGGAGGTATCCTTCTTTGTAATAATGAAGTAGGGAATGAAGGTGGAGTGGGGGGTAGGTGAAACTGTTGCTATTTAACTGTAGTGCATGTGAATTTAATTGGAAGAAAGGCGATCCCTTTTATTGACCTGGTAAGGAGAGTACTGTGTCCAGAGAAGCAAAGTGCCATTGTATTCTTGGTGCACATTCTTGCTGGTTAGGACAAAATAAACCTTCTTCTTTTGTTTAAAAAAAAGGAAAAACCAAAACCAAAACCAAAAAAAACCAGCTTAGGTTCTTCTCTGATTTTTAAGTTTCCCAGTTAATACATTTACAAAACAAAGTGAATCAACTAAGTCGTATAGTCAGGATATATAATCTTCAGGAAAATAATCCTTATCTGCTCTATTCTCTCATTTCCCCAAAGGAAATTAATATTTTAACTAAAAGAAAGCTACAGATCTAGAACTTGACGTCTTTCCCCAAAACCATTCTTTCTCACATCTTTCCTCTCCTGTAAACATCCACAACTCTTCCCAGTTATCTCGGCTCTACAGTTATATTTAACTTGCTTTCCCCTCATTCTTCATTTTTTCTTTATTCTTCAGTGAATAACCAAGTTCTGTGCATTATTTGTCTGAAATATTTCATTCTAGGCTCTGCTGAACCTAGTTTCCTGAAATGGTCTCTTAAACAACCTTGCTCATTCCAGGGCCCTGCCCAGTGGTGCAATCAATGGGCAGAACTTTGGATTTCAGGGTCAGAGGACCAACCTTCAGACCCTGATACTGCCCCATCTCACCTGGGTGACCTTGGATACATCTCCCAACCTGGAATATGAAACCAAACGACCTCTCAGTTCCCTTTCAGCTCTAGAAAGGATCTCTTACTCCTTGTGAGTTATTCTATACACTACTGACAGATAACAACACTGTCAGCAAGTCACTTCTCTTCTTTAAAAATATTCAATGGTCCCCTATTCCCGAACTCATTAAAGGAGGTAATATCCTCTGCTTGGCTCTCAAGATCTTCTAGAAACTGTCCCCCCGCCCACCCTGGATCTTCTCTAGTCATTCCTCTGCCACACATATTCTGCTCCAATAAAGCTGACTAAGCTGTCACTCATTTATGCTGCTTGGCTTTTTCCATGTTACTCCCCTGGACTGGAATGCCTTCCCCATTTCCTTCTCACCGGCAATGTTGCAATATCCTTTCAAGAACTCTTTGAATTCAATAATTAATAAGCACTTAATGTGTGCAAAGAACTGCAGCAAGTACTGAAGCACAAATCTGGCCAAGACATGGTACTTGTCCCCGTAGATTTCAGACCTGAAGAATTCACAAATAGCTGGAATAATAAATGAGAGTTGCATAAGAGAGAAACAATACAAAGTGACAGCTGGGGAGAGAGGCAGAGTCATTCCCAAAAAGCAAGGCTCAGGAAAGGCTTCAGAAGGAGGGGTATTGCCCAATGTACTGAGGCCTAGATTGGGACCCCATCTGCTGGAAGGTTTCCTTAGGAAAAATGATGAAGCAAAAAAGGACCCCAACGTGGAGTACTCAGGCCCTTGGACGTCTCTCAAGGACCTCCACTTTCTCTTTTGTCAGCACTGTCTGCCTTCTACGGTAGCTCCTAATGATCGTTTGTTGAATTACTAGACAGAAAGCCACATCTAGCTCTAGGCCCATTTCCAAAGGGAGCAGAGGATTTCCTTCTTGGCAGCTAGAGTAGAATGAGAATTGTGAAGTCAATCATGCCCCTATTTAAACTGAATAATTTAATTTGTTTAAATTATTCATTTGTAGGTACGCTCCAGCATGGGCTGCAGCACAGCTGCTAATGGGATATAGTGATCTGCCAAAAACAAATTAGAGGGAATAAGTACTCAAAGCTGGAGGCCCAGGGGTTCTTTTGCCCTGGCTGCATGAGAAAGACATTTGACTTAAGGGTCCACAGTAATGACAGCGACAGCCTACAACTAACAGTCGCAAAGGCCACAATCTCCAAAAGAAAAATTCTCACTTCAGATTTAATCCTTTTGGATAAGGTTCTACTGAGGCTTCACCAGAGAGGTAACATTAGCATTCATTAATATCAAAGAGTTCACCAGAATAGCATCCATGGAACAAAAGCCACAGGAAAGGAAACACAAGACCACTATGAAGGAGAAGGTAGGGAGAAATGGAAGAGCCCCACCTCTGTGGGAGGAGAAGGGTGAGGGGGCCTACAACAGTCAAGGATCCTAATGGGTAGCCAAGGGCAGCACTTTAGAGAGAAGAGGACACTGAAAGAGGTGAAAGCTAAGTTTGCTTCATTTTTTTCTCTAAATTTTTCTAATTTTTAAAATTTAAATTTTTTTCTAAGTCATCCTTACTCTTGCCCATAGAAATGCCATCAATAAAATGAATAGGTTACAGAGAGTTACATGTAGGAAATTCTTTTTTTCCCTTACTAAAGGGAGTCTGACTTGGGAAAAATCAAATGAAGAAGGTTTGACAGTATAATGGCTAAGAGGCTTGAATTTTGTTCCTTGACTCACATTCCTTACCTATAAAATGAGATGGCTGCATGAGATGGATTCCTAAGGTCTCTTCTAACTACAGAAGATGACGTAAGACTTCTCTTCACAGGGCAATAAGGGTTCACAGAAATTCTGCATATAAGGTGTCCCCCAAATCTTAGGGTGATCAGTTTAAGACGGACTAAATTTCTAAACTAAACTGTAATTCGTATTTTTGGTCATCTTTGGGAGATGAAAAAAAAGGTGGGAGTAGGAAATGGGGGGTTAGAGGGAAGAGTGAGGAGAATAAAAGAAAGATTGAGGAAAAAGAAAGAAAAAGACAGACACGGGAAGAACAGGCTATACTCAGCAAGAGAGAAGGGGGCAAGCGACAACGGTTTTGTTCAATAAGGTGCCTTCAGTTTATCTTTCTAATGAATGAAAAGCACTTATGAAGTCCTGACTATGTGCCAAGCAGCAAGCTAAGTACTGGGGATATAAACACAAAAAATGGGGTCCCTACCCTTAAAAAGTTTACATTTACTAAGAGGAGACCATAAAATAGGGGAGAGGCAGTCAGGGGAGGGTTTTTTTGGCCTGAGAAGTCACAGGGACAGTAGTGGAGCCATAGGGTTAGGGTCCTCTCCAGAACAAATGGGAATGACTAATTGATTTGATTATGGTTCCCAGAATAAAAGGTGGGAGGGAGCAGGGCAGCTGGTCAATAGGACTTTGACATGTGGCCTGTTTGGTTTGGGACATCTAGATATAGAGGGCAATGTGAGCTTGTGTTCTTTGGCCAATCAGGCCCTCACTCACCAATTACAACAGCTTGATTCCAGGGTGAGTGGCGAACCACAGTTCCTCAAATTGTTCTAATTCTTATACCTTTTTAAGGCTTTGCTCTGAGCTGATAATCTGAGCAGAGCCCATTATAGTCAAAATTATTGCTCTGCTTCTTACTGTAGCAATCCAGAGACTATATTCCTGGAAATAGCAAGAGATCTAGAGTTAGGAGAGCACAATTCAATACACTGCTCATCCCTGTGAATAGTGGGCAAGGTGCAACATTTCTAAGCCTCAGTTTCCTTATCTGTAAGCAAGATACTACCTTACAAGGCTGTTATGAATAAACAACTATAAACTTTGAAAGAAAGTCGAACTCTTATTATTATTTATGTACAGGGAAACAGCAAAAAAAAAAAAAAAAGGCAACCATTTCCTAATACGCATGACACTATAGTAAAAAATTAAGTGTCAAATTTCAGGTGCCTTCTCACATTCACACTTAAGTATTCCACCACTATCTTCTATAAAAAAAACTTCTATAACTACAGGATATTCTGTCATCCTCAACTTATGAGCCTCCTGGAATAAATGAACAACAGATCTGTGAGGTACCTGCTATAATCCACTCTCCGTGCCCCACCTCCCACTCCCCAAAGGAAGCGAAGTACTTTATAGTCATCAGTCAATGGTTAGGGGTGCCAGTTGGGGAAGGAACATAGTTCTGTTGCTGTTACATTCTATTTTCACAGTGGGTTGTGCAGCCCTTGCTGTATGGTTGGGTTGTGATTACATCTATGCCACTGACTCCCAGATCTACACATCCCATCCAGTTCCTGTCTCTCCCTGAGCTTCAATCCTGCATCACTAATTGCATATTGGACATTTCAAACAGGATCTCTTGGAGATGTGTCAAACTTGGTATGTTTAAAACAGAACTCATTATCTTTCTCCACGACACTCTTCTAAACTTTTCCATTTGTTAAAGGTATCACCATTTCTCCAGACTCTCCATTTTGTTACTTGACATTCTCTTCAACTTCTCACTTTTCTTCAAAGTAGATCCAATCTTCCTAAATCCTGCTGTGTCTGCCTCCATAGCATCTCTAGTATTTGATCCCTCTCCTCCATTCACAAAGGTATCACCTTAATCCAGGCCCTTTTTTTAATCACCCCTCACCGAAAGTGTTACACCAGCCTCCTAATTGATCTCCCTCCTTCAGGTCCCTCCCAACTTCAGTTCAACTTCCATACTGCTGCCAAAGTCATTTTCCTTAAACACAGGTCTAACTGCATCACTTCCCCACTCAATAAATTCCAGTGGCTTCCTGTTGCCTGTAGAATGAAATACAGACTCCACCAATTAGCTTTTAGAGGTCTTTACAACCTTGTCCCAACCTATCTGTACAATACACTGTACACGTTGCTCCCCTCTTGCATTCTGTGCTAACCAAATTAGCCTTCTCTCTGTCCCTCTTATGTCACACTCCACCTCTGTCTTCTCACTGGCTGTCCTGAATGCCCAGGAGGCACTGTTACTTCAAGATTCCATCTCACAGGATCGCTTTCATTCTCTAAGATATACTTTAACCTTGAAAAGAAGGTCAAGGTTTCCCACTGAATCCAGGGCCATCTCCAGTTGTCCTGATCTATATCTTGCCACTGGACCCAGATGGCTCTGGAGGAGAACGTGACACTTTGCACAGTGAGGGCACTGATTCAATTCACTTGTCTATTATGGCCATCACCTTCCAGATGTCCTGGTTCTCCAAGCACCACCACCATGAAGCCTTTCTTGGTACTCTTAGCTTCTAGTGCCCATCCCTTCAAGCTCTTACATTCAACTACTTGGCATTTCTTTGTATATATTCTCTTTATACTGATAAATGCCTTTGTCTCTCCTGTTAGAATTCCATAAGCTCCTTGTGAGGAGGTTTCATTTATTTACATTTGTATCCTACCATTATCTTTTATAAAAAGATGCCACAACTACAGGAACTTTCTGTCATACTCAACTTATGAACCTCCTGAAATAATTAAATGGCTGGCTTGTGATATGCAAGATCTAATCCACTCCCCTCTCACCCCCACCCCCCCAGTATGCATTAGCACACTGTATACACTTAGTAAGTAGTTGTTGACAGATTGGTGTTGTACTGTGCATTACTATGTGAGAGCAGAGATTACTTGGGAGAAAATGAGGTAGGAAAGAGGGGCCAAAGAGAGAGGCAGAAATGCACTTGATGCCTAAGAATACTTTCCTTGTGACACACTAAAGAATATGCTAGATCTGTTAAATAAGTGAAATAGTACTGTTACCTATAATAAAGCTATTTAGTATTTAAAATTCAGCTATAGTATGGGTCTTGTAATCCAACCATCCTTTTTATAACACTGGTTCTCTAAGAAAACTTTTTTGGGGTTGACATTGTCAAGTGCTGGAAATACAAATAACTGGCAAACGGGGTAGTTCTAGCACGGTGAACATTGACAGTACTGGTTTTCTTTAAAAACTGCTACACATTAACATAAATATGACCATTCACATAATTTATCAACTCTGCTTAACAGTCACACATATTAAAGCTAATTCTAAAGGCTGCTGATCCACCTCCATCATCACATCACCTCTCTGAGTCTCCCCAACTTCCAGAAAAACTTGATTCTGTTAGAAAAGAAAGCAAACTCAAACAGCGAGGCTATCGCCTTAGTGAGGTCAGCTGTACAGTATTCCAAATGAATCATAGGAAGGAAAGCAATGAAAAAGAGTATTTGAATCTTGCCCCAAAGTTTTAAACATCAAAGAAAGCTCCATCCTGATGGACAAAGCACTCCTCACAGAGTATTAATACATGCAGTATTGGCTGTGCCTCAAAGAGGTAGATCCAAGCTCACTGGACACCGGAGGTTCAGTCTGAAGGCAATTTACTTAAAATGACAAGACAACTAAAATGTTACCTGTCCACAACTTTCAAATTTCAAAAGGCAGAAGTGATTGCTTTGGAAACTTTTTTTGGGGGGGGAGGGGGAGGGTAAGGACTGTAGGGTGGTGAGGGGAGATAGGGATGAAGTCAATATCCCAAGTTAAAACCAGTGATTTCTGCTGAGCAGTGATAAGCTACCTATTTACTTGAAAGCTTCTGTGACATCCATGGGCTAAGGCTAAGCTTTCAAGTAAAAAGAAAAATGTAAAAAAAAAACAAAACAACACACCAAACTCTGAAACCTCCATAGGAACTGAGCTAAGCTATGAACCTAATCCCCTTACACTTCCCAGAGACTGAGGTGATCCAAGGGTGGAGGATTAACCCTCTCATGTTAGGAAGGGAGTTTGTATTTTGTTATTAAATTTGTTGAAATAAATATTGCTTTGTAAAAACTAATTTGTTAAGTGGTTAAGTAGAACCAGGGTGCAGGGACACCCTCCTGTACTTGAGGGAACACCATCGGGGGCTGGAGCCAGTGGCAGAGAACCTAGACACCTCTCAGTTACCCTTAAGAGTACTTGAGAACCCTGGGGGAGGAGGTAAACTATAATCTACCTAGCCTGCAGGTAGTAAGGGCCAGCAAAGCCAGTATTAACTTTAATACTTAAAACATTGCCTTTCAGGCACCTTTTAATCTAAGACTAGCACTGGGAATATTCCCCTGGGAGTTAAAAATTTGAAGATGCAAGTTATCAGTCTGTCCTTCAGTTATTATTTTTAAAAAATACCTCATTCAAGGTAATTTCGATTGAAATTATTTTTTCATTGCTCATCTAATATTTTTACTCCTGTTTATACACCAAATGATTACTATAGCTCTGGTGTCGTGTGCCACTGATGTCTTTTTATAATGCTAAGCACAAAGTAGGGGCTCAATTCTACATTTTATAATGATTTATATACACTGAAAAGGATAGCACTAAAGGAACAAAAATGATACTGGTTAACCAAAATAACTGGCTCAGGAAATAATTCTGAATAATCCCTGTAACAAGAAGAACGTAGGTTGATGGTCAGTGTTTAACCATGAGTCTGGTCTCTGGAACTGAAAACCATTGGTTTACTGCAAAGAACCTACTACCAGGAGTTGATTTCCAAGGTAAATTCTCTTCTCCTTTGCTAGCCTTTTTCCTACTATTTTCCTAGCATAAATCTCTTTCTGTGCCCACCCACCTACACAATTTACTCATTTTCCTACTCTGACCTTTGCTCACTGTTCCCCTTGTGCGAAATATCCTCCTTTCTAATTTCTTCTGTCCTCTCAACATCCAGTTCATTTTCAGTTTCTCCCATGAAGCCCATCCCAACTTCTCCTGCCACCCTCAAGTTAATTCTTATCCAAATTTCTGCTGAACCTTGTGGATTACAAGGTAGATACTTCATCATTCTCTATTTTTTTTTTAAATGTTAATTCTATTTGCTCAACTAAAGCATAAGTTTCTTTAAGTCAGGACCCACTTGAAAAAAAATGTTATATTTTATTTTTTTTTGATTAACAAGCCTTTTTCTTTTTTAAATTAAAATTTCTTTTTTTAATGATCAAGTATTTATTTTTTTCTTTCTCCCTCCTTAACCACATCCAATCCCCACAAAGAAAAAACAAATTCCTTGTAATAATTACACAGAGTCAAAACAAATATCCATTAAGTTGGCAGAATTCTTCACCATCAATTCCTGGACTCATGCTTGATCACTGCTCCAATTAGTTTAAGTCTTTCAGAACCGTGTTCACAATATTGAGGGGAGGTGTAAATTGTTCTGCTTCCGTTCACTTACTCTGCATCAGTGCACAAGTCTTCTCAGGCTTCTCTGCAAACTGGCTCATTATTTCTTACAGCACAACAGGATTCCATTATGCTCATTTAACAGAATTTGGCCATTCCCCAGTTAATGAACACCCTCCTTGATTTGTAGTTCTTTGACACTACAAAGAGAGCTGTTACAATGAACAAGGTGAGGTAGGACCTCAGTTACTCTAACTAGTACTTTTCTAGTTATAGTTCCACATGGTTAGAGAAATCTTATATTTCCTTAAAAACTGCTCGTTCATGTCTTATGACCATTTATCAAATGGTTAATGGCTATTATCTTATAAATTTGAATTATCAAAGGAACTTGCAGCAAAGACTTTCCCTCTAGCAAAGCATTTCCTCCCATTCTTCTAAGCTACCTTAGATTTCTCTGTGCAAACTTTCCATTTTAACTTCTATGTCCCTTTCAATCTTCTGCTTAGTCATGAACTCTTCCCCTAGCCGTAAATCCAAAAAGTGATTTCTTCCTTGTTTGTTCGTTTAGTTGTGATGTGGCCTTTCATATACAGATAATTACTTGTTCGGAGTTCTTGGTAAAATGGTGTGAGGTATTGATCTAAACTTACTTTCTGTCAGGCTGTTTTCCAGTTTTCACAGAAGCTTCTGTCAAACCCTTACTTCAGTACCTGAGGGCTTTTGGTTGACCAAACATGAAGCTATTCGGTTCATTTGCCTCTGTAGGTTATACAGCTATGGCTATATTTCCAACACTATTTTAAATAGGGGTGGTGACAATGGATACTATTGCTTTATCACCTGATCTTACTGGAAGGTTTAGATTGGCTCTTGGTTTTGGATATACACCACCTGCTTTGTTAAGGAAAAATCTCATTTGTTCCTAGATTTTCTTCTTGCTATTTTTTTTTAAAGAAATAAGCAACACATTAGCTCTTTTTCCGAGTCCAGACACATTTGATTTGTGTTGTTCCTGTGTTTACAGTTCCCCTAACAGCGACCCAAATCCTACGCCTGCGGTATAAAGCGGCCTGTGTATGCTTTTTGTGACATGTCGCTGTAGCCTCTTCCCTAACATTTAAAATTTTGGCATCAACGTTTATTAAGTCTATCAGTCTCAGTTCTGACTCTCCCTTGTTTAGGTACTGACCATATCTGTATCTATAAAAGGAATCAGAGAGGATCGCTTCCCTGTTTTTGCAGTGTGTTGTAATACTGTGGTTCATTGTTCTTAGTTTGGATTGTTCAATTTCTTTACTGTTCTTTTAGTCTGGGCATTTTATATTTTTGTAATGTTTCGTCCATTTTATTATTTGTCAGAGTCAACATGTGTAATTTCATTTATGTCTTCTCAATGTCTCACACCACGGAGGACACACAGTGGGTGCTAAAATATTTGGAGACTTAATTAAATTAAATTAAATCTAACTCACTTCATTCCCATTTCCTTCGGTTATACCACCTATGTCCTACCTTTGGAAGGAAGTCTATAATGGTAATAATAAATGAAATTTTAAAAGAAGTATTACTAATCAATCTGTGTTTTATGAATTGTTTTTTTTAAAAGACAAGACATCGAACCAAACAACTGTTTACTTTCCTATCATTTGGATGGTCTGAAACTATGATCCAAATCCAAATGAACATGACTGACAAAGGGGAATATGGATTATGATGCTGGGGGTTTAATTCTTTAAGATAGGTTTATGATTTAATTACTGCTGTTAGTACTGTTTGATAGACTGAGAATGAAATCATTCTGTGAAATGGTTAAGCCCCCAGTGAGAGAAGGATGCTTTATTTCCAGAGCAGAAAATGCCTGGTGTTTTGGGAGGTCAGCAGCCGTTCTTTTCTGTAAGCTGCAGTAACCAGCACCACTTCATCCAGCAGATTATCTCGTGGCTGCACCTTGGATGTGGGGCCACTTTTGATAGTCTTTTTGTCTTGTTTTGTTTTTTTAAATGGGTAAGAGCAGCTTAAAGGGGTTCGCAGGCATGTCAACAACATCCCTGAGAGACAGGGTAGGACAGGGGATACTTTTCGCATTTCAAAGATGCAGAACTTAAGATTCATGGCCCGTGTAAGTGACTCAACCAAGGAGACAGTCACAGTTACGCACCAGCACTTTAATGCCCCAAGAAGTTCTGTGCTTTCTTGCTAAATTATGGTGTATCATCAATGTATAAAACTTTGACCAATATGATGAAACTAATAAAATTCTGGAAAAAAATAATTGGTTTCATTTCTAGTATGTCGGGCAAAGGGTATCAAAAGTTGGGTCTCCATCTTTGAGTCTCGTTTTCGCCACGTGATCAGTACATCTCCCTTTCTGGCCAAACATTTCTTATGTGCAAGCCACTGTGACAACTATTGTTACTAAGCCAACATATGTTTTTCTGTTGCCATTTGGAAGTAGTGCACGGTGCATACTGGGTGCATACACAACAGAGCTCATGGACCACCCTGCGTCAGCGCCACATTGCACAGTGCCAGGCACATAGGGGTGCTTAATAAATGCTTGTTAGTAATTCATCTCTTCGAGGCCCTCCTTCTGACTTCACTTACCAAAGTTCTCTGGATAACTGTTCAATCACACACCACACTTTCTATAAGCTTGATTTCTCTTTGTTGTTTTGTGAGGTATTACTGCTGCTAGTTTTCCATGATCCTGTTCCCTGGTGTTTTGTGACTATCAAGCGGCTTAAGCTCCAAACAGGTGCTGCTCTTGACAGTCCTATCTCTAATTTTCAAGGAAGCTGTTGGAAAGGCAATTATGCTCTGCAGTGTGTTTTGAATATCAAATGACTTGACAAATGTTAAAGAAGTTTTAAAAATATACTGCAGGGGTCACTAGGTGGATAAAGTGAATAAAGCACCAACCCTGTGGTTAAGAGGACCTGAATTGAAATCCAGTCTCAGACATTTACCAGCCTCCCACCCCCCACCCCAAAGTATATTGTGCATGATATATTACCAAAGTAAGGCATTTTTGAAGGGAACCAGGATTTCCTATGCCTAAAGAGATAATTTACAGAAGGAAATAAACTGACAAACAGCTTAGCTGATCCTAAATCAACAGTGAATAATTTTTAACCAGTAGCTAGATGAAGCATAGGCAGAGCACAGGACTTAAAATCAGGAAGACTTGAGTTCACCTCAGAAACTAGCTGTGGGACCCTGGACAAACTCACGTGATCTCTTAGCCTTAGTCTCCTCCCCTATAAAATGAGGATACAACAAATAGCAGCAACTTCACAAGGCTATTGTAAGTTAACCAACAAAAAGCACTTTACAAACTTTAAAGTGCTCCATAAATGCTAGCTATTAATCTGGAGTGGAAAGTTTTTCTCCACTATTCATCTTTTCTCTCTCTCTCCATCTTTCTTCTCTGCAACCCTGAACCCACTCTCCCAACCCCCGTTCTGTTCTAAGCTTCTGTTCCCATCACCTTTACATCTGGGTGAGCGTATTTATTTTTTTCAACTGACTTCCTTTGTCTGTTTCCATTGGCTCTCCTTCTTTTCCATATACCATATCAACTGTAGAAGTTTACAAATGTGACCTACTTAGAAGGGACATTTAAAATGGAATGCTTGGGAAATGCTGAAATAAGTTATCAAAAATTTATATATATATATATTATTATGTGGGGAAGGGTGAGAATCAATCAGGCCTTCAAATATACAGGAAAAACATAGCTATATTCTGAATATTCCTAGCTTAAAAGACTATCAATTCCTTTAAAGATGTACTACTAAGAATATAAAAGAACCAAAATAATATACATATATATCAAAGTATTCTATGAAGTAACCATGTATAGTGCTTGTCCCATGCAGAGATTTGGGGGTAAACATGTATATTAATGTCTTAGGATTTTAAAAAATAGTTACACATAATTTA
The DNA here is from genome assembly GCF_028372415.1 of Notamacropus eugenii. NCBI lineage: Eukaryota > Metazoa > Chordata > Mammalia > Diprotodontia > Macropodidae > Notamacropus > Notamacropus eugenii. Next base: position 132,620,243 of record NC_092872.1, on the reverse strand, counting down.
GATTATAAAATACAATTTCAAAAACATTTCAACACCAATAAAATCCAATAATTAATCAAAACAAATAATACAGAACAATTCTGTGTGGGATGGCTCAGGTCCCTACATAAATCAATTACTCAGAGGCCTCTCAAAGTGATGACAGAAAAGTGATTTATTCGATTCTCGAGAAGCGGGGCTAACCTGTAGGAGTAGGAAAGCTGAAGACAAAGAAAAGGGCAGTGATTTATATAGACCCTAACGCAAGTCCCTCCTCCCCCACTGACCATTATCCTCATTAGCTGAGAATACGATCTTACATTCTAGACACGAAATCTAACCAATCCCTTTGGAAATGAAGACATTGAAGAATTAGGTAAACTTTATCCAATCATTGAGACCCTAATGTACTACATAGTTTTATATCCTTATATGGAATTATTCTGTTCTAAAAATATAGTAACCTTGAGCCTCTCAGTCTTACCTCACCCCTGGGAGAAGAATTACAATCTGAGAAGTCTTCACTAAACCTATCCCACTCAATTCTATTCTTCAAGCTAGAAAAAATAAAACCTCTTGATGATGTTTTCTCTGATAAAACCTTTTCAGTAATAACTGAAAGACCACTTTATAAAAGCTCAAAGAATTTTTAAAAATAGTCATAATCACAGCCACCCAAATTACAATGCACGTAGAGATGTTCTACTGTATTTGCTGGTATAGAGATGGCTACATTGTGAATACAGCCTGGGGCTCTGGACTCACTACCTTGCTCCAAGGAGAGGAGAAAGGTTAAACTAGTGACTTCATTGGTATAGGGAGCTCCTGGTTTTCTACCAATGCACGGCAGCACTTTCTCTGCAACCTCTGTAGGCAGCTAGGTAGCTCAGTGGATAGAGTGCACTGGACTTGGAGTCAGCAAGGCCTGAGTTTAAATTGCTGTGGTACCACGGCAGTCACATAATTAATGTTAATATTAATAATAATACATCACACTGTTACTGTGAGAACTGAATGACCCATAGAGTAAGTCCCTGGCAAACTTTAAAGCGCTATATAAATGCCAGCTCTTATTAGAATTGCCCAGAGCACTGAGGAGGGGAGTGACTTGCCTGTGGTCTCATAGCTTTCCTGGTTCTCTGTCCATCATGACTCTCCATGCTGCTCTCAAACACAGGAACTTTAATTTCTGCTCAGTTCACTTTCTAGTAACCACAGTGAATAAATAAATAAGGACTTACGTTTACACTGGAATTTGAAGCACTTTCTTCCCAACAGCCTATTCTGCAAGGGTAGAGTTGGAGAAAGTATAAAATGTCTTCATGAGCACCTGCAGAATCAGAGTAACCTCCAATCCAGACCTGAAGGCCACTAAATGGACTTAAGAGTATGCTACTAGATGAAGCGTGGAGCCAGAGAAATCATTCCTCACTAAGTGGGCTCTTTTTAAACAAAGTCAAAATTGTGTATCTTAGTTCAAGTTCTCATGGTTAAAGTAATATCGGAGAGTTGCCCAAACACTCTGAAAATATGGTTTCCATTGGGTTCCATGTAGGTAATTACAGTTATTAACATTGTTGAATGAAATCATTGGATTTTCCATTTTTTTCAAACTTTGTATCACATTGACGTGACATATTGGGAAACAGTAAAACTTGCTGTCATGATTATAAATCCATTCATTAAATGGCCCAATAAATCTATGGCATTTTGGAGCACTAAACTCTAACTAATGGTACAAACAACGCCCTCCACCCTGATCTAGCAACTGCTTACAAATGCATTAAAAGGCTTCACTTCAAATTTTATATCATTGATGTTTAGATTGCTGAAGCAAAATCCTTCCCAAGAGATGCAAGTGAAACTTAACAGTTTAATTGGTCTATATTAACTCTGGGCTTTGAAAACTATATACTGCTACCCAACAAGTCCTAAGGTACCAGTGTTTACACATAAGCATGGAAGAATGAGGTTAAGGAGAATAGCTATATTAAGATGAAAAGATTTTATTTACCTAATTTTTATTAGTCATGTTAAAAAATAGAAAAAAAATTTAGTTCCTCCCTTTATGGGAGGAAGATATAATCCTGGTTACAGACCCTCTGTAATTACCCCTATCATGATCTGAAAATTACTGGTGACATCAAAGCTCAATGGTAATCAAACTCCTAGCTAGACTGTTTAATTCATTTTGTACTTTGAAACAACTTCAGCTAACGTTTAACTTTTTTGGGCACTTCTAAAAAAATACCCTTCTGCATACACTCAAAAAGATCTAGATCCAAGATCTAAGAAACACATTGATTGTAAGAAAAGAATTCAAAATAGAACTCTGACGAAAAGTACATTGCAGCACTTTTCGAAGTACGTGAAAACTCAAGGCTTCTATCATTCCTATCTTCCCTTTTTGCTGAATATGATAGTGTCAAAGTTACTTACTTTCTTGTCTCTTTCAGGGCAGATTGATTACTAGAATGCATTTGAGTTCTATTTGTAAGGATGGTAGGGGATCACTGGGTGACTTTCATTAGTGCAGAGTGCTGCTGCTTATTTCCTACATGGGCTAAGCTTTCCTGAAACTAAATGCTTGTTGTTTACCCTTGTTTTTGTGGGCCAACCTCAGCGTTGTTACCGTTACTGATGAACGGGGAGTCACCAACACAACTCTGGTTTTTTTTTTCTGCAGTGGAACACTTTTAACGAAGGGTAGGGAGAGTAAGACAATGAGAACCTGTTTATGGAAATGGAGGGTTTTATGATGGTAGAAAAATTATACAAGATTATCCTTAAGGAAGCTGGAGTAATCTATTAATGATTTTTCTAGGGAAATAATAGACACTGTGAAAACAACACTGTAGCTTATCCTCCCCACTATACTCTCCACCTTCTCATGCTGGAAATGCCTTTGAACTGAAATCTACTCTCCTAATTGGTGAATTTTTAGCCTAGACCACCATTTATAAGGTACCTAGATCATGCCCTCTTCATTCTTGACTTCAGGGGCTTTTTTACGGCCTCCATACCTGTACAAATACCGCTCCTCTTTCTTTTATGTGTTCATTATCCACTGAATGTAAGCCTCTTGAGGGTAGGTACTGCGTTGTTGACTTGTATTTCTATTCCCAGCACTTAGCATAGCATGTGATACACAGCACTCTATAATAAGTGCTTTAACTATACAAAATATATAAAAATTATAAATACACAAAATTTATACAAATATTAAAAAATTTAGCATGTATCAAATACCTAGCAAGCCTGTGGCTAGAATTACACAACAGAATCTTGTTCTTTCATAATAATAGTTGATAAATCCCTGTATTAACAAACACAAATCTCAAAAAATCCTTGAAAATTTAAGAGATAAATCAATTACAATTGCACAAAGATAATATCAATACATAAAAATTTAAGGATATTTTAAAAAGATACTATTAAACCAAATATTCATAATCTCTAAACTATAAGGAATGAAATTTTTTCAAAATATATCAATGGAAAATATAAAAACCATGTAGGAGCATCCTTGTTTTCTTATCTGCTATCCAAGTTGTTCTACGATGCCTTCACAATTCACCTAAAGAAGATGAACTGCATCCTACTGCTTTTTCTCAATTATAACAAAAGCAGTTATTTCTACCCATTTGAGCAAGAGTCCGTAGAGCATTAAATATAAAATAATATTGTAGGATAGTAAGTTGTTGTCCTCAGACTGTTTCAGCCTGAACATCATCAGAATAGATAAGAACAAAACAACGATTAGTACTCACATTACACTTGGAAGGCTGGCAAAGCATCGCGCACACATTTCCTAACTTGATCCTCACAATAACCTCTGTTATCCTTATTCTACACATGAACTCAAACGGGCAGCAGCACGAGGGTGTGGACTGAGCAAGACATAATAACTAGTAGTTACGCAGCAGTCGAAGATTTGCCAAGAGCATCTTCTGCATGTTAAGTCATTTTAAATAGTAACGTCTCATCAATGAGTCTAGTGAAGGGCAGAAGCTGGAGGGCGAGGTTAGAGGTGGGAAGGCATATGGCGAGAAGATGGCAGGGAAACATCACAAGCTGCAGCTCTCAGAAACTCTTGTCTATCCACAAGTAAACAGAATATATACGGCATGGACGCCACATTTACTTGATGTTTCTGTGTATACACACAGATTGATATAACTAGAAACCAGTAAGTACCAGAATGACTGAAGACCAAGTAATTATAACGCCTCCTTCCTTTCTCAACTATTTCCCTGATTTCTGATCCAACTACATGTTTTGATAATGTGGATGGCTAAATAAGTCATACTGTTTAATTCCAGAGAATGAGGCATTTTAATCACCCAGATACGTAGTTTATCATCTAAATTAAATAAAATTTGACGGTGCAATATAAACATAAGATGTTTTCTTTTCATTTCTTTTTAATTGTTAATATGTACAAGCTTCCAATTCTGGAAGCCCACTCTTTATTCTCCCAATTAAGAAACATTTGATGAGTGACTAACCCGGAGAGGTACTTCCTCTATATAGCTGTCTACAAGCATTAGGTTACTAGTACCCAGGAAATCTACACCAATCTGTGTATCAGATGCACACAAAGCAGCAAGGGAAGAGGAGACACCTGTCTATCCAGCAACATCTGTACACTCATCCCTCTTTCCTGTGTTGCTAACTATTCATTAAGACCTTACTTATGGATTCTCTGAAAACAATTCTTCAATGGAAGTCTTACTCCTTATTATACAAATGGTGACATGGAAATCCAGATGACTAGTAAATTATTAGGTGTATTTCCTTCACCTTGAACATGAGACAAAAAGGGATACAGAAGGTAAAATACTTGGAATAGTACTACACTCACCTTCATACGTGGTTTCTTGTCAGCGTTATTCCTAATTATTTGTGTTTGTTTTCTATCATGCTTATTCTTATGTCAAAGATGATCTCTTAGATTCCTTCCAGCTCTAAAGCCTGTAAAATTCCTTCCTTTTGGTTACTCTGAACATAAACAGATTTCAAAAACACACACATCAAATCCAAACCTGCCACAGCCCCTTCTTAGATGAAAACTTTGCTTCGTAGCCCCATATTTCACTGAAAAACACAGGCCATTCAGAGGCCCCCTCCTCTCCTTGATACTTCCTGATACTGCTCTCTCCTGGTTCTTCTCCCACCTATCTGACTGCTCCTTCTCCCTCCTTTGCTGGCTCCTCATCCAGGTCATGCCTGCCAACCATGGGGGATCCTTGAGGCTCTGTCCTGGGCCCTGTCCTCTTCTGTGATGATCTCATTAGCTTCCATGGTTTCAATGACCATTTCTGCAGGTGACCCCTTCTGACCTTGCACCTCCAACTGCTTACTGGACAGCCCACTGACATGTCTAAAACTGAACTCCTTACTGCCCCACCACCCTCTCCTCCTAACTTGACTACTATTGTGCATCATCCTTTAGTCATTCAGGCTCACAACCTAGGTGTTATCCTTGACTCCGCACTCTCTCTCACTCCCCATATCCAATGAGTGGTCAGATCTTGTCATGTCTACCTTCTTAAAGTATCTAGTACATGCTCTCTCTCTCTCCTGACACTGCAAACATTCTAGTGCAGGCCCTCATCACCTCACAGCTGCACCGCTACAGTAGCCTATGGGTTAGATGCTACAAATCGAATCCTGCTCCATTCCACCCACCACTCAGCTGCTAATGTGATCTTCCTAAAGCATGGGTGAATACTATACCCCACTTTCCTCCCAATTCAATAAACCTCAGTGGCTCCCTATTGACACACCCAGGAACAAAAAGAAAATCCTGTTTGGCTTTTAAAGCCCTTCATAACCTGGTCCCTTCCTACCTTTCCAGTCTTCTTTAACCTTACTACATTTTACACACTCCATGGTCCAGCACCATTAGAGTTCCTGCCATCTCTGACCTGGGGCATTTTCACTGGCTGTGCCCTCTGCTCCTTTAAGACCGACAGCAATATATTACCTGTGTCTCCTTGGGCTCTTTCTTTGTTGCAGTTAATGAAGCAAACACCTCAGTGGTCTTTTCTGCATTCTTTACACCAGCAGGTGCTGTGGAACATCCTAAGGGTTCTCTTACTGTCACCCAGCCAGTGCCGATGATTTCCTTTCGAGACATCTAGAAGTGGCTTACTGACATCATTCTGGCAAGTTCATCTATATAGCTAAACCGTATTTTCACTGCAATATAAATCCCCCAACAAATCTGAATACAATAAGTTTGAATGAAGCCTTTTTTGTAAAGACAATTTAACTCTCTATTATCACTTGTAACTACGTACATTCTCATTTTTTCCCTGAGGGTTTATTTCTGGCTCCCCTCTACATGAATATATGTCTCTAATATTAAAAACACGGGGGAGAACTTTACTTATTGTCATGTACAACTATAAAATCTTTCATTTTTAGCATAAAACTACATCTGTAAATAGTGCTATTCAAGGAGATTCATGATCAATAGTTCAAGATATTCTTTGACGTGATTAAGAAATTGATGGTTATATATTCTAAAGCTGGGGTTCTTAACCTTGCTTATGTCATGGACCCCACTTTGGTGATTTACCAAAGCCTAGCCCCCCACAGAAGTGTTTTCATATGCATAAAATAAAATACATAGGGGCAAAAAAGAAATCAGTTATGTTGAAATAGTTATCAAAACAATTCTGAAACGTTACGGCCCTCAGGTTAAGGACCCTTCCTCTAAACAAAGCCAGAAAGCAACAGTGTGACTGTTGGCCTGAATTAATACTTCAGTTTTTACAACTGTCTCTGAATCATAGACTTTTTGAGTTGGAAAGGACTTCACAGATCACCTACCTAGCCTAAAGGCAAGAAACTGAGGTCCCAAGGGGTGGAGTGACGTGCTCAAAGTCAAACAACTGTCAAAGCAGAGGACTAAAAAAATCTTTGGTTTATTGTCCCTAGAAAACAAACATTCATTGCTTCATGTCATGTGGCCGTCTTATGTTACTCTGTATTCTGTGTCTTTCTATAGCACAATCCTGCCAGATAACTGGTAAATGCTAAAAAACAAATTGTAAGAACAACATCCTATAGTGCACAAGACAATCCAACTGCCTATGTCTGGGATAGGTATGATCTTACCTGTTTTACATCTCACTGTCTGATCCCTTATAATTTTCATAGTAAAATTCAGATTTTGGATTACCTGTACATGGTAACCACACTTAAAATTTCCTCAGGGTTTAAAAAATGCAATTCTAACCCTGAAACTAAAAAACTAAAGACAAAAATCCTTGTAGAACTTACCAGAAAATCATTTTTTTCCTAAGTCAACGAAGCAATGTGTGTTATGGTATTATAAAGGCAGAATTACTATCAATTTAAGTCAACATACATCTTTTTCAAGTACCTATGTGCAAGCCAGTATTTAAGGTCACTACTACTTTTTCCCTTTTCTTAAGACTGAGCTAAAAAGTGATCCACTTAAAACATTTTTATGCCAAGAAATTATTCTATTAAGATTTCTATAACTTTGCTCCTTAATTGAAAGTTGGAAGGAGCAGCAATTAAGAATTGAAAATAGCCTTCCTTTTCATTTAGAGTAAAGTACTGGCAAGGAGTTTAGACTTCAGGAGCAGTATTACGAATTAAATAAGCATGAACTTATGACTTCCCAGATGTACAATATTTGAAAACCAACAGTAAGGTTACCAAATCAAATTAACTTTCGGTTCTGCAGGAGCTTTGATCTACCTCCCACTTATGACCCCACTACATGCTGACTGAAGGATGGAGATGCTTTCCACAAGCTTTAAAGTACAAATACATCATTAAAATATAGAGCCAGTCCTACGTAGCTAACTAGACACATGAGGTGGCTGCAATCCAGGTACTTCTGGTTGAATAAGCTATTTGGGGGTAATTCAAAAATTAATTTATGTTTACTTTAATATTTTAAAAATATTTAACATTCCACATTTTATTTACTATTCAATATACAATATGTAATAAAAATAAAAATAATTAAATTATCTATGTAGAATTACACATTTCCTTTATCTTTCTAAATGTTTTTCAAGACTTGAGACATTGCCAAAAGTATATGTTGTAGTATAATTCTTAATAGAACCTGAATTATAAATATTCAGCCCAAGGAATTTTCTCTTTTATCTTTTTATATGAAAATCTATTTCTCCCCATCCTTACATTACTCTTTCTTGGCAACTAGTCCTACAGCAACTGAATGATGAGATTGTGTTTTTCAGGTTAAGACAGTGCCATCTTTACAAATGGATTTTAAAAGAAATGCTATTTTTATATTATTTTGTGTCCTTCAATTTTAAGATGTACTGATACTGGTTAAGAAACAATAGATTACAATGAGATACAAACCCTCCCTTTTCTATTAATCAATAAACTGTTATCAAGTATCTATATTGTGCCAGGCACTGGACTACGTGCTAGGGATACAAAAGGAAGCAGAAGATGGCCCTTGCCCTCAGTTTATAAATTGAATTTCACACTAAGTCCTATGAATGATTATACATAACAAGGACAGAGGTCATCTCTAGGAATCAGGTACATCAGAAAAAGATGCTCATAACTGTCTATATTGCTCATAAAGCTGCCACACCAAATTTTTTTTCTTTTAGGGGAAAAAGACCATTAAAAAAAAACACAAAAGAATGCACCAGTCTCTGTTTATTGCCTTAGATTTAATTTGCTTGTCAGTTTTTTTTTTCTAAATGAATTTATGTTTATAGTTTGATGGTATAAGAAAATATTTTTAAATTCCACTTTATGGAATCTATGGATTTTGACTCCAGTTTCTCCAAACACTTCCAAGACAGAAAGGGGCCAAAAGATTTAGATAAAGAACTGCATAGAACATCAGAAGTTATCTAGTGCAATTTTCTCATTTTACAGATGAGGAAATCATTGACCAGGGAAGCTGAGTCCGAGGTTACACAGGTATCAAGAATCAGGTAAGATCTGAATCTAGGACCCCAGACCCAGGGCTCTTTCCATTTCACTTTGAAGCTTTGGGGAGTTGTGTTAAACCTCCTGGATTATGGGATAAACAAAAGTTAAACATTTCCAGCACGACTAACTTTTCCTAAAAAAACTCCTAAAGATTCTATACCTTAATTCCTTTTCTCCATATGGTAAACATCTCCATACAAATAATACTTTATAAAGGTAGTTGATATGAAATACTTTTGCCTATTCATTATAACTAGAGAAGAATATATTCTGGTTAAGTGAGAGCTGCCAAGTATACCATATGCGGATTAACATTTTTCAAGATTGGAAAAAAGTAAACATAAAGAGTATTGAACATAATTATATCTTTGATGGTTTAGAAAGTTGTTCAGAATCTAGAAGGTCTCATCCCTATTGATATTTGTAATAGTAATTGAAAATGGAAAGATCTTTCTCATTAATTAATACGCTCATATGATCTGGAAGCCTGGGTCACATGTGGTAGGACAAGCTTGGTAAAGAGGCAGAACAGGAAGGGTGGAGGGGAACCAGGAGGAAGTGAGTGTGTGGGGTTAGGGTCAGAGGAGAAAGAACACAGGCCAATTGACACAGGCCCTCACCACACCAGAACATGAGTACAATGCACACACTTACAGACTAGCAAAAATTGCTACTCAACATATTGTCCCTACTCTGACACCAACCGATGATCCAGTACTAGCAAAATGGGTACATCAAGCAGCTGGCCATTTAGGGGTCCAGGCCACACACCACTGGGCACAAGACCGAGGTATTAGCATGTCTCATTCATTGTTAAAACAAGTAGCTGAAGAATAAACGAACTGTTCCTTGGGTAGTAACTGGAGAGATAGCAAGAGAAAAAGTACCAGCCCAAATTTGGCAAATAGATTATATTGGACCCCTACCCCAAGACAAAGGATGCAAAGTTATATGTACTTATGTTGACACCTATTCAGGTATACTAGTGGCTTGTCCCTATATGAATGCGACCCAGAAAAACACCTGTAAAACTTTAGATATCCTAAGTCTATATTATGTAACTCTAATGCAGATTTAAAGTGACAATGGGTCACATTTCAAAGGTAATGAAATGAAGAGATATTGTGTATTAAACAACAAAGAATGGATATATCATATTCCATATTATCCACAAATATCTGGGTTAATTGACAGAATGAATGGATTATTCAAAGAACAGTTAAGGAAGTTAAGTTCTAATAATTCTTATCAACATTGGAAAGATAATTTGTTCATTGCTTTACATAATTTGAATAACAGACTGTTGGGTGGCAGTACACCTCTAGCCAGAATGATGATCCCAAATCTGCAAATTAGAAAACAACAAACACATAAGATCCCAAATGTTGAGCATTGGATTGTGAGTTCAGATGTTCCTACACTGTATCCAGGGACACCTGCTTCGGCAGGATATGATTTATGTTGTTTAGAAGACTTTTGGTTGAAGAGGAAAGAAATAAGCACAATCTCTACTGGAACATGTATGAGAATCCCAAAGAATCATTTTGGACGGATATTACCTAAATCAGGATTAGCAGCTCAAGGAATACATGTATTGGCTGGAGTGATAGATTCTAATTATCAAGCAGAAATTATTGTAACATTCCAAAATTTAGGTGATGGACCCATACAGTTTTGTAAAAATGAAAGAATTGTTCAAGTGATTATTATTCCTTGTGAAATAAGACCAGTTGTGAAAACTTATCCTCCTGAAATAACTAACCGAGGAACTGAAGAATTGGTTTCCACTGATTGGGTAAAATGGAAGCACAGCTGACGTTCCAAAGGCTGTAGAAATTACAGCACACGGGAAAGAGAATACCCTAACGGTTGTATATTCAGGAGAGGATGATTACTAGTTGTACCCTTAACTCATATATTCTACCATGAATGAGGCTGTGATAGTGAGTTTATGGACTCTAGAACCACAGCTGACCCTATATCTACCCTGCTTCTGGTTACTGTTTTCTTGTTTTGTCTGTTTGCTTGTCTTTTGGCTTCTCATCTGTTAAACTTGTTTGCAAGATTTGTTTCCTATAGGCTTAGTACCCTCCACCTGTAGAGGCCTGATCACTTAAGCTGGATGTCACCTCCTACTCAGGATGGTGATGTGTCATCTCCGGACCTGAAGCTCTAAGATGGGACCTCTTGGGGCAGGGACGGCTCTCCGTCCAATCTCAGCAGGAAGTGGTTGTGGAAGAAGAGACCTTCACCCCAAGATTCTAGGCCCCATTTGTTGAGGGGGAATGATGGGGGGCTTGTAATACCACTTGCCCTACCGACCTCTATAATGAATATGAAAGATCTTGGGGTTGAATGTAATAGTAATTTAAAATGGAAAGATCTTTCTCATTAATTAATAGCTCCATATGATCCAGAAGCCTGGGTCACATGTGGAGGGAGGAGCTTGCTGAAGAGGCGGGACAGGAAGAGTGGAGCAGAACAAGGAGGAAGTGAGAGAGTGGGCTCAGGTCAGAGGGGAAAGAATACAGGCCCAACTGACACACTGTGACCGTTGATGGTGAGAAGGCCCTGGCTGAGGGAGGGGAGGTTTGAGAATGGCACTGCCCCTTGGTCACCATGACAGATTTTGTTTTCTGGTTCTGGGATTTGGCTTTCTGGTGTTTAAATAAATGTTTTTCTTCGGCCTTCTATACAGAGAATCTTTTATGCTTTGCGATTCAGAACTACGCTGGCATATTCGTAGTCACCACCAGTGCTGTGAATATTGCCTTGGTGACACAATATTACAAATAAGGTCAACCCAAGCTTTTTAGTTACTTTGGATACATGGAAGTTTAAGTGTGCAACCTAAATAATTCCATTAAACTCACTTACCAATATACTTTTCCAGCCTTTAAATCATCTTTATTGCTCTCTTCTCCTTTTCCTTTTAATTAATATAACGCATTCTAATATGGGTTTATAATAGAAGAAATTCTCTGGGATTCTTACAAGCATTGTTTTTCAATTATACAATCAAGCTTTTAAACGCTGCTGAACTCCATACACCGCTGTTTCGGATCATTTATTCAGTCATTTTCCATCTCTGTGTGCATGCAATTAAAAAAAAATCTTGGCTAACTTAAAGTCCATCCATGATGTGATTTTAAGGACCTTATTTCTTTTCCTGTCACCTAAATACCTGACTTCCTTTAACAGTAAACAAGTTTTTGATTCCACAATGAGAAGTAAGGCTCCATATACAAATTCCCCACTGCTTTACATATGTAATGCTTACCTAACACCAGCAGACAGAGAATGAAAGGATAGAAGCCTAGTCAAGGAGGAAAGGAATGCCAGAGTTGCCAAACGGACAAAGTATACCAAGTGAATTACACCCACTGCTATACAGGTGGGTCATATTTTCTCTTTTTGATGAAAAGGGTACTCTGATGATTAATATCTATTATTTGGGACACAGCGAGAAACTTCATTTTCTAAGAGTCGAAAGAACAGATTTACCAATGTTAAATCACATTTTAAAATTTAAAAACTGCATATGTCTACAGAATTGAAATCAACAGGCTCTCTCAAATAACTTTACAACGAATACAGTGATTATAAAGTGGGTAAGTAGTTCATTACCTGGTACCTTGCAGAAGACACAGAGATCTTAAAAAGTTGTTGACACAGAAACCTGACCTACCAATTAACCAAATATAGAAGGTATGTTGTATTTGTAACACTTAAATGGCACTGTCATCCCTTTATTTCCTTCTTTCCAGGTCCAGAAATACACAGCTCACTGACCAGTTTAATTTTTAAATTCAAGTTTATTTTATTTTCAGGATCCTTTTATAAAGATGTGTTGTCAAGCAAAACAAAGTCCAGAATTGGTCATGTCCAAAAAAAATAAAGCCTCAATCTGAACTTTGAGCCACCCATCATCTCTCCCTGTGGAGGTGGCATAGCATGTTTTGGGCCTGTTTAGTTCTTCTTGGTGGTATACTAGGAGACTAAACCAAGTTTATACTTAATATAAAAAAAGTTCACAGCCATATGCAGAGTAAGATAGTTAAAGGACTCCTTTATAAGTAATGTAAGTGTATTAGTTATAAGCATTCAAATGCAGGCATAGCCTTTTATGCCTGGCAAGGATGGCATTAGTGTCAGCAGGCCCTACTTAATCCCTGTGGGAACCCTGTCATACTGAGACGGTAGCTCACCGCTGGTGTGCCCTTGGTCTAGGGACTTCAACTCTCTCATTTTCTTCAACTGTAGAATCGAGGAACTGGGCTGGTCCTCTCTAGCTCTAAGGTGCTTGTCCTTGGGGACCCTCCCACTTGGCCTGCTAAGTCCAGATAATCAGCTTCTGGGCAAGCTCAAGCAACAACAGTGAAATCACAAGAAGCCCGCCTAAGAGAAGAATATGCTACTCCTAAAGGGAAGAGGGATGAATCTCATCTTACCAACTGTAAGCCAGCTGAGGCAAGGGAGCAGTTTTCATTTCCCAGCTCATACCAAGGCTCAATCATAGTGGGATAAATCCATTCAAAAACATGGGGAGCTAAATGGTGTTTCTTCAAGAAAGCCCACTACCAGAGCACTGGAGGTGGGAACAGGAAGGAGATCAAACAGCCCAGGGATAAAGTATAAAGCTACAGTGGCAAGCGTTTACCACCACCATCATCTAGAGACATTTTCTAGTTTATCAATACACTGGGCTCATTTTCATTTTAAGCTTTCCTGATATTTTCCATTCACAATACTGTGTCTCCCACGCCCCAACCCCTTCTGTTTCTGTGGACCCAATTAAACACATAACCCCAAAGTGACACACACCCATACTTCTTTACTCACTTTATAGCTTTCTTTTTTGCACAGTGGGCCCCTCATCTCTCAAAAAGTTGATCGAGTAATTTCAGTTCTTCTCTAACATTGTGGCACTCATAACCATGTTTCTCCTACTGCGTGTGTGGGGCCTTTCTTTGTATCCCCAGCACTTTGCATGGGCCCTGGCACAAAGTAGGAGATTAACAAATACTGTTGACTGGATGCTTGAATTACCTGATTTAATCACAAATTTTCCACTTTAAATTAAAAACAAACAGTTAATTTCCCCCTTTATCCATTTATTAGAAGTCTCAGTTTAGAACCCAAATCCTTTTCTTTGCTATATGTTTCTCAACTTTCAAGCTCTCTCGGGAAATCTTTGTCTGGAGCCACAGATCATCTATTTTCCCTGTCCAGATTGTTTTGCCTAAATACAGAGACATCTAAGCCTCCCTTTTCTTTCTCCCTGCAATCCCTGCTTTTTCCTTATGGCACAGTAGAAAAATACAACATGGGAATTCTTTTAAAAAAGTAAGCACTGTATGTTGTTTTTCCCTCCCTCCCTTTTACCCCACCAAGGGGGTAATTTCTGTTATATTCTTTTTAGTATTTCTTCCTTCTTCAGCTACTTATGTTAACTGTTAAACTGTAAACTCTAGTTGTATGCAATACTTGTTTACTTTTCAAACCAGGGCTGATACAAACAACAGAAGTGAGCTGAGAGTTTAGAATGGTTCCAGGAAGAGAGCTGAGAGGTTTCTTGAGAGTAATTTTCTTAAATATACTATATCTTTCATAGAATAGAGAACTCTAAGAAAAATGTAATTAAGACTAACATATATAAAATACACATTAAAACTAATTTTATCATGTGTACACTATGAAAAATAATATTTATTTTTAAGGACAGTTAAGAATGTTTCCTCCAATCTATAATATTCTCACTTTATTACCAAAGGTCCACAACATAATCTGTTACAGCCAAATCAAGACATTTTAGAGTTATTCAGTGAAGCTTTCTAAGTATGAAAAAACAGCATAGAGTCAACGTGATACTGTGGCATTCAGAAGTATTTTATAGATTAAAGTTACTTGCATGCTTTATAGAGGGATATCTATTCTAGTAGAATGTGAAACAGATGTACTGCCTCATGAAAATGCCTAGGTACAGTCGATGGATTTAAAAACTGCAGAGTAATAAAGAGCTCTCTTATACCTTAATACTCCTCTACTAAATTATAAACCGTCAACAGACTATCCTTTGTAACATTTGGGTTACTTTCATCAGAAAGTGACCTGGTTAAGAATGTAAACTCTGACAAGAGCTATATAACTACCCATCTAGAAGGGCAGATGAGAAGTCAATCCCTAGCATTACAAAGTTCCATTTAATTTTTAATGGAACCATTTCTCTGCATATTACAAAGACCTTATCATATTTCAGTCAGCTTTGGACTTAAAGACTTTACAAGGGCAGGTGTTAATTACTTAGCTATCTCATAAAGTAATGTTCTTCCACAAAGCCCATACTAAATCAAGTATGATTGCAAAGGAATAATTTCTCACAAAAATATCCCTTTTCTATTTCTGTTCTACAAACTGAACCTGAATAGTCTAGGTTAAATCTCCCTAATATTTTTTCCAATCTGGGGTGAAATAAAAGAAAATACGTACACTAGGCTTCTCAGACTGATTAAAGGAAAGGAATGATATACTGCTTCAAGAAAACAAACTTTCATGGGCAGTTCTGCAGAGAACGTGGAAGGAAGCAGGGTGCTGAGCTGTCAGTGATCAACAACGCATGGCTGTAAAGGTGAAGGCAAATTTTGACAATGAACAGAACACTGGAAAAAAATACTAACTGGCTTTTCCTGGCCCTCTGTAATGTAATCATTTCAAGAGCAGGTGTTTGAGTGTTAGACTGCCAGTCTTCAATAAATCAAGCAGGTTAGCAAGTAACGTTTATACAGCAATTTTTCAATCCTCGAATCATTTCCTGTTTAAGTACTTCACATATTTCTTCTCCTAGATCGCTTTGTACTGGCAGTTACCTCCTTGTCCCATCTCACCTTCATATGCCCCAGCCTTTGCTCCTACCTGATTCCTACCTGAAAAAATGTTAGCAGGATAGAAAAGATGATGCGAACACGGCACAGGAGTCATCACCAATTCAAACGTTAAGCATCTATGTGATAAGCACTGGTGACACAAAGTAAAAAACCCCCCAATCTCTGCCCTCAAGGTACTTAACAAATGCTTGCTGACTGCCTGCTGTCATTGGCCCATTACAAAGTTTTGAGAAGTCGCTGCCTGAATATGCAGGAAGGTAAAACAAAAAACAAAGCCCAGATAACAACTCCGCCTGCACTGGCTATTCTGGAAAGGCACTGATGAAAAATATAAACCTGAATTGTCTGCATGAATGTCTGCCCTGCTACAGCACCGTTTCTTAAAACAAACATTTCAGATTTTTACATTCACCGTCTACTACTCTAAAACCAGCACTAGATGAGCACTCGGTCATCATGGTCTGATAATGGAGGGAGTGGGTTTCTGTTTTCTTCTTCTACTCCAACATGTTCACCCACCTCCCGTCCCACTGTCCATCCTGCTTCCTAGAACTCTCCACTCTCTGGTTAGAATCCCCTTTGACCTGGCCCTCTTCATCTCACACTACTCATCTTCCAGTGCTCCCAGAAACCTGTCTCCCTTCAAAAGACACTATCCCTAGCCACCCTCACCCTCTCTCAGTACCAAGTACTCCTGTTTTCACACAATCCAACACCTTGGGCTAGGTTAGAGCAGCCTTCTCCTTGCTCTTTATTACCGGTTCCAGAACCATTAAATCTGTTATTGATAATGCTACGTATGATTCCTGTCTCCTACAGGAAATGGGTTTTTGTCTGCTTTTTTTGAGTTTTTCTGTCCTTCCTGTCAGCTCCCATTTCTTGATGCTTGTAGCAACATCCTCCTCCCTCAATCCTCTTCCTAAACAGATATCCATGCTAATTAAAATTATGTCTAAGTTAAGAATAGTTTGTGAATGAAGGCCTTTCCTAGGACTAAGTGCCTTGGCATTATTGCATAGGCTCTGCGACATCTATTCGAGCTTACTGGAGACCTTTTTTCACTTATTCCAGATTCCGGGCAATGTTCCAAATGGATGAGGCTGTTAGAGGCCTGACTTCCAAATAAGTGGGGCATTACTCTATTTTGTTTAAAAGTGCACAGTGACAGTTTTATTGGAGACTTAAAGGCTTTTTTTTAAACAGTGAATTCAAGTATATTCAAGAACCACATGTTTTGTTCTCTTCCCTGCAGGGGAAAATGTTTTCAGCAATACAGCCAACTTTGTCTTATTAGAATGTTGGCAATAAGAAACAAATCCCAGCATGATAGTGTCCACAGAAATAACTTAAGTCTTAACGTACAAAAGTAGAACTGTATTAGAGAAGAAACCCTGCACTTACCGCTAAATACAAGAAGTAACACTGAGCGGATTTTTAAAAAGCACTCCTACATACAATTTTTTTTTTTACTTTACATAAGACAACTAAGGAACACATTTTTTCAGTAATAATAACAAGCATGGCTTTTTTCTCTGATGTGATACCTAATAGAAGAGATAATATTAGTATTACTCCACTGGGAATCTTAGTGTATTACAATAAAAAACAATATGTCAGTAAGAAGTGAAGTAATTGTGCTTATGGATCAATGAACTTCAAGTACTTTGGTGTCATTTATAAAATCCTCTCAATTTTCCAGGTTATCCACAAACCAAAAAAAATTTTAAATTCCTTGTACTTTGAATGAAAAAAATTCTTTTTTACTTTTTTTGCAGATAATAATCAAATTTTCATATGAATCTGGGATCTCACCTTTTTGAGTTTCCTCTAATGATGCAGATTGCAACATATCCCTTTCCATTCTGTGTAAACCTCATCCATGTCCTCCAAAAGGTTTGTCACAGGGGGCTACCCAGTATGCTAATGGCCATCCTTGCTTTTCTCTTAGCATCTTGGAGGACCAATGGAGCATTGAGGTCACCCCACGACATTCCCGCCTCTTGCCATGTGGCCAATCTATCTTCTCTTTTAGTCACCCCTTTCCTTGATGACATCTTTTATTCCTGTTCCTCAAAGGATTTCCTCATGTGTTATATTTTGCGGCCTACTCACTCCTACCATATATACCTTTCCAGGGACTCTGGGTTCATACTCAAATTTAGTTCTTCAGGGGCATCTTTGCCAAGAAAGCCCCCCAAAGTTGGACATAACTGAAAAGAATAAACAACAAAATAAAATTAAAAAGATGAGATTTTGCTGTTACAGGAAGCCTAGGGCCTGTAAAAGTTCTTCAAAATCTTCCCAAAGCAATTCAGTCTGTTCTCTTTTACTTCTGAATTCTGGGCCCAGCTCACTGTCATCTACATTACCTGTCTTGGATACACATGTACATTAACACACATACATATACACACATATATGTGTACATACACATATACACACATACACACAGGAAAAAACTCCTTTGAAGAATAACAGATCTCTTCCAGGAGGCTCTGAAATGTGAAAGGGCCCGATGCCATCAACACAAGGCCATCCATCCACTGACAGAAGCACATACAGGCTCTTATCACAGGGAGTCCCTCCTAGACCTGAATTCTGTACTGAGTGATCGCCATCGAAGTAATAAATACTTTTGGCCTGCTTTATACCTTTCCTGATGCTTGTCATCAAACAAGGTTAATTCTGTTTTAACTGCTCCTAAGGAATCCATGCATAGGAGACATCTTGTAAATGATCTTCGTAAAGCAGCATCTTGCTCTTTTGAGTCAAGTGCTTTTCTGTATCAACAAACAAATACCACAGGATTTTATAATCTCTATATTTTAGCCAGTTGTGAGATGGTAAAGATATGGTCCATGTCAAAAATCATTTGAAAAAGCCTTCTTATTACCCTCTGTGTGTGTTTGTCCTTCACTGCCGACGAAGACCAAGTCATCAGAGAAATGATGACATGACTTGCACGTGACTTTGCTTTGAGTGAGGGAGGGCTGTGCAGGTCACCAGCCTCACTTCTCCTCCAGAGCCATCTGAATCCAGTGACCAGATATTCATCAGGATGACTGGAGATGACCCAGGATGAGGCAATTTGGGGTTAAGTGACTTGCCCAAGGTCACAGAGCTAGTGAGTGTCAAGTGTCTGAGGTTAGAGTTGAACTCAGGTCCTTCTGACTCCTGCACTCTAGCCACTGCACCACTTGACTGCCCCATTACCCTCTAATGCTCTCATCAAGGATGCCCTCAGTTCATGTGCAGATGACCCTTTCTTCCCCCCCAAATTTATTTGTTTTCAGTTTTCAACATTCACTTCCATAAGTTTTCAATTTTCTCCCCTTCCCTCCCCAAGAAGCATGCAATTTTATATGGGTTCTACATATACATTCTTATTAAATACATTTTCACATAAGTAATACTGCATAGGAGCATTAAAACAAATGGGAGAAACCATGAGAAAAACAAAATATAACAAAGGAGGAAATAGTCTGTTTCATTCTGTGTATCAACTCCACAGATCTTTCTCTGAATGTGGATGGCATTTTGCATCACGAGTCCTTTGGAAACATTTTAGGTCCTTGCATTGCTGAGAAGGGCTAAGTCTGTTAAAATCAGTCATCACACATTGTGGCTGTTACTGTGAACAATGTTCTCCTGGTTCTGATCACTTCATTCAGCATCTGTTCCTATAAGTCTTTCCAGGGTTTCCTGAAGTCTACCTGCTCAGATGACCCTTTCAACCACAAAATAAAACAATCTAAATTAATTGCTACAAGAAGACCAAAAGGGTGCAGAAAGTACCTCAGTCAAAAAACATGCGACTTTTTTGTCAGAGAATGCTGGCAACAGAAGCACTAGGTTAAAATATGATCTTGCCTGTAAAACTTATATGAATAAGGATGAACATCTGTAAACATTATCACCTTGTAAAGGAGAAAGATGCGGTAGAGAATAAAAATAGATGAAACAAAGCTTTCTAAAACATTCAATTAAGTGATCATCCAAAGGATTTTCAAGGATAAAAACAAAGAAAGGAATGCAGATAAAAAAAAGGAAAGATTTACAACAACTTCTGTCCATCTACGAGAGTGGAACTGTCAAATTTGGACCATAATAACAGCCCCTGAGACACTTATAGAGGAAATATTAATGACACCAAAGAGAATAAAGATGCAGAAAGCTGCTGGACTGGATCAGGTGTATACAGTGGAGATCTGTGATGGAGGTGACACACCTCTAAGGGTGTTATATGATGGATCTTCAAGGTATATAAAATCAAAGAAGATACCAAAAGGCGTGGAAAAATCTCAGATCTTATTTCTATCAAGAAGAAGCCTGGAGTACATCAACAGCTTTTACTTATATGCCTACTATCCCCTATACAATGTTTTATGTGGTTCATAAGTACTTGGGGGGAAAAAAAACTGGTGTATTTTCAGAACTTCTCTAGTGCTGCTTAAGCACGCTTACTTTAACTTCAAAAAAATGCACCAATGGAGAAAAATTATACCTTTAAAATTATTCCCAGTTAATATAAATACAATTATTTAGGAAGTTTATTATGCATTATAGTATTGTCTGAGAGGTATGGTTAGATAACTTTAATGATGACAGGGACCTTTATAAAACAAAACTGTATTCTATGGTTATTCAGAGTAGAAGCATGTCTTTTGGTGCCACAGCAGCAGCAGCTGTACTGTGGATTTCCTAAGGTTACAGGTCACCACTTTGTTTTGACTTTCACATAGAACTTGAGCCATGCTCCATTTCCATTTGGCAATTCTGTCAGTCAGTCAATTAGCTTTTATTAAGTGCTTACTCTGTGCAGGGCACTGTGTTTTGTGCTTGTGATAAAAAGAAAGGCAAAAACATGGTCCATGATGTGCATAAGGGAGAGTAGAAGGGAGACAAGAGGCAAAAAACTGCGCACATGAGATATACACAAAGGAAGGTAATTTTGTCATTTTGTGAAAGTCCCATCGCTTCTTTGTCTTTTATATGTTTAAGAGATCAACAGACCTTGAGAACTTGCCCAGTGCTTCAAGTTAAGAGTGCAGGAATTTCTTAGAGGAACAAAAGCCATGACAGAATCTCAAGTGTACCATCTATTTACCTCACAACAATATTTAAAAATCTATTACTTACTATTTTGAATAGCAATGAATGAACCCTAGCCTAGATCATCTAAACACTATTTTTCATCATCTAAAATACAGATGACATTTTTGTCAGGGTTCTAATAGACAAATTCATTCCTAACTTACCTAGAGACAAGGCAGCTGTAGGGGAGGCAGACAAGAGAGACAGGGCCACAATAGGTTATGGTTATTACATATAATTACAAAGAACTGTAAGTATAAATCATTGGGGGTGGGGTTGGGGAAGACAGCTATTTTGTGTCTTTGTCAGATGAAAATCTTCAACTTTTGTAGATGGAAAGCAAAGTAGAAAAAAGCAATTATTATCAATGATCTAGATAAAACTGCAGAAAGAGAATGCTATTATGCACATCTATGATAAAAATCACCACTGCTACACAACACAATCTTTCTTTACATAAACCAACTAACAAATAATAATCAAGCATCTGTCATATGCAAAATGCTACAACAGGACACTATGCAGAGTTTCATGGGTCCTGACTTCCAAAAGCTGAAAAGCTAGCTGAAGGAGGAAGCCAGGAACAAAGGGAACAAACAAGACAGCATATAATTAAGAGCTTATTTGTGGTACAGATTTAAGTGTTGGTTGGGAAGGAGAGAGATCATTGAGAACTCATGGAAGGATGCTGAGTATACCATGAGAGCTGGAAGCAGGCAAGTGTGTGCTCCAGGCTGGGTTTGAAAATTATAGCCCTGGTATATCAGGGCTTTCAGCCTTCACCAAAACATAATGAACCTGACAGATCACAAAATAAATGCACAACGGAAAACAGATTTTATGGTCCAAAAATGTGCACTTACAAAAAGTAGTTATTAAGTAGCATTTTTAAGGTGTCTCGACATCCCTTGTACAATAAGGCATTGATGTCATGGTCCTGTTACTAGAACGAAGGACAAACACAACCTAGAGCGAGTAGCAGCCCCTCTCCTCTCCTCTCTTCTCCTCTACCCTCCTTTCCCCTTCTCTCCTCTCCTCTGGTGTTTTACCCAGAGAAAGTTGTACTCCATGCCCAAAAGTTGACTTTTTTCCTCTGGATTTACTGACTACATTTCTTGCTCAAAGATTAAACCTTAAACCCAATTTACTCTGGAGCTCGCAGACTTGGACAACAAGTCCCCACTCACCTAGCACAGAGTGAATGTAATTACTAAATAGTAATTGTTTCTCTTTTACTCAGGAACCCGGAGGACCTTCCCCTCCCAGTTTGATTTTTTTTTTTAATTAAGGGGTCATCCCTTGAGTGACTACTTAAAGAAGCCTATTCACTGAATGGGTGTATCTCACTCAATGTGAGAATGTGATAAGACCTAAGCCTGAAAGGGCCAGGGTCTCCCACTGGATCCTGGGCCATCTCCAGCTGTCCTGATGAATATCAGGCCACTGGATCCAGATGGCTCAGGAGAAGACAGTGAGGTTGGTGACCCTGCACAGCCCTCCCTCACTCAAATCAAAGTCAACTGCAAGTCATGCCATCATCTTGATGTCATGGTCCTCTTCAAGAAGAAAGGACAAACACAACAACAATAAGGTAGCTGCCCATCTTGACCCTCCCTAGACACAGTCCCGACTATGGATACCCTCACAGAAATCAACATGCTACTTGCTCCAAACTGCATGAAACCAGGGGACTGGACTTGTGATTTCACTAGTATAAAAGCAATTCCACTGACCAATGCAAAGAGAGAGCTCTCTGAAGCACTGAGAGGTGGATGAACTTGCCCAATGTCACAGAGGCAGTTTATACGTCAGAGGCAGGACATGTCTGCTCTTCCTGGCTTTCTTTTTTTCCCAGTTTTCTAGCCCCCATGTCACACTGCCTATCACAGGCAATTAAACATCATTTGGAGCTGTACTAGGAAATCTAGACCCTAGTCTTAACTTGCCAAGTAATAAAAACACTGAAATGTCTTAATTCACATTTTAAAAATACGTATTTTTCAAATTGATGTCTGCATGTTCTTGCCTAGAAGTCTTTCTATATGCACTTTATGAGTGGTGTCAAATTCAAATAGAAATGGAGACCATTATACCTTACAGAAGGATCCCTATGGACTGTATATTGACTTAGAAAATCATATGTTTATAAATTTTTTTTTTAATTAATATATCAACACATTAAAACCAGGTAGGAACTACACTTTAGTCTTGTTTGTATCTCACTTGGCAATACTGTGTGTTCCATGTTTGACATCTCTGTTCTGCATAACCCACAAGAGATTTCAGGCAATTACTACCACCACAATTTTTTAAGCTGCTTATTCAAAATGGAATATTGCATGATGCAAAGCAACAGGGAATTCAGTTACCTAAAGAAAGAAATGAAATCACAATGGTAATGTTTGCTAGAAATTATAAAGGAAGTCAGACTATTTGGAGGTGGAGGTGGAGAAATTATAAGGTGAAAATTGGGAAAATCAAATTGATTCTATTTGGTTATTGAATCAGTTCTGTATCACCACTGACATTTTCATAACTGCCGAAGTCATATTTTCTTAGTCTCAAAGTTAAACATGGAAATTCAGTGTTCCTGTCACTCACTATCTCTGAACTAAGTTTAAAAATTCAGGTTTCTTGCTAATCACTATTCTATTTTTGTGTCAAGGAAATCTGTTATCCTTGAAGCATGCAAGCAAACACCAAGGAGTCTAGTCTGTTATCCAAGTCTACTATCGCTAAACTGTCCTTACAGGTGGACTCAAATGATGAACAGTGACAGGATAGAAGGAGGGGTTGCT
This sequence comes from Notamacropus eugenii, assembly GCF_028372415.1. Taxonomy (NCBI): domain Eukaryota; kingdom Metazoa; phylum Chordata; class Mammalia; order Diprotodontia; family Macropodidae; genus Notamacropus; species Notamacropus eugenii. The sequence goes on along the minus strand of NC_092872.1, from coordinate 132,596,518 downwards.
GCTAGCTACTCATTCCCAGCTTCTAGTCAGATTGTTTACAAAGCTTGCAGTATCATGGGAGTGAGGAACAATCTTACCACTTTCTCCACCTATGATGTTGCCTTCCAACTTTTAGATGCTTTTCCTTCTGTCTGTAGAAATGATCTCTCTGCCCTCATTGAGGGTCTTTTGTTTTGCTGAGGAGCTAAAGACCCTTTTATTGTTAACTGCTAGCTTTACCAATAAACTGAATGTGTTTGGAACTTTGTGCTTCGGTTTATTTTAATTTCAGCGGTAACAAAGATCAATCCTTTATTTTATAGTTGAATAACAGTGTCCTAGAGAAGAGAAACCACTTACCCCTGGACGCACAATTCAATGGACAATTACTAAGTGCCTACTACAGAGTACTATTTCATTTGGTAGGTATGTGTTTCTAGATGATTTCAGGTCTCTTGATTTCTGTTGTACAAGTGTGACCATAATTTTATTGAACATTGCCTCTTCTGAAACAAAGCTAAGAAAAAGAAAAACAACAAAAACTATTTGGTATTGGGAAAATTCTGAAAAACCGTTTGTACATATTTCATCTGCTGTGAAACAGAGTTAAAGTCATAGTGATTACATTATTTTCCACATAAACACACAAAATACACAAGTTATAACCCATCAGCGGCTAAGGTCATCTATAGGTCTTAGCAAGCAAATGTTGGCAGGTGAGCATGTCACACATTGTCAGAAATTCCAGCATGCATCCGTAGGAATATGTGTCTTGTTTACAATACTATATGGTTACATGATGCAATACTGTGCCATCAAAATTTCCACAAATTTATAATAAATTATCAAATTTAAGATGCATCATTTTTTAAATTTGTTTTTTGAAATGATGCAAATTTTAAAAAATATTAAAGGGTTAAAGAAAGTAGATTTCCAGGGTGATGCTGAGTAATTTTTTTAAGGGGGCAATAAGCCAAATAAGTTTGGGAACCTCTGAGCTAAACAGAAAAGTTCACTAATGATACAGAATTAGGCAAAGCTCAAAAGGAATCAAACTTAACAGTTTGATATTCAACAAATAGAAGAATATAAAGTTGGATTTACTCCAGTTGAAGAGTACCCAGCTGAAGAATGACTATGTTTGGCAAGAATTGCTAAAAAAAGCTGAAAAGTAGTTTGGAAGCAAATAGGTTTAAACTAGTGTTTCTACCACATAAGGCAATAAGATCTAATTGGATATACTACTGGAATATAAAATATCACATGATAATGAAGACATGAGGAAAACTCACAACCAAAGAAGTAACAGAAGAGACCACAAAAGATAAAACCAGAAAATTTTAATTATATAAAGGCTTTTGCTTTTATATGAATTAAAAATAAATCCAGATAGAATAAAAAGAGAACCAGCTTGAGGAGACAGAATATTTACAAGAGAAGTCTTTAATAAAGGTCAGGATCAATAAATCATCAAACAATTACGAAGTGACTAGAAGGAGGCAGACACTGTGTTGGTGGCTATGATACAAAGATCCACAGAGAATTAACATAAATAAACAAGTCAAAGAACCACTCTCCAATAGATAAGCAGAAAAAGTTATAGTTTAAAAAAGAAGAGATGCAAACTACTAATGATGAGAAATGGACTCAGTCATTAACAAGAAGCGAAAAGTAGACCAAGTCTGGAGTAGAGCAAAGAGATGAAAGGACATACACAATGCTGAAGGAGCTGTGACAGGTCAAGGTCACTACGTCACTAACCAGCATTGGAGCTGCGCATTGGTCCAAACATCCATGAATCAATTTGGAAGTGTACAAGAAAAGTCACATGATTGTTTGTAATCTTCAATCTAATTACTGGGATATGCCCTAGCAGATAAATGAGGAAAAAAAGGTCCTACATATACTAGAATATTTATAGTTTCACTTCTAGCAGTAGGAAAAACCACTACCACCCAGAAACACGTGGGTGCCTGCTGACTGGGACCCAACTAAACAACTGGTGTGACTGTTACTGAATATCCACGCACAATAAGAAATGACTAATATGAGGGGTTCAGAGGAATATGGGCAGTGATATGAACTGAGTCAAAAGAAAGCAGAATGAGAACAGCATACGTATTGACTACCATACAGCAAATAACACTAAAAGACACCAGAACTGAGATGATGAATAGTGCTTAATATTGTTTCCAAAAAAAAAAGAAAGAAACACACCTGCTTCCTTTCAGGAGGGTGGAAGCACGTGCTGCCAGGTACACTACCAGTTTGTTTGGGAGGAAGCGTTACTGAGAAACGACTAGTTATAAAAAATGAAAATGAGAAAACAGTTTGAATGCTGACAGCATCAGTACAACAATAATAACAGTAGCTAACATTTATATAGCGCTTACTGTATGATAGCTACCGTGCGAAGCACTTTATAATTCTTATCTCATCTGATCCTCACAAAACCCTGGGAGGTGGGAGCTATGGTTATCCCCATTTTACATGAGTATGGAAATAATTGTAATCTTAAAAGTCATCCAAGAGGACCCTTTATTTTACAGATGAAGAAACCAAACTTAAGAGGATTCAATGACTTACCTAAAAGAAATAGCTAATAAGCAAGAGAAATATTAGAAACCAGAACTTGTCTCCTAAGTGGATGAGTCTCCTCCTGTTATATGATGCTGTTTCCCACGGCTTACCCTAGAGTATCTAGAGGGGAAAAAAAGGTTAATATGATGAATGTAATTTCCTTGAAGGTAGTGTTTCGTTTGTTTGCCTTTGTGCCTCTAGCACCCAGCAGGCACTTACTTAAGTGCTGATTTATTAACCAGGAAAGCTAATCCTATTTTAGGTTGTATTAAGAAACACATAGCATCCAGGACTTGAGAAGTGATAGTCCCATTTACTTCACTGTATTCTGTCCTGGTTAGACACATCTGAATTATAGTGTTCAGTTCTGGGCAATTCATTTAAGAAGGACAATGATAAAATGGTAGGCAACCAGAATAGTAAAGGGCCTCAAGATCGTGCCTTGTGAGGACTGGCTGAAAGCAACTGAGGTCATTCAGCCTCAGAAGAAAAGATCCAGAGAGAATGAGAGCTACCTTAAAGTAATTTGAAGGGCTTCCACACTGAAGTATTAGATTTGTTTTGTTTGGTCCCATAGGCAAAGCTGGACCTTTTGGACAGATAATACTTCCTAAAAACTTCCAGAGTGATCCCAAAATTATAGAATAGGTTACCTTGTGAGGAAGTGGGTCTTCTCTCACTGGAGGGGAATTTAATAGATGCTTCTGTGATCATCCCTGTGATTTCTTCACATAATCACATGGAATACTAGAACATGTTATGTCATTATCCTCTCCAGAATGCTATGATCAACCAATGTCCAGGTTATTTCCCTTCCTTTCTCAAAGGTTCATTATATTCTTTTCCACCTCAATTTCTATAATTATCCTTGATGAGGAGTTTTGTAGTGGAAAGAATACTAGACAAAAGTGGGGGGATGGAGGACAGGGGGGAGGGTTAGTTACATGGTTGACCAGAAGGCAGATTTTTTTTCAGCATAACTCCCCCAAACTAATACCCTCAAAATGCGCCAGATCTATAGATCTAATGAAAATTATATCACAAAGAGAGGAAACAAACATTGTGTAAGGTAAGATGCTTTTTATAACACAGAAAAGTTGAAATATCTAAAGCTACTATTCATCCTATGCACCCCAAATCCATCCCGCACACTGAGTTGGACCAGTATAAGAAATCTGACAAGCTTATGTTTTAAGCCCTAGCTGTGGTAGTTTCTTGTTGGTTTCCTCACAGTAGGGACTCATTCTGATTCCAACCCCTAAAAGGTGGAAAACACTGATCCCACCCAGTCACATGATGGAAACAAACTGAAAATACTGGAAGTGGAGGGCAGAGGGGGAAAAAGAAAGATGGACTGAGTAGCACAGAGCAAGCTAAATGGGAAGTGAGTCAAAATAATTTAAAATGCATAACTACAAAGGAGTCAATCAACCAAGACACCCTAATACATATGTAAATACTATTACAAACACTCCTTACAGCAATAAAGGAAAGCTTAAATAATTGTAAAGGTATTAACTGTTCATGGTTGGGCTGTGCCAATATAACAAAAATGGCAAATTAATTCATATATTTAGCGTTACCCCAAATTACTAAGGGGTTACTTTATAGAACTAGACTAATAACAATATTCGGTTGGAGGAAAAATGGTCTAGCATCTCAAGGTAAACAATAACAAAAAACCCAGTATTTAAAGGATCAGTGGATTACAGACACAGAGCTACAAGGGAACTAGAGGACAGCTAGTTGGAATAAAAATATACAGGAAACACGACATTTAAAAAGATTATTACAGTGCTTAAAACAACACAAATTACATTTTCTGTGTAACAAAATCATTGATCTAATTTAAACACTTTAAGAAAAAACAACTGAAAGCAGATGATCCCATGCAGTCCTCAGTCTTCACAGTGTAACACCGCGATGGCCACAGTACGGAGCTACTGGGACAAAGACTGTAAAATCACTACAAACGGAAGCTATCGATCCACTACAAAACGGTTACAGCGTTATCTGAAACCATACGAGCTTACTTTGAAAAGACTACACCCAATACTAGTCCCATGAGTTTAAGTAAGATAAAACAATAAAAAAGTTACTTTAAGATGCTGGTTGAACCTCTGACACGTATGTGGATATAAGATGACATCAACGTACACTTGCACTATTAGTCCCTCCCGAAGCATGGCTTGTTTTCCAAGAGAACTACAACTACTGATGACACATCTGAAGATAACTTTCACTGGAGGTAGCCAAGTGACTGGCATTAATGACTGTTACGAAGCTAAATACGATCCTCCTGAAATGATGTTTAATATAGTTAAACTATTACATTATACAGAATATTGTACATAAACCACATACAACTATCGACATTTTTATCTTCATCCAATTAGGCTTTTCTTTCTCCAAAGGTTCAGAAATTTAAGGAACATTTAAGATTATTTGCTATCTTCTAATCATTTTTCTACTTAAAATGACAACTTTTTGATGGTTCAAGCAGGAAGCATGCGAATACAATATAAATGTGTAAATACGCTTTCATTATCCTGGTCCTTCCCCTTCACACTAAAAAAAAACCAAAGGCAACACACAACGGTCTTTCATGTTTGTATCTGTAGAATGTTAGCGTAACAGAATCAGAGATCTCAGCCTGCGGTCATTTGATCTTTGCTTGGAAATCTTGAGTAAGGGAAGTTCACTACAGCCAAAGGGAGTTTATTTCACAACCCTAAATGTTAAGAAGCGTTTCTTTATCTCTATGCCCGAATCTGCCTTTCTGTCACTTTTATCGATTGTTCCTAGGTCTGTCTTCAAGGACCACTGAGAATAAAAACATGACACTCTCGTGTCATGTTGAGTCACTCGTTCATGAAACGTCAGGCATCACGCTTGGTGGTTGGGGATACAAGAACTCCTTGCATCTTGGTAATGAATGAAGACCCTGAGGACCTTCCCCTCTCAGATTGTCTGTTTGGTGTTTTTGGACTAGGTAAAAGAGGTCACCCCGTGCCTCATTTCTTCTAACCTAGACTTAATCACTGAATGGGAGCTGTCTCAGACAAACTGAGACCTGGGAAAGGCCTTAGCTTAAAATGACCAAAGTCTCTCACTGTATCCTGGGCCATCTCCAGTCGTCCTGACCTACATCTGGCCAATGGACCCGGATGGCTCCGGAGGAGAAAGTGAGGCTGGTGACTTTGCACAGCCCTGCCTCACTTGAATCCAATTCATCTGCAAGTCTTGACAAAGCCTTCCTGAGGTCATGGTCCTCTTACCAGAACTTGATATCATCTGGCCATCCCATCATTATAGAACACCCCACCCAGACCCTGGTTTGAATACAGGAATCCAACCAACATTACCTTTACTTCTAGAAAGAGCTGGCTGCCCCTGTGACTCTCCAGCTCTCAAATCCCTTCCCCATCTACCACTCTGCTCAGTGTGGTCTCAAGAGACCTCATTAGAATGCAAGCCCTGGGGTGAAGTATTTGTTTTACTTTTATATTTGCATTCCCAGTGTTTAGCACAGAGTCTGAAACATAATAAGTGCTTAATAAATGCTTTTTCATTAAAGAAACAACTATATTCCACTGAACTGTGAGTGGCACAGTGGACAGAGCACTGGGCCTGAAGTCAGGAAGACTCATCTTCCTGAGTGCAAATATGGATTTCACTTAAGCTCACTTTACCTTGTTTGCCTCAGTTCCTCATCTATAAAATGAGCTGGGGAAAGAAATGGCAAACCACTGCAGTATCTTTGCCAAGAAAACCCTAAATGGGATCACAAAGAGTTGCCCATGAGTGAAAAGACTGTACAACAAAAAATATTCCATTAGGCACGATATAGACAAATATAAAATAAATACCAAAAAGATTAAAATGTTATTTGTGAGAGGCCACTATTAACAGGGCAGGGATGCAGGTATAGATCAGAAGAAACTTCCTATAAGAAGCATCATCACCTGAGTAATGCTTTGACTCAAGCTGGGGTTCTAGGGGCAGAAGTGAAAAAGGCAAACAATGAAAGGCTGGGAGAGCTGGGACCAGAGAGGAAGGGTTGTGGAAAGGCATGAATGAAGGAAACAGAATGTCATGGGGGAAAAACAAACAGCTGAATTTAGCCAGAACACGGACTGTTTCAAAAAGTAATGTACAATAAAGTCTGGAAAAGGAGGCTTTAGTCAGATGGTAAAGAGCTTTATAGCCCAATAAAGGAAGTTACAGTTGGTCCAAAAGGCAGAGGAAGTCACTGGAACATCCTGAACAGTGCAGTGACAGTCATATTTGTGCTTTAGTAATATCATTGGAGAGTTGTGTGGAGGACAGTCTAGAGAAAGAAAGGATTAGATGCAGGGAGATCAGTTAAGAGGCAAGCCTGGATGGAGTGTGATGAGGTAGGTCCAGGCCTGACTCACAGCTTCCCCCAGCACTTTGGCTGTTCTCCCTGCCCATTCTAGTCCAAACTCCTCCAGCTCCAAACTACCCCCAGGATTAAATACAAAATTCATAGCTTGCCCTTTAAAGATCTTCACGCCTTGCCCAGGCTTCTTACACTTGATTCCCTTCCACGTCCTCCCCAGCTCAATGACACCAGCCTCCTAGCTGTTCTCCCATACAAGAACACTCCATGTCCCAGCTCCATGCCTTTTACTGGTTGTCCCTCACGCCTGTAATGCTCTCTGGCCTCCTGGCTTACTGCAAGCCTCCATCAAATCCCACTTGGAACAAGAGGCCACACCCAGACCTTCCTACTGCTAAGGGCCTTTCCTCTGAGAATACCTCCCATTTACACTGTGTCTGTCTTTATGTACATAGCTATACTACATTAGGATGTGAGAGCAGAGGCCATGTTTTTGCCTTTCTTTGTATCCTTAGCTCTTAGCACATAATAAATGCTTGTTGACTGACTGACTGAAAAATGAGGACAGACGGGAGATTTATTCTAAAGATAGAATTGACAACACTTCACAACTGATAGGATATTGGGAGACAGAACAGTGTGAGATGACTCACACAAAGTTGTGAACTTGGATGAATAGAAGGATAGTCATGCCCTCAGCGGAAATAGGAAAGCTGAAAAGAGTGAAAAGTTTTAGAGAAAGGATGAATTCTATTTGGGTCATACTGAGTTTGAGACTGGATGTGCTCCTGGTGGATGTGGTACTGGAGGTGAGAAAAGAGACTCAAGTAAAATATATTGGGACTCACCTGCAGAGAGGTGAAAACTGAGCCGACATCATCAAGAGTATATCTACCTGTCTGTTTGCCTGCCTGTCTGTCTATCTATCTATCTACCAAGAGAAGAAAAGGTCTGCTAGAAAACTGTAGGGTACATGTACAGTTAGGGAAGAATAGTATGGATAATGACTCAGCAAAATTGACTGAAAGAGAGTGGTCAGAGATATAGAAAGTAAATGCAAAGAAAGCAGTCATGAAAACCCAGGGAGGGTCAAATGCTTCAGAAAGGAAAAGGATGAGATTTCAAAGTCACTAAAGTCCTCATACCTTCTTCTGAACAAGTATCTGGCTATGTACCTTCCTCATGTGAAGCTGATTTTTTAATTCAAGTGAAGGATTTTACCTTTATTGCCACTAAAGTTAATCTTATTAGATTCGGCACATCATACGTGACTTCTGAAATATTTCTGAATGTTGTCTTTATTCCGCATGCTGGCTTTCCCTCCCAGCTTTGTGTCAGCCACAAATATGGCAGCTATTACACCTACACCTTCATTTGAAAAATACTGACCATGCCTATGCTCAAAGGGCTATTAAAATGTGCATACCCTTTGACCCAGGAATATCACTTCTAGGTCTGTATCCCAAAGAGATCATAAAAATGGAAAAAGGACCCACATGTACAAAGATATTCATAGCAGCTCTTGTTGTGGTGACAAAGAACTGGAATAGGAGGGGATGCCCATCAGCTGGGGAATGGCTGAACAAGCTGGGTGGGGTACATGAATGGAATGGAACACTATTGTGCTATAAGAAATGATGACCAGGCAGATCTCAGAAAAACCGAGAAAGACTTACACAAACTGATGCTGAGCGAAGGGAGAAGAGCCAGAACACTTTACACAGCAAGAGCCACAACGTGCAATGACTAGCTTTGATAGACTTATCCAAAGGACTTGTGATGGAAAATGCTGCCCACATCCAGAAAAAGAATGATGAGTGTGAATGCAGACTGAAACATACTGTTTGCTCTCTTTTCTTATTGTTTGTTTCTTCTTTCTCCTTTACAAACAAGACTAATGTGAAAATAGGTTCAAAATGAATGTACATGTAGAGCCTGTAACAAGTTACACACTGTCTTGGGGTGGGAAACAGTAAGAGATGGGGAGAAAATCTGGGACTCAAAATGTTACGAAAATGAACGTTCAAAATGAAAAGTAATGAAAAATTTTAAAAAATACTGATCATCAGGATACAAGATAAAGCTATAAAAATCACTGTTATAGAGCAGTAACAAAAACTGAAACAATTTTTAAAAAAGAAAAATGAATTCAAAAAAACTACAAAATACATGAAATATCTGAGAGTCAATCTAACAAGATTTACTTTAAGGCAATAAAAAACATATAAATAATTTTCAAAAGAAATGCAGACTACAAACAGCCATAAGAAAGATGCTCCAAATCAATAAAAGAAATGCAGAAATTTTGGCTGAAGTTTCCCCTCACACCCAGCAAAGTAGTAAAGGTGATAAGAGATAGGACTAATCAATACTGGAGGGCTTGTAAAAAGTCAGCAAGAATAATTAGTGTAAATTGTTTTAATCGTTCTGAAACACAATTTAATATTATGCTAACAAAGTGATGAAAATGTCCATACACCCAGAGACCCTAATGCTACAGAGATAACCAATGAGATAAAAGAAAAATATCAAATATATAAAAATATTTATTGGACCACTTTTTGTAGTAGAAAGAAGTGGAAACAAAGAAGCCTGTTAACTACGGAAGGGCTAAAAAAAATGGTACATGAACATGATGATATATTACTGAAAGAATATGATGCAATATAAAGTGAAGTTTGCAGAACTAGCAAAACGACATGCAATATGACAACAGTATAAAGGGAAAGAACAAAAATGTGAAACTGAATATTTTGTCATTATAACGACAAAGAACAGAGAAAATGTACCAAGCTGTCATCATTACAGAGGATGCTGTTAATTTGCCAGTTAGTTTTGCTGAACCGTTTTCTTTTTTTGTTTTTAAAATTCTCTGTTACACAGCATGGTTCTGCAGGTGGAAAGCAGTAGGTATGTATCTGGAAATAAAGGTGATATAAAAATTTATCAATTAAAAGTTTGCTAAAAACAAAGAAAACTCAAATAATTGGAAAGATATTCACTGCTCCTATTTGGGCTGCATCAATATATTTTTTTTAAATGCTCCCTAGATGAATTAACAAATTTAATTCTATACACCAAACTGCTAGAGGGTACTATAAATAGACAGACAAGATAATAACAGAATTCATTTGGAGAAGCAAAGATACAGAATCTCAAAGGAAAAAATGAAACAAAACAAAACTTCCAGACTTCAAATTATATTTTGAAGCAGTATTTGGTGTCGGTTCAAAAATACAAAAGTTAAAGATCACAGAGGATAGAATACGAAGTTCTGATTACACAAAAAAGTTTTTGCAAGAACAAAGTCAACATAGTAAAGATAATTTGGGAAACAATTTTTGTGTCGTCTATTACTAATAAGGGGATCTGATGTCTAAGATACTTAGTGAATTATCTTAAATATATAACACCAAAAGCCATTACCCCAATGTACTGGGGTCAAAGGATATGAATAATCAGTTCTCAAAAGAACCGCACACAATTAAGAAACATGAAATACTACAAGCCACTATTAATAGATAAGCTGAATGAACTAATAAGCAAGAGCAAGAAAACAATACATTAGAATGTCAGCGAAAAGGACAAACCCTAAGGCTGTGTAATCACAATAACCAAGTTTGTTTCTGGAGGAGAGCTGAGAAAAGGCACCTTCTCTTCATTCAGGAGGTAAGGAACCATAGATATGGAACATGAGTCTAGCCAGCAAGGGCCGTGCTGTCAAAGAGCACACAAGGGGCTCTGCCTCTTGTTTCCGAAGCTCTGTGAGGGTGGGTAATGGAGAAGCTGCTTCTCCACTTCAGAGGATACACAGAAAGCACTCTGTGATTGCTACCTATCCCCTTCAGTAAGAAAGAAGCTTCTGGTTGACTCCGGAATAGATAAAAGGGATTAATTAGCTAATTAGATCTAACTCTTTTTCCTGGTGGTGTCAGGCAAGCAATGCTGGGCCCTCCCCATCCCACTGCCAGGTGGCCTAGAAGAATATGTAGACCCTATGTTGCTTATGTTCCCATCTTGTCAATTCTTTCCTATATTGAGATGCTGAAGGACGGTAAAAGGAATACTTTATGAATTTCAAAGGATCAGAAAAGTCAGCAGAGTCTGTTTGCAGCCATGACTGCCATAGCCCTGAGGAGCAAACTGCTTGACCCAGCCTGGTGATGGACTCACCCACAGCCAAGACACTGTGGGTTCAGTAAGCACAGGAGTGACTTGTCTGACTTATTCATCAACTATGCTGCCCTAGGAAGTGATCTTGGGTGTTGGGGTCTAGGGGGTAGGGTTGTACGTGAATCCTTTGTAACAACTATTCTAAGTTCGAATCCACTCTCCAGAGAGATCAAGGGGGTAGATGGAAGAGTGTGCTCCCAACTGTAAAGAGGGGCGTTTGAACTTCTGTTCTTGTTTTACCTTCTCAGGAAATATCCCTTTGTAAAAGTTAAGTGACATCAATCCCTTATTGATGATACTGGGAGATACAAACTGGTACCTGTAAATAATATTGGACAATAATCACTGTCAAGTGACATGGAGGAAAACATATACTGGAATGGGGACTTGAGTTAATAGAAAAAATGAACCAAACTTTTAGTGGTATCCCTAGAGCACTGAGAGAGTGGCAGTAACCTTGAGACATGGACCCCAAAAGTTTATATAGGTTGTTACATACATACTGTAAGACAAAGATATCAAAACTCACTGCCCGTGAAATAAAATTCCCAAGTGACCAAACGAGATTAAAATGTAACTGGAAAATGCTTAACAAAATAAATATACATACCACACAAGAAAGATAATGCTAACTTGTGATTTTCTAAGTCAACATGGAGCCTGCAAGGATCTGCTTCTATCTGAGTTTCCCAAAACTGCTGTAAGGTACCGTCAATGTGTTGGTTTTGCTGAACTATTTTTCCCCTTTTCTTGTAAAATCTTTGTTACGAGGTATTACTCACTACGGAAGGGGAAACATAATTTAAAAAATGAATGTGATATAAAAACAAAAACATAAATGAAAATAAGGTGTCTTTAAAAAAAGATCATCCTTTTAAAAATTCTTTTATTTTGCAGATGAGGAAATGAAGGTTTAGGAGATCTGGCCACTGCCACTCAGCTAAGTCCATAAATCTGAATGCCACCTTGGATTGGGTCCAATGCCTGTTCCACTATACTATGCTACACTTATTGGCAAATTAGTAATATTTTAATGTAAAAACGAGCTAAATAAACTGCCATTCCATAAAGCACATGATAGGTATTTTCACTCCATGTCTGCTCCTTACAATGAAGGAAATTTAAGCACTGATTTAATTCAGTCTCTCAATGAAGCCTACCCCAAACATCTCAGAATAATGGAATCCAGCCATCAAACTGGAGATTAACGGAATCTTCCCATTATTTATAATATATTTTTACTTGCAGTGTTTGACTACTTAAAAGTCTTACTTGTATTTGCCTCTCTTACTAATGTATTCTATTTAGTTCCTTACAATGACCATCAACAGAATCAATGACATGCTTTGGGACAAGGGTAAAAACAACCACAATCTCACATTTATATCACACTCAGTGAAAACTGAATTCATTTCCTCACAGCAACTCTGTGAAGTAGGTAAAACAAGTGTCATTCCTATTTTGCAAATGAGTTGAAATCAAGGTTTAGAGCATAAGTGATTTTCTGACAGTTACACAATGAAGGGTCAGAATAATGGCCTGAGCTTCAAATCTTCCAACATTTTTACAGAATAACTTAGTTCTCTAGTAAGCACGAACCTAATAAAAATGATTCAAAGAAATGCAACCACTTTTATCTAAATATTTTCCCACTCTATTTTGATAAGGTAAAAAATTCAATTAACTTCTAAATTACAGATTATTCAGCAGAAGACCCTGACCTGCAAAAATGTAGGTGATAAGCATATCCCATATTTTAATTAATTTGGCCGATCAAGCAATGTATTAGCGTTTTTTTTAAGTAAACCCAAAGTTGTCATGAACGTGTATTTATATGAGGAAATTCTACTTAAGACAACAGCAAAAACATTCATTTCCATCCTATGTCACCCAGGATGTTCACATTCACCTGACAGAATATTCTATGTTACATATTTAAGGGTAGATTTTAAATTATCAGAAAAACAAACAGCCATGGACATGGCACCCCTGAGGAGCAAGCAACCTGTTTGCTCAGCCCAACAACAGAATAACCCACAACCAAAAATCTGTTCATAAATCTGCAAGGGAATGAATGCTATTTAGCAACCACTTTAAGTCTGAGACTAGACTAAAGAATTAGGAGACACTTTTACCTATCATCCTGCTAACTATGTGATACGTAACAACATCAATGCTCAGACATATCCAGCGAGGCTCTGGGAGGTGGGAGAGAAGGCAAGAAGGCACAACACACTTTTCAGTTTAATCTGCATTATTAACATGTTTTCCATCACTGTCTTAGGTCTAGACAAGCATCAAAACAAGAAAACAAGCCGTGATCTGTAGTGCTTGCTAATTGCAAGGTCCAAGTGCTCACAATGAAAATGAACCACTGGCCCTGGGGGCTGGAGCGCATCACTGCATATTTCTGTCTTTTTGTCTGAATATGCTCCGGCTTCCAAACCTCAGAATATTTCTACCTATGGTACAGCTCACTGGTCTCCCATGTACGGGAACTTGGTGGTATTTTTTTTCTTCTTGTTCTCTCATATCTAGCTAGTTACCAAGTCCTATCTATTCCACTCTGCAACAGCTCACTTCCATTCTTTGCTTAAACTTGAATACAAACCCTTGTTACTGCTTTGACTATGAAATACTCTAAAAGGTATTCCTGCCTTCATCCTTTACACTACTGCCAGAATAATCTTACTTATGCTATAGTGGGTCATTTCACTCCTCTGTTCAAGATTTCCAAGTGAATTTCAGTGTCTTTTCAATGGCATTCTTGACCTGCTCTTTTAACCTTATCTCATGTTATTCTCAGCATGCCCTCTACACTCTAAACAGACTGGACTATTCTCTGACCACTGAATAAATGTTATTATCTTAGACTTCCACACTTTTGCTCAAACTGTCCCCTCTGTCTGTAATATCTTACTTCATTTTGCCAGAAAATTCAACTCAAATGCCACTTGATAGCTCTCTCTGACTTCTCATTAGCAAAAATAACACTTACTTCCATGGATCTGTGATCTCATCAATATGGATTCTATCTCCAACATACAGACTGAAACTCATTCCCACTTTTTCAGCCTAGGAGACACTTCTGTACATATGACCATAAATTCCCCACTGAGGGTCCACCCAAACGTTTAGAGGCAGATACATTCCTCTAGACATGTTGATGTTAAGTAGACACCAATGAAGTGCAAGAGCTGTCTGCTGGTGATCCCCTCACTTTAGCCACATGACCAGCCAATCTCCTTTTTCAGTATGTGACTCACACTGTTTGTCTTGTGCATTTCTTTGCTCGAAATACACTGTGGTCTACCCAAGCCCACTATGTCCCCAGCCATTGTCCTTTGTGTGAACTACAACTTCTGCTCTTCCAAGATGGTGGTGTTTTATGACTTGTAGCCATACAGTACATAACAAGATGGACCTTTCTTTCAGATAGAAGCTTGAAGTTTGGAAAAATTAAAGGCACAATGCATTCTTTTTTCAAATGAATTTTATCTCACTCTCCTCCTCCTATACAATTCTGGGTCAAGTTCATGGTCCATACAAACTGTCTCCAAATTTACTTTGGATTTTCAATATAGATTTGTGAGGGGGAAAAAACCAAACCAAACCAATGCATTGATTCCGTGGGGAAAGCTGTTTAGGAGGAAGGAGATAGAAAAATGATTGCTCAATTCTGGAATGTTAACTATGGCTATATTTTGAGATATCTTTTTCTTGTTTAAGATTCCTATAAATGTTACCTGAAACAATTCTGGAGCAGAAAGTCACGTGGGAGGGCAGGGGGCTGTGTCAGTTTGGACATCTTCCTTTATCTAAACTAGAAATGGCCTGGATATGGATGAAGGACATGTTAAATAAACAGCATGTTAAATAAATGGTAAGTAAATAATGTTTCTGGCATTAAAATAGAGAATAGTATTAATATGGACATTTTTTCAATGAAACAATAAAGAACAGAACATGAAAAAAGTTTCAAAGATTTCAATTATGCATTCTGAAAGATGGTTCAATAAATACTTATTTCATTGACCAGAATTCTATAGCTAGGTAGTGTAGTAGGTAGAGTGCTGACTTGGAGTCAGAAAGACCTAAATTTGAATACTGCCTCCTACAGTATTTGCGTGAGTCCCTGTACACATCACTTCATGTGTCAGTCTTGTTTTCCTCATCTGTAAAATAGCACCTACTTCACAGACTGTGAGTCTCAAATGAAATGACACATTAAAGTGCTTTATAAATGCTACCTAACTTTTAAAGCTAGGAGACACGAGAAACAGTAATTTAATTCCTCATTTCACAGATGGGAAAATTAAGGCCACAAGAGACTGAAAGCATAACTTACTTACCCAAGATAATGCAGCAATAAAAATTTAAATTCAAGTTTCCTGATTCCCAGTATAGTGCTCTGCTTCTGACTCAATTTCTACAAGATACAGACATTCATGACTACCTAGTCCAATCCCTTCATATTACAGATAAAAAAAGTGAAGACGAGACACTGAATTCACCAAGATCACAGTAATCAGTTTTTTGTAACTCCACTCTTTCCACTTCAACACAAAGTCTCTCTACTCCCAAAAGATAAACTCTGTTACCATGAGAACACTCAAAAGAACAAGCATTTCTAGAAGAGAAGTTCCAAAAAGTGCTTTATGCCATGGCAATAAAAACAAAACAAGTTTATATAGCTTCCCAAGATGGTCACCTTGATGGGCCTTTGAACTTTTACCAATTTTACTTTTTTATTTTTTTTAAATTAATTAATTTATTTAACTTTTAACATTCATTTTAACAAAATTTTGGGTTCCAAATTTTCTCCCCTTTTGTCCCCTCCCCCCCCAAACACCAGACATTCTAATTGCCCCTATGACCAATCTGCTCTCTCTTCTATCATCCCTCTCTGCCCTTGTCCCCATCTTCTCTTTTGTCCTGAAGGGCCAGATAACTTTCTATACCCCTTTACCTGTATTTCTTATTTCCTAGTGGCAAGAACATTACTCGACAGTTGTTCCTAACACTTTTGAGTTCCAACTTCTTTTCCTCCCTCCCTCCCCACCCCTTCCCTTTGGAGGGCAAGCAATTCAATATAGGCCAAATCTGTGTAGTTTTGCAAATGACTTCCATAATAGTTGTGTTGTATAAGACTAACTATATTTCCCTCCATCCTATCCTGTCCCCCATTACTTCTATTCTCCTATGCTCCTGTCCCTCCCCATGAGTGTCAACCTCAAATTGCTCCCTCCTCCCCATGTCCTCCCTTCCATCATCCTCCCCACCCTGCTTATCCCCTTATCCCCCACTTTCCTGTATTGTAAGATAGGTTTTCATACCAAAATGAGTGTGCATTTTATTCCTTCCTTTAGTGGAATGTGATGAGAGTAAGCTTCATGTTTTTCTCTCACCTCCTCTCTTTATCCCTCCACTAATAAGTCTTTTGCTTGCCTCTTTTATGAGAGATAATTTGCCCCATTCCATTTCTCCCTTTCTCTTCCCAATATATTTCTCTCTCATTGCTTGATTTCATTTTTTTAAGATATGATCCCATCCTCTTCAATTCACTCTGTGCACTCTGTCTCTATGTGTGTGTGCGTGTGTGCATGTGTGTGTGTAATCCCACCCAGTACCCAGATACTGAAAAGTTTCAAGAGTTACACATATTGTCTTTCCATGTAGGAATGTAAACAGTTCAACTTTAGTAAGTCCCTTATGACTTCTCTTTGCCGTTCACCTTTTCATGCTTCTCTTCATTCTTGTGTTTGAAAGTCAAATTTTCTTTTCAGCTCTGGCCTTTTCATCGCTTTTACCAATTTTAAAGGAAAATACAATAATTTAGATATACAAACTCTGATAAATTTTTTAAAGTCTTGTCACTATTAGTAAATCATTAAGAATTTTTAAAGTGCCTATTCTGTGTCAGTCCCAAGAAGGATAAAGCAATGTGAAAATATTCCCTGCCCTCCAGGAGTTTAGAGTCTGGCTGGGGAGAAAATATCTAAGTATATACAAAACAAGATACTTTTGAGGGGAAGCCATTAGCAATGACAGGCATGAGGAAAAGCCTCCAGTGGTAGGTGGTACATGCACTAAGTTCTCAAGGAAGCTAGAGATTTTGAGAGCTGAGAGGTGAGGAGGAAATGCATTCCGAGGAAAGAGAACAACCAGTAAAGGTATGGAGGTGGGAGACGGGTCTGTGCAGAAGGAAAAGCAAGAAGGCCAGTCTGACTGGGCAATAATGTACCCAGATGGGAAAGCAGATTGAGGTCAAGTTGTGAAGAGCTTTATATGCCCAACAGAGAAGCTAGTATTTGATCTTTGGTGGTAAAAGGGAGCTGGTATAGATGATTAAGGAAATGACATGATCATACATGGGCTTTAGGAAAAGCACTTTAGTAGATGTGGGATGGATTGACTGGAGAAGAGAGGTCTGAGGAAAGGACATTAATTAGAAAATAATTCTAGTTATACATCACATATTCCTGAACTCATAACCACAAGGCTAGACAAGTTGGAATAAATGAAACAGTTCTCATCCAAGATGCTTATATTGTCAGGTGAGACAAAAGGTACACAAACATACAAACTATATACAAAATAAATACTAGATGGTTGGGGAAGGAGGGTACTAGAAGCTGGTGGCAAGAAGTAGAGAAAAAAAGAAAGGCTTTATTCATCTAGGTGGGTTTGAAGGAAATGAGGGATTCAAACCACTCATAACCCTGATTAAAAAAAAAGAAATACCTTGTATTGCATAGGGACACACATAAAGAATTAAATGGAAATTAGTTTTGATTTTTAATTTTAACTCTCAAAGCAAAAGATATGAAGTACTCTTACTACATCTTCTATGGAAGAAATTCTACTGAAAGGACTTTCCTATTTAACTAGTTCTATTTTCTCTGAAAGCAGTGACCCCAAATCTTTTTTTTTTTTATGTTAAGTTCCCAATTCTTAGAAAATCAGTTTCAAAGATCCAATCAACTTGTTTTTGAAATTCGATCAAAATAAAGATTTAATCCTTATTACTGCTCCAAAAGAATGAGAAAATACCTTCAAAAGAAAATGCACATCCTCCCCTTTCTCCCTCCAGAGCCTGGGCTTTCTTCAGAGACTTCTTGTTCTAAAGTTCCTTATCTCACCTTCCCACCAGAACATGTCTAGTCTCACCAATCCAACTCTGACCTTCTTATACATCAACCCTGTCTTATGATCACCTACAGCAGGAAAGGAAGAGACTCTGCAAATACTTCCGGCAATTAAACCTAAGCCAAGTAATTCAAGATTTTCTCTGAGTTCCTAATTTAAGATTCCATAGCAATCGTAAAGCCTCTGTAACAGGAACATGTACTATAGCCTAAACTTAACTTTCTGGCCTCATCTTCCACTACTCCAGCCAAACTGTACTTGCTATTTCCTTTACATTAGCTATACTCTCCTGCTTCTGGATCTTTATTCCTGTGCTTTTCTCCATCTAGAATATCAAATTCCCAAATCTCAAAGCTGAGGCCATCCTTAAAAAATCTTCATAAATGCTACCTTATTCAGGAACTTCTTTCTCACCCTTACAAACAGGTGACATTTTTCTCTCCTCATAAATCCAACATAATGACAAAATATTATGGGTTTTGAGTGAGGCAAACAAAGGATGGGTTCAAGTCCTGTCTCTGGAACACACTAGCTATTTAACCATGTAGAAGTCAAATAGGTTCTATAGACAAATGCCAATCTATATTGCCAGAATTAGTTTCCATGAACAAAGAATAATTTTCACCATGTACCAGTCACTAGTTTAGGTTCTAGAGATTCAATGATTAAAAAAATAAGATAACCCCTTCCTGCAATAATCCCCTCTCTTACAGTCTATCAAGGAGACATGTACATATGTAACTATATACAGAATACAAAATACATATAAAGTGGTTAAGGATGGTGGGCACTGGCAGTTGGGGATCAGGAAAGGCTTCATATGCAGAAAGCGGTGCTTGAGCGGCATTTGAAGAAAGTGGTTCTGAGACAGCTGTGAAGGAGTGCAACCCCAGGCAGGAATTATGTGGCGAGTACAAGGAGATAGGAGTTAATGCGTAAAGAACAGGAAGGTCAATTTGGCTGAATTCAAACTTCACAGAACAAATCCCAATGTGAGATTCAGGCAAGGACCTAGAGGGCCTCATGGCTGTGAGGCTGCATGCTCCCTACCCTTGTGAGATAATATCAGCAATACGGCACGATGATCAGCTGTGAACAACTTAGCTATTCTCAGCAGTACAATGATCCAAGACAACTCCAAAGGACTTAGGATGAAAAATGCTGTCCACCTCCAGACAAAGAACAGATGGAATCTGAATGCAGATCAAAGTCTATTTTTTTAACTTTCTTTATTTTTCTTGGCTTTTTTGCCTGTTTTTTTTCACAACATGAACAATATGGAAATAAATTTTACATGACTACACATGTATATCAAACTGCTTGCCTTCTCAATGAGGGTGGAGGAAAGGGAAGGAAGAAGAAAATCTGGATTTTAAAAAAACTCCAAATGTTAAAATTTGTTTTTACTTGTAATTGCAGAAAAATATTTTTTTAAAAAAGTCACTTTGACAGCTATGTGGAGAATGGTTTGGAAAGAAGAAGGACTTCATGCAGGGAGATCAATTACAACATTTCACGCAAGGGGCCTGAAAAATGAGCAGATATAAGAGATGTCACAGGGGTAGGAAGGGCAATATTTAGCCAATGACTGACTATACTGGGTAAGGGAAAGTGAAGAGTGGAGGGTAACACCAAAGTCACATACCTGGGAGAGTAAAAGAATGGTGGTGCCCCCAACAAAACCACATTAGTAAACTGGACAAAAGGGAAAGGGAAGCATAATGAACACACTAAGTTTAAGCTGTATCTGGCACACCCAGTTTGAAATACCCAGTACCAAAGAGGTGAGGGACTCACAGGGTGTAGACTGGAGCGAATATTTTTGGATGCGTCCAAGTGTTTGGCTTGACTATGTATATTTACTATAAAGGCTTTCTTGTTCTTTTTCCAGTAGGTGTGTGGAATGGGGGTGGTGGAGAGAAAAACAGTAATTGAAAAAAATTTAATGTCCAATAAGTAGTTGATCATACTGGAATGGAAATGTAGATTTGTGAGATATCTGCATAAAGAAGATAATGACAGCCAAGGGATATCACCAAGAGATTGAAGAGAAAAGAGAAGATGGTCCTGGACAGAGGCTTAGGGTACACCCACATCTTAGGGGACAATTAGAAAAGATCTCATATAGAAAGAAGCTCCAGATTTAGAGACTAGGGATTCTAAGAGGCAGAGGGAATGGAATGTGCATTCCAGGGGTTAAGGCAAGCTTTGGGGACAGAGACTGAAGCACCACCCATAAGGAATATTAAAAAGGTCTGATTGGACTGAAGGGTATATAAAGGGAAGTAATGGGTAATGACGCTGGCCAGGTTGTAATGGGTTTTATACAGGCCTAACAGAGGAATTTATATTTGATCCTAAAAGTTCATGGGGAGCTACCCATGTTCATCAAGGAGAACGATATGTTAAAATCTGCACTTGATAAAAATCACTTCAGCAGCTGTGTGGAGGATAGATTGGATCAGAAAGCGACATGAACCAGAGAGGTCAATTAGGAGGGAATTGTAGTAGTCTAAGTGAGAGGTAATGAGGACCTGTACTAAGATAGAATACTAAGTAGTGGGAGAGACATGATATGATGGAATAGGAAGGCTTTCGTGGACATGGAGTCAGAAATCCAAGGAAAAACTGTATGTAGAGGATGGCAAGAAGGTTTAGCCAGTCTGAACAAATAGATGTGGAAAGTAAAAGTATAGGATAAGCACAGCTGGTTTTCAAGGATTTTTGTTTTCTTTCCAAAATTCTATTCTGGTTGAAGTGGCTCTTCTTCAATTATCAATACCACATTTTATGCCTCCTATTTCTACTTCTTTAAATATATCCCATTTCAGTAGGCTAATATAATAAAACTGTGGTAAACAGAAATAGTCTCCTAGAAATACAAATTCATGAAATTAAAACCAAAAAGATGATTAAAAAAAAAGCAGAACACATTATATTTCTTTTGTACTTACTGTCCTGTCTCTACGCACTTCTCATTTAACTTCCTTTAGGATCTAGGAATGTGGGTCAATGATTACATTCACAACCAGTCAAACAGAAACTGAGAAAATGGAGGAGACTCTTGGGGTTAGTACTTTATCTGGTGGGCTCTGAAGCAAGGCTTGGGATAATCAAAGATGTTAAGTTGTTTTACTCCAGTGCGAGCACATAAACTCCTTTGATGAGGCTACAGATGCAGGGATCTTCACAGCAGGAGATGTAGATTTGTTTTTACTTGCAATGGGAGAAAAATATTTTTTAAAAAAAGTCACTTTGACAGCTATGTAGAGAATGGTTTGGAAAGAAGAAGGACTCGATGCTGGGATCGACAATGATGAAATCACAGGCTTGCATAAAAGAGGAAAAAAACTTTCTTGAAGGACAAGTACTTTAATTTATCTGAGCCTCAATTTCCTCATCTGTAAAATGGAGGACAACAAAAGGCTGTCATACAGAAAATGCTCTGTAACCTTACAGTTTCTGCAGAAACATGAATTTTACTATGATCTCACTCATCTTTTATGCACTGCAGAACCCAGGACTATAGGTTTTTCACACTGTAGCCATTAAATATTTAGGTCAATATAGGGCAAACTTCCTCAATTCTTGACAGAGCTAATACTTCTCAATAATTCTGGTCATGTTCACCTATTAATATACTTTAAATTCCACTATTTATTGTTTTCATACTTATAATACACAGTTAAAACAGCCTCCCCACACCCTTTTTAAGGTGCAGTAGCCAGAACTTTACATATTCAAAGGATTTCCCTTTTTAAAGTGCTTCTATGTGTGATGCATATGTCAAGAAATTATAATTAATTTATTTGCCATATACTTAGACTTAAATGTAGAAATGACATTTACGAGAGCTTGTCCAGTCTCATAAAAGAGAGAGACTTTTGTCTACTTTTCTTTTCTTCTCCCACCTAATTTTCAAAGGGGGGAAAAACTGTTCCACAGTACATATTAAAATCATGACTTAAATAAACATCTAGCTTCTTTTTTTTGGTAAAGTATCCTACAATGCTTTCTTTTATCTAACCACTTGTACTGAGGAGCAAAGTGACCAGAAATAAGGTGCAAAAAATTCTCCTGGACTCAGTCCAGTTCCGACATCTGGAGTAACCTATTCAGTTTTAGGAAAATACAAAGTGGCAAGTGTCTAGAGGATGGCACCCAAGATGGCATGAAGAGTGATGAAGGAAATGCAGGTATTTGGCCTGGGAAGACTTAGAAGGGGAGATGACAGCTTTCTTCAAATACTTGAAGTGTTGTCCCATGTCTTATTCTGTCTGGCTGCAGACAATAGAACCAGAAGAAACGGGAGGAAGTTGCCAAAAGGTAATTTGATGGCTGATATCAAGAAAGAATTCCTAATAATCAGAATGGTATTCCTCAGGAAGTAATGAGCTCTCCCTCACTGGCAGTCTTCAAGCAAAGGCTGGATGACAACCTGTTAGGCACAGAGCAGAGGGAATTGGGAGTTTTTCAGTATAGATTGGACTAGCTGAGTGCTGAGATCCCTTTCAGTTCTGTGATTCTGTGAATCAAATTACCTCTATTTTCCTAAATTAATTCAAAACCACAATTCCCTTTGGCTACATTTCTATATGGCTTTTTTGTTCCTTTAGCTGATCTGTTTCATAACACTAAATGCAAAATGGTTTTGGTCAGGACATATACAGCATTGTCAAATGTATAATAACTTTCAGTTTCTGTACAACAGTCTGTTTTGTGGCATCTGTTACAAAATTCTATATTTAAAGAGAGCTCTGCTCCCTGTGTAGAGAACTGAAATATAGTCATGTAGCACTTTTTACAGTGACTGCAGAAATGTTTGCTGGGATGTTGCCTTTGAAAGTGAGGAAGTCCAGTGGGAAATACTAAATCAGCAAACAAAATTAAACAGGTCCATGTATTTGTAAAAATTTCCAAATAGGAGCTGCTCCTCCTGAAAAAACTGCTCCTCTTGAAAACTTCCACTTGGGGAAGGTTTTCAAGCTGAACCATCAGTTAAGGTGAAGATAAGAAAAAGAGAGCGTATAATAATAGAAAGAATATCTGACTAGGAAAAAGGAGGTCTAAATTCTAGTCTCAATTCTGTCACGACTTACCTAGTAACCTTGGTCAAGTCATTTCACCTGAACTAGACTTTCTTCATTTTTATGCAGGTGGAAAAGACTATGTGCTCTAGGAGGTATAGTTCCAAGAAATAAAGACATGACAATCTCACTGTATCACTTGTTCGGCAAAGAACTCATCGGCAAAGTTCAGTTGAAATGTTGCACACTGGAATGTTCCGTTCCGGATGGGACAGTTTAAGAAGGGGATTGCTAATAAATCAGAGGGTGTCCAGAAGAGGGTAACCAGAATGCTGGCGAGGCTTTGTTGGGTCCATGACACAGGAGGTTCAGCTGTGAAGGAATCGAGACTGTTTAACCTTACTGAAGGGAAAGTAGACTTGTTCTGTTTGACCCCAGAGGGCAGAATCAAGGCAAGAGGTACAAGTGGCAAAGAGACAAGCTTAGGCTTAATATGAGGATAAACTTCGTGACAATCGATGCTGTCTAAAAGGGGAATAAACAGACTGGGTGGATTATCCACTGTTATGTAAGACATAAAAAAAAGAAATTCTCACATGTATGTATTAGATTAGATGGCCACTGACACTACACCCAACTCTTAAATTATGTGATCCTATAAGATGACTTCTCAGGGTGCTTCCAGAATATTCTATCCTCCAAGAAGAGGACCTTTTAATGGTTTTAAAGTGGAAAGGTAGTGATGGTAGAATTCATCACAGCAAGCTACAGTGGCTCCCATTTAGACCACTTTGGTGAATCCTTAAAAATAAAAAGAAGTTAAAGCAGTCTGATATTTATAAATTCTATACCCCAAGTTTCCTACTCTTTTTAAAAGAGTCCTGATTTCATACTCTTCCCTTGAAGGAAAATCCACTTTAAAAAATTCTTCCTAGAAATCTATTTTAGGAGAAAGAAGGATGGTATATCGGTGAAGTGACACAGTGGATATGAGTGCTGGCCCTGGAGTCAGAAGGACCTAAATTCAAATCCAGCCTTAGATACTGGCTGTGTGACCCTGGGTAAGTCACTTAACCCTGTTTGCCTCTGTTCCTCATCTGTAAAATGAGCTAGTTAAGCATGCCAGTATCTTTGCCAAGAAAACACCAAATGGGGTCATGGAAAGTTGGACACTATTGAAATGACTCAATGAAAACAAAAGCATGGCACACTACCACAGATATTAGCAACAAGGAGCAGGATGTGTTTTGAAATACATATGTGTATGTGTGTAGGTGCAGTGTGCATCTTTTAATAAAATTTCCTAGGGATGAATAAAAGAAAGGGATGTTTAAATATCATTTTCTTGGTTGATAATCCCTGGGAGATTTAAGACCTTATTCATAAACTGACAATCTTAATGGCCTGAGGTACATACTTTCCTATGGGTTGGGGTCCATAATGTTAAAAGGCTAAAATTTACCTGCTAAGGATAGCAGTCCTGAGTAACAAGAATTGAAAAATAAATTCATATAGGGAGCATGATTTTATCCAATCAGACATTTAAAGGATTGAACTGAATCTTTAAAAGAAAGAAAGGATGCTCAAGTACAAAAAAAAAACAAAACTGTCCCCAACATTATTTCAATGATTCTCTCAAACTGCTGGTGACTCAAGTGTCTGGTTTTTAAAAAATGAAACAACATATACTAACTTTGAAATTATTATTGATAAAATCATGACATCAGTTTTTCAGCAGTTTAATTTCATTTATCCCTCACAAATCTACAGGCATTTTCATCCTAAAAATTATTCTAATTTAAATATAAAGCTCATGATGCCAGTATAAAATGACAAGGAAACATACTTAAGATTATGAACTTATTACTTACAACAAAAGGAGAGGCAAAACTTTCTGACACAAAGGGCACCTACAACCATATTACTTAATTTACAATAACCCCTTCCAACCCCTGCCCCCCCATTCATTCATTCATTCTCTTTAAAATAATTAAGTGTTCATTATAAGTAAAGAACTGGAAACAAAGCTCAAGAAATCAGAGTTCCTACCCTAGTCTATATCATCTTGTATAAACTCTCCTCAAAAGGTCTCTTAATTAATCTTTCCTAAATCTTTTGGAAAATATCAGTTTGTTATTTGTAAAGGGTCAGTAACACTACTGTGTTTGGTTTAAGAAGGACAAATTAAACCTTATGATATAATAAACTTTAATCAATATGCTAAGGAATTCAGATATGAAATTTACACATGGGGAATATAGGAAGTAATAAAACAGACCTCTTTTAAAAAATCCCTTTTTTTTTTTTAACTGTTGCCAATATGATTAATATTGGTTCCTAGCTAGATATCCCATTCTGAAAAGCACACTAGTTTATTTTTCTTTTTGTTCAATCTCTTTAGGTTTCCCCCTTCTTAAATCAAAGAAAGATGCCTTTAAATGGACTTTATGTGAAAGCAAGCAAATAAAGGAATAGAATGCACAAGCCAATCAGGAAATCCAATATGCCAGGCCTCAAGTTATTTCATATGCTAAAGATAAAAGAGGTTGTTTTCTCAATCAAATGGATTCTTCATTTGAGTCAAATTTTGAGAAAGTCTATATTAAATGTTTTATCAATATTCTTTAGTAGTCAGCAAACAGCATTTTGAAATCAGGTCTAAAAATGTAGAACATGTTTAAAAAATACTCCTTTTAAATCCCCTATGCGACTTGGTTACAAAACAGACTCTTCAGGTGTGAATTTTCGAGTTTAAGATTTTGCACAATATTTTCTAGGCTATCATTTCAATTTTTCCCTAATATTATCCTCTAAAATACACAAAAATTATTCAACTAATATTTCAAGGACTAAAACACAGATTACTCAACAATAAAACCACCAAAAACATTTTGCATTACCATTATTTCCTTAAAAAAAAAATCTCATTTTTTCAGTCTTTTATGATATCATGATATATGTTTTAAAAGCCTCATTATTAATAAGCAAAACAAATTAATCACCTATTAGATGAATGACTGAAAAATGAAAAAAAGTGAATGAACGAAAAGAATCACACGTGAAAAATCCACTTATACTTTTACTTTGGAAACTTTTAAGAACAAACCTAGCCCTCACGTGATTATGAGCATAATTTTCAGTTACCTGGCCTAATCCATCTTCTAATATTTAAAAGAAACTACATATTTGGCTCAAAAAATGAAAGATCATTTCCTCCCAGATGTTATCAAGCCCTCTTTCTGATATTCAAGGATATTCCTATGTATAAGAGTTCATGTGTGACAAGTCATAAACTAAAACCAGATCTCCTATTTCTATCAATGCATGTATTATAAACATACAGCATCTGTCCTGTTGATATACAGCCTCTTTTTTCAGGATTCTGAGCACAGAGATTATAAAGACGACACATTCGGGATCCTGTCTTAAGTTGAACAGAATACCATTCAAATAGTGGGGATACTTCTAAAATTATTACAAGTAGATACCAGCAAATGCCAAAGTAAACCAAAACATTAAACCACACCCCTGAAATCAGCAGCAAATGTCAACTTGGAAACATGCACTATGATGTGTAAAATTTTATTAAGTAATTTTACCTTAACCCAAATGGAGCTCTCTAAATTCTAGTGCATCTCTGGTTTCAAACTTTCAAATCGTATTTGAGTCAAATCTTCAGTCAAGCACCTAGAGTAAGAAAAACAAAGGAAAAACATTGAGATCAGCAAGGCTTTTTCAAGACTTATACTTTGCATTTTATAGCTTGCAAAAAAAAATCCTCTTATTTAAATTCTGTCTGCTTTTAAGACAGTAAAGGACAAATTTCTACACTCTATTTCTGACATTAGGATCAAAGGCATAACTGTCAGTTCCTCTAAGACGCTGCATCAACTGCAAAGAAGTATAATCTGCTATCTACCAGAATCCCACATAACTGAAGACTAAATCCCTATGGCACCAAAGCTTTCATTAAAAACATTTCTGAAGAGTTACAATTTAAAATCAGTAGAGAATTTAAGGGAATGGGGTAAAAAGTTATTAACTCTACTTCAAGCTATATAAAGAAATATTTTGAAAATGACCTAAAATATTTGCTTTCTATATTTATTGGGGGGGAGGGAACAATTTGCCATATTTAAATAAGGAGGATAAGAAGAGGAGATCAACATACCTGATAACAGAGTATTTCAGAAATTAATCCAATTCTATGTATTTCTCTACTGGGCTTAACTCACATTGTTTCTACTTATTTAACATATAGTTCTGAGAATTTCAATGAGTTTTTAAAATTTGTACATTTAAATACACATAGTGAGTCAAAATAGATTACAGTCATAGAACATTTCTAGAACATATTTAGTATTAAAACTGAGCACTAAGTGAAAGTATTTCTTCTGTATGAAAATGAACACTATTAATTCATTTGCATGCATGTAAGATATAAACTTAATACATTAACAAAGATTTCTTGTAAAAATTTAAGTCAATTTTTATCTTTCAATCTGTAAAGTTAGTTTTAAGGATTTTTATAGCAGTAGCAAATTCAACAACTTCATGTAATTTTATGTTTGCTCCTTGATATAAAATGCAAACAAGGAATGTTCTGTTAGGAATACGATCTGTCTTTGCAGTGTTTTCCCTTGGATTACACTTCAATTTTCTAACAAAATGATCTCCAAGAACACGTTTATTTTCCCAAGAAATATATTTGAAAAATATATGACCTATGTCTGGCACTGTATTTCTGCTTTTACTGAAACCATTTCTTTGTAGGTAGTTACTCCAGTAGCTCACCAAGGTCAGTTTAGTTTTGGCACTCATTAAAAATAATGTCCATGCAAATCTACAGGTTTATTTCTTCTTGTAATCCTCTCAGTAGAGGTTCAACTTAATAAACACAAAGGCAGTTTTAATGATTCAAATCCTTCTTTCAAGGATGTGATGCACCTGTCAGAAGTTCTTGGCAATACAGTAAGTCAATCTCTTCACTATTTCCACAGCTTTGCACACATTGAAGTCTGTCTCCTGCTTTTTAATGCCAACAACTACAGCTTCTTTTCTGTCTTTGAAAGGACTATGAAACTCATAGACATTTTTCTTAGTACATCATATGCCATTATGGCCAACAGAATTTCATTCCATGATTTTTAAAAAGTTTCCTAGCCCATCTTTATAATTGATTTCATTTATTAAATATAAACAGGATAATACATTTTCTCAGTTACTAGCTTTTCCAACATGAAAACTATACTGAAATCAAAACACACTGATGTGCTATAGGCATTTCAAAATCAACATATCTAATACAGAACTTACTCTTATGCCCTTGTCCTACTTCATTCTAACTACCTTTTTTATGTTCAAGACAGCACCCTTCCTTTCTTGCTAACCTAGATTGTAGCCTAGGAGTCACACTCAACCATTCCCCCTCATTCCCCATATCTAACCAGGTACTCTGCCTGGTCCATCCTACCTTCACAAGGTCCATTTATCTTCTCTCCACTCATCACAATCACCCTCATGACCTTGTACCTCCTAAGTAGTCTTCCTGCGTGTGGCCTCTTCCCTCTCTAATCTATCCTCCACAAAGTGTCAAATAGATATTTCATAACTTTTTATCTTGGTTGAACATGTTCTAGCCAACCTGGCCTACATGGTGTCCTTCACATTCCCCTGTCTTGGCACCCCTCCCTCCCTCCCAGGCTCAGCTGAGGGGCCTGGCCTGATCTGCTTAGCTGGTGGTCTTTCCCTTCTAAAGTAACATTATTTTGTATTTGTTTTCTACGTATTTGTTATTTACTTTTCTGCATACGTGTTACTCTTCCCAAGAGAACAGAAGCTTTTCCAGGTCAAAAACGAAACACTATTGTCATTATATCCCCCAAATCTTTCATAGAGCCTCATACATAACAGGAAGTTAATAAATGCCTGTCGAATTGATACCTTCAGGGCCGCCTTTCCTCGTTACATCAAGACTCAATCTCTGCCGCGTAATTCAGGGCCTCCGTAACTACCTGGCTTGGTCCTTCTTTGGTCCTTTTTCCTACCTCCAACCTTACTTCCGACTACCCTCCACTGTGAACCTTCTACACAGTCTCGTCATCTTCTTGTGAAGTTCATTTAAAACGATTCTGAGTTCATCTTAGCTTCTATGCTTTTGAAGACACTATCTTTTCCATCTAGAATCCCCACCTCCTGTACTTCTATATAGCTAACCAGTACCTAGCACAGACCCTGTCACATAGTAGGAACTTGATGAGTATTTGGTAACTGACATCAAATCTCATTCATCTTTTAAGATCAGCTTTCATCTCATCACTTCCTCTTCCACTAAGCATTTCCCAATGACTTAACATTTATGCAGAGCTCTCTGAAGACCTATGTTCATTCATCATTTCATAAGCACTTTCTATGTACATGGCACAGTATTAGGTACTAGATAAATAGGAAATGCTCCCTGATGTAGTGCTGGATCACAGAATTCAGAACCTTTAGAGATCAAGTCCAATCACTTTATTTTACAGATGAGGAAAATCAAGCTTAGAAAGGCAAAAAGATTTTCCTTTTCACAAAAGGTTTCAGAGCTGGGATTCAAACATAAACCATAGATTTAAAATTCAATGCCTTTATCTTGCCACAATACTTAAGAAACTTGCTGAGAGGTAGTAAGAAGGCTTATAGAGGATATGCTACTTGTGAGGAAAGATGGTATCTATTCTGGAATTAGGCAGGGGAGAGTTTACAGAGTTTGAGAGAAGACATTTCAGGAAGAGTAAAGTTGGACACAAGGGTGTGTGTCCAGAGAAGCAACAAAGACAAAAGACTGAAAGCTGGAAGGGCCTTTGGGAGCTATCCAACCCAATCCAATGTCCTAATCTTACAGATGAAAAAACAGGCTTTGTGCACCAACAACATATTAGTGTGCCTGTGTTTCCACAACCCCTCCAACATCTTTTGTCCTCTGCCAATTCAGAGCGTATGAGGTGAACTCCTCACCCCACCCCATCCCCACCTGTTCTGATTTGCCTTTCTCCTGTTATTAGTGATTTGGAGAATTCTTTCACATGTTATTAATGGCTTGTAATTCTGCTTTTGTGAACTGTTTTTTATAATCTGTCAGGGAATGGATTTTTGTCTATTTGTTGGTTGTCTATGTATCTAGGACATCAAATTCTCTGATAAGAAATATGATAGAAAAAATTTTCCAGTTACTGCTTCCCCACTCATCCTAGATGCATTAATTTTGTCCAAAAGCTTTTCAATCATATCTAACTTTCTACTTTACTTTTTGGTTAAGAATTCATCTCTAGTTCATGGCTATGAAACGTATACGATCTGTTTTTCTTCTTGTATGATGTTTAACATTCAGGTGACATCCATTTAGAATTTCATGTGGAATATGGTTTAAGATGTTACACCAAGATCAATTTCTGTCAGGCTGCTTTCCACTTTTTCCAACAGTTGTCAACAAAGAGGGAATTCTTTCCTAATTTATCTGTATTTTGAAGTGTATTAAACACTGGATAACTAGAATTCCATTACCTTGGATTCTCCATGTCTAGTCCATTCTAGTTCCACTGAACTTTCTTTCTGTTTGTTTTTAAACCAAAAGCTTTTGTTCCTCCAAATGAATTGTTATTTCCCCAAATTCTGTAAAGTATCCTCTTGTACTATGGTAGCCACAGTGAGAAAATGACCTATTACTCCACAGAACAATGCAAACAACAAAAGAAGGTCTAATTATCTGACAGGAAAATTGACATGGGACCGTGGGCCATCCCTGGCACTAGACCTTCTTTGTTTTTGTTTCTGTACATCTGACCTGTCCTGGGGCTAACGTGGGGATCCCACTTTGTTCTCTTGACATCAGGGACTGGGTGTCATGAGTAACACTCCCCTCCCTCCATTAACCCAAGCTGGCAGAGGCCTCTCTTTCTTCCATATCTCAGGAGTGTCTCAGAGGGTGTGCACCCCTACATTGGCCTATCAGGGCAGAATAGATCAATCTCCTTATAATTAATGGAGTTGGCAGGATTGTCTGATTCCCTACTCATCTTGTATCCTTTCCATTCCTTAGTAATTTGATATATTAAATTTGTAAGTTGACTTGGGCAATACTATCATTTTTATTATGCTGGTATAGCCCAGCTTTGAGTACTAAATATTCCTCTAAGCTCTCTTAAGGTGTGATTTATTTCTCTAAGGTACATTTTGTAATTGAATCTATGTAAGAAATAAGTGTGCTTTCCTAGAATAACTCCAAAATATTTTATGTATTTGGTGGTTCTTTTGAATAGGATTTCCTTTTTTATTATTGTCTCATGAATCTTGTTGCTGTTATTCAGAAATACTGCTGATTTTTGTGGGTTTATTTTGTAGCCCACCGTTTGGCTATTAATTTTCTCAATTTGTTTCTTTACTGATTTCCTAGGATTTTCTAAGTAAATCATTACATAATCAACAAACAGAGATAGCCATGTCTCTCCTCTTTACTATATGTTCTTTCTCTTGCCCTAATGCTAGTGCTAGAATTTCTAGAATTATATGGAGGGTGCTCTTGCTTTACTCTTGCTTACTGGTAAAACTTCTATGTATTCCCATTGCACACACTTGCTCTTGGTTCACTCATGTCTGACTCTTTGTGACACCATGGCACACAGCACACCAGGTCCTTCTATCTTTCACCACTATCTCTTGAAGTTTGTTCAAGTTCTCTTTTGCTGTTTCCATGACATGGACACTATCTATTCATCTCATATTCCCCTATCCTTTTTCTTTTACCTTCAGTCTTTCCCAGCATCAAGGTCTTTTCCAATGAGTCCTGTCTTCTCGTTATATGGCCAACATATTTAAACTTTTTAGTTACTGACTAATTTGATCTCCTTACTATCCAAGGAACTCTCAAAAGTCTTTTCCAGCACCACAATTCAAAACGATCAATTCTGTGGTACTTAGCTTTCCTTGTAGTCCAACTTTCACAGCCAGACATTGCTACTGGAAAAAGTACAGCACTGACTAGAGAGACCATTGTCAGCAAGCTGATGTCTTTTTTTAGTATGCTGTCTAGATTTGCCATAGTTTTCCTTCCAAGGAGCATCTTTTAATTTATGGCTATGGTCACTGCCTACACTGATTTTTGAGCCCAAGAGTATAAAATCTAATACTGCTTCTATTTTTTATACCTCAGTTTGAAAGGAAGTGATGGGACCAGTTGCCAAGATCTTTTTTTTTGTTAAGCTTCAAGCCAGCCACTATACTCTTCTTTTTGACCCACATCAAGAGATACTTTTTATGATTTAAAAAGAGATCTCTATAAGCCTATACTTTTTGTTTTTCTTATATACAAGCACAGATACTACACTAATTCTTCTTTAAAAGTTGTAAAGAATTCTCTTGTAGAGCCATCAGGTTTATTCCCCCCATCCCCCATCCCTAGTCACTTTACAGCTAGCTTTATTTCCCTTTTCTAAGGCTGGATTACTCAAGATATCTATTTGGTGTTGTGTCTATTAATTTGGATAGTTTATAAGTTTGAAGGCAATCTTTTGTGTTTCCAGTTTTCTTGGACTATAACTGTACATAATAGGCTCTGACAGTTTTGATTTTGGGCTTTTTTTTGTGATTTCATATTATAAATTTTTTTTTATTTTATTGATTTGTTGGCCTTCTTTTTAATGTCTTTATCAGTTTTGCTGATATTAAAAGTTTATCAGTTTTATTAGTTTATCAATTTGGTTAGTGTTAAAAGAACCAGCATTTATTCTTGTTTTTTTCAGTTCTACGGTCTTTCCAATTTATTTTTCCTCTAATTTTGAAGATGTCTGTGCTTATTCTGAATTGGATTTGTTTGGTGCCTAACTTTTTAATGCATAATTAATTAATTCTCTGTTTTTCTGTTTTGCTAATGTACGTGGCTGGGGGCACAATTTTCCCCAAGTATTGCTTTAGATGTATTCCAGAAATTCTGGTATGTTGTTTAGCCACTGTCATTGCCTTTCATATAACTATTCCTATGATTTGTTCTTTGATTTATGTTATTTAGGATTTCATGACTGATTGCAATTTTTTATTGTGTTAAGATCTCCCTCTTCACATTCATTTGCAATATCCCTATGCCCTAAGACAATCAAGTTTTGTAAAACTTTCAAGGTGTCTTGAGAATATGTTCTTCAGTGGTCCTATGTAGTAAACGCCATAAGACTTTAATCTCTAATTTCTCCAGCAATTTCTTCAATTTTATATTCTCTCCCTGCCCATGTTTCATTTGTCAGCTCCTTTCTTTAGTTTTGGAGTTTTACTTATTTCTTTCTCTCCTTTATACAGTTGTATAATTCTTCCCGTCTTTCCCCTTTTTTCAGTTATGTGGTTAATTCAAAATCTTCTATTGTTCCCTTCCAACTTCTAGTTTCTTCTGTACTTTTTTCTAATAAGGATTTCTTAACTTGTTCTTTTAATTAATTCTCTTCCCATTGGACCCATTACAAGGCCCTTACTTCTCATTTCAAAATATATCTTCCTTTAGCCCGCAAAAATATTCTTTGAGCTGGTTCCTTTACCATCACTTCTATCTCCTTTTGTTTCCAGGTGTTCTTTTACTGAGAAAAGCTTACAAGTCTTTACTCTTCTTTCTTTTTTTAAGAGCAGAAAAATCCTTTCTAGCTTTTTTTTTTTCTTTTAAATGAGATTGCAATGGCAGCAATGAAACTGCTGAATGGATACTGGTGCACAACAAGTTTGTGGGGCTGGTTGTGCAGCCCTGTTAGAGTAAGGAAACTGGAAAAGGGAGGGGTGCTCAAGGATATCTTTAGGAATTTGCCTTCTCTCCTTTTAATTCATCAGATTACCTTGTTAGACTTGCTGCTTCCTTGGCCTGTGGAAAAAGCTACAATTAGTTTACCTCTTGCATGTAATTCTTATTTTGGAGAGTTTTGAGAGGTTTTAAGGTTTGGAGAAAATGCTGATCACAAGACCACGTATCTGTATTCCCATTCTGTTCTTTTGTTTCCTCTGAGAAAGACTCATCTCAGTGGATTCATTTTTCTGTTTTTTAATTATTTCTGCTATTAAGGGTGCATATTCTCACTTTTGTCCCCATGACTGATTTTTCTTCTGAACCATTCTGGAACCTCTTCCTGCAGTTCTATACTCCAGGGAATCCACAGGGTTGTTTCATCAGGTGTTGGTTCAATTGGGTCTGTTTTGCAAACTTACTTGAAACAAAAGAAATATTTAAAACTAAGTATTTAGAGAAGTTTGTAATCTTTTAAGGTGTTTTGTTATTCATTTTCCTAATTTTTGAATCTTCTTTGCTTACTTATCTGCTTGTGTTCTTGGTTTTTAAGTGAATTTTCTTAATTCTCAGACCTTGTGTGGTTTTATTTTTTTTTCCAGCTTACTTTGTGGCTTCTCCTCATTTTAATGTTGGGTTTAATTCCCAGATCTGTACCTCAAAGCTGTTTCAACCTCCTCCCATGTCAAAGAATTTACTCTTCACCAGCTTAGACCCTTGTCCCTGCCCAAATAATTTCTGGGGGGACAAAAATGGTCCAAGCTAGATTCCAATCCTTTTCCTTCAGGCCTCATGCAGTCCCACACAAAGGCTCCTGCCCAAATTCTTTCCCTTCTTTACTTCTCTGAATTAGCTCAGGAAATATTTACCCCTTTTTACAGTATTGGGGGAAGATGGAGTTAGTTTTCTGGGCAGTTTCTGCCCACAATTCCCTAATCCAAGAAGAAACATTCCTCCCTCCTACCTTACAATTTTCCCTCCTAGGCCATTTGGCAGCATTAAGTCCCAAAGTACAAGTCCATAGGTTGTTTTCTGTGCTCTCCTGGAGTGAAGAGGCTAGTGGGAGTTGAGCATGTTAGAGATTAGTATACTGTACTGTTATTAATAAGACTGTTTAGCTGGGATCTGTGCTTTCCTGTGAAGTGGTAAGTTGTAACTGCTGTACTTCTGGCACCTAATTCTTCTTTTGGGGTCTTAGGATTTATTTGGAGAGTTAGGGC
This sequence comes from Notamacropus eugenii, assembly GCF_028372415.1. Taxonomy (NCBI): domain Eukaryota; kingdom Metazoa; phylum Chordata; class Mammalia; order Diprotodontia; family Macropodidae; genus Notamacropus; species Notamacropus eugenii. Next base: position 132,561,238 of record NC_092872.1, on the reverse strand, counting down.
GAGCTAGAACAAATGTTTTTCCCCCATCTTGTTGGCTACATGACAAGGTTCTGACGTTAACTGCTACTGCAGATTTTTCAGACAACTTGCTTCTCACATTCTTCCTTCTCATGATCTGTACTTTGGCCATCTCACTACTTTTTAGATTCCTGACCACTAGGTGGTAGCCAGCTGGGCAGTGGGACAGTGGATAGAATGCTAGGCCTGGAGTCAGGAAAACTCATTTCATGAGTTCAAGCCCAGCCTCAGACACCTACTAGCTGTATGACCCTATGCAAGTCACTTAATCCTGTTGGCCTCAGTTTTCTCATCTGTAACATGAGCTGGGAAAAAATCTTTGCCAAGAAAACTCCAAATAGGGTCACAAAGAGTCGGACATGACAGAAAAACAACTGAACTTAAAAACTAACCACTGGATGAACAGGCAGCAAAAGGAAGTCCAAATCATTACTTTAAGATACTGCTGATAGCTCTAAAGAATTTTGGTGAAGGTTGTAATTAATGATTCAATAAGGTTTTGATAAACTATAAATTTCAATTATCCATGCTACCCAATTCCCCATTACCACAAGTAATGAAGCACTGTGCAATATTGTATTCATGGTGATAATGGACATTCTTGCTTAACCTCTGATCCTACTGGAACGGTTTCTAGCTTATCTACATTACAGACCATGCTTGTTCTTGATTTGAGATAGCTACTACTTATTTTAAGAAAAGCCCTATCTATTCTTATGCTTTCTAGTGTTTTTAACAGGAGTGGGTTTTGTATTTTGTTAAAAAAATTTTCTGCTTCCCTTTTACAAGTAATACAGTCTTTTATCAATAGAATTTTTATTTTACTGGCTACTTGGTTCAGGTAATTGAGCTTAAAATTGGGCCAAAGTTCAGTATTCTGATGATAGAAATAATATTACTTTGCAATTTGCAAGAACCTTGTTTTAACTTTAGTTCACTAAGGTTCATCTGGCTTTAGAATACCTCTTGCTATCATTAAAGCAAGATTTTTTTTAAAAGTCATTTAATGAGTACAATTGATACTTGTTCCATGAAAATGCTTTATTCTTCCTCTATATCTAAATTACAAGCTTCCTGATGGAAAGCAATTGTTGAATTTTCTCCTCCCTTCATATTCTTCAATATAACATGATTCAATATAACATATTGAAAATATCTCCAAGTCAGTTTTCTGTGCCCTTAATTTCTTTCCTTACAAACTTTGTCTTCATACTCCTGTTCCCACTACTTTCCCTCACCAATGTATTATTTTCCAAAAGTAGTGGTGAATACTGAGTTTTGTGATCTTGATTTTGATAATAATCTCAAGGTATTTTCTGAAAGTTTTAAAAAGACTTTAAGATTTTGTATGTTCCTCAATTTTACTTTTCCAGATAAAGAATTTGGAATTTTAAAGGCAGCCTTGGGAATTACATTGTAATTTGACCAAGATTGTGCTTTTCTAATTAATCAGCCAGGAGGCAACTTCATTTTAAAAATCTTTATTTCCTCAAGACTCACCTTTAACGGTAGTAGCGAAGGATTGGCAGCTCTGGAAGCAGAATATAGTTCATTTCATTTGATGTGGGGCCCTCACAGACAAACGGACCCGACAAATAAGACAATATACATTCAGTAGTTTCCTTCTCTTTTTCATTTAATAAATGCTCATCACAGAGATATTCTTTTAAGTTGCACAGTCTCACAAAGCCTATTCTCCACGTACAGTACTTTGTCTTCTATCGTTTCCCAAAGGCACCTACATAGAGTAACACAGAACAATGCTTAATTATTCATAGAAGAAGGCAGTGGGGTAGCAGAGTTACCCAGCGTATGAAAAACCCAACAATCCTAGCTAGTGGGGCAAGAACTCAACTCTGCAACAAAAGCTATTAGGAAAACTGCAAAGTAGTCTGTCAGAAACTAAGAACAGATCAACGTCTCAAGATAAGCTCAAAATGGGTACATGATTTATACATAAAGGGCAACATCGTAAGCAAATTAGTTGTACATGGAAAAAATTAGCTGCTAGACTCTATAGATAGGGAAAGAGTTCATGATCAAACAAGAGGTAGAGAAATTCACAGGGGGTAAAGATTCCATAAAATTAAAACTTTTTTTTGCAGAAAACCAATACTGTTAAAATTAGAAGAGGATGAAAACGAGAAAAAGTTTCACATAAATTTCTCTAATAAAGGTCTCATTTCTAAGATAAAACGGAACTGACTTGACTTCAGAAGAGAAAGAGCCATTCTCCAATAGATAAATGGTCAAAGGATATAGAAAGTTTTCAGAAAAAGAAGTCAAAGCAATCAAGAGCCATATCAGAAATGCTCTATATCACTAATAGAGAGATGAAAATTAAACCAATGCTGACATATTATCTCACACTCATAAAACTGGCCAAGATGATGAAAAAGAACAAATGCTGCAGTGGATGTGGGAAAAGAGGTAGGGTACCGTTGGTAGAGCTGTGAACTAGTTCAACCATTCTGGAAAGAAATTTGGAATTATGCCCCAAAAGCTACTAAACTGTGCATATCCTTTGATTCAGCAGTACTATTACTAGGTCCCCCAAAGGGATTCAAGAATGAGGTAAAGGACCTATACATACAAAAATATGAACAGCAGCTCTTTTTGTGGTGTCAAAGAGTTAGAAGCCGAGGGTATGTCCATCAGCTGGGGAACAACTGAACAAGCTCTGGCATATGAACATGATAGAATACTATTTGCTGTAGAACATTATGAAGGGGATGGTTTCAGTAAGAATTAGAAAACTTGTCTGAACTGATACAAAGTGAAGTGAGGAGAATCAAGAGGACAACTATTATAATCACAGCAATATTGTAAAGACAATGAACTTGGAAAGACTTGGTAAATCTGATCAACATAATGACCCCCTACAATTCCAAAGGATTCCTGATGCAACAGGTTATCCCCTCCAGATAGAAAGCTGATGGAAAAAACTGCTGGGTAAACTGAATAGTATGGCAAAAACGAAGTAGCGATCAATATCTCAGTGTATATCAAGATAAGGTCACAATTTTTAAAATAAATAATAACAAAATTAATCATTTAAATTAATAATTAATAACAAATAATACTGACATTCATAATTGAAATAATATAAATCTTAGCTATTAATAGTTTTATTAACAAATTAATAAAAATATTTAAACATAAAGGGTGATATCACAAGCAAATTAGGAGATTGCAGAAACATTTACTTGTCAGATCTATGCGTAAGGAAGAATTTTTAGGACAAAACAAAATATAGAGAACATTACAAAATGTAAAACACATAATTTTGATTATATAAAATTTAAAAGTTTTCGCATAAAAAAACCAATGAGACCAAAATTAGAAGGAAAGCAGATGTACCAAATTTATATAATAAATGCCTCATTTCTCAAACACATAAAGAACTGAGTCAAATGTTTAAGAATATTAACAATTTCCCAACTGATAAATGGTTAAAGGATATAAAGTTTTCAGATTAAAAAAAAGCTATCTATAGTCACATGAAGAAAAATGCTCTAAATCACTATTGATTAAAGAAAAGCAAACTAAAATAACTCTGAGGTACCACTCTGAGGTTAATATGACAAAAAGGGAAAATTAAATGTTGGAGATGTGGGAACAGTGGGACATTAATGCACAACTGGTAGAGCTGTGAATTGGTCCAACCATTCTGGAGAGCAATCTGGAACTATGCTCAAAGGGCTATAAAACTGCATACCTTTTGATCTGGCAATGCCATTGCTAGGTCTGTATCCCAAAGAGATTAAGAGAAAAAAAAAAGAGGGAAAGGACCTATGTGCACAAAAATATTTAAAGCAGCTCTTTTTGTGGTGGCTAAGAATTGGAAATTGAGAGGATGCTCATCAACTGGGAAAAGGCTAAACAAGTTGGAGCATATGATTATGATACAATATGACTGTGCTATAAGAAATGACAAGCAGGATGATTTCAGAAAAACCTGGAAAGATTTACATGAACTGACGCAGAGCGACGTGAGCAGAATCAGGAGAATGTGGTACATAGCATCCACCACAATGTATGAAGAACTGTGAATGATCTAACTACTCTCATCAATACAATGATCCAAGAAAATCATGATGAACTATGCTGTCTGCCTCTAGAGAAAGAACTGATACTATAATGAGGTTTGGTTTTCTTGCCTTCTCAATGGGTGAGGAAGAGGGGAAGGGTATGAACTCAGAACTGAAAATGAAATAAAATTGGATTTTCAAGAATTTCCACAGGAACAATGTTATAAACTAGCAATAAAGTCAAGTGATTTTACAGAAGGTTTTTGAGATTATTTGTATTAAGATGTGGAGATTTACGGAATAGCAACAATTATTCTTCTGGGTAAGTTCTACTCTGATGCCTCACTGTGCCCTCCCCTGCCTCTACTTCCAATGGAGAACAAACTCTAAGGGGTTCAACCAAGTTGCAAAGATTTAGAGTTCAAGCTTGGTGACAAATGTGTCTAATGTATCAAAACTATCATTATTAATATAAGTAGGATCGTAACCGGTGGACTGCCCAAGAGGAAATGAAACTTTGGGTCACTGCAACTCATTTAACAAAAATACAAAATGGTTCTCTGTCCCATATGGTCATCTATCATTGAAATAGGGATAATGGCAGAACCCATCATCAAGTGTCTTCTATGTACCAGGTATTCTGCTTAGAAGCTAAGGATGCGTGTGTTCGTTCTTCCTTGCTGAAGAAGACCATGCCATCAGAGAAATAATGACATGACTTGCACTTGACTTTGTTTTGAGTGAGGGAGGGCTGTGCAGATCACCAGCCTCACATCTCCTCCAGAGCCATCTGGATCCAGTAACCAGATATTCATCAGGATGACTGGAGATGACCCAAGATGAGGCAATTGGGGTTAAGTGACTTGCCCAAGGTCACACAGTTAGTGACTGTCAAGTATCTGAGGTGATATTTGAATTCAGGTCCTCCTGACTCCTGCACTGGTGCTCTATCCACTGTACCACCTAGCCAGAAGTTAAGGATACAAAGAAAAGCAAAAATAATCTGTGGCCCCAGGGAGCTGATATTCTTTTCAGACAAACAACATACATACATTTAAGAAAAATTATATAAATGCAAAGAGTTAGTAAATGGTAAACACAAGTTAATTTCAAGGAGAAGAAATACTAGCAGTACAGGGGATTGGGACAGGACTCATTGCAGGTGGTGCACTAGCTGAAATCTGTAGGAAAATGGTAATTCTAACATAGAGAGATGAGGAAGAAGTACATCTTTGGCAAGGGGGGATGGCCTATGCAAATAAGGAAGAAGAAATACTATGTATGAGGGATAGCAAATAGGTGAGTTTGGACTACAGAATGTGTGTAATAAGTCTGGAAATGTTGGTTGGAACCAAACTACACTACATTCCAAAGAGAAGAATCTGGATTTGATTTTAGTGGAAAGAGTGAATCACAAGAGGTTCTCTAGTACAGTAGTGAATTAGGTTAGACATGTGTCTTAGAAATCAGACTGGAGACAGAGAGACTATTTATTATAAATGTACAAGTGAGAGGAGATAAGCATTAAGGTTTAAGTGTTAGTGCTGTGAGAAAAAAGAATATAAGTTACGTTGTAGAAGTGGAATTGATAAGATTTGACTGTTAATTTTATTTGAAAGGTAAAGGTGAGGCATGGATGATGATAACTAGGTTATGAAAGTACCCTTGAAAGCAATAAAGAATTTAAAAAGGGAGTGAGATAGGAATTTAAGAAAAGATATTGAGTTTTCTTATGAACATATTAAGTCAAATGCTTATGGGTAATCCAACTAGAAAGGTCCAAAAGACAGTTTGTAATGCCAGTTGAGGCTCAACGAATAAAAGGCCAGATGTTAATCATCTGGGAGTCATCTGCACAGAGATAAGTGAATCCATGGGAGCTGATAAAATTACCCAGAATGAGAATGTAAACTAAGAAGAGGGCCCAGAACTGAACTGTGGGATACATATATAGTTAAAAGGTAGAAGATGGATGACAACTCAGCAAAGGAAACTAAGAAAGACAGACTGGAGGACAAATAAGAGGAAGCTATGTCACAAAAACCCAGAGAGCTTTGAGTATCCAGAAAGAGAACAACAGAGGTCAAGAATGATGACATCTGGTAAAATCCAATGAACCAGCAAAGGTGGAAAAGAAAGCAGAAGGTGCTAAGACACACACAGTTTTTAAAAACCATTTATAGGGAAGAATTTAACCCTTGATACTCTAAATCTCAGAAGGAGGATTTTTGGAAGGTCGTGGTCAAAAATTGCATGGAATGAAAAGGCACAACAGATGGGCTGCAATCTTTATCAGAAGAGGAAGTATTCGTATCAGTGAACTGATGGACCGACAGAAATATCACTAAACTGGAGTTGAATAAAAATTATGGGGGAAAAACACTCCTCTGAAAAGTGCATCATTTTGATTTTCTGCTAGATGAGTCATGTCTTTTTAATGTGCTCCCAATTATTGAAAGAAAAGGTGGCCTTGTCAAAGGTAAAAACGGTTGAAACCTCCTAAGAAATGTGTTAAATGGATGTCAAGAATTATACTAAACATTAAGAAACACACTCCAAGTTTTCCATTAGGACTCCAAGCTCTCTGAGCAAGTAGTATCAAAGCGAAAAGTCTATGATGTGCTCTCTCAAAGGAAAGTTAGTTTTTATTTGTTCAGTCTAAAGAAGTGTGAATCAATGAAAGAGGCTAATAAATTTTATATTTTATTGTAGTAGGGACTTTGTGCCCTTAGTTTCACTGGAAAACAATAATATGATGACTTTGTAACAATAACTCAGTAAGATGCCAAACAGACATCAAACACATATTGGAATATTTAGTGACCACTGGGGAGTTAATTAAAAGTTTAAATTTTAAATGATATGAAATCTAATCTAACCAAATTGATACAGCTATGGCTTCAACTTGACTTCTGCATTATGTAAGCTAAAAATCTCACATCAGTTCCACACAGTCATCTTTAGAACCCTGGACTTTCAAAAAAATAAAGGTAATTCTGCTTACCAATCAAAAGCAAGATCAGACTTTATACAGTACAATCAACAAGGTGAAAAGACAATTTTATAAGTATATATAAAAAAGTAAAAAGGAAATAAAGAATCAAAGGAGTCAACTGGTCACTAGATACAGAATAAATGCACTTTTAGAAGAGAAGGGGCAGGACACCTTGGAGGGCTATATTAATTTGAAAAGGTTTACACATAAAGCATACAAACACAAAGCAATTCTTACCTACATATGTCATTACAAGGGAAGATCTTACTAAAAGAAAAACTTCAAGTAATATTTTATTTATCCATGCACATGAACTGCTCAACATTTTAAATTATAATACTATGCTATGAGAATTTCGCACCACGGAATGCCTTCTATTGTAACTTTATACAGTCTATGCAATAGTCAGTAACAACTTGAACAAAACCCCCATAAATGTTGTGAAACAACACTATTTGCCCAAGATACTAATTAACTCACTTTCAGGGTAACAGGGTTTGGTTTTTAAATGTAGAACTATTTCTTAGGCTCTTTATGTTTAAATATATTTCCTAAAATATTAAGATAACCTTAACATACAGTTTGTTCAACAGTAATTAGAATTTAATCCACTTAAAGCAACAGCTGAGCAGGCTACAACAGATGGTAGAAGACTTTCTTCTTGCCTGATTATCAGTGTCAAAATTTTTTCATTCTATTTTGTTGCTAAAGGAAAAAAATGCTGCTGTGGGGTCTTTCATTTACAAAATTCCAACTAATGGAATTCTGTGTGCTACACAGTCTGATTAAAATTGCCCTTGTTCAGCACAAAATAGCAGCATTTTTCAGAAGCTCTTTTATCTGGAGGGAATTTTTAAAAATCTATTACTAAGATAAAACCTAATATACAAGCCAGCTTTGTGATTATGGAATCAGAAAAGGGGATGGATATACTATTGATCTGACTTTGGTTCCAATTCTTTTAAGACCATTTTTCCTCTGGCAAGCTCCTGCCTTTCAGACAGCTGCTACGGGAAAGACACTGAGCCTTCTGTTGGCAGAGCTGTGTAAAAGAAATATACAGGATGAGGAGTGAGGAAATCTGGTTTTCAGTCTTCCATCTGCTGTCTTCTACTTGTATGATACTAGGTAAGATGCCTGACCTCTCTGGGTCTCAGTTTTCTTATCTATAAAATGAGGATGTTGAACAATCAGATTATTTGAAGTTCCTTGCAGTTATTAACTATAAAACTATGAGACAGCAGGAGAGAATAAAAGACCTGGAGAGTTAGAAGGGACCTCAGGGACCATCTAACCTAACACATACATGAAAAGAATTCCTATAACCTGACAAGTTACTATTCAGTCTCTGCTTGGAGAATAGTGAAGGGATACCCACTGCCTCTCAAGGCAGGCCATTCCACTTTCATATAGCTCTAATTTTCAGGAAGATTTTCCTGTTTTCAAGTTTAAGTTGGTCTCTGCAACTTTTGAGGAATTATGGTCAGATGGGAAGAATTAGGTGTTCTGAAAATCTAGAGAGAATATCAATGAGAAGAGGATGATCAACTGTGTTAAAGGCTGAGAAGTCAAGGAGAATGAGAATGGGGAAAAAGGCCATTGGATTTAGCAACTAAAAGATCACTGGTAACTCTGAAGACAGCAGTTTCAGTGGAATGATGAGGTAATCAGAAGCTAGATTATAAAGGATTAAGAAGATGAGAGGCAGGGAAGTAAAAGCATCTATTGTAGATGTATCTTTTTGAGGAGTTTAACTACAAAGGTCAGAAGAGACACAGGATGATAGGAAGGATGGAGGGATCAAGTGAGGGTTTTTTCAGGGTGGGGGAGGACATGGGCATGCTTGTAGACATTAAGTAATAAGCCAGGAGACAGGGAGAGACTGAAAATAAGTAACAGCATGAAGATGACAAAGAAGGAAATCTGTTAGAGTAGACAAGGTGGAATGGGATCTTCTGAGCAAGTATTGAGATTAGCCAGGGTTAATAAGTAAGGCTACCTCATTATGGGAGAGAGATGTGAAGGAAGAGATATTGGCAAAAGACATGAGCAGTATGAAGTGGCAAAAAAGAGAAAAAGGGAGCTGTTGGCAGATAGCCTCAATGTTTTTCAGTAAAATATGAGGTCAAGTTCTCTGCTGAGAGTGGGGGGGGGGCAGCCATGGAAGGTTTGAGGAGGGATGGAAAAGTTAGGGAGGAGAGTGGGATCATGAGTTGATAGGGATAGCCAAGAAGTCTTGAGAGCCCAGGTGAGATTGTGCAAAATAGATGTATAGTGGACCAATTAGAATGGTTACATGATTTTTTTCATTCAGCAGTTACATGTATAGGAGCAAATGAACCAAATGATGGGAATGATACAAGCCTGAAGGCTAAAGCATGGCAGGGCATAATGAGCAAAATGATAAGGGAGTCAAAGATTCAAGAGCGGACAGTATAGAGCTGGACCATTCACTGAGAGGTCAGGATAGGGTAATGACGAGAGAATGACTAGTGCAGGGAAGATGGTCTGGGAAAGAATGGAGGAGTCAAGGGACAGGAAATCAGGATGTGGATGAAATGTAGAGTTTTGTAAGGGAAGGAATAGGAAGAGGTGAAAAGTCAATAGATTATGTTTGGATAAGAGGATTTCAGACTTCTTCAATGTGGAGATGGTGTATTTGTGATAGCAAGATCAAAGGTATGACCATCTTTATATGTGAATGTGACAGGGTGGAAGAGTATTTCATGGGAAGTGAGAAAGGTTGGGGCAGTCTTCCAAATTTTATTCCTATTCATTTTTGACATGAGAATTTTGGTTTGCCTAAGATTAGCTAATTGCTTAACTGTTTTATTAAGTTATTTAACAGTTCCTAGTTTTATCCACTCATTGGACTGTCTTGCTTTTGATTTTATCTCCTCCTTGATTTGTAAAATTTCTTCTCTATTTAGTTTGGATTTTTTACATTGGGTGTTTTTCTTTCTTTCTTTTTGGCTGCATGCCTAATTCATTGATCTAATCTTTTTCTCTTCTCTTTGTAAAAGTGTTTAGTGACATAAACTTCCCTCATGGGGCTGCTCTGGCTGCATCCCATAAGTTTTGGTAAACTGTCTCACTGCTGTGGTTTTCTTCAATTTTCTATGTTCTCTACTTTTTAATCATGAAGTTATTTTGTCTAGACTTTGGTTTGAATCGTCAAACGTCCTTTGTTGATTAGAGTTTTTACTGTACTATTATCAGTAAAGAGTGTGTGTGTAGGGGCTGAGCCAAGATGGTAGAGTAGAAGAACAGACCTGTAGAAGCTCTCCCTTTACAACCCATAAAATACCTGTAAAAAATGACTCTCAACAAATTCTAGAGCAGCAGAAGTCACAAAACGACAGAGAGAAAGAGATTTCCAGTCCAAGGCAGCCTGGAAGATTGACAGGAAAGGTCTATCACTCTGGGCATGGAGAGAAGTGCAGCCCGGCCTTGCCTGTGCTGCATGGCAGGGACAGGACTGGAGCAAGCCTCAGGGAGTGGAATCCCCGGCAGCAGCTAAAGTTCCCAGATTCCTCAACCCACAAACGCCAGAGACAGCTTCAAAGGTCAGTGAGAAAGCTCTTTCCCAGGGGTGAGAAGGGAGCAGGGTCCTCCCCTACCCCTGGCTCCAGGCTGCAGTAGCAGCAGCAGCGTTCATTTTTGAAGCCCTCTGCCTAAAGACCATGGGGGAATTGAGCAGCTGATATGGATCTCAGCCCTGAGTGGCAGCCCTGTGGTGAGGAGAAGTGCTGGTTGGTGGAGCTAAAGGCAGTTGTGGAGAGGGAATCATACTCACAGATCCTCGGCAGGAAAGTTTGTTGTTGCTCCTAGACCAGAGTTCTAGCCAGGAGAGGGGTAAACTCCTCTCCCTTGATTATGCCACCTTGGAGGAACTGGGAACTTAAAGGTGCCCAGAATTTACCCTCCTCTCGACAAAGGACTCAAAAGTCGAATAACTAGCTGGGAAAATACCCAAAAAAGGGAAAAAAATAAGACTACAGAAGGTTACTTTCTTGGTGAACAGGTATTTTCCTTCATCTTTTAGGATGAGGAAGAACAAGGCATACCATCAGGGAAAGACATAAAAGTCAAGGCTTCTGCATCCAAAACCTCCAAAATAAATATGCAATAGTCTCAGGCCATGAAGGAACTCAAAAAGGATTTTGAAAATCAAGTAGGAGAGGAGGAGGAAAAATTGGGAATAGAAATGAAAGCGATGCAAGAAAATCATGAAAAGCAAGTCAACAGCTTGCTAAAGGAGACCCAAAAAAATGCTGAAGAAAATAACACCTTGAAAAATAGACTAACCCAAATGGCAAAAGAGGTCCAAAAAGCCAATGAGAAGAATGCTTTAAAAAGCAGAATTAGCCAAATGGAAAAGGATGTTCAAAAGCTCACTGAAGAAAATAGTTCTTTAAAAATCAGAATGGAGCCATTGGAAGCTAATGACTTTATGAGAAACCAAGAAATTACAAAACAAAACCAAAAGAATGAAAAAAATAGAAGACAATGTGAAATATCTCATTGGAAAAACAACTGATCTGGAAAATAGATCCAGGAGAGACAATTTAAAAATTATGGGACTATCTAAAAGCCATGATCAAAACAAGAGCCTAGACAAGCATCTTTCATAAAATTATCAAGGAAAACTACTCTGATATTCTAGAACCAGAGGGTAAAATAAATATTGAAAGAATCTACTGAAAAAGATCTGAAAAGAAAAATTCTTAGGAATATTGTAGTCAAATTCCAGAGATCCCAGGTCAAGGAGAAAACATTGCAAGCAGCCAGAAAGAAACAATTCAAGTACTGTGGAAATACAATCAGGATAACACAAGATCTAGCAACTTCTACATTAAGGAATCGAAGAGCTTGGAATATGATATTCCAGAAGTCAAAGGAACTAGGATTAAAACCAAGAATCACCTACCCAACAAAACTGAGTACAATACTTCAGGGGAAAAAATGGTAATTCAATGAAATAGAGAACTTTCAAGCCTTCTTGATGAAAAGACCAGAGCTGAATAGAAAATCTGACCCTCAAACACAAGAATCAAGGGAAGCATTAAAAGGTAAACAGGAAAGAGAAATCACAAGGGACTTATTAAAGTTGAACTGTTTACATTCCTACATGGAAAGATATTATTTCTAACTCTTGAAACTTTTCTCAGTATTTGGGTAGTTGGAGGGATTACACACACACACACACACACACATACACACATGCACACACACACACACATAGGGTGAGTTGAATAGGAAGGGATATCTAAAAAAATAAAGGGGTGAGAGAGGAATATATTGGAAGGAGAAAGAGAGAAATGGAATGGGGCAAATTATCTCTCATAAAACAGGCAAGCAAAAGCTTTTTCAATGGAAGGGAAAAGCGGGGAGGTGAGAGGGAAAAAGTGAAGTTTACTCTCATCACATTTGGCTTAAGGAGGGAATAACATGCACACTCAATTTATGAAAACCTATCTTACACTACAGGAAAGTAGGGGAAAAGAGGTTAAGTGGGGGGGGGGATGATAGAAGGGAGGGCAAATGGGAGGAGGGAATAATTAGAAGTAAACACTTTAGGAGAAAGACAAGGTTTAAAGAGAGAACAAATAGGGGGCAAGATAGGATGAAGGGAAATACAGTTAGTCTTTTACAACATGACTATTATGGAAATATTTAGCAAAACTACATGTATATAGCCTATACTGGATTGCTTTGCCCTACAAGAAAAGAGAGAAGATGGAGATACGGGAAGGGAGGGGTATCATAGAAGAGAGGGCAGATTGGGGGAAGGGGTAATCAGAATGCACGGTGTTTTGGGGCGGGAGGATGGAAGAGATGGGGTGAAAATTTGGAACTCAAAATCTTGTGGAAATGAATATTGAAAACTAAAAATAAATAAATTGGGAGACAGAGAAGGAATCTGACCAATACTAGTAATCAATAAGTGAAATGACCTGTTCCTATACCTCTGATCCTCTTCTTTCCTCCAAGGCCCATCTTGGTACTTATACTTTCTTTTTAATACCTCCTTTATGATATACTCTCTGAATTTGGCAGTTATTTAACCTCCATCTTAAATGCAACTCTCCCCACCTATGTATTTTTAAAATAAACCATATGTGTTTAGTCTTTGTCTAATGCAGACAAGAGTCAGATTCATGAGATTCCCCCTTTTCATATTTCTATAATCTTTTTGTTTCATGCATTTCAATTATATGAAATACTAAGCTCCTCTGCCATCTTCCTGATTTCTTCTCTTATATTCCCTATTCTATCTTTTAAAAAACAACAAAATAAAACAAAGCCACACCCAATCTCGCTTTTTGTAAGTTATTTAACTTCCCTGGTGATCCTTGATTATAGATCCCGAATGCTGAAGGACTACTTGTTTTATCTTCACCATTAGTTTATAAATACTTCATTATCATTTAATCCTTTCAGCTGACTATTTATATTAACTTTCTATGTTTCTCTAGACTCTTATTTTGGCATATCAGTTCTTACTCAGTTTAGGGCACTTCATTAGAAATTAAAACTCCTCTATTCTACTAAAGTCCTCCCTCCCCCAAACACACACACACAGACACACACACACATGCAGACACATACGCAGATACACACACACAGACACACAGACACACACGCAGACACACACACCCCTACAGGATTATACCCAAGTTTCCAAGTAAGTTATTGTTGGTTGCAAGCCTTTATCATTTGCCATTTGGAATATCAAACTCCAAGATTTTATCTCTATTAAAATAGTTACAATGTAGTCTTAAATAATCCTGATTCTAGTTCCTTGACACCTCAATGTTTTTTCTGGCTGCTAGCAGTAGTTTTTCTTTGATATGAAAATGCTGGATTTTGGAAATGACATTCCTGGGAATTTTCATTTTGGAGTTTCTGGCAGGAGAGGACTAGTGGATTACTTCTATTTCCATTTTTGACATCTAATAGATTTAGGAAGGCTTATTTTATGATTTCTAGAAACATGGTATTCAGGTTTGGGTTTGGTCTTGATCTTCAGTTTTGTGATTCTCAAATTTTATATTCTCTACTTACTTCCCACGAAAGTTTTCTGATGGAGACCCACTCATCTTTTGGCTTTGGTCTTCTATTACCTCATGTTGTCTTCCGAGTCACTGTGTGATTGTGTCTTCTTTTCCAAAGGAGTCTATAACTTGGGTAAAGTTTTCCAGTTTCTAAGGTTTTAAATTCTTCCTTCAGGACACATCTCAATCCAAATTAACGTTTGGATTGATTTCTTTGGGCATTTTCATAGTCCTTGTTTCTTAGTCTCTGTTTGTACTTGTAAATTGTTAATCTTCCTCAGTGGGTTTACAATATGGGCTTCTCTTTAATGCCTATTTTTTGCTGAGTTTGGTATTTTATTTGGTTTATTCATATTTTCCTTGGCAGAGTTTTTTAACATCCCCCCTACAAGCTTTCTCTTCCCCTACCCGCTTTTTAATGCAATTTTGGACTAAATGGAGGAGCTTACTTCTGCTTCTCTTTGGTTTTCTTCATTGTTTCATTTGGAATTTTCTTGAGCTATTTACCAGGTTTGTGTGGGAGACAGCTGGGATCTTTCACAAATTAACACACTGCAATCTTTGCCAGAATTGTAAAGTGAATTGTGTTAACAATCTCCAGATGGTGGTACTGCAGAGCACTGAGCTTTGGTAATCCAACTCCTGTACTGGGAAGAACTAGAGTAAGGCTGGGGGAGTGAATATTGGGGAGGGAGTACGGAAGGGGGGAAGGGAGGAAGGGAGGGAGCATGGAAGGGGGGAAGGGAGGAAGCACGGAAGGGGGGAAGAGAGGGAGCTTGGCCCACCACTGCTTCCTATGGGCTGAGTGGCAGTTACGGACTAGAATGGAGATTGTACAGGAGCCCTTTGGGATAGATAAGAGGGTCTGAGAGTAGAAGAGCAAGTATGCAAGCCCTTCTGCTGCCACTTGCACTGGTCTCTGATAACCGGCTTAAAGGATTCATAGAAAGTCTCAAAAGTAAAAGTGATAACTGAATACACAAAGTAGGCAGAATTGGAGAAGTAATATAGCCCTGAATTCATTGCTTGGCCTACAAAGTTTCTGTCTGGGATATACTCTTTAAACATTTTACAGTTATATTAAATGCCTTTACCTTTTCTTGTCAAAATACCTCAAAAAGAGGTGACAGAGAATTTAATTCAGAATTTTCCCCCTATTATAATATGCCAGAGTAAAATCTATTTTTACTTACAATTAGCACAACCTGCCTGGTACCAGGAGGTCGATTTCATCACATACAATAGCTTAATTCTTGTATCATCACAAAACCCTCAAATAGCAGCGTACGTTACAAGACCAACATTTTTAAGAAAGAACAAACAGCAGCTAATGCGCTTCATCTCTTTTCTTGGGCAATGAATGCTCAGGCTATCTTAGTGAAAATTTTGTGATTACATGAAACATGCCATATGCATTTTTTTCAAGGTAATAAATAAATACATTTGCTAAAGCAAAGTGTCTTAGGGTAATTTCAGGACATTGATGCCGACAGATCTAACTGTAACTTATAAATTCAAACTAAAGATAAACAGAGATAATGACTGCTGAACTGCAAATTCATTATATTAAACATACATGCATAACACACACATACATACATAAAAACACATACACACATATAATATGTATGTGAACGTTTATGAATGTGTAGGGCGCAGCTAGATGGTGCAGTGAATAAAGTACCAAGCTCGGAATCAGGAAGACTCATCTTCCTGAGTTCAAATCTGGCCTCAGATACTTACTAGCTATGTGAACCTGGGTAATTCACTTAACCCAGTTTGCCTCAGTTTCCTCATCTGTAAAATGAGTTAGAGAAGGAAATGGAAAACCACTCCAATATCTGTGCCAAGAAAAACCCAAATGTAGTCATGAAGAGTCAGACAAGACTGAAACAACTGAACAACAAGCAACAACACTGAACAAACTGACACTCAGAAAAGTTAATCAACTTGCCTAAGACCACACATTTAGATAGTAGTAGAGCAAAGACTAGAACCTGAGGTCTACGGAGTCCCACTCTGGTGGTATCCTTCCTCTAAACTAAGCTGCCTCACCAAATAAATCCAAGTCCATCTTTGAAAAAAGATTCTCCCCCCCCAAATCTATTTGTTTTCAGTTCTCAACAATAACTTCCATAAATTCCAAATTTTCTCCCCCTCCTTCCCCAAGATGACATGCAATCTTATATGGGTTCTACTCACACATTCCTATTAAACACATGAAAAAATATTCTTGCAGCAATAAACTGCTATTGTCTTCTTAACTTACATCAATTTAAATAGTAAATACTTCTGCCTAGTCTTACCTACACTAGATAGATTGTTTGAAAAGTTCTCAATTTTTAAATACCCATTAGAACACATTAAAGAATAACTAGAATGCTTCAACATAGATACTAGCATGAAAATATGAATGGTCATAGGGAAGAACAAAGGGAATGGGACAAGATACTATGTGTGGCACTCCATTAAGCTTGAGGAACAGCATGCAGTATTCCTCACAAAAGCCACTTAGGGCAGAGATCTAGGCTGGTGAACTGTGAAATGAATAGTCTGAGAGAAGACTGAGATACTATGAGATTCAGTCCCCAAGAAAAGCACCAACAGAGGGGAAGGAGTCAGAAAGTGAGTAATAGAGGAAAATATAGGGAAGAAAAATTACTGAAGATCTCAGGTTAAAAAAACAACAACTCAAAAGATCTTGGCACAGGTATACCAAAAGGGAAGATATTAACAGCAGAAGGAAACATAGTCTCTGAATCCAAAAATGGGTTCAAGCACCTACAAATGTATATTGTTAAGAAAAGGAAAACAATTTAACATCTTATGTGGCAGAGATTTTGAGGAGAGTATTTAATCATGCAACAGGTTGTTCCTGAGCATCAAAAGAGAAAAGAGACTTGTGGGGACAGAATTTATGGCCACATAGCAGAAATAACTGGGAGAATAGAAAAAACCTGAATCCATGATGGTGAGTCTCACCAAAGAAGTAAAGGAGGATGAAAGCCTAGGAATGCAAACACAGTAAAGCAAAAGACCTTGTGGCATCCAGCTGCACATCCAGCTCTACTCGGCGCCATCCCCATGATCAGACTATTTCCCCTTTCCCATGTAATCTCCTCTCTGGGGTCTGGCTTTCCCAAACTTCTATAAGTTTTCTAGCTCCCATGAACTGAAGTATCCCTTACACTGAGACAGAACGTTGTCTAAGGAGGCCCACCAGCTCTAAAAGGATGTGGTCTCCCTACATACCAAATCCCATTACAGGAAATACTTCTTCCCCCATGGGAGTACCCTTCTGTAGTTTTCAATATACCTGTGGCACCTAATAGACAGAAAAATTGAATGTATTTTTAGATTTTTTTCAATTTATTTTCAATGTATTTATCAGTTTTACTGATTTTTTCCCAATTCTCTGGTCTTTATTTAAAAATTCTTTGTTATGAGGGATGGCACTATGGGAGATGGGAGACAGATAAAGCAGGACATTCAGACCATGTCGAAACAAAAATTATCAATAAAAATCTAGTTTTAAATCTAGTTTTTCTGGTAGACTTGGAGCTTCATAGCAATGCAAGGACATAAAAAAAAATTCCCAATGGTCTTCTAAGGCAAAATGCCTTCCACATACAGAGAAAGAACTATGAAATTCAATCGCAGAATGTAGCAGATCATTTTGTGTGTGTGTGTGTGTGTGTGTGTGTGTGTGTGTGTGTGTATTATGTTTTGGTTGTTCATATGATTTCTCCCATTTATTTTAGTTCTTCTACACAGCATGACTATAGTGAAAATGTATTCAATAGGAACGTATGTGTAGATCCTATATAGAATTGTATGCTGTCTTGGGGAGGGAGTGGGGTGGTGCGGGGTAGGTAGGGGGAAAAAATTCTAAGTTTTATGGTAGTAATTGTGGAACATTAAAAATAAATAAAATGAATATATACGTGTATATATATAAAATTTGAATTATGCCACCATCTACTTAAAGTCAAACTATATATCCTATTTTAAATTCATTTAGCAAACTAATTCAAAAAGTATTAAGAAGGTCCTATGTCAGGAGCTGTACAAAGAAATATTAGATGGTCTCTGTCTTCAAGGAGTTTATGATCTAACAGGAGAGAATTGTGCCTACGTCTTAGAAAACAATGTTTGATTAGTCTTAACAGGTTTAGAGTGTTAGACTAAAGCTGCAGAGGAAGATGAAGGGTGCCTACAGACAAAAATAACTAGAGAAAATGACAAATCTACAGATGTAAACATTAAGCCCCCAAGGAATTGTACTAATACCTCTATATCTTTAGCCTACTCAATACAGTCCCTAAGGATCTGTTTGCCCTAGAATAGTGAATTTTTTTATAAAGGTGTCTGCTTCTTCTGTTTACTTTACAGTTTTATAAACAGTTTAAGCCCCAAAATTCAGGAACCACTTAAGTTAATCTACAATCTGACCAGGTCCTAAAAATGGATATCTTTTTCAAAACAGCACAAGTCCTAGGGGTATCTTCTAACTTCCAAACAGTATAATTAACTCTTTCTTAGATCCAAATGGATCACTGCAGTAACATGAACTAATTGCTACAGAAATTCAGAGTACAAAGTAATACGGTCTAAATGACCTCTAATGTTCCGAAGAACTCTGAAATCCTACGAATCAATGCTCTATCATATACATCTTAAGTAATCATGGTTAGCTACCAAGGTCACTCTTTTAATCACACTTCGGGGCTAACTGCATTGGTGAAAAATATCTCCTGATATTCTTCACAATACTTTAATGACATAATATTTTACCCTATACTGCTGGCTTCCTACTTTAAAAGTACTAATATTCTTTTTAAATTTGAAACTTAAACTTGAAATGCAAAAATTTGAACACTAAAAATAGTAATAGAAAAAAACATGCCATAAATCTTAAAAAGTCCAAAAAGTGTTTTCTAAAATACCAGAATGTTTATATATTCCATACAGAAACTGAATAACATAAAATGTTAAATCTTTAAATTTTTCCAGATTTATGCAGTTATAGATCTTAAAACACTAAACATATGCAAAGCATATTCTGAATGTTGTCATAAAAAGTAAAAAGGCATATCAATTCCTAACAATTGATTCATTTTATAAACAAATGACAACACCACTTAAGTATAGCAACCAAGACCAGTTTATTTCTACATAATGGCCTTAAGAAAATAATCATGACTTTTAAAAATAATTCATCTCCTTTCTACAATAGGAATGTGTAATTCATCAACTGTTGTATCAACAAACCAGATTACAATAACTATCAAAATATGCTTCTGAGCAACGAGAAGTACTGTGCAATAAGCCCATTATATCTTTCAGACTTTGCAAAAATTTTAAAAAAAGATTAAAAAATAGAACGACTAAAGATTGCCTTCGTGCATACATGCAAGAACCAGTCCTGTGAGGGACAGGTCCTCAGTGACAACAGGGTTTCACTGTCTACCAGGTATTTCTTAAGAGTTGAAATATAGCCCCCTCAGAGGGTGATTCCGGGAAAATGGCAGAGTAGGTCCAAAATTCTAAGTTCTCTAGATTTCCTCCACAAACAGGACAATATATTGCCTCAGGGTGAAGTGTGAGAGGGGCAGAGCAAAGGTCCTACAGGAACAACAGGAGAAGACCCCAAGGACAGATGTTCAGCCTGAGTGAAGTGCGAACACCTCCAGGGTATCTCCCCTAAAACAACAAACAACAAGCCCTGGGGGCAGCTGGATTAGAAGGTAGCCTCAGCTTCAGCCACAGGAATTCTCACCTCATAGACTGTGTGTGTGTGTGTGTGTGTGTGTGTGTGTCTGTGTGTGTGTATGTGTCTCTGTGTGTGTGTCTCTGTGTGTGTCTCTGTGTGTGTGTTCAGACATCTGAGCAGGGGAAGACTGAAGGACCTTCTGCTGCCAAGGGACACCAGGCCCAGCTGTACTGCCCAGAAGTACTCTCTGGACTTTGCCTGAAGATGAAAAGGAACCAGCACTGCTCTGGTGAGTGCAGAAGCAGTGCAGTGGGGACACTGCTGCCTGTGGGGCACTGCTGCCTGTGGGGCACCTATAAGAGAACTGAGTTCCTGGTTTTGGTTCCTGGCCATAGAGGAGAACTGAAGGTTACAGCCACTGGAGGGTCCTCAGTGAGCAAGTGCATTTCCAGCATAGTGTGAGTAGATGCCCTAGCTGTGACTTGGAGGAGGAAAAGTGTGCTGAGGATAGACCCTGGACAAAGCTCAAAAATAACAGTAAGAAGGATCTGAGGCCAGAGGCACCATCCCTCACATCTTGGGACTGGAGGTTATTATAACAAGCTGCTAAAAATAAAAAAGTAAAGTAAAAGTGAGTAAGCAAAGGACAAAAAACCCAACCACAGACAGCTATTATGGGGATAGAGAAGACCTGGGTTCATTTTTTGGAGGAGGATACTTAAGCAAAAAAAAAAGTCTCCTACTTCAAACAGCACTGTCAAATGGTCACATGGCCAAAAAAGAGTTCTTCGAAGAACTTAAAAAGGACTTTAAAAATAAAATAAGAGGGAGTGAGGAAAAATTAGGAAAAAAAATAAGAATAATCCAAGAAAATTATGAAAAGAATGTCAACCAACTGGAAAAAGACCCAGAATCTAAAGAAGAATTTTTTGAAAACTAGAATTGGAAAAGGGGAAGTAAATGACATTATAAGATACCAAGAAATATTAAAACAAAATAAGAAGAATGAAAAAATAGAAGAGAATATGAAACATAGGAAAAACAACTGATCTGAAAAAAAGATCAGGAAGAAAAAACAGAAGAATAATTGGACTCCCTAAAAGCTATAATAAAATATTATTTCAAGAAATAATTGAAGAAAATTGCCCTGAATTTTTAGAATAAGAAGGGAAAACAGAAATAGAAAAAAATCTACCAATCATCACCCGAAAGAGATCCCAGGATGAAAACCTACAGGAATATTATAGCCAAATTCCTAAACCCCCAGGGTAAGGAGAAAATATTATAACCAACAAGAAAACAACAATTCAAATACTGTGGAGCCACAATTAGAATTAGAAAACGACCTAGCAGCTGCTACAGTAGAATACCACAGGTCTTGGAACTATATGTTGAAGAGCAAAAGAGTTGGGTTTGTGGCCAAACGTAACTTATCCAGCAAAGGTAAGTATAATCTTGAATGAAATTAGATAAATCTAACCAAAAAAATAAATAAGTTAAGAAACTGAACAGAATTTTAGATATGATAGATATTTAGAGAAAACTGAATGGAGAAAGAAAGGAATACACCTTTTTCTCAGTAGTACATGGTACCATTAAAAGACTTACTGGGGCACAAAAATTTTATAGCTAAAAGTAGAAATAATAAATGTTTCCTTTACAGACCACAATGCAATAAAAATTATATTTAATAAGGGACAATGGAAACAGGAAAAAACCTAATTGGAGACTAAACAACCTAATCTTGAAGAATGTATGGGTTAAAGAACAAATAATAGAAACAATCAGTAATTTCATTAAGAAAAACAACAATAATGAAAACAACATACCAAAACCTATGGGGTACAGCAAAAGCAGTAATCAGAAGAAATTTTCTCTCTCTAAAGAAGGGACAGACTAATAAACTGGCTATGCAATTTAAAAAATCTATAAAAAGAACAAATTAAAAATCTCCAATTAAACACTAAACTGGAAGTCGTAAAAAAGGTAAAATTAATAAAATTGAGTGCAAGAAAACTACTGAATTAATAAATAAAAATAGGAGTTGGTATTATTTTAAAAAATCAATAAAACAGATAAACAATTGGGTAATACGATTTTTAGAATGAGAGGAGGAAACCAAATTACTAGTATCAAAAATGAAAAGGGTGAATACACCAGGAAGGAAGATGAAATCAAAGCAATTATAAGGAGCTATTTTCCCCAATTATATGCCAGTAAAGTTAACAACTTAAATGAAATGGAAGAATATTCACAGAAATACAAACTGCCTAGATTAGCAGAAGAGGAAACAGAATACTTAAATAGACTTTTTTAGAAAAAAGAAAATGAACAAGCCATAAATGAGCTTCCTAAGAAAAAAGCATCAGGATCAGAAAGATTTACAAGTAAAGTCTATCAAACATTTAAAAACCAAATAATTCCAGTATTAAATAAATTGCCTGGAATAAAAGGAAAAGAAAGGGTCCTACCAAACTCCTTTCATGAAATAAACATGATATTGATACCTAAACCAGGAAAAGTAAAAGCAGAGAAAGAAAACTATAGACCAATTTCGTTGATGTATATGGATGCAAAAATCCTAAATATTAGCTAAAAGATGACAACAATATATTACAAAGATTACACATTATGACCAAGTGGGATTCATACCAGGAATGCAGGGATGGTTTAACGTAAAGAAAAGTATTGATGTCATTGATTATATCAATAATAAAAGTAATAAAAATGACATAATATCAACAGATGCAGAAAAAGTATTTGTTATAAAGTACAACACTCATTTCTATTAGAAAACATTTGAAAGTACAGGCATAAATGGATTTTTTCCTTAACTGATAAGAAGTGTTTACCTAAAACCATGAGCAAACATTTGTAATGGGGATAAGACAGAAGCATTCCCAGTAAGATCAGGTGTGAATGAAGATGCCCACTGCCACCAGTGTTATTTAATATTGTATAGGAAGTTCTAGCAATATCAATAAGAAAAGAAAAAGAAATGGAAGGAATCAGAACAAGGAATGAAGTAATGAAACAATCTCTTTTTGCAGATGATATGATGACATACTTGGAAAATTCTAAATAGTCAACTAAAAAGTTAATTAAAATAATTAATCAATGATTAATTAATTTGCTTATTAATTAATGTCTTTACTATCATTATTGATGATTAATTAATGATTAATTAATGAAGCAAATTAGAAGGATGTAAAGTAAATCCACATAAATGAGTATTCCTATCTATCACAAAACAGGATCCTGCAGGAAGAGATAGCTTCCAGATACCCCATTTAAAATAACTCTGGAGAGAACAAAATGCCTGAGAATACACCTAGCAAAACAAAACCAGAATCTATAAGAACAAAACCATAAAAAAAAAAATTTGTACACAAAATCAGATTTAAACAAATGGACAAATATGTATTGCTCATGGAAAGGAAGGGCCAATATGATAAAAATGACAATTTTGCCAAAACTGATCTATATATGCACTGCCATCCCAATTAAATTGCCAAAAAATTATTTTATGGAGTTAGAAAAAATAATAACAAAATTCATTTGGAAGAAAAAAGGTCAAAACTACTGAAGGAAATAATACAAATGAAGGAGGCTTAGCAATACCAGATCTTCAACTATGTTATAAGGCAGCAATTATCAAAACTATCTGGAACTGGCTAAGAAACAGAAAGGTAGATCATTGGAACAGAGCACACATACCATCTACAGCAGCAAATGAATAGAGTAACCCAGGATTTGATGAGTGTAAAGACTTAAGTTTTAGGGATAAGAATTCACTACTTGGTGAAAATTGTTGGGAAAGCTGGAAAGCAGTCTGGTAGAAATTGGGCATAGACCAATACCTTACGCCATTTACCAAAATAAGATCAAAATGGACAAATGACCTAGATATGAGGGGAGATATTACAAGAAAATCTGAAAAACATGGAACATATTATCTATCAGACTTATGGATAGGTGAACAATTTTATGAACAAGAGATAGTGTTGATTACATTAAGTAAAAAAGGTTATGTGCAAATAATATAAATGTAGCCATGATCAGAAAGAAAGTAGGAAACTAGAGGAAAAATTTACACACAGTTCCTCAGATAAAGGTCTCATATCTCAAATATATAAAGAACTTTGTAAAATCTATAAGCATGTGAGTCATTCCCCAATTGATAAATGGTCAAAAGATATGAAAAGGCAGTTTTCCAATGGAGAAATCAAAACAATTTGTAGTCATATGAAAAAATATTCTAGGTCATTATTTATTAGAGAAATGTAAATTAAAAAAACCTTGAGATATCCTTTAATACCTATAAGATTGCCTAGAATGATAGAAGGGGAAAGTGACAAATGTTGGAGAGGATGTGGAAAAACTGGAACCTAATTCATTGCTGGTGGATCTGTGAGCTGATCCAGCCACTTTGGAGAAAAATTTGGAATTACGGCCAAGATTTGCCTATACCCTCTGATCCAAGAATACCACTAATAAGGAAAATGGAAAACAACCTACATGTTCTAAAATATTTATAGCAGCTCTTTTTGTGGTGGCAAAGAACTGGACCGGATGGCTAAACAAACTGTAGTATTATGTTCATGATGGAATATTACTCTGCTTACAAGATATGATGAGCTCAATAATTTTGGAAAATCATGGGGAGACCTCCAAAAAATAATGGAGAGTGAAATGAGCAAAACTAAGAACACTGTAACAACAGTATTGTTTTAAGAACAACTTTGCGCAACCAAGTCATTCTATTAAAAATACTCTAACGGCAAAGATCCCATGAAGGGAGATGCTGTTTGAATCCAGAAAAAATACACACACACGAAATACATACATATGTATACACATATTTGTACATATGTATGTGTATACACCCCCATACACATACATACATATTTGTGTCTAATAGTAGCCATCTCAAAGTTTGGAGGGAGGGAAAAATTAAAAAGAAAGTTGTATGATAACTTTGTTGTATATTTTTTCCATTTCCTTCTTCTTTAAAAAAAATTTATTTATTTATTATAGTTTTCAACATTCATTTCCACATGATTTTGAGTTCCAAATTTTCTCCCCATCTCTCCCCTCCACCCACCTCAAGACACTGTGCATTCTGATTACCCCTTCCCCCAACCTTCCCTTCTATCACACCCCTCCCTTTCCTTATTCCCACCTTCTCTCTTTTCTTGTAGGGCTAGATAGATTTCTGTAGCCCATTACCTGTGTTTCTTATTTCCCAGATGCATGCAAAAACAATTCTCAACATTTGTTCCTAAAACTTTTGAGTTCCTACTTCTCTCCCTTCCTCCCTCCCTACCCATCCCCACTGAGAAAACAAGCAATTTAATATAGGTTATACATGTATAAATACGAAAAAGACTTCCATAATAGTCATGTAATGAAAGACTAACTATATTTCCCTCCATCCTATCCTGCCCCCCATTTCTTCTATTCTCTTTTGACCTTGTCCCTCAGCAAAAGTCTTTACTTCTAATTACTCCCTCCTCCCATTTCCCCCCCTTCCTATCATCCTCCTCATGCCACTTACCCCCTTCTCCCCTACCTTCCTGTAGTGTAAGATACATTTTCATACCAAATTGAGTGTGCATGTTATTCCCTCCTTAAGCCAAACGTGATGAGAGTAAGCTTTACTTTTTCCCTCTTACCTTCTCCATTTTCCCCTCCAATGAAAAAGCTTTTTCTTGCCTCTTTTATGCGAGATAATTTGCCCCATTCCATTTCTCCCTTTCTCCTCCCAATATAGTCCTCTCTCACCCCTTAATTTTATTTTTTTTAGATATCATTCTTTCCTATTCAACTCACCCTGTGCCCTCTGTCTACATACGTGTATATAATCCCTTCAACTACCCAAACACTGAGAAAAGTTTCAAGAGTTACAAATATTATCTTTCCATGTAGGAATGTAAACAGTTTAACTTTAATAAGTCCCTTATGATTTCTCTTCTGTTTACCTTTTAATGCTTCTCTTGATTCTTGTGTTTGAGGGTCAAATTTTCTATTCAGCTCTGGTGTTTTCATCAAGAAGGCTTGGAAGTTCTCTATTTCATTGAATTATCATTTTTTCCCCTGAAGTATCACACTCAGTTTTGTTGGGTAGGTGATTCTTAGTTTTAATCCTAGTTCCTTTGACTTTTGGAATATCATATTCCAAGGCCTTTGATCCCTTAATGTATAAGTTGCTAGATCTTATATTATCCCGATTGTATTTCCAAAATACTTGAATTGATTCTTTCTGGCTGCTTGCAATATTTTCTCCTTGACCTGGGAATTTTGGAATTTGACTACAATATTCCTAGAGTTTTTCTTTTCAGATCTTTTTCAGTGGATTCTTTCAATATTTATTTTACCCTCTGGTTCCAGAATATCAGGGTAGTTTTCCTTGATAATTTCATGAAAGATGATGTCTAGGTTCTTTTTCTGATCATGGCCTTCAGGGAGTCCCATAATTTTTAAATTGTCTCTCCTGGATCTATTTTCCAAATCAGTTGTTTTTCCAATGAGATATTTCACATTGTCTTCTATTTTTTCATTGTTTTGGTTTTGTTTTGTAATTTCTTGGTTTCTCATAAAGTCATTAGTTTTCAACTGCTCCATTCTAATTTTTAAAGAACTATTCTCTTCAGTGAGCTTTTGAACATCCTTTTCTATTTGGCTAATTCTGCTTTTTAAAGCATTCTTTTCCTCACTAGCTTTTTGGACCTCTTTTGCCATTTGGGTTAGTCTATTTTTAAAGGTGTTATTTTCTTCAGCATTTTTTTGGATCTCCTTTAGCAAGCTGCTGACTTGCTTTTCATGATTTTCTTGCATGGCTCTATATCTTCCATAGTCTTATTTTTTTTTCCTCTTTTTTGGGAATTTTTCCAGTCTGTTACTTGGCTTTTGAGTCCTTTGTCAAGTGGAGGGTATACTCTAGGGACCTGTAAGTTTTCAGTTCCTCCAAGGTGACACAATAAAGGGAGAAGAGTTTACTCCTTTCCTGGCCAGCATTCTGGTCTAGAAGCAATCACAACATTTTCTGACCACGATCTGCAAGTAGAATTCTCTCTCCAGAGCCTCAACCAGGTCCACCAGGCCAGTGATCCTCCTCACCCCAGGACCGCTACTCAGAACTGAGATGCAGATCAGCTGCTCGATTCCCCCAGGGTCTTTAGGTTGAGGGCTCTGCTGCCTCACTGCCTTGGGCCTGGGGCTAGGGATGGACCCTGCTTCCTTGTTACTCAGGTGAAAGAGTTTTCTCACTGACCTTTGAAGCTGTCTTTGGCATTTGTGGGTTGAGGAATCTGGGAACTGCAGCTACTGCTTATGATTCCATGCCCTGAAGCTTGTTCCAGTCCTGTCTCTGTTGAGCTGAGACAGCCAAGACTATGCTCTGAGCCCAGTGCGACAGAACTTTCCTGTCGGCCTTCCAGGTTGCCATGGGCTGGAAATCTCTTTCACTTTGTCATTGTGTGGCTTCTGCTGTTCTAGAATTTGTTTAGAGTCATTTTTTACAGGTATTTTACGGGTTATGGGGGGAAAGCTACAGCAGGTCTGTCCTTCTACTCTGCCATCTTGGCTCTGCCCCAACTTTGTTGTACATTTAAAAGGAATATCAAGTTATACATAATGGACCTGCAATTTCACATGCACTCCCCTATTGCTCTATCGCATTTTGTTATGGAAATGCTTGTATTTCTTAAACTCAATGAAATAA
Organism: Notamacropus eugenii; assembly: GCF_028372415.1. Classification (NCBI taxonomy): domain Eukaryota; kingdom Metazoa; phylum Chordata; class Mammalia; order Diprotodontia; family Macropodidae; genus Notamacropus; species Notamacropus eugenii. The sequence continues at coordinate 132,533,700 of NC_092872.1, read as the reverse complement.
AGAAAATAAAACAAATGAAATGCAGCCTCTCAATTCTCTTCTAAAGCATTATTATAATACAAGTTTGGCTCTCTTTCAGCATGCCAGGCTATTAGATAAAGGTTAGATTCCTTGAGGAGTATTCTAAAGTACAATACTTTTTTTGATAGGTATAGATAGCCTGAAATTCTAGAACTATTTCTTGTGGGAATCCTAATTATTCCCCACTTTACTAATTCGTTAACTGTAAATTTTAAAATAAATTACAGTGCTTAATTTCTCTCAGTTTTTCAGGGGGTAACAGAAACTCAGCTGCCACAAGAACTTCCTAAAGGACCTTACAAGAATGGGAAGTTGTGTAAATATTATTTTAAAAGATAATTTCCAAGAATAATGTCCTACTTAGGAAATTATAACAATTGCATAAGCTCTTAAAGGGGGGACAGGCTATGTGATTCAACTCAACAAGCATATAGTATGCATTTAATAAGTGTTTATTGATGCACCAAACACTAAGTCTCTTTGATCAGTTAACAATAATAATAATAATCGCATTTGTGTGTAGAACTTTAAGATTTGCCAAATCCTTTACAAAAACAAACTCAATTTACATGTACCACAGTGCTGGGAAACCAAGTGTTATAATTATCTGCATTTTACAAATGAGGGAACTGAAGCAAAAAACAAGAGAAATGACTTGTCCAGGGTCACAAGGCCAGTGAAGTGTCTGATTTGAACTCAGGTGTTCCAGACTCCAGGTCCAGCACTTTATTCACTGTACAGCTAGCTGCCTCTTAGGACAATGCATTATGCTAAATACTGATGATAAAAACACAAAATAAGATATTTTCTGACATAAAGATATTAACAATACAATAGTGGGGATAAAACAAATATAAAAATACAAGATGAAAAGATAAAATAAACAGGAGAGAGCCAAACCAAGTGGTATGAGAGATTACAAAAAGGCAAGATTTTTTCATATGCATCTCCTTCCCCCAAATCCTGCTTTTCATTCTGACTGTGGTGTCTGTCAATGGCACCAACCTCTCATGTCTGAAACTTGCATTATCCTAAATTGTTCTTTCTCATTCACCTCTCATATCCAGTTACCAAAGTCCTTTTGATTTTCTTGCAATCTCTTCCTGCTTTTTCTTGATACATTTCACTTTGACACAATCCCATCCTTATAAACAACTCTTCCATAGAATCATCCCAGAAAACGTTTTAAAAAATCATCCAGTAAATGGTGTGCCATCTTTCCCAACTCCACTACCACCACTCCTACTTGTCCTAATAGCCCAAGGTTTAACTGTCTGCCCCTTACACACCATCCTTTTAGACTGCTGCCAGACATATTCTGTCAACATTCAATGAAAATAAAAATCAATGAGTTTTCTATTCCTTATCAATTAAAGTTCAAATTTATTTCCTTGGCATTCAAGGCCCTACACATTTTGGCATCACTCTACCTCTCCAATCTTGTTGAATGTCTCCTCGCATGCCCTCTATGGTGTTACTCAAACATGCCTTTGTTTGTGCTATTTTTTCTCCCTTTACTATATTAAATTTTAACCTACCCTTTAAGAGTCAACTAAAATGCCACTCCTTCAGGAAACCTTCTCTAAGCCCCACAACTGAGAATGACTTTATTTTCCTCGACCTTCACTTGGCATGTAAAACACATTTTTATAGAAATGGTATTTGTGTATGTAGCCAAAATGCAATGTAAGTCTATATCTTATCTACAATTTGTTTTTCTACCTGCAGCTAGAACAATTCTTTGCACTCAAGTGCTTAATAAATGTTTGTTGAATCAAATTATTAGGAGTCTTATGAAGATTAAATTGGTAGCAGTGTGAAAAATGGACTTGAGAGAAAAAACACTTAGAACAAGAGACTAAAGTTAAAAATCCATCACAACAGTCCAGGTAAGAAGCAATGACAGTCTGACCCAGGGTGGTACCAGGAGGATTGGCAAAGAGATAACTACAAGGAAGCTATTTTTGAAATACTGTGGAGGCAGAATTGATAGGGTTAAAAAACAAATAGGATCTTGGAGACTGAATGATTAGAAAATGGGTTTGGGAAAGTAGGAGGGCAGTGAGTTTGGTCTGGGATAGGTTTCATCTAAAGCACTGATGAGCAAATAAAGATAAAGAAATCCAGCAAGCAGCTGAGCCTGGGAGAGGGAATGGGCTAGACATACATATACCTACTTTACAGGATTGTTGTAACAATCAAATGAGTTAATAATAAGTCAGTCTGTCTGTCTGTCTGTCTGTCTGTCTGTCTGTCTATCTATCTATCTATCTATCTATCTATCTATCTATCTATCTATCTATCTACCTACCTACCTACCTACCTACCTACCTACCTCTATATAAAAAGTACTTTGTAAACCTGAAAGTGCTATACAAAGTCCAGCTATCATTTGAGAATCATCTAGAAAGAGTTTACAACTGAAGCTTTGGGAGTGGATGACTATGCCAAAGGAGAGAATATAAAAATAAAGGAGGCTAAGAATAGCCTGGAAGGATGTCCACATTGAAGGGGCAGAAGAACAAAAGAAGGAGCAATCAACGAGACAGGGAGAACACTAGAAGTGTGTCAAGGAATTTGAGGGAAGAGAAAACGTCCAAAAAGAAGGGAGTCAACAGTGATAAAAAGGCTACAGGAAAATCAAGGAATACGGTAAATAATTTTTTATTTTGGTTATTTGAAGACCATTAATAACTAAAAACTTTTCAATAGCTTTTTAAATTAAATTTTATTTTAAATACATTTTATTTAATTTTTTAAAAGAACAAAAATCTAATTTATTTCTCCCATCTCTAACCCATTTGAAGAAGAAAAACTAAAAAAAAAATTCTTGTAACAAATTTGTGTAGTCTAGTAAAACAAATATCCTCACTGGATGTATCAAAAAACAACTCATTTTTTACCCCTCAACTCTCTGTCAGGAGGGGAATAGCATATTTCACCACTGGCCTTCTGGAATCATGGATGGTCACTGCAGCAATCAGAGTTCTTAAAGCTTTCAAGACTGTTTTTATAATACTTATGTTACAGCATAAATTGTTCTCATTCTGGTCACTTCACTGTGAATCAATTCATACAGATCCTTTCATGTCAATTTGAAATGGTCTTTTCTCCTGATTTCTTACACGACAATTTTATTTTATTACATTCATAAACCACAATTTGTTCAATGATTCCATATAATAGATATTCCATTAGTTTCCAGTCCTTTCTCACCACAAAATGCTATAATAAACATGCAAGACTTTCTTCTTTGGATCTGTGTTATAGACAGATCAATGCTCATTTAAAAAAGTTTTTTTCAATCAAAAGAAATCTATCTTTCTTTTCTCCTCCCACCTCCTTCTTACTTGAGAAAACAAGAACAAATTCCTTAGTAGAAACATGTATAGTCAAGCAACAAATTCCCAGTGGCTAAGTCCAAAAGGGAAAAAGAAAAAGAGAGGTAACTTTCCCTTCTTTCTTCTAAGCCCCTCACACCTCACCCTCCTTAGTTTGCTTTGCTTAGAACTAATGCCTCCCTTAATCTGCCTTCTTACCCATGTCCCTTTTCTCCTTTTCCTCATGTACCAAACTGTGAGTTTATGTGTATGTATTCTTCCTTCCTTAAGACAGTTCAGATAAGAATAATTCAAGTTACCTATTCCTTTTTCCTTTATTCTTCTATGTGTCAATCCTAATTATGAGATAATTTTCCCCGTGCTTCATCTCCCCTCTCCCTAACATATCTCTCTTCCTGTCCCTTTCCATTCTTATAACATCATCAAAACAGAAGAATCACTCCAATATCCTAATTAGACTCCCTCTATGATCCCTGGTGAAGAATTCTATGGAGACACTTGTATCATCTCCCCATATTAAAATGTAAACAGTTTATCCGTGTTGAGTTCCTTATAACTGCCTGGTCATGCTTACTTTTGACTCCTGTGTTTGACTCATAGTTTCTATGCAGCTCTAGTCTTCATCAAGAAAGCTTTAAAGTTCTCTACTTCAGTAAAGGCCATCCCCCCAGGATTACACAGTTTGGCTGGGCAAATTCTTCTTGGCTGCAAGTCCCCATCTCTTGCCTTCTGGGAGATCTTATTCCAGGCTCTCTGCTCCTTTACAGTAGTAGTTGGTAAATCACGTAATCCTAATGTTCCTCCTCAATTCTTTCTAGCTGCTTACTTTTTCTTTGACCTGGAAACTGGATTTTGGCTATAATTTTACTGAGTCTGAGTGGAATTTCTTTCAGGAGGTGGCCACTGGATGATTTTTGCATGTTCTCCTCTGGTTCTAAGAGACAGTTTTCTTTTATGATTTCTTGAAATATTGAGTCTATAGTGGGGGGAGGGTGGTCAAAGCTTTCCGTTCAATACCTTGATCATTTTAACAAGTCATTTGTTTTTACTATAAAATACCTTCCATTGTTTTCTGTTTTTTCAATCTATTGATTCTGAGTATTTATGTCTCATGTCGTCATTCACTTCTATTTAGTCTTCTAATTTTCAGGGTGTCTATTTCCTGGACAAGGCATTTTATCTTGCCAAGCTGCTAATTCTATTTCCAATTCTTTCTTTCAAACTTTTCTTATTTTTTTCTTCTAGCACTGTCATTTCACTTATAAAAATACTTTAAAACTTTTTTTTAAAAACCCTTGTTTCATCTCTTCCAGAAATTCTAGTTGAACTTGTGTCAAGCTTTATTTCTCTGACTCTGCTTACAGATGATTTAAAGTCACTCTTTCTTCAAGATATCTTGAGAGTCCCTGTGTTGCCAAGATAGTTTTTCAGGGTGAGCTTCTTTTTCCCCTCATTTTTCTAGTCTACTTCTTGCCTTTACACTAGATGTTAGAGCTTGATTCTGCACACTTCAGGAAGGAAGGTTCATGCTGGTCTTGCTGTTGTTTCTTTCTAAGTACTGAGTCCGATATTATTGCAGGATCTCAATCACAGGTTGGAGACATTTAAGGTTTTAGTGCTCCCAAAGTAACCTGATTGAGGGCAGTCTGATTGCTTCTCCTCCCTGGACTGAGCTCTACAAATTCCTGACCTGAACAACATACCTTGGTTGTGTTGGGGGTGTAAGCTCAGTTCCATGTGGACAGTCTCGGGCAGGTAAAAGTGAGGACTTCTAAACCTTAGAGTTCTCATGAGGCCCCCCCAGGGAACAGCTGGGAATTGAGGTGTGAGACCCAGGCTATCTTGTGCCTCTTCTCCGTGGGATACGTGCTGGGGAGAGCATCCTGCCCTCGAGATTGGCCCGGGGTCTGAGCACACCTGTTGTTGACTAACAAAAGGCTGAGAGCATGCCTGATATTCACGTGCAAACTATGCGGCGCGAGAGCTTAAGTAGGGTCAGGAAAGCCTGAAGGCACTATTAGCGCTGAGGGGCCCTTAGAGGACAGAAAGCCCCTCTTCCCTCTTCCCTCTCTCCTCTCTTCTCTCTTCCCTCTCCCCTCTCCCTCTCCCGCTTCCATTCTCTTACTGTAAGATCTTTGCCTCCTTGGGAGATTCCTCTCTCCTCAGGAAGAATTCCCCCTGCACATGTAACCAAGACCCTGAATAAAGCCTAACCCTCGTTCGACTCTGGAAAGTCTCTTCTCTCATACGTTTATCCGGTTTGGCCAGCCGAAGACCTGCGATAGGTAAGGTAAGACTCGGGAAGCCCTTAGGCCTCTAGGCCTGACAGGTTGGAGGAACAGTAGACTGCTGCTGGTTAATTAGCCACTATCAGACACCTGGAGTGTTCTGCTGGTTCAGAGTGACAGAATTGCACACTCCCTTTTAGTCTAGAATTCAGAGCAGGCTTCAGAATGGGATGGGAATTGGAACCGATACTCCATACCACTCTTGGAAACAAGAGTCTCCACCAAGTACAAAAATATTTATAGCAGCTCTTTTTGTGGGGGCCAAAAACTGGAAATTGAGAGGATGTCCATCAATTGGGGAATGGCTGAACAAGTTGTGGCATATGAATGTAGTGGAGTACTATTGTATAAGAAATGATGAGCAGGCCGACTTCAGAAAAACCTGGAAAGACTAGTGAAATGAGCAGAAGCGGAGAATATTGTGTACAATGTAATACCTACATTGTGCCATGACGGACTTTGATAGATTTAGCTCTTCTCAGCAATGCAAGGATCAAAGACAACTCCAAAAGACTCACAATGGAAAATGCCATTCACATCCAGAGAAAGAACCTTGGCGTTTGAATGCAGGTAGAAGCAACTATTTGCTTTCTTTTTCTTTTGTTGTTTTGTTTCTTCTTTCTCGTGGTTTCTTCCAGTAGTTCTAATTCTTCTTTATATCATGATTAATGTGAAAAGATGTTTAATATGAATGCATAAGTAGAGCCCATAACAGACTGCATGCTCTTTAGGGGAGGGGAGGAGGAGAGGGAAGTGGAGAAAATCTGAAACTCAAAATCTTATGGAAGTGAATGTTGAAAACTAAAAATAAGTGAATTAGCAAAACAAAAAAAAAGGTCCCTACCTAGCTGCGACTTACTTCTGAACTTGTTTATAGCTTAGTACACACCCTAGATGCTCAACCTAGAAAATCACCACTAACACAGATCCCTCCTCAATCAGCCTGGGTAGTGAGCTAGAGAGCTGCCAGTTGGCACATGATTCTACAACAGGCATAAGAGGTCAGGTCCGTCTATGTTGGATCAGGGACCTCATTTTTGCTTCAATGCATAGCTCTGCCAGGGACAGAACGTTTCATGTGGGTATTACTAGCTAAACCTGGTTCCCAGCGTTCCAGAGACCTATGGGTCTCCCTATGCTGCCCTTAGTTAAAAAAATGACTCACTGTAATTTTTTCTTGGATTTCCAATCAGTACTCAATCTGCTGCACTTTTTAGATATGTATGGAAGAGTTTTATGTAAGAGCTCAGATGCACTTCTTAAAGTAACTCTACCCTCCAATTTTAGTAGAATTATAAAACAGCAATGGTTATTACATTTATATACCACAATCTGCTTAGTCATTCTTCAATCAATGGACATCTATGTTGTTTTCAGGTATGGGGGAGGGGCAAAGGAGGACAGGAGGGAGAGAGGAAGGGAATGGAAAGAAAAGAGGAAGGGGGAAGTGGAAAGAGGAGGTAAGGGAGGGGGGAGAAGAGACTCTCTTTATACATCACACCCCTATACACACACCACACCCACACCCACACACAACCAACTAGTCTAGTCTGCTTAGCAGTGGGATTGTTAGAGCAAAGGAATGAGTATCTTAGTTACTTTATTAGTAAAATTCTAGACAGTTCTCTAAAATCTTTGGACAAACTGCAATGAGGAACCACAGGAGTTTCTCGAGTAGAGGAGTAATGTGGTCAGACCAGTGTTTTAGGAATGCTAACTTGGCAGTTGAATGGAGGACAGATTGGAGAGAAAGACAGCAGAAAAGGAAACCAATTGGGAAGATATTACAATAGTCCAGACAAGAGGCACTGAGGGTCTGAATTAAAGTACTGGTTATATTAAGGGAAAGGATAGGGAGAATGCGATATATACTATGGAGGTAGCATATTTGTTCTTAGCCCCACCATTTGTGTGACGTGTGGCACATCACTTCACCTTTTTTTCAGCAGTAATACCTTCATCTATAAAATGAGAAGGTCTGATTAGATAATTTCTAAGGTGCCTTCCATTTCTAAATCCTATGACCTCCCAAACTCTATTACTACCCATATATACCAAAGCAGGACATAGTTTTAAAGAAAATTTTTTTGAGGGGAGGGGAGGATTCATTCGTCTTAATGGGCAGAATGCAGCTGGAGAAGAAGAAAGTTAGGAACGTAAGAGTAAAGGCAAAGACGATAATACTATACAGCCTTGCCTTTGTAGGACCAAATTCAATTGTCTAAAGTTACCTCATATAGTACAATACATCCTCAAATATGATGGTAATACATCTTTCTAAAGAATAATACATATACTACATCTACCTCCTCCTCAAGGCAAGTCTTCACATAAGTTAGATGAGTCTCCATAATTAGAAAATCTATAGGCTTGTGATGTAATAAAAATGTGTTTGCTTCATTCGTAAATGAGTTCTATAAAGAACAGCTTTTTGCCACGTCCATATTACTCTGATAACTGAAAAGTCATTTAGTTTAATTGATCTCTATAGTTCATGGGCTAGAAAATAAAATTCATTATGTGTTTATACATTAAACTTTCAATGTCATACTTTGTAAATGATAAAAAAATTAATTTAAAATTTTAATGTAGATTTTTATAATGATACTTTTGTATATTATTCTATTATTCAGAACTTTTCAACAATTTCTTACTATGGAAGAGAAAAATCACCAGACTGGGTGTCAGGATAAAGGATTTAAAACTAGAAGAGACCTTAAAATTCACCTATTTCCACCTCATCCCCAGAGGGTGACATGACTTACCGACAGTTACTAAGGTAGAAATCTGAACTCTAGTCCCATGGTCACATAGCTAATAAGTGACAGGATTTAAACCCCGCCCTTCCTAACACCCAGCTTCTCCTGTAAACCTACTCTTTCTTCTGGTTCCTCCATTTGACCCTTCTCAGGAACCTAATCTTATTATCACAGTCATCTTTAACCCTCTACTTCATCTCACTTCTATCAGTTCCCAAGCCTCATCACTATACCTCCATAATATATCTTAAACCGACCGGGTCCCCTGCCATCTGCTTCCTTCTCTAAATTCCACAGCCACCCTTCTAGAGTTCAAGATTCATCACCTTTTGCTTATCTTAATAACTTCCCAACTGGTCTCACTGCTGCTAATTTTTCCCACTTTCTAATTCATACTCTCTGATGACTTCAAAAGACATCTTCCCAAAGTCCAGGTCTGACTCTGGTCTAGCATATCCCTATTTGCCTTTGGGGGAAAAATATGTATACTTTATCCTGACTTAAATATTAGGTCCTACACTACCTTGCCTCCACTTACCTTTCTAGACTTATTTCACATTCCACTTTTGCATACTTCAGTGAAACTGGACCACTGAGGTGGTCCCTATCCTTCATTTTCCCATGTCCATCTACCCTGGCTATTCCTCACACAGAGAACATACTCAGTTCTCCATTTTGAAATCCTTCAGTGAAGAGAACAGTCTGATCTTTCTTAAACAACCAAGTCACTTGGAAGCCAATAACCTCTTAAGTTTCATCTTTTTATACAGACTGGGTTTTTTTTTAGAAGATGTGGGGGAGACTACCACATGAAAGGAAAACATTTTACTTTAAGGAGGATACTTATGCCTCATATTTCAGAAGGACTCCAAATACAGTCTGTGGCATTTCCAAAACAAGAACTAATTAAATTCCTGTTTCCTTTGGGAAAATGAACTTGGTTTGCTGTTGTTTTTAACAGAGCACAGACTCTATAGTCAGAGTACCTGGGTTCAAATTCTACCTCCACTGTTTGCTATGTGACCTTGAACAAAAACCTTTGCTTCGCTGTGTCTCACCTTCCTTGTCTGTAGAATGAAGTAGCTTGCTTAGATGGCCTCTGAGGTCCCTTTCAGGTTTCACATTCAGAAGTTAGGTTATTCATGAGTTGGCTAACAATAAAGGGGAATTTTTGGAGATTTGTGGTGTACTTCAGAAAATCACAGACAATGCACATATGCAAAGAAAACTTTAAAAAATTAGTAAGTATAAATGCATAAATACTGTATATAATTAATCTGTTTTACCATTTACTACCATACTATACATAAACTTATTATGAGCAGTTAAATTTTGCTAAAAGTTTTGGTGCCCTATGTGCAAAACGCTCTGAGATTAGTTCCACTTCATCCCTCTGACATCCAGACTCAATCACATGATGTTTGTTCCACTATGATCATTGTATCATATAGTTTTCATAGGAGAAGGAAATCCACGGAGCACTTGCAGCTACACTGCGGCTTCAAAGACTCTGCAGCGCATGCAAGACACTGAACTCCCTCCCACAGAAACTTTTTATGGGCACAGTGTGTTGTTTTACTTGTTTTGCACGTTAAATAAAACTGTAATTATTAAGAATAAAAGCTTGGAGGGGGGGCTAGGGTTTTTCAGTTTTTCACATTCCCAGGTGTCCTGTGTCCCTAACTGCTTCGAATGTCAAGGGACAGTGAAATAACATGGAAATGTTAATTTTGAAGTTTGAATTCTAATGCCAATTCTGAACCTACTTATTTAGCAGCAGATCCCTGAACAACTCCTTTTTTCTTTCTAGGCCTCAGTTTCCTCATCTGCAAAAACAGAGAGAACTACATTATAGAAGATTGTCACATGCTTTCCAGTTCTAACATTCTAAGAAACAGAAAAAAAAAATAACAGGAAATGCATGTTGCTATGGATGGTTACCAGGACACTGTAAACTTCAGTAGATATGACATCAAAGGGTCAGGTAAGGTGGGTTAAACACTAATTGACCCCCACTAATTGAGGGCCTACTGTGTGCCAGACACTGTGCTAAGGACACAAAGAAAGGAAAAAGATAGCCTCTGCTTACAAGCAGCTCACACTATAATGGAGGACCTTACAGTATAAGGAGAAGCCTCCATTTCACAAGGGCTAGGACAGCAAGCAAGCACATGCCTAACCTGTCAGGGACTACTATTACATGTGCCTTTGAGGCACCAGCTCCCTGAGATCAGGGGGCCAAAACTTCAAATTCCCACAAGGCACCATACCAGCAGCAGAGGGATAGAAGTATAGTGAAGAAACAGCAAGGCCACAGGGAAGAGAAGACAAGAGGTCCACGGAGCAGACTAGAACCAGAACAGAGGGGATGACATGCCAAGGATGAAGAGCCAAGCCAGAGCACAGGCACAGAATGACTTCTGGGTGGGCTACTGGCCAGCAGGAGCCGTTCAGAGCTTTGTGGAATGCTACAACTGCAGACACAGCAGAAAGACTTCCAAGAGTTCTAAGGGCCAGAGCTTGTGGCTGGGATGCCAGTTTCTAGGAGGGAACCTGGAAGGGGGAAAGCTTTCTTCCCAAAGAAGAAAAAATGGAAATAAGACTAACATGGTGGAAAGATTGCTTGGAATGGAAAAAATTCCAGCTTTGTTTCACATAACACTTTTGCTGATTGTATTATACACCTAGGTTTTTGTCAGAAAAATAATAACTGAATATCTGGAAACCCCCGGCCTCAGTTGAATTTAAAAGTTCCCACTTCCATAGTGGGGGTTTCAAGCCACATGGTATATATTTATCAAAAAACAAAAAAAAACCCCTCCCTCCGTCCAAAAAAAGAATCCAAGTCTCTGCGGAACTAGTGCTGTCTGGCCCACAGGGAATATTTAAAGCTCTAAAAAAACGTGGATTGTTGTTATTATACTGAGTTAATTGGTTACCTTAGTGCCATAAGTGGGGCAGTGACAGACGGAGCCACTAGAGGGCAGCCGCAAAACAAGAAAACATAGAGGAGATAATAAGGCATATAACATTGAAGTGAAGGTTTCAAGGTTCCCTCTGTGACGCCAAGGATAGAGGGCCAAACCAGAGCAAAGAATGACTTCTGGGAGGGCTGCTGGCCAGGAGGAATTGAGCGGTACAGAGCTTTGGGGAATGCTACAACTGCAGACACAGCAGAATGATAAGCCAAAGAAGAGACAATTGATAAAATCCAGAAGTATGTTGTGGAACACAAAAAAAGGCGAGGTGAGGATAGAGGCTAGACCAAATACTGATCAAGGAGACTGAGATCAATATATGGAATCATAAAGACCCAGAACCCAGGTCAGAGTACAAAGTCAAGGTCCAAACAGCAGGGATATTTAGTAAGGTCACAAGAATGACCACTGGTGATGCTCTGAGGATGTTGAGTCTGACCACCTTTCTCAACTTCAGGAATTTTTCAGCTTCATGGTCCTTAAGATATGGAGGGGCCTGATAACAGGCTTTCATATTCCTGACAGGCCAGGCCTGCCCAACCTGCAGCCTAGGGATGGCCCCAGAAAAATGTAGAGGGATGTATAGTAAAATGTATATTTTACCTGGGGACTGCCCAAAATCCTTTGGAGGGCCTTTGGGCCACAGGTCATGCAGGCCCGTGATAGGATAAAGCCTGGATCTGTGATTTTCACTGGTATGAGAACTCCCAGGTGAGGAAATTCTGCTTACCCACACAAATTGAAGTCTTCTCTGAAGTCTAAGAGAGCAGCCCAGAGCATTAAGTAGTCAAGTGACTGGTCCAAGGTCACAAGGTTACATGTCAGAGGCCAGGCCTTCCTGGCTTTGAGTCTGACTCTGTCTACTATGTCACAATACTGCTCTAGATATTTCGAATAATTTGGTTGATAACAAAAAAACTAATCTCTGTTGGCAGTAAAAACGTTCAAGTCAGTAACTTAAGAGAATATCCTGAAATAGGACATTAAATAGGATGGAAAAAAGAACTCAAAGGCAATCTCAAAATTGTGGATCGAAGGATATAAAGTTTAAGAGAAAACCCAAAGACCTTTTCCAAATGTATGAAAGATCCAAAGCATATAAATAATCTCTCTGATTCTTGTTGCTCAGCTCTACCTCATATTCCAGTGCTGTTCAAGTCATGCTCCAAAAGACCTTTATTAAAGGGAAAAAAGAAAAAAAAAAAAAGAAAAACCCAGATCTTTATAATAGGCTGTATAACAGAAAAAGAACTGAAAATCTGACATACTTTAAAGAAAAATTTATTTTACAAAGGCACAATATATAAAAAGAGCCACCTTTTCATCTCTTAAGCTATCAAGTTTTATTTGGGGGAGGTTGAAAGATAGGAGAAGCCCCTTTGATTTTATTTTCAATTATTCAAGCACAGATTTTCATCTCATTAATGGTTTTGGTACAATTTTCATGACTTCACTGAGAAGCTGTGAGCTAGTGGTTAAAGCCATTCGAACACAGTATATAAAGATATTGGATTCTCAGCCTTTACCTCTTCTTTAAACTTTCTTCCTTCCCCACTGCCAGTTGCTGTTGAATATTCCCTGGTATTTCAGAAGTTTCCATAAAATATTATTCATTTTCAAAAATTTGGCTTTCCTTATTGAAGCAGCACTAGGCCCAATTGTCAAAGAATCGATTCCATAATAAAAAGAGCTAAGGCCACTTGTCTTATAGAAAATTGCTGCCAAATGCTGCCAGACCCTGCTTTTTCTTTCTGGGCCATTAGCCAGATAACAATCATTTTTAGGTCCTTTTTAATTTTTAGCCCTGTAATCTAATGTCCAATACCATATCTCAGACAGCTCTGCCCACGCAGTAGGTTAGTGAACTTTCTCCCACAACTCAGCTAATGTTTTGGACATTTAGAATCTATAATATGACCTTTGTTCCAGTGAAAGGAGCTTTTCCTTATGACTTTCACTTTAGGTTAGAGTAAATGGGCTTTACTTGCTTCAAATGATTTTTAAAAATCATCTTCCCTTAATTTCTACTAATCAATACTATCCAAAAAGTTTACAACATGGCAAAACTGATGAAGCATTTAAAACTACTAAAATGGATTAGATAACAAACTTGTTAACTGACAACACTTAAGGAAAACCTATAAACTTCTCTTGAAAGAAATCCAGACTTAAATAACTGTAGAAAGGCTACTAATCATATTATCACAGATCAAACTTTACTATGAGATAATCAACCATCATCAAAACCATCTGGCAACGGTTGAGAAATAGAGAAGCTGATCAAGGAAACAGAGTCGAGACAGCACACAAAAGCAACAGAACACAGTGGTCCAGTTAGGATATGATAACCTCAAAAACCCCAGCTACAGGGTTAAGAACTTGCTATTTGAAAAAACTGCTGCGGAAGATTGGAAAGCAGCATGGCAGAAACCAAGAACCGACCAACACCTCATACCATATACAAAGATAGGTCAAAAGGATACATGACTTACGCCATAAAGGGTAATATAAATTAGAGGGGCAATGAAGAAACCTTTCAGATCCACGGACGGGAGAATAGTTCATCATCAAACAAGGGATACAGGGAATTACAGAAGAGAAAACAAACAATTTTGATTGCATGAAATTTAAAAGGTTTTGTACAAATACAACCAACTAAAATTATAAAGGAAGCAAGCAACTGGGGGGGGGCAGTAAAACTCAACAGCAAGCTTTTCTGATAAAAGTTCATCACAAGGAACTGATTCAAATTTTTAAAAACAGAAGTCATTCCTCATAAATAGGCAGTTCTCAAAGGAAGAAATCCAACCTCTCCATGATCATATTTTTTTTTAATGTTTCAAAATCCTGTTAGAGAGATACAAATTACAACTCTGAGGTTCCTCTACAGCCCTTACTGCAGTAACCTCCTGCACACAGCTCACAGTAGTCACTTTAATAAAGGCTAAGTGACTAACATTAGCAATCAGTGGTACCAGAGGCAGGATATAAACCCATGTCTCCTGACCCCAAATGCAATGCAAATAACTGGAGGAAAAGTCTACCCTTCTCACTGCCTGAAGCGAATGCGGGTGCTCTTTTTAGCAGGGAACCTGGCATATAGTAGGCTCTTAAATGGATGCTGACTACTTGATTTTGTCTCTGTCTTCCATTTTCTGAGAGGAGTTAATATTTTAAGATAGATAAGTGGGTAAAGCAGAGGAGAAAAAAAGGTTCCATTAAGAATTACATGTTGCTTGTTTTAAAGAGGAAAAAAGATAAATGTACGGATAAGGGGATATATTCTTTGAAGTCTGGATTCAAAGAGCCACCCTTGGGGACCTGGAGGGTTACATGTGGCTTGGAGGCTGCAAGCTAACAAAATCTTATGCTCTAAACCAGTTTCAAACATTTTAGTATATTAGATGTTTTTATAGTACATAATTAATAGCATTATCTTTACCGCATCAAGCAGGAATTAATGACTTATGTGGCCAATGCAAGGCTAAGGATGAAAATATGTTATGATGGGAATACAAAACTAACAGAGGCAAAAATGAAGACTCAAGTGCTAAACCGGACCACTGCAGCAGACTCAAAAAAGGAAGAGACCGGTGAAGGGTACAGTTAATGAAGACTTGCTTTTTAAAGGAGGTAGGTGAAGCTACTTGTTAAGTTTAAATGTCATGCCCCTTTTCAATCCTCAATTTCCATGACCCCTTTAACATTCCACACTGTGGACCAGTACCTCCTTCTTCAAATTCTCCCTTTTTTCAATTTGTGACCCTAGACCATCTTGGTTCTTCTTAGCCCAGAGATTTTGAATTCCCTAACAGCTCTCCCCCAGTATCTTTACTGTGACCAAGACAGACTTGGAACCCAGATGTCTGGGTTCTATTTTCAATTTCAATGGAGAGAACTGGGTTTAAATATTATCTCTTACACTTGAAAAGTATCTGACCATGAACAAATAACTAAATGTTCCTAAGCTCTATTTTTCTCATTTGTAAAGTGGGGAAAACGCCTTAGACACCTACTTTAATTAAATGCACCTATGTGTGTAAGACAGAGAGGTGTCCAATTCAAGGTCCTAAACAAATTAAAATGTAATTGAGAAATGTTTAACAAAATAAATAAAAATATAATGCAACACAGATAATGTGAATTTGTGATTTTCTAAGTAAGCATATGTTTCTATTTGAATTTGACACCACTGATTTAAAGGATTTTATAAATTTTAACATGGCAACTGGTCAGGAAACCTCAAGTTCAAATCCAGTCTAAGACATTTACTAGCTCTGTGACCCTGGGCAAGTCATTTAACCCTGTTTGTCTCAGTTTCTTCATCTGCAAAATGAGCTGGAGAAGAAAATGGCAAACAACTCCAGTATCTTTGTCAAAAAAACCCCAAAAAGGGGTCACAAAGAGTTGGACACAACTGCAGCAGATAAACTTTAAAGTACCCTACTGATAATATCAACAATTATGGGTATGCCCCCAAAGTCCCCTCTCCAATTTTATTCTGTCCCATAATCAAGTTCAGTCCACATCTACCTCACCAGCACCACACTCCTTTCCAAGATCCAATATCATATCTCTACCTGCTGCCTATTTCCACTTAAATATTCCAACAGCTACTCAAAGTACAAACTCAACATACTTCCTCAAAGACTAGCCCACTGAATTTTTTATAAGTTAGCAGGATATGGTGGGGGAATAAAATTACTCAACTCAAAATGAGAAAGATTTAGATTCAAATCCCAAATCTAACACTTACTAGTTATATACTACTATGAGCAGTTCACTTCATCTTTTCTTCTACCTCCACAGATAACGGAGGGGAAATTCCTGTATCATGCTTACTTTCCAGAGCTGTTCACAGGACCAAAGACTAAAACCTGGAAGGGACCTTGGGGTCCTCTAGTCTATGCCACTCCTTTACAGATGAGAACACTGAGATCCAAAGAGCTAAAGGGACTTCCCCAAGATCACCCAGGTCTCCGAAGGGGCAAAGCTTCTTCTGAACCCAAGTCTCAAAATCCTGCACTTATCCTCAGAAAGTACCTGGAGAACTTTAAAGGTAGTAAGCATTTACATATAAATTATTATTTGATCTTCAAAACAAGCCTACCAGGGCAAGTGCTATAGTTTTTATTCTTATTTTATAAATAAAGAAGTCTAGTAACTTGACCATGCTCATTTACCTGGGAAATTGTCAGTCAAGGTTCAAATTCAGGACTTTCTTGAAGGCAAGTTCAACAACCTTCCCACTAAGTCATACTGAATTACACAAAACCAATTTCATCTTTAAGAAAAAGCTGCAAGTCAAAAAGGAAGTGACATCTGCCATCTGTTTACCTTTCTACCCTGTATACTATTCAAAACGGGAAAATTACCTTATGATATTCAACTGTAAAGGCAGCTTGGTGTAGTGGATGGAGGCTTCATCTATGAGAATGGAAGAGCAAGGGTAAAGCCCCAATTTCCAACTGTTTGTGGGACCCAGGGCAACAATCAGTCCCACCAAGCAACTTCAAAACTGAGTTGCAAAGAAGGTGCATTGGAAGAGGGTGGTTCCTCATGAGGATTCACTTACCAATGAAATCTCAAGGCTGAGCTTAGCCCACATTTATCTCCACTTGTTTTTTTTTTTAATTCAGAGGATATTGTTATTTCTTTAGGCACTACCATTTTAGTAACGAGTGTGAAACAAAACAAACTTCATATCTTATTCATAAAAGATTAAAAAAACTGTCAGATGCATATATTGTTTAACTGAACAAATTTTATTCATGTAAACTTTGCTTTATTAAGACAATAAAGATGCAAGTCCTAATTATCTCTTTCAAGAATATCATTTCAAGTCCAAATATTGTTAATTACCAATTAAGAATATCCAAGAAAATAAGGATGACCAAAGATTTATTTTAAATAATCAAATCCAAGAGTATATATTTTAAATATTCTCTAACACTGAAACTTCTCCTTTAATAAAACTTTGTAAACAAAATTTTTCCTCATTGAGCAAATATAAGGGGAGCAACAGGGTTTAACTAAGACTTAAAACTATTGCTTATCTTATTGGTTTTTATAACTAAAAAGTTTATTTCAAAATCTTGATTGGGCAGTCACTGAATTAACTATTTAAATTTACAGTGCCTTTTTCCCCTTAAATGTGAAATACACATTCTGTACAAGAAACTTTCAAGTTAAATTCAAGTTCTAAATATATGGCTTTCTGCTTTAAAAAAAAAAGGCACTAAAACAATACTTTTTATTCCTACAGAAACATACCAATTCTAACAACAAAGCAAAATGGCCTAGAAAACATTCACACTGTTTATAAGATACCTCTAAGCAGCAGTTCTCAAAGTGCTAGTCCACAAGATCATTTCTGGGGTCTCAGGTCAAATGCTTCTCATAATAATACTAAAATGTTTTAATTTTTAACATGATAAATACTGATAGACATATTCCACAAAAGCAAAAGCTCTTTGAGGTCCTAGAGTGTTAACAGGTCCTCAACCAAAAACTTTGAGAAGTCCTGCCTTGGTGGATTTCCATTATTTCAACGCTGGGACTAAACAAAACTCAGCATCATGTGTGAAAAGACAATACACTAAGATCCAAATTATTCTTAACTGCTGGGGGTGGTGGTGGAATAGGTTGTTCTAACTAACTGAAGTATCTCATATATAACACTGAAATGACTAATTTTCCAAGAATTAAACACTTTTTTCTTTAAAAAAAAAAAACAAACCCAACACTGAAATTCCATTGAACATAGTCCAATCTTTCTCTGATGGCCTTCAAGCATCAGTTACTTATGCAGCATTGTAGATACAGAAGAGCTAACTGATATTCTGTAACAGAAAGCTGCAACAGTTACTTTTTTGAGCAAGTCTCTTAGGTGAGTGTTTACTGGACATTCCTCCTGCTTTCATAAAAGGAGAACTTTTTTTTTTAAAAAACTTCCAGTTAGGTTCTCTCATTGTTTATTATGAATAACCAGTAGATTTACTTTATATTCACTGGCAGAAATGTCCTATAACCATTTCATAGTTATATAAACCATTCAGACACTGCTGAGTTATAACAATGCAAAACTGAACATAAGGCTCAAAAGTGCTGAATATTAGTTATAAAACCACTCAGATATTGCTGGGTTGCAAGAAAGGAAAACTGAACATAAAAGGCTTAAAAGTAAGGCAAACTTTCTGCTGCTGAGCACTCTTTAAAATAGATTTTCTGGATTTCTTCCACCTTACCAAATACTTTCCAAGGACCAGGACCACCCTGGATGCTGTTTCAAGTTCTCCTAAAACCCAGAGCAAGGGTGACGCTTGCCACTGCCACGAAGGAAAAGAAAGCGCTAAAGCAGGTAAGCCTTGGCAGGCATCACGTCTGTCCAGTTGCCCAAACTTCGGGTCCGTGCTCTAAGGGGCGGCATGCGTATTTATTTTCCGCCACGCCACGCTTCACCCGGGGCTCATTTTTCCTCCAGGGAAGTTTCTTCTTTAAAGAGAGCCAAACAAACAGAAAACGGGCAAACCAAAGCACCGGGGCATCGCATTAAGTCAGAAGGGCTGCCACCAAGAGCACCGCAAATTAAATCAGTCAAGAAAAACCTCGAAAGAAAACCTCGTGTGGCAGCGACGGCGCTCGAGTCATCCCCGAAGTTCCCCCTTTCTCTTCTGGTGGCTGGCTCTGGGTCTAAGTGTCTTCACCCGCAGGAAGCCCAGCACCCCGCAGCTACTCGCGCTGCCGAGCCCCTGCCCTGGCCAGGGGTCCCCAAGGCTCGCCCCGGAGCGCGTCTGGCCGGAGCGCTCGCTGCCCACGCCCCGACCACCTGGCCTCCGGGGCCCGCCCGGACCCCTCGGGGGGTACCCCCTGCAAGACGCCGCCGCCCCCGGGTGCCCCGCGGGGCGCAGAGGGAGGGAACCCTCGAGTCGCCTCACCTGGGCGCGGGCGGCCCCCGTCCCGGACGCGGCCAGGATGCCCCCAAGCCACGGGACTCCGCACGCCCCGCACGCCCCGCTCCCGGCTCTCCCACAGCCCAGGCGGGAGCCCGCGAAGCCGGGACCCCGCAGCCGCTCCCGGTGTCGCCCGCCCCTGGGCGCCCGGGCTGGCTGCAGGGCTGTCAGCGACAGCGCGCTCCCTTCCCCGCCCGCCCCCGGCCCCGGCTCCCCGGCTCCCCAGTTCCTGCTATACCTGAGCCTCTCCGGAGAGCGCGCGAGAGCAGCGAGGAGCCCCGGCGAGGAGCAGGCGGAGGAGGGGCGGCCCAGGCCTGCGGCTGCCGCAGCTCGCTCCGGCTTCTCCGGGAGGAAGCGCCCGGCTGAGCAGAAAGTCCCCCGCTCCGCCCGCAGCCTGGACACCAAGCTCCGCTAGCCAGCCGTCGCCACCGCCGCGGCCGCCGCTCTTCCCGCGAGATCCCAGCCCGGGGAAAGGGCGGAGCCGGCGGGGGTAGGCGGGGAAATCGGATCGACGGGCTCGCTCACCAATCAGCGGCGATTCTAGGGGAGGAGGGACTCGGAGCCTCCTCCGGCCAATTGGAAAGGAGGGGAGGCGGGGCCACCATCCTCCAATAGGCTTTCGCGAGAAGGTGAAATTGGAGGGGGTGGGGATAGGTGGTTGACAATACGAGGCGGGAGAGAGGTACCCCATTGTGGCGGAGTCCACCCTTCAGGTAGCCTAACTTGGGGTGGAGCTTCTCGGCCGTCGTAGACACACCTGAGGCTCCCGGCGTGAGGCGTCCCAGGGAAGCGTGGCAGCTGCCTCTAGAAATGAGACTTGGTCCCCCTGTCTTCTTCCGTCTATAAAGCGCCCCCCGCTCTCCGCCCCCCCCCCCGTCCCAACCCCCAGCCAATTAGCGGGGCCATTGTTCTTTCCCGCCCGGCTCACGGCCCTCTTTGTCTCTCCCTTCCCCCTTTGAGGGCTCCTCCTCACCTGCCTGGGCATCTGCTCCGCCCTGGCCCCGCCCTGGGCGCCCGCACCGCCCTCCTGGCACCCCCAGGAGTTCCGTGTGTGCGTGCGTGTGTGCGTGCGTGTGTGTGTGTCTGTCTGTGTGTGTGTGTGCGTGTGTGTCTGTGTGTGCGTGTGTGTGTCTGTGTGCGTGTGTGCATGTGTGTGTGTCTGTGTGTGTGTCTGTGTGTGTGAGTGTGTGTGTGTCTGTGTGTGTGTGCGTGTGTGTGCGTGTGTGTGTCTGTGTGTGCGTGTGTGTGTGTGTCTGTGTGCGTGTGTCTGTGCGTGTGTCTGTGTGTTTCTTGTGTGTGTCTGTGTGTGCGTGTGTGTGTGTCTGTGTCTGTGTGTGTCTGTGTCTGTGTCTGTGTGTGTGTCTGTGTCTGTGTGTGTGCGTGTGTGTGCGTGTGTCTGTGTCTGTGTCTGTGTGTGTGCGTGTGTGTGCGTGTGTCTGTGTCTGTGTCTGTGTGTGTCTGTGTCTGTGTGTGTGTGTGTGTCTGTGTCTGTGTGTGTGTCTGTGTGTGCGTGTGTGTGTCTGTGTGTGCGTGTGTCTGTGCGTGTGTCTGTGTGTTTCTTGTGTGTGTCTGTGTGTGCGTGTGTGTGTGTCTCTGTGTGTGTCTGCCTGTGTCTGTGTGTGTCTGTGTCTGTATGTGTGTCTGTGTCTGTGTGTGTGCGTGTGTGTGCGTGTGTCTGTGTCTGTGTGTGTCTGTGTCTGTGTGTGTGTGTGTGTCTGTGTGTGCGTGTGTGTCTGTGTGCGTGTGTGCATGTGTGTGTGTCTGTGTGTGTGTGCGTGTGTCTGTGCGTGTGTCTGTGTGTTTCTTGTGTGTGTCTGTGTGTGCGTGTGTGTGTGTCTCTGTGTGTGTCTGCCTGTGTCTGTCTGTGTGTGTCTGTGTCTGTATGTGTGTCTGTGTCTGTGTGTGTGCGTGTGTGTGCGTGTGTCTGTGTCTGTGTGTGTCTGTGTCTGTGTGTGTGTGTGTGTGTGTGTGTCTGTGTCTGTGTGTGTGTGTGTGTGTGTGTCTGTGTGTGAAGGACCCCTTTGGCAGTCTGGTGAAACCTATGGACTCCTCGGAACACTCATTTTAAATGAATGAAATCAAATACACCGGACTGCAAAGGAAACCCATCGTGCTGAATAATAACAATTATCAGAAGGTAGTTGGGATAGAGTGCTGAACCTGGAGTCAGGAATACCTGAGTTCAGATGCAGACTCTGCCACTTCACTAGCGGTATGACCCTAGGCAAGTCACTTCACCTGTTTGCCTCAGTTTCTGAGTCCGTAAAAAGGAGGATAATAATAGCACCTGCCTCCCAGGATTGTTGTGAGGATTTTTGTAAAGCACTTTGCACAGTGCTAGCCTGGGACTTAGTAAATGCTATATAAATGTTAATTATTATTATTGCTACTCTTATCATTAGATAGAGTACCAAACTGGGAGTCAGAAAGCCCTGACACTCATTGACTGTGTGACCTTGGGGAAGTCACTTAACTGCTCTCGGCCTCAGTTTCCTCATCTGTCAAATGGGAATAATAGTAGCACCTACTTCATCGGGTTGTTGTGAGAGGATCAAATGAGACAATGTATGTATTTTGCAAACTTTAAAGGGTGATATATGCTAGCGATTATAAGACCCCATGTTAGGAAAAACTGATCTCTTAATCAATCAATACACAAATGCCTACTATATACCAGGCACTGTGGCTAAGCGCCTGAGAAACAAGAGCCAAGAGACAGCCCCCTGCCTCAAGGCGCTTATAACCTAATAGGGGAGATCACAGACAAACAAATGTATACAAGCCCACGCATGTACGTGATAAATAGGAAATAATTAACAAAGAGAAGGCCCTAGAGTGAAGAAGGGTTAGGGAAGGCTTGTAGTAAAAGACAGGATTTTAATTGGGACTTAAAGGAAGCCATGAAAATCCTTAATGGGAGAGGAGGGGAGAGAGCATTCTAAACATAGGGGACATTGGCTCTCTCATCTCCAGGATCTGATACAAAATGCTCTCTTTGCCATCCAAAGCCCTTCATAACTTAGCCCCCTACTACCTTTCCCAATCTACTTACTCTCATATGGGTACTCTTCCCTCCAATGATATTGGCATCTTGGCTGTTCCACAACAAAACACTCCATCTCTCAGCTCTGGTTCCTGGCATTTTCTCTGGCTATCCCCCAAGCTTGAATCTGCTCTCCTACCTCCTCTGTGACTACAGACATCCAACATTTCTGGCTCCTTTAAGTCTGAGCTCATGGGAACTTGCCAGGTGGCTAACAACTCCACAGAACAAAGGGAAATGCACATATTTACACAATCTAAGAGAAGGTGGCAAAAGGGACCTATCAGGTGAGGATGCTGAGCTACTTTCTTTATTTAAGTTATTGAGTAATAGGAACAGGATGTTAGAGGATGGGAGGAAGGGAGGAGACCATCTTAACTTTGAGATAACCTTTGTTGCTTGTGTTGTGCAGATCTAATCTATTCTCAAGATTGGGTCTGTCCAGGGTAGAGGCATTTTCCAGTAGTTTATTTTATGAGAACGTCTGAATGTCTAGGTAGGACTGGAGGTCTAACCTAATGGAGGTCTCCATTTGAGATAGAATCAGAATAAAATACAAACCAGGAGTGTCTTTATTTAAACAACCTTGCAGGCTCCATGTCTTTGACCTATAAGGTTAGTTTTAAATATTGGAAGAGGAGAGAAGATAGTTTCCCCCAAATTTACAGCATTCAAGTTCTGTCCATTTCCTTCAGGTAGGTCCTAAGTTCAGTTGTTTTTATGCTGCTGGAGGACAAATACTTTCAGCACTATTTTAGTGCCCTCAGGTAAATTTTAGTCCAGCTACCCTACTTACTACAGCTCCATATTCCTCAACTGAATAGATCTTTGATAACTGTAATGGGAAAAAGCTTGGAATTTGGAGACAGAGACCATGTATTCAGATACTGACTCTAAAATTTACGGAATACTCTTAGGCAATTCATTCAGCCTTTTGCGACCTCAGTTTCCTCATCTACAAAGTAAAAGGATTAAAACAGATGATATTTCAGGATCCTTTCCCTTCTGATTAACAAGCTACAAGCAAAATCCATCAGCATGCTGAGGGGACTTGGGACTGCACAATCTAAGAATCGAATGACAGAACTAGAAAAGTGTCAAGAAGACTACAGGATACGTGATACTGGAAAAATATCTTTTTGAAGAACCCATACAGAAAGTGGAAGAGAATTTCCACTTGTTCTGTTGGTCCCCAGAAGGCAGAACTGAGAGCAGCAATAACTACAAATTGCAGAGAAGTCCATTTAGGCTCAATGTAAGGAAAACCTCTTAAATTAGTTACTCAGAAGTGAAAGACAGCACCTCTTGGAGCAGTGGGCTTTCAAGACTCATTTGAGGTCTTCCAGCAAATTGCTTGTTGAGAATGTTGTAAAGGTACCTTTACAGATACCTGTTCAATATAGTTATCCTTTCCACATTGAAGGGGTTACGGATGGAGCACCCTCCAGATCTGGAAAATCTGCATAAAACTTTTTGGCCCTCCCTTCAAACTAGAGAAGGAGTCTGAAATGTTTCTTTTTCTTTTGTGGGGTAGTTACAGTATCTTATTGTAAAATTTGAGTTGATATTATACAATACTACACTTATATTTTATGCATTTTGGTGTTTCTGAACTTTTTTTGTTTCATCTCTGGCCTTCATGTGTCATCTGTGGCTTCCACAAAACTTCCAAAAATTCCCATTTAATTTCTTATGCCAATACATGATATATTGAAACCTTGATGGAGAACTGTGTATTACACTAGAAGGCCCCTGAGGTCCTGTCTAATTCCAAACATAAGTTATGTATTTCCTAATTTTTACCACCAATAAAACTTTATTCAATACTTTCAATCAGCTTTCAAGATATTCTAGTAGTTGCAGTGGAATGTCAGTAGATGGGAGAAGAGGGGACTCAGAAATGTATAAGACACCACCCATGCCTGCTCTCATGGTACTTAAGATTTAGTGGAAAAAGCAGAATTACCCAAAACACAACAATAAAATGAGGCTAAAAAAAGACCAGAATTTACAAAGTAAATTCAAAAGCATTCATCTTGAGAAGCTATGATTTCAGAGTTTCTTTCATTGCTGAAAATATTTTCAGAACTCCTTTGGTCTTCATCCTTAAGTTTATGAACCAAAAAAGAAATTTTATCCCTCATGCTTTATAAGTACACATTTGCTTCTTGGGTTTTTTCAAGATTGATATTCCCCAGTTTGGTTGTCTACCTTATTCATCTAATTTGGCAACTCAATGTTTGGCTATTCCCTCCCCCTCAAAAAAAAATCATACCCAGCCTCAAAGCATAAAGATTTCCTGGCAAAGAAGATCTTCAAAGGATATAAGGTCAGCCTGGCAGCAAAGTGGATAAAGTGCCAGGTCTGGAGTCAGGAAGACTCATTTTCCTGAGTTCAAATCTAGACTCAGATCCTTATTAACTGTGTTACCCTGGGCAAGTCACTTAACCCATTTGCCTGTTTCTCATCTGTAAAATAAACTGGAGAAGAAAATATAAACTACTCTAGGATCTTTGCTAAGAAGAGCCTAGATAGGGTCACGAAGAGTCAGACATGAGTGAAATGGTTGAGCGATAACAAAAAAAACAAAAGATATTCAAAATAATGTGCCACACATTCTGAAGGAAATTTCCTAAATTGACTGTGAGAATGTTAAAGCTGGAAGTCTTTTATTACTTTTATTACTAAAAATATTTTAATACCAGCTTCATTGGAGTAATGTCACACAGGGAGTCAGACTTGAATGAGAAGGTTTTTAATAGGCACAAATGGAACAGAGGGTGAATCCATTCCAAAGACAGGAGATGCACAAAGCAACACTGGCAGGAGACAACAAAATGACAAGAGGGCATATAACAAAATAGTCCGGTTTAATCGGAGGGTAGTGTATATAAAGGAAAGTATAGTTCCATGAAGCAAAGCTAGAAAGATGGAATGGAGCTAGACTGAGGAAGGTCTTAAATGTCAGATAAAGGAACTTGTATTATTCAATAAACTTTATAAACCACTGACTCTGAGCAGGAGATTGATGTGATCAGACCTAAACATTGTGAAGATTAATTTGGAAGCTGTATGAGAATGGAGAATACAGAAACTGGAGGCGGGAAAACTGATTATAAGCCTATTATAATGGTTTGGGTAAGAAGTAAGGAGAATCCTGAACTGGGGTAGTATCCTTGAATGGAATAGGGAGAGAGCCAAAAATAATGTGGAAGAAGAATCAATAGAGCTTGCAAACTGATTGCTTAGGGAAATTCAATTCAATTCAACCAAAAAAATGTTTTTAGCATCTACTATGTACAAAATACTTGACTTGGCATTATATAGACAAAGATGAATAAAGAAAAATAATGCATCCCCTCAAGAAACTTATACTGGTAGAAACAATATGTAAAAAGATAAGTAAATACAAGATCAGCAACTTAGGGGTCATGTAAGTAGAGGAAGAGAAAAGTCAGGGAAACACTGATGCTTTGAAACTAGAAGACAGGAAGGATGCTAATGGCATTAAAGGAATTAATTGAGTGGAGGGGCAGATTTTTGAAGTAAAGTGATGAGTTCAGTTCAGGATATAATGTATTTGAGATATCAAGGAAGTCTACATGAGAATATGCAGCAGTCTACTGGAAGTGTGAAAATAGGAATTTTGGGAGATATAAAGATTTGGGGATCATGTGCCTCAAGGAGATATTTGAAATCACGGAAGTGTATA
The DNA here is from genome assembly GCF_028372415.1 of Notamacropus eugenii. Taxonomy (NCBI): domain Eukaryota; kingdom Metazoa; phylum Chordata; class Mammalia; order Diprotodontia; family Macropodidae; genus Notamacropus; species Notamacropus eugenii. Next base: position 132,507,606 of record NC_092872.1, on the reverse strand, counting down.
AGATTGCCAAGGAAGAAGATATAAAAACAAAGGTCTGAAGACAAACCTTTGGGTGACATTTAGGTTTAGGAGGAGGAGGAAAGCAGAACCAATGAAGCGGGGGACAAACAGAGAAATCAGTGAACCAAGGAGCAAATGTGAAAGTACTTTACAAAGCCATAAAGCACAAGTCAGTTGTAAAGTAATCAAACTCCTGAATGATAGGACATATGTAATTGTAGAAGGAAAAAGGCATTCCTACTATGGCCAACAACAGAGAATTATGAATGCTCAAGTTGTGTCCAGGGTCAATGTATAAGTCAGTCTGGGCCAAGGCTCATGTAAGGAAATAGAGGAAGATATGTTTGGAATCTGGTTGTAGGGGTCCTAGAATATTAAGGTGCATTTATTTACTTTATTTTGTAGGCAATGAGAGACATTGAAAAGTTTTAGTTGGGAAGTAGAACAGACAAAAAAGTCATATTTCCTTTAGTAATATACAATACATACTTGGTGAATGAGTGAAGAACTGGGGTTTTGCCCACAGTGGGTACTTAATCAATGTTTCTCTGCAGAATGCTGAGGTGTTTAATAGTATGTAATGAAAACAATACTACAATCTTAACTCTGCCCTCACCTTTCATGGTAGGGTAGAAACAGAACTAAAAATACAATTTTCCAAAAAATCCAGTTTTGGAACCTATACCATCTTTTGAATTTAAGAATTAATCAGTCCATCATAAACTTGGGTTTTCCTGAATTTGAAAGAAAATGTAAAAATCTGTGTCTAGATCTCCACTTGGAAATACAGTGTAGAATTTCCATATATGACTTCTAAATACAATTGAGTCAAATAATTATTTGACAGTTTGACATACTCTTCTGTTGAAGTTGTGAAAATTTGAAAACAACACTGGTAAAGGATGCCACCATCCATAGTAAAGGTTGAGAGCTTGGCTATAAGAGATCACGTTGTTTAGCTCATCCTCATGCCATCTGCCTTTGTGTGATTCTGTTACATTTCCTGGCCCACCCGAGGATGGTTTACTTCTCTCAGGCTCTCCATCTGGTCCACAGAGCTTTATTCCTCACTGTCACTCTCTAAAAGCTCCGAAGGAGCTACGGGTACCTGTCAGCTCTGTAGAGAAGCCCCAGTCTTGGGACCTTGCCAGGGAAGCCTGAGTATCTGTCAACTGCAACTGACTCACACTCAATGCTAGTTGTTACAGCATGAGACTTTGGAGTGAGGCCCATCACAAGGATGGTACTACAGCTAGCCTCAATCTCACCATCTGTAGCTTCTCCTTGCCAACTCAGAGTCAAACAGAACCAGCAAGCTCTTCGTTCTGGTTTCACCATCTGCTGCCTGTTCCATTGTGCTGACCAATCACATTCTGTGTGAGAGCTCTGAATGCCTATCTCTCAGTTCATGTTCCATCCTACAGTCTGCTTTTCTAAAGAGAATACTCTGAGAGTCACCTCCCAAATCTTCAGGAAAGAAGGTATCACCTTGAGAGAGAATCTCAGCCTTCTTAAACTCAATTCCTATTCCTTTATGAAGTCCCAGAGAAGCACATAGCTGGGTGGCTCCCGATTAGTGCTAAGCCACACTAGATTATTTTTACTTTATTCCTTGGTTACAGTTGTGTAAACATGTGCCACCAGAGAGGTTAGGTAAAGGGATATGTAACAATAAAGAATGTTAGAGCTAAAAAGAACCTTAGAGATTATCTGGTTCAATTCTCTTTTTTTACAAAGAAAGAAATGAAAACCTGGAGAGGTAAAATATATACAATCAGTCAGTGAATCCACAAGTATTTCTTAAGCACTTATTATGGACTTGGCACTATGCTAAATGCCGGGAATATAAAGGAAGACAAAAGACCCAGTCCATAGCCTGAAGGAACTCGCCTTCTAGTGAAAGAGATAACAGACAGACAGACACACAGACACACAGACACACAGACACACACACACAAATCTACATTCATGTTTAAAGGGTGATATATATTGTGTTTTGCCGTGGTAGGTAATGTGTCTAGATGTGGTTCACAAGGAGGTATAAACAGATATCTCTGGAGAAGAAGTTCCAAACCTCTTATTTGGTCTACCACCCCCTTTTAAAAAAATACCCAGTGTTCCCCCTTAGAAATCTACTTTCTTTAACCCTTTAATGTTTTTTTAAAAATTACATCATTTCAAAAAAATGCTGCATCTTTAAGAGTTTATTGTAAATTTGTGTTTTTTTCCTGCATTGAAATTTTGATGATGCAATATTTCATCATGTAACCATATATTATTGTATTGTAAACAAGTCATCACACACACGTATTCCTGCCTATGCATGTTGGACTTGCTGACAATGTGTGACACACTATATTAGCAACCACATTAGCACACAGGATGGGCTGCTAGCACAGGTTCTTTGATCTGCTTTGCTAAAGGAAAGACAGCTTCACAGGAGTCAACAGTCTTATTTTAATTACAGATAAGTAGAAAAAATAAGTAGAGAAATTAGCACAGAGATTCAACAGACAGGGCACCTACTGACTGAACACAGTAATACAACCACCTAACATACACCACTGTACCAGGATAGCACAAACCTCTGAATAGTTGGGGGACTCTTAACAAATGGTTATTCAGAATCCTGTCTAGGGAATCAAAAGTTCCTTCTCATAAGCAAACCCCCAAGGAAAATGCCAACCTCCCAGAATATATAACAAAGAATTGGTCCCTGATTGACTCAGAGCCAGTAGGCATGAAACCTATGTGACTCAGCAAACCTGTGAATTATCAAGATTCAAAGGAGATCAATCCTTCAAATGTTTACAATTTAGTGTGAACCTGAGAAACTGAACTCTAAAAAGAAAAAAACAAAAATCTCACCTTGGGCTTGCCTTCCAACACTTGCTTGTTAAGACTTGTTGGCAGACTTGACCACTGATGGATTATAACGTGCATTTTGTGTGTTTATTTGGAAGATAATGTAATCACTATGAATTTAACTGTGTTTTGGCTGACAGAGGGAGAGGTAAATTTTTCTAAAGGAAGGTAAATTTGTATGGCCAGAGGCTGCCCAGTTAACTTGGGGTTTCTTGGCTAGATTTCTTCCTTCCTTCCTTCCTTCCTTCCTTCCTTCCTTCCTTCCTTCCTTCCTTCCTTCCTTCCTTCCTTCCTTCCTTCCTTCCTCTTTCCCAAAACCTTAAACCCAGTGCACTCTGAAGGCCATAGATTGCACAACAATGCCCAAGCTCCAATTAATGGCTGTTTTCTGAACCCTCCTGACTTAGAGTGATTATCAATAGTGACAGTTTCTCTTTCTCTCCAAACTTGATTTAGTTATTATTTCTTTTGCTCATTAAAGGGACCATTCCCCGTCTACTTCTTAAACAGGCCTATTCACTGAATGGTGTTACCTCCCTCTAAGTGAGTACCTGTAAAGGCCTTAGTCTAAAAAGGCCAAGGTCTCCCATTGCATCCTGGGCCATCTCTAGTCATCCTGATGAATATCTGGTCACTGGATCCAGATGACTCAGGAGTACAAAGTGAGTTTGGTGACCTTGCACAGCCCTCCCTCACTCAAAACAAAGTCAAGTGCAAGTCATGTCATAATTTCTCTGCTGTCATGGTCTTCTTTGAAAACAAAGGATGGGGAGCCAAGATGGCGGAGTAGAAAGACGCACATACACATAGCTCCAAACCTACAACCCATAGAACATCTATGTAAAGTAACTCACGGCAAATTCTGGAGCAGTGAGGCCACAGAACAGTGGAGCAAAGGAGTTTTCTGTTCCAGAGGGACCTGCAAACCTCTTGCAAAAAGTCCATCGCGCTGCGGACGCAGAGCCCAGCCCAGCCCTGCCGCGGCCGCGGCATCGAGAGGAACAGATCCGAGCAGGCTTCAGGGATGGGATCTCCAGCGGCCGCACAGGTCCCTCCACCCACAGGTGATGGGGGTCAGTGAGAGGGTCTCTTTGGCGGGTCGAGAGGGGAGTGGGGTGCCCCCATAACTCAGGCACCCTCGGGAGGCAGAAGCTGAGGCAGCGGCACACCAGGGCTCCCCAAGCAGGCAGGAGCCTGGATCCATTGTTGAAGGTCTGTGCATAAACCCCCTGAGGGAACTGAGCCCATGAGGCAGCCCTGCCCCGACCTGAGCACCTGAACTTAATCTCACACTGAATAGCAGCCCTGCCCCTGCCGAAGCCCCGAGGCTGGGGAGCAGCATTTGAATCTCAGACCCCAAGCACTGGCTGGGAGGATCAGGAGGCGAAGTGGGTGTGAGGAGAATATTCAGAGGTCAAGTCACTGGCTGGGAAAATGCCCAGAAAAGGGAAAAGAAATAAGACTATAGAAGGTTACTTTCTTGGTGAACAGGCATTTCCTCCCTTCCTTTCTGATGAGGAAGAACAAAGCTTACCATCAGGCAAAGACACAGAAGTCAAGGCTTCTGTGTCCCAGCCCACCCAATGGGCTCAGGCCATGGAAGAGCTCAAAAAGAATTTTGAAAATCAAGTAAGAGACATGGAGGAAAAGCTGGGAAGAGAAATGAGAGACATGAAGTCAAAGCATGAACAGCAGGTCAGCACTCTGCTAAAGGAGACCCAAAAAAATGCTGAAGAAAATAACACCTTGAAAAATAGGCTAACTCAATTGGCAAAAGAGGTTCAAAAAGCCAATGAGGAGAAGAATGCTTTCAAAAGCAGAATTAGCCAAATGGAAAAGGAGGTTCAAAAGCTCACTGAAGAAAATAGTTCTTTCAAAATTAGAATGGAACAGATGGAGGCTAATGACTTTATGAGAAACCAAGAAATCACAAAACAAAACCAAAAGAATGAAAAAATGGAAGATAATGTGAAATATCTCATTGGAAAAACAACTGACCTGGAAAATAGATCCAGGAGAGACAATTTAAAAATTATGGGCCTACCTGAAAGCCATGATCAAAAAAAGAGCCTAGACATCATCTTTCATGAAATTATCAAGGAAAACGGCCCTGATATTCTAGAACCAGAGGGCAAAATAAATATTCAAGGAATCCACAGAACACCGCCTGAAAGAGATCCAAAAAGAGAAACTCCTAGGAACATTGTGGCCAAATTCCAGAGTTTCCAGGTCAAGGAAAAAATATTACAAGCAGATAGAAAGAAACAATTCAAGTATTGTGGAAATACAATCAGGATAACACAAGATCTAGCAGCTTCTACATTAAGGGATCGAAGGGCATGGAATAGGATATTCCAGAAGTCAAAGGAACTAGGATTAAAACCAAGAATCACCTACCCAGCAAAACTGAGTATAATACTTCAGGGGAAAAATTGGTCTTTCAATGAAATAGAGGATTTTCAAGCATTCTTGATGAAAAGACCAGAGCTGAAAAGAAAATTTGAATTTCAAACACAAGAATGAAGAGAAGCATGAAAAGGTGAACAGCAAAGAGAAGTCATAAGGGACTTACTAAAGTTGAACTGTTTACATTCCTACATGGAAAGACAATATGTGTAACTCTTGAAACTTTTCAGTATCTAGGTACTGGGTGGGATTACACACACACATGCACACACGCACACACACATAGAGACAGAGTGAATTGAAGAGGATGGGATCATATCTTAAAAAAATGAAATCAAGCAGTGAGAGAGAAATATATTGGGACGAGAAAGGGAGAAATGGAATGGGACAAATTATCTCTCATAAAAGAGGCAAGCAAAAGACTTATTAGTGGAGGGATAAAGAGGGGAGGTGAGAGAAAAACATGAAGTTTACTCTCATCACATTCCACTAAAGGAAAGAATAAAATGCACACTCATTTTGGTATGAAAACCTATCTTACAATACAGGAAAGTGGGGGATAAGGGGATAAGCAGGGTGGGGGGGATGATGGAAGGGAGGACATGGGGAGGAGGGAGCAATTTGAGGTTGACACTCATGGGGAGGGATAGGATCAAAAGAGAATAGAAGTAATGGGGGACAGGATAGGATGGAGGGAAATATAGTTATTCTTATACAACACAACTATTATGGAAGTCATTTGCAAAACTACACAGATTTGGCCTATATTGAATTGCTTGCCTTCCAAAGGGAGGGATAGGGGAGGGAGGGAGGAAGAGAAGTTGGAACTCAAAGTGTTAGGATCAACTGTCGAGTAATGTTCTTGCCACTAGGAAATAAGAAATACAGGTAAAGGGGTATAAAAAGTTATCTGGCCCTACAGGACAAAAGAGAAGTTGGAGACAAGAGCAGAGAGGGATGATAGAAGAGAGAGCAGATTGGTCATAGGAGAAATTAGAATGCTTGGTGTTTGGGGGGGGAGGGGATAAAAGGGGAGAAAATTTGTAACCCAAAATTTTGTTAAAATGAATGTTAAAAGTTAAATAAATAAATTAAAAAAAAAAAAGAAAATGAAGGATGAATACAACTGTGTTACACAACAGATGAAACATGTACAAAGTTTTTCAAAATTTTCTTATCTTTTTATCTTTCTTCTTTTTTCTTCTTTACTTATGCTTCCACTGCCCCCTTATTTTTATTCAATGCCCCCAACTGCACCTGAGACTACTACTGCCCCCTCCCCGCCCTGGATCATTGTAGTGCCTCCCAAGGGATGGTAGCTCTCATTCTGGGGTCCATGCTCTGGGGCAGGCCCATTTGGGGTTGGAGGAAGGAAGGTAGAAAAGAAGAAAAGGCCTCCTTCAGAAGGTGGCATTTGAGCTGAGTCTTGAAGTAATCCAGAGAAGGCAGGAGGCAGAGGTGAGGAGATAGAGCATTCCAGATACGGATGAGAAACAGGGTAAAGACATAAAGAAAAGATGTAGCAAGGGCTGTCCCTCAATATGTGGCATGGGAATGTGGTATAGTATGACTCAGAAGTAGACAGAATGGATACCTCTAGTCTCTTCTTCTCTAATCTTCATCAAGGGAGGCTTTAATTACTTCTGGGAGGGAAAGCAAGAAGGTAGAGCCAGTAGCTTGGCCACTCTGTTCTTCTTAGAGAGAGAGGGTCCTGGGCTAGAAGTATTATTAAACTGTGGGAAGTGGTCTTCAAGGTCAAGCCAACTTCTGATTGCTGCTTCATTATTGGGGAAGCAATACCCCAAGGTTCATATCCAAGGCTTGACTCCCTTGCTACCAACTTCACAATAAACACACATAGCAATTAAGCAAAGAACCTCATTTATTCAAGTCAATAATAAAAGAGAAATCAAAGTATTCATAGGAGAATATATACCAGACAATACAGAGTGAAGGAGCTCTCCCTTTGGGAACTAGGTAACTCAGCTCAATTAAGAGAGATTGCTAGATGTCACCCAAAGGGAAGTTCCTCAGAATCTCTAGTATAGCAAGTTGGGGCTAGGGACATGATGGAAACTGCCAACTCCTTGCATGTCTGCTTCCCAGCGTCTTATTTTCCTTTCAACAATCTGAAGTAGGGTTGACATCATCCATCTTCTTTTTCAAAGCTAGAAGCCAGAAATGCTCAAAGCAGCTGCAGAGTCCAAAGAGGCTAGAAGAGGGTTAGAAGATTTTAAGAGCTTGAACAGAGAGAACCCTTTCTGCTCTCACCAGCTCTGCCCTGCCTCTCATGCTGACAGAGGGCATTGATCATCATCAATAAGGAGAGAGTCCTATAACAATGAGCTTTGGGACTCATGTTACAGAGAGAAGGTGTGTCACATGGGAGTGTAAAAAGATTGGAAAGGAAGGAAGGGGGTAGGTTGTAAAGGACTTTAAAAACCAAACAGAGATTTTGATTATGGAGGCAGAGGGAACTACTGAATTTATCAGAAGTGCTTAATTCACAAAGTGATTGTGAAATTCTCAGTGTTCTGATAGAATTAATTGGTTCATTCTCACAATTCTATGATACTCCTTCCAGATTATCTAGTTCAACCTCCTCCATTTTAAATTAGGAAACTCAGATCCACAGAAGGTAAGTGACTTGCCCAAGGGCACACAGTGGGGAACAGACAGGCACAGCCTGAACTAGAAGTCAAGACTCCTTGCCTCAAGTCAGTGTTCTTTCAATTGTTATATCACATTTTGTTCTCTGCCAAGGAAGTTAGACACTATCTTTTACTCTTTTCCAGTGATCTCTGCAATCCTTAAAGCAATGCTGAGCTCATGCTTTCAGGATATGTGATTTTTGTCACTGTGTGCAAGATCACCCTGCATCTATGTGCAACTTAAGAGGTAACTCTGTAAAGAATCACCCCCACCTATGAGATCATGAAACCTGTAACTTGTAATAGTAATTGTTTCTCTTTTGCCCAGGAACCCTGAGGGTCTTCTCCTCCCAGTTTGATTTTTGTTTTTATTAAAGGGGCCATCCCTTGAGCAACTACTTAAAGAAGTCTGTTCTTTAGGTGTATTGAATGGGTTTATCTCATTCCAAGTGAGAATGCTATAAGACCTTAACCTGAAAGGGCCAGGGTCTCACATTGCATCCTGGGCCATCTCCAGCCACCTTAATGAATATCAAGCCACTGGACCCAGATGGCTTAGGAGAAGAAAGTAAGGTTGGTGACCTTGCACAGCCACCCCTCACTCAAATCAAAGTCAACTGCAAGTCATGTCACCATCTTGATGTCATGGTCCTCTTTGAGAACGAAGGACAAACACAACAACAACAACTCCTAGTCAACCAGGAAGCCTCCTGATGGATGACGTGACTTCCCAGAGAGGAATGGGAGGATAAGCACAATTTGTTCCAATGGCCTGAAGCAGGCACTGTGGAGCTCATGGAGCTTGGTCAGACATGGAAGACCTCAAGGTCATCCACTGCATCCTGGGCCATCATCACCAATTGTCCTGACTTTTGAAAGCCACTGGACTTTGATGTCTCTGAAAGAGAGAGTGAGGATGATGACTTTTGTACAACGTTGCCTCACTTAAATCTAATTCTCAGAGTCAAGACATCACTCCATGATATCATTGGTCGTCTTCTAAAACAAAGGCCCAATAACAACTGAGCTAATTTTCTTTCCCCAATAAGGAAAAATGAAGGAAATATTAAGCAGGTATACTCAAGAAATTATAGGTTTTAAAATTAGAAAGAATCTTAGAGATCTTGTAATCCAACTCCTTTTTTACAGGTGAGGAAACTGAGGCCCAGAGAGGGGAAGCCATTTGCCCAAGGTCTCTTAGGTGGTAAGTAGCAGAATTAATATTCAATCCCGTGCCCACTGACCCCAGATGCAGGGCTTTTCCCACTGTACCAAGTGGTGTTTCCAAAACTTCAAAAAGATCAAAACTCAAGCTAATACATAGGTCACCTCTAAAGTTAACTAAAGAGAATCTCTTTTTTTCTTTTACTGTAAGTAGATACACCTTCCATTAGCATCCATTTCAAATGCTGGGCAGCAATATTCCCAAACTCTTCTGAATCTGGAAAAGTAGGAAAACAGACTACTCAGACTTAAATATCATCCTTTACCTTGACCCCCCCCCCCCCCCCGCATGAATATCACTTTCATTAGGTCCACCTTCATTACTTTAGCCAAAGAATAAGGATTCCTAACCTCAATTCTAAAGTTAGATTACCCAATAGATGTACGCTGGTGACATGTGTACCCAGGGGATACCAGATAAGCAGAGACCTCCAAGATTAGCAGGAGCAAAGCAGGAAACAACAGAAACTTTCTTTGACTGGAGGTATGCACTACCGAAATACTTTATTTTCACTCCACAGCCAACCTGAACGTTTTATGTTAATGTGCTTGTCACTGTTGCAGGCACCAAAGCCCAGGTGGCAATGCTGAAGGGGAAGGTATGTTGGGAATACAAATAAAAGTGAATATAACAAGTGAAGCAAGCCTGGAGCCTCTCTTCTCCCTCCTCCTAGCCCCCAGTGCTATCTCATTGTTCCTCTGCTTAATCCTGGTTAAGAGATTCTAATGCACTAAACCCATTTATTTACCTGGAATAAGCTCCCTCATCTCAAAGCCTTTCATTAATGACCTTTAGACTTACACAGGCTTTATTTCTGGCACTTCCCCTGAGACATCATTTACACTCTGACTTTCCTTATTGGCACCGCTTCATGAACGATTAGGATACTTTGACCTTGGTTCTGATTTAATTCTTGTGGACTTTAATACCTACCCAGGAACTACTATTGGCTCTAGTAAATAAAGAAATCTTAAGTCATCCAAAAGACAAAAGGGAACATTTGTAGCATCTAAAACACATTTTTTTATTTCAGTTAAAACCCACAAATATTAAGTGCCTACCAGTACAAGGCACTAATCATAGTATAGACAATACAAAAATAGATGTGATAGGCCTTGCTTCAAGATGTTTGCAGTCTAATAAGGAGGAAAGAGATGTACGTTGATAAATGTAATATAAGGGAAAATGAGAAAAATAAAAAGCAGTGATTCAAAAAGAATAAAATGGAAAATTTATAGAGAGGAAAATGATCACTCTCATCTGGGGATTCAAGAAAGATTTAGTGGAGAGAATGGCACTGGAACTGAGATTTGAAGGGAGAACACAGATAAATGGGAGTTCATTTCAAGCCTGTGGAATTAGTGGAAAAGAAAAGATTTAAGATCCCGAAGAATTTATAAGAACATTCCCCAACAGATTAACAACCATATGAAAGAATGCTCTGAATCACTAATAATAGGAGAAATATAAATTGAAGCAATTTTGAAGATTCACTTCACACCTATCAAGTTAGCAATAGTGAAAGTTGGAGGTGCTGAATTGAATTCAACAATGGCACACTAATGCATTATTGGTAGAACTATGATTTCGTCCAACCAGATGGCTCTGGAGGAGAAAGTGAGGCTGGTGACCTTGCACAGCCCTCCCTCACTCAAATCAAAGTCAGCAGCAAGTCCTGTCATCATTTCCCTAATGTCATGGTCCCTTTTAAAAATGAAGGACAAATACAACCTGTGAGTAGACTGAACTGCCTGAATGGGGACCCAGCCAGTTGGGTGACTCAGCTTGTCCTCTCCCTCTCCTTCTCCTCTCCAAAGGAAAGTAAATTTTGATGGTCAGAAGAGGCTCAGAGGTTTACTAGCTATATTTCTTTTCTTTTCTCTTTTCTTTTCTTTTTTCTTCCTTCCTTCCTTTCTTCCTTCCTTTCTTTGCTTCCTTCTCAAAACCTTTAGCCCAGTTCACTCTGAAACTCATAGATTGAACCACAATAGGTCCCTTCCCCAAACTCCACTTAATGGCTGTATGTTGGACCCTCCTGGCTTAGAGTGAACATCAATGTAACTGTCTCTCTTTGGAACAGCAGCTCTGAGGGTCTTCCCCTCCCAACTTGATTTCTTTTTCTTTCTAATTAAAGGGCCCATCCCTTGACTCATTCTTAAAGAGGCCTATTCATAGAACGGGCATTTCCTCACTCAAAGTGAGAACCTGACAAGGTCTTAGCACAAAAGGGTCAGGATTTCCCATTGCATCCTGGGTCATCTCCAGTTATCCTGATGAGTAAGTATCTGGCCACTGGACCCATTTGGTTCTGGAGGAGAAAGTGAGGCTGGTGACCTTGCACAACCCTCCCTGACTCAAATCAAAGTCAACTGCAAGTCCCATCATCATTTCCCTGATGTCATGGTCCTCTTTGAGAGCAAAGTACAAGCATAACAACAACAACCAACTGTTCAGTAAAGCATTTTAAAATTATGCAAAGAAAGTTACTAAAATACCCTTTGACTGAGAGAAGTATGAGAAGATTTATGTGAACTGGTTTAAAGTGAAAGAAACGGACAGAGGTGGGAAAACAATATATACAACGAATAGAAGAATATAATTGGAAATAAAAACAAAACAATGAAAAGTTAATGTGAAATTTTAACCACCAAGGTTGGCCCCAAGAAGAGACAGGAAAAGGCATATTCTTTTCTTCTTTGCAGTGGTGGGAACTACAAGTGTGGAGCATGGTAGATAACATCAGACTTTCTTGTATGGCATGACTCTCTAGAGAGGGAGTGGGGAGGCATACGTTATTAAATGTTGGTGATGTATAAACAAAATATGTTAATACAATATTATTTTGAAAAAAGATCTAGGAGAGAGAAGGGATAATAAATGAAATAAGATCCCAGAAGACATGATAGAGGAAATGAATGGGAATGAGACTAAGAGTACAGATGGAAGGGTTAGCATCGTTAAGGAGGCAAGCAACATTTTGCTCTGAGCCTGAAGTAAAGTCTCAGAGGAATACTTAATTGATGATTATATAGACTTGTATATATGCATTAACCATCAAATAGTGACAAATTCATAGGGTTAATTGTGTCATTACTTTAAATATTAAGTCTAATTAAGTCCAATGAAGTAATTATTTCCTAGACTGCCTTTTTCTTTTCTACACCTCTTTTCTCTTCTGACAATTTTTAATTGTTATATGAAAGTAATGTTCTCATTCTATTTGTAGGAAAATGTAATTTTGTCAAGATTTTTTCTTCAATGCACTGACTGCCAGCTTTTCTCAATTAAACATTTGCTAAGTATATATATATATATATATATATATATATATATATATATATATATATATATATATATACACACATACATACTTACATACATATATGTATACATACATATATAGCACTAAACTATGTGCTAGGGTTCCAAAGACAAAAACACAACAACTTTTAAGGAGGTTACATTTTCATAGATTTAGTACTGGAAGGTATCTTAGAGGTTACCTATTCTACTCCTTTCCTCATTTTGCAGATGAGGAAATTTAGGTCCAGAGAAGTTCATTGATTTTCTCAAGGTCAAAAGGTAGAAAAAGACATAGTTAGGATCTGAACCCTGGTCCTCTGACTCCAAAGCCAGGAATGATCTGCCTGTTGTTCTTTTTACTCTGGAGTGTTCTACCTCCTCCACTCCAACTATTGACCTTCCTGGTTTCTTACCTCCTACAGGAAACCTTTCCCAAACCCTCTTAATTCCATGTCATCCCTTTGGCAACTATTTTTTATTTGTCCCATATATAACTCCCTTTGTATATATTTATTTGTATTTTGTCTCTCCATTAGATTATAAGTTTATTGAGGGCAAGAACTCTTTTTTGCTTTTGCATCCCTACTGCTTAGCACTGTACCTGGGCATATAGTAGGTGCTTAATAAATATTTATTAAATTGAATTTAATTGAATATCTACAATTTTCTTTTGTCTTCTGGTTTCATATAGCAAGGATATCAAGGGTAATATGCTTCATTTCCTCTGATAGTATATCATTGGTCAAGTATCTTATACTTAGAGTGCTACAAATTAGATTGTTTACAAATGGTTTCCAAACTTCTTGATTCTTAGTATCCTCTAGCCCACTTTCCTTTGTTCCTTTTTCTTTGAATTTTATATTTGGTTCAGAGGCAACAAATAAACATGAACTGAAATGGACATGTCACTGTTTCCATAGTGATATATCTTCATCATTGATGGTAGTTGAACCACGGTAATTGGATTCCTCTACCCCTGCCTGATATGTTGAGGAAGAAGAAATGGCAATTAAAAAAGATGAGGTTGGGGAAAGTGGTTGGCCCTTACCAAAAACATATAGAAGAAATCATTTCTTGAAATTACACAATTTTTAAAAGATTCAGGAGCAAGTTTTCAAGATATCTTGAAGATTTATCTCTAAGAGATTTTGAACACAGTTACTAAGTAGGTTGCTTTCAGTGATACCAATCTTTGTTTTGCCTCAAAAGACCATTTTTAAAAATGCCAATATTCTTCTGGTGTTGCTACCTTACCCATGTAATTCAAAAATGCCATTATTTCCTTGGTAATGAGCATCATAGAATATCGATTTGACTAGGCATTTGACTAAAAGGAAATAACTTGGCATAACTAGGCACAAAATACTGGCCTAGGAGTCAAGAGACCTGGGTTCTAGTTCTGGTTCTCCTATTACCTAGCCTTTGTTAGGAAAATTGATTAATCTCTCTGGGCATCCTTTCCCTCTTTCTGCAAAATGAGATGGTTAGACTAAATTATAAGGTCCCTTCCAGATTTCATATTCATTCATAGAAGTATAAATGTAACCTTTGGCAGCCCTGGCCTACTTTCTTTGTACTCTTTCCCTCCCTTCTGTGATATCCTAGAAATCAAGCAGTTTTTCTCTCTCCTTCTTCACTTTCTCTCATCATCAAAAACTGCCCCCAGGAAAGTCTAATATCAGTCATTTGCTTTGTCCTCTGTTCAAACAAAATTTTTAAATTTGATGTTATGGGTTGGAGAGGAAGGTGATTAAAAGAGAGGGAGTGGGTGGAAATGCACTGGGGCTCCTGAGATCTGGCTCTCAGTCCTACAAGTCCATTGAAAGTATTTATGTGTGTTGAGGAAGAGGAAAGAAAAGTGTAATGGAGAAACAAGGAAGTAGGGGAATGTCTCCCAGAGATTACTGGCAGGATTTCCATGTGTAAATGCCTCCTATGATTTATAGTTCCCTGAATATTTGGTTAGGATCAGGTCACTGTACAGTATTTCTGCCTTTGGGCTTAGTTAGAAAGGCATGTAGCCTCTGTCTTAGGAAGGCAGTAAAAAGCCTTTCCAGAGGCAAATTGGAATGTGAGTGTTGGGAAAATTGGCTCAGCATGTTGTTTAGGGAAGATGTCAACCCAGATGTTGTAAAAAATCAAGGTAGCACCAAAGAGCTCATCAAGAATTAAACTGTGTGGTTAGTAAACAAATTCTCTCTCCCCCCCACTTTCTTTATCTTGTTCTCTCCTTTTTCTCTTCTCTCTTTCTCTTCTCTCTCCTCTTTCTTCTCTCTCCTCTTTCTCTCTTCTCTTTCTCTGTCTCTCTTCTCTTTCTCTGTCTCTCTTCTCTTCTCTTGTCTTCTCTTCTCTCTTCTCTCTTTTTCTCAAAATTTCATAGAATCATGGAGTGTCAGCTGTGGAAGAGACCTGTGCAGCCTTACAAATCAACTCACATGTTTCACAAATGAAGAAACCGAGGTCCAGAAAACTTCTATAAGCTAAAAGAGTAAGTCATGTTTTTCTTATTGCATGCTTCAATTAAATATTTGTTTATTTCTGTGTTTCCTAGTCAGTTAAAAATACTCCTATAATAGTTTAGTAAACTCCCCCTGCTAATAGTAGCTTGACCTTTCACTGATTTCAAACTAAGGAGAAGGGGAAAACAGCAAATTGCATAAATTAAAGCATTATCTTAATTAAAGATTATTAGATGGGTAAAGAGAGTTGCTTATTGTAAACTGCTGTGCCCTGTGGCTATATTAACTCTAGAATTTTCAGGGGGATGTGATTGAAAGGTCCAAAATTGAATTTGATGATTGGATACTTCTGCAAAACGCGAACAATGTTAACAAGGATTTCTTTTCCCTGGTGTCTTCTCAAGATTGTTTCCATGGTGATCCTCATTGTTTAGTCTAAATTATTCCTCATGCAATTTTTCCTCCCTCATCTAGATATTTGCAAAGCAGCTATCACAAGAGTATCTCTTCTCTGAACAAGGCCCCTGGAGAGGAAAAAGGATACCTATTCAGAAGGCATATGTTGGAGGGTGGTGGGTTAGGGTGGAGTGACTGTAATGGTGTCTGATTTTCAAAGTGTTTGAGAGGTCAGAGAATGTCATACAGGTATCACTTTCACTCCCAAGGATTGCTTTCTTATTGAGAATAGTCCATAAAGTCCCAGGACCAGAGTCACATATCATATTACAGTTTCCTTGTAGGCGGGCCATTCATTTCATTGTAGGTTAGAGGAACTAAGAGACATCTCATCTGGAAATGCTGCCTCTCTTTGCTTTATCTGCTAGGGTTATCCCTGGAGAGTGTGGATCCCCAGCTGGTGACAATCTTATTGTGTCCACACTCCTCTTCTCCCCATTATAACCCCTCCCATGCTTCTCTGTATTTGGACACAGGTAAAATTAGCAAAGGGCAGCCTTGAAGTGGAAAAGAAGTCCTCAGAATAGCCTAGGGGTGGAAGATTGGGGGGACAAGGGGAGAGAGGAGGGTTTAAAGTATGAAAAGGAGGAGGGGGTTGTAGTTGCCAGGCAGCAAGCTCCAGTCCTTGTTGCCTTGGAGATGGTGAAGGGGAAAGAGGTGTTAATATGAATATGAACCTAATGCCTCTTTTAACATCAGGTGATGGAGCCCCTTCTTTCTGCATCCTCCAAGGATTGTGACCCTGACTCACTGCAATTCTACCAGACTGATGTCCTAACCCCAGGGGTTCTTAACCTTTTTTATGTCATAGATCCCTTTGGCAGTCTTGTAAAGCCCATAGACCTCTTCTCAGAACATTATTTGATGGCTCCATTCAAAATGGAATGAAATACTACATTTCAATTAGAGACTGGTGCAAATAAGGATAATGATTTTTTTTTCCCATTCAAGTTCATGGTCCCTTTGAAATGCATGGGGTCTGTGGTGAACCCCAGATTAAGAACCTTTACCCTATTGAAACTCAGGATCCAGTCTCCCAAACCAAAAGCTTGAGGCAATTATTTACCCTTCTCCATCTATCATATAGCACCTCACCCATTCTTGATCACCATTTCTGAGAAAAACGTGGTTCAGAGGAATTAGTTCAAATTCTATGTTCCTATTAAAAAATCTATATATAAAAGAGATCTTCTGATGAGTTATCAGTCTGACTCTTATTTGCTATTTACTGCCTTTTTCTCTATTTACAAACAGATCAACAACATCTTTAAATAGGTTATCAGAAATCATCCACAAAAGGACCATTCCTTGATTATTCTTAATAATAGTTATGATAATTCATATTTTGGAACACTGTTAAAATTTACAATGCATTTTCCTTACAATTATCTTGTAAAGTAAGTAGTATAACTATTCCCATTTAACAGATAAGAAAACTGAGATGTAGAGAAATTAAGTAACTGCTCCTTGATCATCCAGCTAGTAAGTACTGTGGCTATGATTATGGTCTCCTAGACCAGCTCATTCCTCTGCTCTGTTATCCTGTTTGGGCTGTAAGTTGTGGCTTCAAGTTCTTTGATAACATATCACTCAACCAAACAATAATTATCAAGCATCTGAGAGTATCATCATCTAGTATTCCATTCTCAATGGCTCCCTACTTTAGGCAGGAAAAGCAAACAAAGTAATTGACATGCCCATGAAACTGTCAGCTTTATTCTATAGACAAGTGGTCAAGAGATATGAAAAGTTTTCAAAGGAACTTACAATTGTGAAGTACCTGAAGAATTACTCAGTCATTAATAATCAGAGAAATGAAAATTTAAACAAATCTAACATATCATCCCATACCCAATAATTTATGAAAAATAATTATCAAAAAAAATAGGGAAATTCAATATAGAAGGAGTTGTAGAAAGACAATCACACTAATTCTCTGATGATGGTACTGATAATTTTGTTTTGGCAAACAATTTATAATTATGTAAGAAAAATTCTTAAATTGCTTATACCTTTTGACCCAGAGATCTCAAACTGGTTTATGTGTCACCAAAAGATTTATAATGTTAAGAAAAGACTTATATGTACAAAAATATTCATAGTAACATTATTTGGAATAAGGAAAAACATGGAAATACAACATATGCCCAGTGATTAAAGAATGGCTGAATACACTATAGCATATGACTTTGATGGAATATTACTGCACTGTAAAGAATGGTAAATATGAAGAATTCAGAGAAACATGAAAAAACTTGTATCAAGTAATACAGAATGAAAAAAGCAGAGCCAAAAAAACGACATGCGGCATGAAAACAATGTAAATTTTTTAAAAAATGTATTAGGTCAAATACAAAGCACACCACTAGTCAAAACTAAAAGATATATCCTTTCTGTTAACTTGTCCTGGAACAAGTTTTAAATTATTCCCTGATACCCACTGTTATTTCCAGAATCGCCCTTTGCCTCCATCACTCAGAAATCTTTCTTCTTTTGAAGTTCACTTTATTACAATCCTCCACTCTTTGGATTAGATCCTGGTAGCTATTGTGTCCTAGCCCTTAGATTTTTATCCTTCCTTCTCAAGGAGTTCATATGTGATTAATTGTATTAGTCTCTTACCCAATGCCTGTTCTTAAGCCAGAAGCTCCCGTGCTCAGTTCACTAGGCCCTTAGTGTCTCAGTAACTTTTTCGTGGTACTCATATGCCAAAAGAAAAACGAAACAGTTCCATTTTTAAGTAGTTACACAGAAAATTTAAATATCTGTCCTCCCCACCCCACCAATTTGACTCATTCTTATTCTACACAGTAGTCAGATTAAATATTTCTATCTTCAAGCCTTCCATACTTCCCCTCCTTTGACTCTCTCAGTTGAAAACTTTGCCCTTTTTGTTATTAAGATAATTGAGACCTTTTATGGTTGAGTTTTCTTCCCTTGTTTTTACTACAAAATCCCTTCACATCATTCTCCATTTTCTTATGCTTCCCTCTCCCACCAAGTCTATGATAAGAGGTGGCTCTTCTGGCCAAAATTTCTCTAACTCATTAATAAGAAAACTTACAAATGAAACAATACTGAAGTTTTGCTTCATTCTTGTTCAATTGGCAGAGATGAAAAGGACGTTAAAAGTTGATGCTGTCAGCAATGTGATGAAACAAGCCCACTAATAATATACTGTGGAATTGAGAACTGGACCAACCTTTCTGGAACGAAATATAGAAATATGCTTTTTTAGAATTATGGTGTTTTAAAAATGATCTTATTGATATCTTTTGTCCAAGTCATCCCAGAAGTGGGCATATACCCCAAGCTGTTCAATGACATAAGTCAAAAGTCCCATGCATAACTAAGTACTTATAGCAGTAGTCTTTGTAGTAGTAAAAAAACTGAATAAAAAATTGAGTGCCTATCAATTAAGGAACAGTAGAACACATTGTGGTACACAAAAGTAATAGAATTTTTTAAGCTATAAGACATCAAGAAAATGAGGAATTTAGAGAAATGGGAACAATTGTGTTAAATGCTACAGAGCAAAGGAAATAGAATGAAGAGAACGATATGTAGAATGACAAGGAAAGTTTAGACGCAAATAATTTTAAAATGCTGTTGAACTCAAATTTATTGAAATGGCCAATAACGGTCTTAGAGAAAAGGGGAAGAAGCATACATCCATATTCGTGGTGGAGAGTTGGGCCATGAGGGGTGTGGAATAATGCATATATTTTCAGAACCAATGACGCATATATTTTCAGAGCCAGTTATTTTGCCATTTGGATTTTGTTAAATTTTTGTCACAAAGGGGATTCAGTGGGAGGGAGGAATGTATTATAAATGATTTTGATATAAAAAGGCACAAATAAAAATGATTAATTGGGGGAAAGAGTCAAAGATCAATTACTTACAGCCAAAAATCTTAAAGGCATTTCTAAGTAATGCCTAGGATATGATTTGTTCCCTGAAATGAAAGCTTCCAAGTATTATATGATAGCCAGTCATCCTAAAGGTTTATTCTTCTTTGGTTTCTATGAAAAAGCTATGAATCATAGCCAGTATTGCATAAATACCTGGTCATATCACCAAAGATTTATTTATAGGATGAGTAGTAGAGGACACCAAAATCGTAGAATTTCTGAATTAGGAGAAAGAATAAGTTATATGAAAGACAGAATTATTGTCAAAAATTTGTAAATTCTCTGCTATCCAGTGTGGTTGGGCAGTGGGGGATTCTGGTTAAGACACTCTTCCGGGTAATAGAGAATTATTGTGTATACCTTGCCTGTATAAATAACCCTTCTGTCAGAGCTTCCTCCTGATGTGAGAATCATATAGGCTTTGGGGATAGACCTCTCACTTATCTGACTCATTGCCCCTACCCAGGTGCAATCTCAGGACTTCAGTATTGTCCCATTATATAATAATAATCATTGTCCCAAGGGTAACCACCAGTTTTTTTTGTAAGCACTCAATCTCACAAGGCTTTAAAAGAGAGAGCTGCTTTATTTACATTGTAAAGGTCACAGAAGGAATTTGAATCTAAACCCATAGGGAGTCAAGAACAGACCCTTCCCTGGGTCCACCTTTCCTCTCAGGGACCTCTACAATCCCCATCGTGTACAACAGTAGGTAGGGCTCAAGCCAAAGGGACGATCCGCCACGTTGTTTCTCTGCATCTCCTTCTTTTGCCAGAAATTCTCCTCCTATTAGTTCTCATCAATCCTGCTACTGCTGTATTCTATTCCCAGCAGGGGTTGGGGGGGTCCTCTCCTTGCCATTGTATTTCTTTACTTTGCTGCTCTCTGCCTCTTTGATCACTGCTATCTCAGCTGATGTTGTTACAGCTCCTTCCTGCCTCTGAGACATCTAGTGCCCCCAACCTATTGAAACCTGCTGCTGCTTAACATCCATGTCCTACATTCCTGCCTTCCACACAAAGGATCTGCTCAGAGGGCTGTGGGAAGACCTCTTTCTCAGTCCTCTCAAATGGATCGCTATTTTTGACTCAGGGTTGATCCATACTGAGCTTGTAGCAATTTACCTTCCCTCTCCCCTAGTGTTGGGACAATATGCCTTCCATTCAAGTCAGCACCTCCTACTGAGTCATTTAGGATTTGGAGAGGCAATCCCATTCTCTTTCCATGTGTTTTTTTTTCTTTTACTATCTCCTACCTTTCTCTGGGGCTGTTGTCTTGTGTTATGCCAATTAAACCAAGAAGCTTCTTTTAAAATCTCCAAAACAGAGGATGTAAGGGTAGAACCTTCTTGGCATTTACTTTCAGAGGAGAGGAGCAGAGACCCTTCACTTGAATTATCTATTTTCAAACAATTACTATATAATGCATTATTAAAGATCTCTTCTGGTGCCTTCTCATTTTCTAAGATAACTTTGGGTTCTATTGTGAGAGGTGGGCAAGTCAATGGTAACTTGACTTTTCATCTTCTCCAAGCAGTTCCTTAAGGGCATAACTTGAAGAGAAGGTGCCCATCTTCTGGGGGCAGTTAGATGATACATTGGATAGAGTGCTGGGCCTGAGTCAGGCATTTAATAATTGTTAATAATTTAATAACTCTGGGCAAGGCACTTAACCTTTGTCTGCCTCAGTTTCCTCTGCTGTTAAATGAGGATGATGATAGCACCTATCTCTCAGGGTGGTGATGCAGCTCAAGTGCAAATAATATTTGAAAGTGCTTAGCCCAGTTCCTGGTATGGAGTAAGTGCTCAATAATTGCTTATTTCATTCTCTCTTTCCCAACCCCCTCCCCCCCAAAGGAGGAAATTGCTCACCAGGAGTTCCCTATCTTGATGAAATCATAGATTCTGAAAAAAAAAATAAAATGGAACAAAACATAACCATCCTCACAACTCTAAGGAACATGGGTGTGCTGAGTCACATAGCTAGTTAGGGTCAGAGTTGAGACAAGAACCCAAGACTCTCTTACCCCTTTAACTTTCACTCTTCTAGACCATGCTGCCTTTCATTGTCTAGTTAATTTAATTTTACTTTGAATAACATGCTTATTGCTTCATGGAAAATTCAGGCAAGATCAAGTTAAGGAGGAGCAAGGCAGAGAAAAAGGAAGGTAAAACATGAAACCCCATCCACCCTCTTTCTTTGCCCCTTTTCATTCATCAGGAATTTGGAATCCCTTGGTTTGACCTTTAGCTCTTTCCCAGAGATGGTCCTTATTTGGAACTTTCTTTGCCACAGTAGACTGACAGTGAATTTCTTAGTGGGTGGTAATTAAGTTTGCTTCTTCTAAAGCAGATTTTGTGGACTGCTGGAATGGGTTTTCAAATACAATAGCTGGATGAGTATGCAAATACATTTCAATACTCTTCTCTACTTAAGGATGCCAAAGCTATACAGAGAAATTTTCATGGCAGGCAATTATCATTTTCTTACAGACCACCTGTTGTAGTTTGTTTTGCAAGCTTTTTCACTCAAGGCAGAAGGCCTCATAATCGATCAGAATTCTTCTGAATTTTTTCTTTTGGCCATTGGTTTGGTGGAAGAGCATTATTTGACTGAAAGCTGTGGGTGAATGTGAAACCTACTGAGCATGTAGGGAAATTTACATTAAACTGTCAACCTTACCCTGCTACAGTCCATATCCTCCTCTGTCTACTTCTAATCTTTTTTTCTGGGACAGGCTTAGCTCAGGCCAGTCCAATGATTTAGGTTCAGAATTGGAATGCAAACTTAATGTAAGACTAGTGGATCATAAAATGAAATAAAAACAACGTTATTTAAAATAAGGTTTAAAAAGGGTACAATTCCTAGTTGATAAAAATAATACCATACTTTTCTCTGCTGCTGAATACCACAGTAATGGCAAAGCAGATAAGAAAAGCCCCCTGGCGGGGCAGTGTGAATTCTACTAAATATATGCATCTGTTATGGGCTGGGCTTTTTATATCCCTATTCGCTTGGACAATATAGTTTTGAAGAAGGTTTCCTTGTCTCCTTAAAGAGAAATATGAAATGAATACTGTTTCCACTATACTTTCCATTTCATTGTGCCCTCTAGAAACTCGTTTTATTATTAACAAACTCTCTTTTATCCTAGATCTTCATTTTTAATATTCTTTCCATCTTCTGGTTGTAATAGAAATCTAGCTCTTTCCAAAAGACACTACACCCATGGCAAACCCCCTACTGGTCCTAAAGAAGAGAAGCTATGCTTTTTGCCTCTCGCTACACTTTCAGTCTACCCCTTGCCCACCACCACTCAGCAACTTTGAGGTTTGCTCTATCTATCTGTTATTGCTAATCATTATTCATTTATCTGCCTAGTCCAGGTCACTCTTTTACTTTTCTTGATGAGTTCCCAAAGTTGTACAACAAAATATTAAATGGATTCTTTGTAATCACTTGGAGAAGGTAGCAGCGAGCAACCACAGAATGTCAACATTAGGGTAGCCAAAAAAAAAAAAAAAAAGTAATGCTTAATTTAGGCTTCATTGAGAGGCACTAAGGACTAGGGAAAAGAGAGTCCCTGGTACTCTTACTGTATGTCTTTAAGATTGTATTCAGCTCAAGAAGAAAGGTGATAAATTGGAGTATATCTAGAGAAAGGTGAAAGGTCTAGAAATAATGTTATATGAAAATCAATTGATATTTAGCCTAGAGAAAAGAAGGCACAGAAGAATATTATAGAAAGATCTGTTGCTGTTTAGTCATTTATTCATGTTCAATTCTTGGACCCATGGACCACAGCATACCAGACCCTTCCATCCTCCACTGTCTCTCAAAGTCTTTCCAAGGTTACGTTCGTTGTTTCCATGACACTATCCATCTTAACCTCTGCCATCCCCTTTTCCTTTGACCTTCAATCTTTGCCAACGTCAGGGTCTTTTTCGATGAGTCCCATCTTCTCAGTAAGTGGCATTTTATATTTATATTTATTTATTTTTATACATTTATATTTCAGCTTCACCTTCAGTATTTGACCTTTCAATGAATAGCCTCAATTAATTTTTTTAAGTATTGACTGATTTGACCTCTTGCTGTCCAAGGGTACTCTCAAAAATCCATTCTAGCATCACAATTTGAAAGTGCTCATTGTCTGGCACTCAACTTTCCTTATAGTCCAGCTCTCACAACCATACATTAATACTAGAAAAACCATAACTTTGGTTTTAATATGGACCTTTGTGTGCAAGGTGTGTTTCTGCTTTTTAGTATATTGTCCAGATTGGCCATAGCTTTCCTTCCAAGAAGCAAGCATCTTTTAATTTCATGGCTGCAGTCACTGCCTGCAGTGATCTTAGAGCCCAAGAATAAAAACTCTGATACTGCTTCCATCTTACAGAGGTCTTCAAGTATTTGAAAGGCTGTCATATGCAAGAGAGGTTCATTTATTCTACTCCTTCCTTGGAGGGGAACATTTGCAGCAAGGGTGGATGTTACAGAAGGGCAGGTTTAATTTTGACATAAAGTATCACTAACAATTAGAGCTATCCAAAGTTGTTTTCCTTTTCAAGGAAAGCCTGGGTTACCATTTGTTCAGTTTGAGGTAAAAGTATTTCTTGTGCATTTGTTCAACAAATATTTAATGAGGGTCTATTGTATACAACCCATCTGTATAAGGAGTTGAAAAGGGGAAAAACCCTAATGTTGTGCTCTAGTAAACTCCATTTTACTGAGGAAAGTGATATGTACACAGGTAAGTCAATATAAAATATATTCAAAGTAAATGAAAAGTAACTTAGGTAGCTGGAGGTGGAGAGAGAACACTAGCAAATGAGGTGTGTGTGAAGGAAACATGTTGTATAGGAAGTAGCAGTTGATCTGAGGTTTGAAGGAAGTTGGGATTCAAAGATGTACAGGTGAGGAGAGAAAGCATTTTAGTCATGAGGAACAGATGATCTGTGCAAGGTTAGTTAGTCAATAAGTACTTACTATGTGCTAGGTGGGACCATCTCCATTCATTATGATCTATATCTTGCCACTGGACCTAGAAGTCTCTGGAGGGGAAAATGAGGCTAATGACCTTGCACAGCCTTCTCTCACTTAAATTCGATTCACTTGCAAGTCATGGCATCATCTTCCTGATGTCATTTTTCTCTTGGAGAATGAAAGACAAATAACAACTATGTTCAAGCATTGTCCTTGTCCTCAAAGAGCTCTCAACCTATTAGGGGAGACAACTTGCAAACAGCTACATACAAGCAAGTTATTTAATGGAATAAATAGGAAATAATCAGCAGAGAGAAGGCACAAGAATTAAAAGGGCTTGGTGAAGGCTTCCTGTAGAAGATGGCACAGAGACAGAAGATGGTAGACCACTTTGGATAAAATACAGTTTCTGAGACAGAGTAATGGGAAATGTCTGAAAAGGTAGACTGTGACCAGGTTTCATAGGACTTTAATGTCAAAGAGAGAACTTTATCTTTTGTTCTAAATATAATAAAGAGCCACTGAAGATTTTTGAGCAAGGAAACTGATATCCTTAGACATTTGTGAACGATATGGCAGCCCTGTGGAGATTGAATTAGAGTGCGAAGAAACTATAAACAGAGAGATCAATTAAGAGAATCTTTCAATAATAATCTGGTAGCAAAGACATGAGGGTCTGAGCTAAGGAGATGGCACTGTGTGTGAGCAAAGAGAAGGGGATGGATGTGAGAGATGTTATGGAGGTAGAAATTGAGAGCTGTTCAACTGTTACTTGTTTGGGACCTCTTCTCAACTTTCTGTTATCACTTTTCATCGGATCTCAAATGTCAATCTATCATCTCTATGAATATGGTACCTAAACTCAATATATCAGGCTCTTATCTCTCTCCTGAACTCTCCCTTTTAGTTACATTGGTTGAAAATCTCAGTCATCCTTTACTCTTCATCCTCATTCACTTCCATATCCAGTCAGCTGGTAAGTCTTGACTCTCTTTCCATAGCAATTACTATTTCTATCATTTTTCCCTCTGCTTATGTGGTCACTACCTTCATTCAGGCCCTTGTCATTTCTCCTTTAGAATATTGCAATAGCTTTCTAATTGGTCCCTATGATTCTAGACTCCTTCCTCCCCAATCAATCCTCTTTCTAGCTACCAAATCAATATTCTTAGAGCAAGTTTGGCCAAGTTATGTTCCACTTATGAAGTCTTCTGAGTTACTTATTGCTTCTACCAGGGATGGGAAACCTATGACTTCTAGGCCACATCTGACCTTCTAGGTCCTCAAGTGTGACCCTTTGACTGAATCCAAACTTCACAGAACAAATCCCCTTAATGAAAGGATTTGTTCTGTAAAACTTGGGCTCAGTCAAGAGGCCATACCTGAGGACCTGGAAGGTCATATGCGATCTCAACGCTGCACGTTCCCCACCTCTGCATCTAAGCTAAAACATAAATTTCTCAGCCTAGCATTTAAAATCTGACTTTAATCTGGTTCCCAATTACCTTTCCTAACTTAATTCATTTTACTGCTCTCCAAACACTTTCCACTCCTGCTAAATTGGCCAACTGACTTTTCTCAGAACTTAATACAGCCCTACTCTCTGGTCCTTGCCTATACCTGGAATATATATATATATATTTTCACCTCAACCTCTGTCTCTCCTTAGCTTCAAGGCTCAGCTTCAGCTTTAAGAAGTCTGTGGCAAGGCCAACAGAAATTTAACTACTTTAGTGCTTTTCCTAACATTTGTCTGGCCTCTCTAGTTTTATACTTCTATTAATATTGTATAGAAGCATATATTTGTTCTTGAGATTTTTGTAACTGCAAAGTGCCAACCTTCTTCCATGAAACACAAACAAATTATGACTGTTTGTTAGAGAACACATATATATCTAGTATGTATACATACATATATACATACATATCTAGTATATACAGATATATGTATATACACATTGAGGTCTTTTATGAAGTTCTATTCCACCCTTTCCCTACCACACTTTTATCTAAGTCAGTACTCATATGTAGAGTACAAGAGGAAACCTGTAATTCCTTAAAGCTATAGCTCTATTGCTTCAGGGACAAATCACAAGGCTCTTCCAGTTGGCCGTGGTCAAGCTACTTAGAGAAAACAAAAAAATCTCTACTTATCTTTATAATTTAAGTATCTTACCTGAAACCCTTAAAATGTTGGAATGCTCTCTTCCTCTTTCTCAAATTGTAATATTCTTTGCTCAATCCAACTGAGGTAGTGTTTTTGGAGTAGTCAAGTTCTAACAGATAAGAACCTATCCATCAGAGGAAGGAGGCTCACCATCCCCTTCAGCCAATATCTATTCTAGAAGTTCTGGGAACATGGAAAAGAAACCCAACTACTATCTCTCATTTGCATCAGAGATTGGTCTTATTTTTGCATAAAAAGGAAAAGTTTATAAGCTATCATGGAGGGGCAGGGTTTTGAACTGTGTTTCCCCAATAACTGATCTGAGGGGGCAGGCTCTTGGCCACCCACATAGCTGATGCAAAGCCATTCTAGTGCCATGACCCTCCCCTAGACTCCTCTGGATTACCACTCACCCCTTTCTCTAGCCAACTTGGGCGGGAGCTGCTTTTGTTCTTCCCCTTCTCCTCCATCAGTCCATCTGAAACTGAAGGAGAATTAGTCAACAATTATTCATTAAGGAACAACAATGTGGCAGTTGCTGTGCTAAGCCCTGGAGATTCAAAGAAAGGTTTAAAAGACAGTCCCTGCCCTCAAGGAGCTCACAGTCTAATGGGGGAGATAACACGCAAACAGCTATGTACAATTAACTACATACAAGGATAAATTAGGACTAATCAAGACACAGTCCCAAGGAGCATCTCATTTTATCCTCAGAAGCCCTGAGATCTCTCTCTCTCTCTCTCTCTCTCTCTCTCTCTCTCTCTCTCTCTCTCTCTCTCTCTCGCTCTCTCTCTCTGTCTCCCTCTCTCTCTCTGCTACAAAGAATATTCATCAATAAACCTAGATGTGTAAGTTCCATCCAAGTAGCCTGTTTCCTTCTCCCCTGGGTGCAGCGGTTAGTTGATCACAAATCACTCCTTTAGAAAGTAATTGCTGCCAGATGTAGAAAGTAATGTGAATAGGAGAATCTAATCAATATTCCTCTTCAATTATTTTCTACAAACCCAAAGAATAACTTTGACTTATTTGGAAAAAGGAGTAGGTAAACAAAAGAAAGTCACTTCTGAGTCTAGTTCTTAGCTAATAGCTCCTCATATTATCTTGTATTTATTTACCTTTGGATATTTTGTATTTCCTGCTTTGACATCCCCCCTCCCTGCCTCCCAAGAAGAAGGTAAACTCCTTGGGCACAGAGACCATTTGATTTTTGTCTTGGGACAAAATGTTTAGGGTGAGTGGCTTGTTCAGAGTAGGAATCTAATAAGTGGTTGGGGAACTGAATTGAAATCTTAAGGTATAACTTTATATGTTTGGATTTTTCCCCATCTGTTCATCTCCATGTCTGTTAAACTGTTGTAGATAGAAATAAAAATCCTTAGAAAATCCAGCTGGATTTGGTGCTTGTTTGGGGTAGTACCAAATGGAGTAAATATCAGCTACTTTCTGGATCCACAGTTGAATTGGGGGAAGTCCATTCCCCCAAAGAAATATCTGGTAGAAAGAATGAAAGAGTAAACAGGGCAATTCCTAGACCCTGGAGAATAAGTATACCAGGCTCGTGGTAACTGATCCAAGACCAATTCTGGTGGAATATCCATTCACTAGCTCTTAATCAAAATCAAGTAAGCACATTTATAAATCAGGAGATCATTATAATATAGAATCAATAACTAATTATTCAGTCCTAATTATCCAAAACATCCCCTTCCCCATCATGAATTCTGATTAAAGATCTACTGTAATTAAATCCAGAGTTAGCTTTACCTTCATATATAGATGAGGCAACTGCATGTCCTATGTGGTATAGTAGACAGATGCTCCTTGAGGGTATAAATTATTTTGTTTTCCTAGGACCTCACAATGATACTATAAATTCTAAGAACCTCACAGAACCCTGGGAAGGAGGGGTTGACCCACCTAAAGGAAGAGGAGTTCTCTAGAATGTATAGACACAGATGGGAGTTTTTTCTATATCTTTTATTTAATAATAATAATAATACTTATATAGCACTTCAAATCCCAACCAAGGTATTTACTACAGTGTGACACTAGGCAAGTCACTTAAAATTTCTCAGTCTCAATTTCTTCATCCGTAAAACAGGAATAATACCTAACTCATAGAGTTGTTATAAGGATAAAATGGAATAATTGTAGTAGCAAGCACCCTTGCACACCCAGGGTGACCTGCTAGCACAGGTTCTTTGATCTCCTTTTAAAGGAAAGACTGCTCAAAAAGGGGTTAACAATCCTACTTTTAGTTATGTTCTCTAGTTCAGGGGAAAGGTCAGCACCCTGAACTTGGAGAAAATACAAGCAAAGAGATTAGCACAAAGACCAACAGACAGGGCTCCAACTGTCTGAGTAAAGCAATATTGCTATACACTTTACATGCATCATTGGATGACTGGAACACAGACATCTGAGCAGTTGGGGGCTCTGAACGTCTGGCTACTCAGTCTCAACCAGGAAATCAAAAAATCCTTCTCATGAGTAAACCCCCAAAGCAAGATGCCAGCTTCCCAGAACATATAATAAAGACTCAGCATCTAGTTACTGAACGCTGAGGAGGTTGAAATCCTTATGCCCCAGCACTTAACTGGAACCTCCCGTAGCCCAGAACCTGACTGGCTCAGGACCAGGGTTTGGTGTGCCTATTAATGGGGCAGAGAAGACCTTCAAATTCTCTTGACATTATAATAATACATGAATATGTTTTGTAAACCTTGAAGTGCTATATAAATTACTTTCTTCACTGAGATAGATTACAGATGATCTTTGAAAATATCATCTTTGTGACTAAAGAATTCATCATCATGCATTCAACATGGTGATGAGCCTCTCTGAACTCAGCCTGATTGGTCCACAGAGAATAGACATACAATTTATTACCAGACCCAAGCTTGAAGTCTCTGTAGCTTGATGGGATCTAACAAAGCTAGACATCCTCTCATCAAGTCTTTGAGAATCTATTTACTTCTGTGAGTAACAAGACATTACAGCAGGACTTTAGTGGATGAATTTCTCCATCTTGAACTCAACATATCCCTTCAACATATCTCCCTGTTTTTGATTTCACTGTTTTTGTATGTGGCATCAGCACTGACAAGTTTCTCTTGTTTGACGTCTTTGGCACATCACTTGTTCAGAGGCTGCTGGTCACTCAGTGGACAGAGCACTGGGCTTGGAGTCAGGAAGACCTGACTTTCAAATTCAACCTCAGACCCTACCAGTGTGATCCCAGACAAGTCACTTTACCTCTGCTTGCTTCTGTTTTCTAAACTATAAAATGGGAAAAACAATAGCACCTATTTTTAAAGGTTATGAGAATGAGATGAGATACTATTTGTAAATAGTGCTTAGCAGCCTGCCTGGCACATGATAGAACTATGTTTATTCATCTCCCCCAACCCTTCACTTCTCTCATAAAATCCATTGCCAAGTTCAGTTAATTCTACTTTGACCAAATTTCTCCCAACGCCTTCTCTCTATTTCAATTACTACCACTCTAAAAAGTGTTCATCATCATCTGCCTGGACTGTTTCAATTATCCTTTTAAAAATAGATCTTCTTGCTTCCTTTCTCTTCCCCATTCCAATCCATTTTTCGTGCCCCAGCCAGAATAATCTTTCATATGAAAACATCTGGTCATGTCATGTCTCCTTTAAAATCTTCCATGGCTCCCCAATGTCTATGGAGTAAAGTTCAATTTCTTCTTCTTGGCACCCAAGGCCAAGGTTACTTCCCTCCACACACACTATGCCTCAGTTAGACAGAACAATTCAGTTCAACCCAATAAGCATTTTAAAATTGTTTACTTTTATATTTTATCATTTTTTATTACTATTTATTATTTTTACAATTTAAAAATTGTTTTCTATGTGCAAGACCCAATGCTAGGAGATAAGGAGATAAAGACAAAGTTAAACCTCTTCCCATCCCCAGAATCACTCAGTAGCTATATGACCCACCCATATGCAAAAGCAATCCACACCAAAACGTATAAGGGGCTTACATTCCTGTGGGGAGAAACATGCACACAAAAAGCATATATATATACTTCCCCAAAATAGTAATGAAGTTACTTCTGCTGACTAAACTTTTTATGTTATCTAGTAGTAAATCTTATAATAAATATAATTTAAAAATCCCTTAGTTTGTATTTATTAAAAGATACCTTTTCTATATGTACCCTTGATAAGAGATTTTGAAGAAATCATGTAAGCTGGCCAAACATTGGAATGGTGCAATATATGTGTTTAAAAAATGGGGAAAAAAAGTTCAGTTGTTGAAATGGACATTTGTTTTTACATTAAATGTTTATTTTAAATCAAATGATTTTGTACATAAAATTCAATAAAACAAAAAAGTATATATTAAAGGAAATGAAAGCAATTTGAGGTGTGGGAAACCCTAACAACTGAGGGGATTGGAAAAAGTTTAGTGTCAGAGGTGGCATTTGAGCTGAGTTTTTGAAGGAACCTCAGAGTTTTCAGAGGTGAAAGTGAGGAGGGAGAATATTCCAAGTGTGGGGAAGAACCTGGGCAAAGGCAAAGAGACTGGAGACGAAAGGCTATGTATGGGGAGCAGCAAGTAGATCAATTTGGTTGGAATGTAGAGTGTGAGGGAGAATATTGTGAAATTGCAGGAGAAAGATAAGTTGGAACTGGATAAATTGTGAAGAGTTTTAAATGCCAAACAAAGCAGTTTGTATTTTGTCTTTAAGGTATTCAAGATGCTGATGTTTCTTGAACAGGGGCATGCCATTGTTATAACTTTGTTTTTGGAATATTATTTTGGCAGCCATGTGAAGGATCAGTTGGAAGGGAGAAGCTAGATATGGGGAGAAATGATAGGTTATTGTATTAATCTCCCTAACCTGCAAATAGCCAGTGTGCTCTCATCTCCTAGGGACTTGGCTTACACTTCCTTAAGATGAAAGTATTCTCCTTCCTAATCTTTACCAGTTGAATTTTTAGCCATCCTTTAAAGCCCAACTCAAATATCACCTACTCCAGAAAACCTTTTCTGGTCTCCCATGTGTTAGCCATGAGAATTTACTCCAAAGTCTGAAATCGTTTTAGAAAGAAACTTATTTGGTAGAAGAGGAAAGTCAGAAGAAGATCCCCCCTTCCCAGTATCTGAGAGATTTGCATCATACTGGAGTTCAGAGACGATATCAGCCATAGCAATTAAGTTATTTTGTAGAGAGAAAAGTTTGAGGCAAGGTCCATGGAAATGTATATGAGTAAGCACAAACATTTGTTTTAAGATTCTTGAGATGTAAGCCTAAACCTTCACATTTGGGGAACCCAAAACACAAGCATTGGGTGAACCTGAGACATGGGTGGGATCCAAGCTCTCTTTTCCTGGAGCATCTAAGGTCAGTCTGATGTGTCCATTAAGCTTTTGAGTCAGATGATTTCCAGCCACATTAAGCTGGGTTCAAACAATACTAATAAATGATACATAATATTCTTTCCCCATATTAGTAATGCCCATCCCACTCATCCATCATAAGGTACTTTGTTTTGTAATACTCTAATACATTTGTCATGTAATATGGTATATCACTTCTATTTACGTTGGTATCTTTACCTCCTAATAAGCTGTAAGTGCCTTGAAGGCAATGCCATGTCTTATCTAAACTTCATACCTGTCAATATCTAGAGCAGGGGTTTTTACACAAGATCCATCTCTAAGGAATTTTGGATTAATTTCAGGGGGTCACGAATTTGAATGGGAAAAATGACAACTTTATTTTTTACTAACCTCTAACCAAAATTCATCATGTTCTTTAATGATGACTTAAAACAAACAAACATTCTTACATGGGGTCAGTATGTTTCCATAGACTGGGAAGGGGATCCATGACACCCAAAAAAGTTAAGAACTCCAGATATAATGCAATTCTCTGCAGGTAGACAGCTGGTGCTTATTAAATGTTTGTTGTATTCGTAAGGCAAGGACTTTAGGAGTCAATAATTCAACATTTATTAAATGCCTACTATCTGTCAGGCACTATGCCTGACATCAGAGATACAAAACAGGCAAAAGACAAACTCTGCTTTCAAGAAGGTCACAATCTAATGAGGGAGACAATGTGCAGATGGAATCAGAATTGAGAAGGTTTGGGAAAGGCTTCCAATAAAAGATAGGATTGAGACTGAGTAACAACAATAACCAAAGCAGGGGGGGAGTTAGTAGGTGGAGCTGAGGGGGAAAGAATTGTGATAAGACATTTGGTGAAGTTTGTCTTTCTGTGAACGTTCATCTTCTCCCCATATATGCGTACTCAAAAGAGCCATAACCAGCCCAAGGCAAATGGGGCTTTGTCCTAGAATATTGGCATAAGGTGTGATGTGATGCTTTCTTACCATCCCTGCTCTGTGTAGCCTTCTGCTGGTGTAAACTGCTATTCAGAGCAAACATACCCTGGCCACCCCACCCCCTCCACCCCACCTCCATCCTCAGGCTCTTTTCTATCATTTTGATAGCAGTCATAGGACTTACTTTTCCTCTCCAACTGATGGGGCACAGACTGTGTAAGCCCCCTTGAACTCTCCTTGAGTGTTCCAACTTGATTTCACCTTAGTCATCCCAGTAATCTTCTCAACTGGCTCTTCTTTGTCTGCACCTGGCTCTACCCTGAACTGGCACTCCTTAATCCTATCTACCCCCATTTTCTTGGTGGCTGGTGTCTGACCTCTAGTTACCTGAGCCTACTGGCCACTCCCATCAAGAGCCTCCCTAGACTCCTCCTCCCTAGACCCCAGACTACTTGGCCAACCCTAGATCCCTCCCACAGTCTTTCTGTATATAGGACCCATCTTGCTTCCATGAAAGTACACAGATTCAATCTGGCCTGCTTACATTAGAGATACAGATATTTAGATTCCTTAAGAGTCTGGCAGATTTGTTTTACTAAACCATGTCTTTGGCTGAAGGAAGTCTTGGGTCAGATTCATTTGGGCAGGACCTGTTTGTCACTCTTTCGGCGTCCTAGCACCCTTAAACTTCAACACAACCATATAGGAATGAGAGTATGTTTGTACTCTCAGTTATCCTCTCCCTCAAGATGAAAATATTCCTAGTTATTGCTCCAACTCCCCATCTCCCTTCTCTAAACACAGGTTAGTTTGGTACTTGACGGATTTGTGACATCATCATTGTGGATACTACAGGTACATACATACAGGACATGCAGATCATAACTCATCTATGCCTCCTCAGTCTCAGTTACTCTTTTCCATATTCTTTTATGTCTTCCAAAGGGGGACCACCCAATGTTCCAGGGATTCTTTCTCTAGTCCTTGTGACATCGTATCTTTAGGGATGACTAGATGGCTCAGTAGATAGAATGGTGGGCCTGGAGTCAGAAAGACCTGAATTCAAATCCAGCCTCAGACACTTACTAGCTTGTCACTTAATTTCTTTCTGCCTTAATTTCACTGGAGAAGGAAATAGCAAACCACTCCAGTATCTTTGCCAAGAAAATACCATTGACAGTATGGTCCACAGGGGTCATAAAGAGTTGGACATGACTGAACAACAACACTGGTGTCTCTGGAGGAGTGTTCCATCAGCCATTTTTCACACTTGCCCGTGACGAGCCCACCTCAGTAGAAGGAGCTCTAGATTTGGAATTAGAGCATCTAGACTCAAATCCTGGCTCTCCCATTTTCTTCCTGTGCTTCCTAAGGCAAATTACCTGATGTCTTAGGGCCTGCATTTCCTCATCTATAAAAAGAAGAAACAACATGGCTTCTGAAAGCTCTTCCAACTCTAAATCTATGCTTGTATCATTTTAAATCTCTAATGATAATCTTTTATACTGCTTATCTCATAAAATTCTTGTTTGTTAATGTATTTCAATTTATTCATACTCATATATCCATTTCATAATCAATTCTTAGGTCATGACAACTCATGAAACAACAAATGCAAAATGGTTCTTAACCATTCCACTTCTGCTGCGATGAAAAAGGTGGCAGATAGTGCTGTTTTGAGACCATTTTCAAACACATATACAAAGAAAATCAAATCTCCTCTTGTTCAACAACTAGGAAATAGAGTTAAAATGATAAATGTAAGCCCCAGACAATCTCCTGTTACTTAAACATCCATAAAAGAGTTTTTATAGGTGATGAACTGTGAGGTTGTTAACATTTACATCCTACTCTATACATAGACGTGTAGCCTCCTATGTATGAAGCATAATGGTTTGCAAGTTGATCATTACGGGGCATACTATATTTTATTAGGGGACATTATGAGTAGCTCTTGTTTTAATTAAACATACACCCAGAAACTAAGAAAGGCCCAAATGACTAGAGATTATATAGACATCAGAAATGGAAAGTTGAATCAGAGATATGGATCATATAGCCTAGGATCCCTTCTTTGGTGAGGGCACTGGGGAATGACTTGGAGGCCATCCTTATATAATAGACCTCATAAGTGACTGTCTATAATGTATGATTTTGCTTGTACTGGGAAAGTTCTATCTTTTCAGTTGTTTTTTAGTTGAGTCTTGGGGTTTCCTTGGCAAACATACCAGAGTGGTTTGCCATTTCCTTCTCCAGTTTAATTTACAGGTGAGGTAACTGAGGCAAACAGGGTGAAGTGACTTGCCCAGGGTCACACAACTAGTAAGTGTTTGAGGCTGTATTCAAACCTCATGAAGATGAGTCTTTCTGACTTCAGGCCTGGCATTCTCTCCACCTAACCACCCTTATCTGCCCTCTATTTGTTCATTGAAGCCTAAAATGCTTTTACAAGAAGATAAAATCATTCATTCCACAAGATTTTGGTCTTAAAGTATGAATATATTTGAGAAGGGGAACATGGTCATTTGTATTCACATCCAGATGTAGGTGTCTGATGCCAGAACCTTTCCTGAGAGCAGATCTGGCTGGATAAGAGAGTGGGAAAAGGGTACTTGAATATGAAGGAGGGGGGACACCATATGGGGAAGAAGAAGGTTTGTATGAGGGAAACTGGAGGCTTAAAGATGAATTTCATGTACTTTGTGATTTTGACCAGGGCCAGCCAAGCCTCCATGTATCAAAGAATTAATCCAATAAGCATTTATTTAGTTTCTACCATAAATGAAGGTACTGTGCTAGGAACTGGGGAAACCAAGGCACAAGAAATAGTTTTGCACTCAAGTACATTACATTTTATGAAGGGAGTTAACAGTTACATAAATAAGTTCATAAAAAATTTAATATATACAAAATATGTACAAAGTAATTTGATAAAGGGGATTAGAAAGTGGGATCTGAGATACAAGTAAGGAGGGAAGGCATTCCAGGCATCAGGACAATCTGTGCAAAGGTGCAGAGGTTGGAGGTAGACGATTACGTGTAAAGAATATTACAAAGGCCAGTTTGACTGCAGTCAGGAGTGGGGAACCTGTGGCCTCGAGGGCACTCATGGCCCTATACATCTTCAGGTATGGTTATTTGACTGAATCCAAACTTCTCAGAACAAAGCCCCTGGATAAAAGGATTTGTTCTGTAAAAGTGGGACTCAATCAAAAGGCCACACCCAAGGACATGGCCTCAAGTTTGCAGGTTCCCCACCCCTGAGTGTAGAATTCAGGAAGGGTGGTAACGTATGAGGCTGCTGAGTACCACAGATGGTAGAGTGTTGGTCTGTCATTTTAGGCAAGTCGTGTAACCTCTCCTAGCTTGTTTACTTTTGTCCAGTAATTCTCAGAATGTCCAGATGCAATAAATTCCAAGATAGATGAGGTGTAGGGCAATGGAGGGATGGGCACGTTGCTAGTGGAAGAATAGGAAGTCAATGGAGATTCTGCCTTCCAGACTCATACTCCAGGCCTTAATGTCTCTATAATTATATTGTCTCATTTAATGTTTCCTTTTCCTTCCTGGGATTGGGAGCCAGGAGACCTAGGCAGAGTGGTTCATTAGAAAAGGTCAGGATTTAGAGTCAAAGCCCTCTCTACCTGTGTGACCTTGGTCAAATCATTTAGAAATACCAGCATCTACCTCATAGGATTATTGTGGGCACCAAATGAGGTAACAGGTATAAAACATTTTGCAAAGCCTTAAAGGCTAGCTATTAACAAGGTTGTGAAAGTAGTGAAGGGTATCTAGGACTTTAAGTGTCAAAGACAGAAGTGTGAATTTGGCCTTAGAGATGATGAGTGGAGCTTGTTGCATTGGGGAATGACATGGTCAGATCCCTGTTTTAGGAATATTACCTTGGCTGTTGTGTGGAATAGAACTGTCAAATGCATAACCCACCAGTCTCATGCAGCCAGACCCTGGAACCAGATGAAAACCTAATTGGGAAATATTTAATAAAATAAATAAAAATACAGTAAAACATAGATAACATTACATTTTAAAACTTTGTCAATATGGGGCCCACAGAAACCTTTCTGTATGGATTAGCAGCTTCTGTTTCTACTTGAGTTTGACATCACTGATGTGAAAGATAGATGAGAGAAGGGAGAGCCTTGAAGCAGGGGAACCAAGTAGGAGGCTAGAAAAGGTCAGTCACACATTACAGGACTGCCCTGCATAGAAATATAAGATTTAGAATGAAAAATCACTTGGTTTGGAGACTCTTATCCTGGGGTCTGTGGACCCTGCGATGGGTTTACAGAGAGTTTTTAGAGGATCTGTGAATTTAGATGGGAAAAAAATAACCTTTATTTTCACTAACTTTTGGTTTCCTTTATAATTCTATGAATTTTATTTTATGTACTTGAAAACATTTCTGAGAAGCAATCCACAGGCTTCCTCAGACTGCCAAAGGGTGTCCAGAACACACACACACACACACACACACACACACACACGCACAGAGTTAAAAACTCCTGATCTGGTTTATTTTGCATGTGAGGAAATTGAAGCCCCAACTGGTAAATGACTTGACCAAGGTCATACAGGTAGGGAGGGCTTCTGAGTTCAAATCCTGACCTTTCTAATGTACCATTTTGCTTAGGTCTCCTGACTCTCAATCCTAGGAATGAAATATAAGTTAAATGAGACAATATAATTATAGAGACATTAAGACCTGGAAGTTGAGTCTGAAAGGCCGGATCTCCATCGATTTCCTATTCTTCCACTAGCAGTATGCCCATCTCTTCATTGCCCTACACCTCATCTATCTTGTGTGGATGTTCAAATTTATCCCATCTGGACATTCTGAGAATTACTGGAATAAAAGTAAACCAGCACTGTCTCATACATCACAGCAGATTTCTTTCCATGCCTCAAAAAATATTTCAAGTCACTGCCCAAGTACACTGAAGGAAAGCATTTCACCCTCTCCCTCCATAGGTTTAGTGTCTACTTAAAAAAGAAGCAATAACAATTCTGTAGCATTTTAAGGTTTAAAAAAAAGCTTTCCTATTAACAGTCCTACGAGGAAAATAGTTAATGTCAACACAGCCAGAACTATAGCCAGTCAGTCACTGCTTACTCAAGAAGAATTTTTTAAGCTTTCTGTGTGGTAGATATGGCAAATATGAATATAGCTCCTGCCCTCAAAGAGATAACATTCTGATGGGGTTAGAAAACATATAAAAGGGATAAAAGAAATGATTCTTTTTCTCTTATATTAATAACTAATTATCAGGAGATCTAGGTTTTTGGATTTTTTTTAGCTTCCTATTTCCTCATTCTCTCTGAAGAACAGGGCTGATGAAGAGACTGGATTTTAACATTCTCCTCAATCTTGTTCAGACTGTAGACAGTTGAGGAAGTTTGGTTCTGATTTAAGAGTAAAAAGAATCTAACCTCGGTAAATTCTGGTCATTGTGTTTTATTCAGACAAGCTTGGGTAGAGGTAGATCCCTTAGATTTTCTGAGGCTGGGGGTAGTCTGGGTAGAATCAAATAAAAGTGACATAATTAAAGTCATAGTCCTCCAGCCCCTCATTAGAACAGGTCCACCTGTTATTATAATATTTATTCTCTCATTGATTGTGAACCAATCAGAGTTGACTGCCAACTGTTAGAAACATTCATTCTTCCAAATGTGTGTAAGCATCAATAGACCTCCCTGAGGCGTCTTATGGTTTATGAGAGAAAATCAAATGACCATCCTTTTATGAATTATTCACTAGCCATAATTAATAAAATTATTAATGACTCAGTAACTAAATCTCTCAAACTTTTTATGTCACAGTTAACTGAAAGCACGGGAAGGTACTGTAATGGTAAGAGAATTTGAAGATCTTCCCTATCCCTTAACAGACCCATGTGACCTGCTTTGAGCTTTGGCCCAGCCCACAACCTGAGCCACATGGAGCTGATGGTGGGAGGAACTTGCCAAAAGGGTGGAGCAGGGAGAGGGAGAGAGAGAGCAAGCAGATCAGAGCAGAGCAGCTAGCCTGAGTCAGAGAAGGAGTGATTTTGCCTAAGGGAGCTTGTTTGAGCGGAAGCCTAATGGACAGAGGGAAGGCTCAAGGATGTTGGTGCTTCCTGGATTGATAATG
Source organism: Notamacropus eugenii (assembly GCF_028372415.1). NCBI lineage: Eukaryota > Metazoa > Chordata > Mammalia > Diprotodontia > Macropodidae > Notamacropus > Notamacropus eugenii. Next base: position 132,468,700 of record NC_092872.1, on the reverse strand, counting down.
TGTATAGATTTCTTTGCTACTATGATGGATTTGGCTTTCTGGTGTCTGAATTTTGGTTTCATCTTTGAGGAAGGAGTTTGTATTTTGCAAATGTACCCCGGAAGTATGCATGCATATCTATTGCAGTTGGTGTGGGTATTCCATTGGTGCTATAGGTACCAAGTGCTGGGCATGGTAGAGAAAGTCTAGGTACATATTGGAGAGGAAAGAAGATGTAACTGCCATCATGCCTTTCTTCTGTGAAGGTTTTAGGAGGAACCGTCCGATCAGAGGGTGAGCCTATAGTGGGGTGGATACTGAATCAGGGCTAGAGTGAGCTTCCAAGGTAAAGTGGTTTCTGGGACAGAGTAGAGAAAATTCAGAGTGTAACCTGGAAATGTCACTGATTATTGGTATGGCAAAGCTCTTCACCTGTATGAGTTGTGTCCTATCTACTCCTGACAATCTTAAAGAGTTGGCTGAGGTACAGAAAGGTGTGACCACTTTCCACACAACTGGTAAATGTCAGAGGAGTAGGAAATACTAATCCAATTATCCCCAAAGCCATAATGAAGATAGGGCAACTAGTTTTTCATCAGGGCACTAACATCCAAGCAGTGACCTTTCTCTCTGGCCCAAAACACCTCATGACTTTCTGCACATTCATGGTGGTGAGACCCTGGGAAGGTCTTGTCTCTCTTCTGAAGCCACAAGATTCTCACTCTCCCTGCCCCTTTTACTGTACTCTAGCCTGCTGCGTTTTTTCTTCTTTCCCAGCAGTTTCCAAGTGTAACTTCAGGAACTTGAGGAGGACTGTTATCTATGAGATCTCTGCTGATGTATGATGTCTACCCCTCCCCCCCCTTTTGCTTCCTTTTGGAGATTACTTGTTATGACAAAAGTATCCTCTCTGCCTCCAGTCCCATTGCCATGTCCCACCTACTTTGCATTTTAATTGCAGAACTAGGGAAGACTTTTCCTTTGAGTGCTTTTTCCCTATACTCCCAATTATCTCTTTCTTAGCTACAAGGGTTGTTTGATTGAACTGCACTGATAAACTCCTTGCTCTGCTTCCATTCTATGTCTCTCAACACACTGACTTCTTAATTTGTCCTGCATGCCAGATTTCCTAGTTGTGACTTTGATTATCCTTAATTTATGGATGAGGATATTGACTGAGGTCAGTAAGTGTCAGAGCTAGGATACAAACTGAGGTCTCCCTTAACTCCATGCTCAAGACTCTTCCCACTACACTGGGTAATCCTAATGTTCAATATAAAGCTTTGTAGGCTGTCAGGCCCATGATGAATGGAGGGCAGAGATCACATAAAGGGCCCTCTGGTTTGGTAAAAGCACTGCTTTATCATGGACATTGGTATTCATAGGGAGTTTCTAATTGTCACTTGGTGATGAGGAGTTGTACTGTGGGTAAATGCCCTGGGTTCTCTCTGTGATTAACCTTTATGTTGCACCTCTAGCAACAAGGGCAAAGGCAGATGGCAGTTCTGACTGAGTTATATTTAATGTACTTAATGAGTTATATTTAATGCCTCTTTTGCTTGAATGACAACCTAGCGATTTAGCTCTAAACAAATATTTCCCCACCAAGGCCTTCCCCTAAACAAGCTAATTCAAATCAAATTAAAGGGAACATAGACATAGATTCAGAAAGAATCTTAAAAATCATCTGATTCAACTACCATATCTTACAAATGAGGAAGCTGAGACCCAGAGAGGTTAAGCAACTTGCTAAAGGTTGTGCACATAGGAAGCGTCTGAGCAGGGATTTGGACACCAGATGCAGTGCTCTTTCTACCCCATTGTTAACCTTCATTTTCTAATACTTTTTTTGTTATGTGTGTGGTGGCACACTACCTAGAACAGCTCCAAGGAAATTAAATAATAAAAGCTCAAAGTTACAAAGCATTTTAAAGTTTTTCAAGCTTTGTCCTTTCCTCAGGGAGTGCAGGAATTAGCTTCATTTTGCACCAAGCCTCAGAAAAGTACAGTGACTTCCCCAGTGTTACATAGCTCTGGACTTAGACCTAGGTCTTCTGACTCCAAATAATGGCTCTTTCCAATACACCATGCATCTTCTACAGTAAATAAAGACTCTTGCCATTTTGGGAGATAACTGAGCCATAAATCACTGGATTTCGAAGCATTTTTACTGTAAAGTTCCCTGAAAGAGCAGAGTGTTATTTCATTCTGAATTGATGGTTACAGTGAAGCGATTTATCTAAGTGGCTATAGCATCCATTATTAACGGGGAGCTTTGTTGTTGTCCTAAGTAATGGGAGTCATCAAGTTGGATCCTCTGCATGTGAACCTAGGAACCTCTCATTTCAATATGATCCCAAAAAATCGATATTGGAATAACCATTTGATTAGAATGTTTGAGGTTGAGGATGTCTTAGGCAGTGGTGAGGAATATCCCCTTAAAAACACAGATCAGGGTGTTTGTCATAGTATTTCCTGACAGGATTGGGGGCGTTATTTTTTTGCTTTTCCTTTAGCAAAATGTCTCCAGTCATAGTTTCTGATCTCCACCTCTACAGTCAGTCATATGTGCTGTACTGTATATCTCTTTCCTCTTTCTCCAGGAATCTTCATTCATTCACTTGTTCATTTGTAGGATTTAAATCAGTGGTTCTTTTCCTTTTTTTTTTTCTTTTTGGTGATGGGCCCATTTGATTTATGAAACCCTTCTCAGAATAATTTTAAATAATTAAAAGAGATGCCAAATTTCTGTCAGATGTTAGTGGAAATAAAGACCACATAAAATCTATCCATGGACCTCCTCCCATGAACTACAGATTAAGAATTCCAGTTTAGACCAATCTTCGTTTCCATTCATCCATCCATTCACTCACCCACTCATTGATTCAACAACCATTTATAAACTGCCAGTCTGTGCAGAAGCTTGCTGAGAGAGATACAAAGTTTAGATGAAACAATGACAACAATCTGCATTTATGTGATTATTTTATGGTTTGCAAAGTACTTTTACATATATGATCTCATTTGGTCCTCACAACAATCCTGTGAGACAGGTGCTCTTGTTATCCCCATTTTACAGTCGATAAAGGGATAAAAGTAAGGTCATATAACCAGTGGTTATCAAAGGCAGGATTCCAACCCAGGGCTTCCTGAATCTGAGTCTAGGGTTTGATCCCATTCTGTCGTGTTTCCTTTCTGGAGGCAGATATGTAACCTCTTCATACAACTCTACTCCTCTACTTTTACTCTCGTACAGTTTTCTTGGTTGATTTTTCTGATTCTTAATTATTCACCTTCCTACTCTACACCATGCAAACTGCTTTCCTACTGACATCTCATGTTGGGACTAAGAGTGAGCAAGTAGCTGTTGACTGTCTTCAAGGACAGAAACTGGAGACCAGTTGAGCTCTGCCCATAGATCAGAGAAGCTGTATTGGACAGAATATGATTTTATAGCTCTTATGAATGTTTAGAACACACTGGTATTTTCCAGGTAAGGGTTACTAGGACACATACACAAAGTTAAAAACCCCTGATCTGGCTCAGTCCATTTATTTTACATATAAGGAAAATGAAGCTCCAATATAGCCACAGTCCTGATGGAAACAAGCAGAACCTACAGTAGGACAACCATATAGAAGAAGTAGATCCAAGGTTGACCCTTCCAGCCTTCCTATCCCTATGTGCTCCCTTCATGCCTAGTTACTACTTTCCTACCAAAATATTAGACAAAATTAGAAATTATATTAGGATAAATAATAGACAATATTAGAAATTAGACAATAGCACCCCACAACCACGGCCTTCCTACCATGCTCTAGAACTCACTGCCGCTAGGTCTACTTTCTAGGCATGACCTTTCATCACACACAGTGTCTATCTGCATACTGCTTGATGTCTGAAAATTCACCCTATGGAATTGCAATGAATCAGTCTCCTCCTTTGTCACCTGTGCCTGTGAAGACAGACAGGGAGAGAATCTTCCCGATTAAGTGGCAACACCTGCTACTCTTCCCTCCCTCCCCCACTCTCCCACTTACCACTGTTCCAGTGTCTGGCAGCAAGATGCCAAGGGTATAACACAAAGGGTGTTCAATGAGGGAGATTTTTAATACGATTTTTTAAAGTCATAATTTCATGACTTTAATATGACTTTTTAAAATGGACATTTTTAAATGTCATAAAATTTAGCTTTCAAAACATTGGTCATTCTTTTGTGATAAATGCATTGGTCAGATTATCAGTTCCTCTATCAGAACACAAATTTGTTGTTCAGTCATCATTCAGTCATGTCCAACTCTTCATGACTCTACTTGGGAATTTCTTGGCAAAGATACTGGAGTGGTTTGCCATTTTCTTTCTCAGATCTTTTTAGAGATGATGAAATTGAGGCAAGCAGGGTTAAGTGACTTGCCTAGGGTCACACAGCTAGTGTCTAAGGTCAGATTTGAACTCAGGAAGATTAGTCTTTCCAGGTCCAATCTAGGCACTTTATTCATTGTACCATGTATCTGGCTATCAAAACATGAAAGGTATAGTCAAGAAAAGAGAACTCAATTTCACCCATTTTACCTAGGTCTGATAATGAATTGCTTGGATACTTTTTTCTTTTAAGACTACTTAGAGCACTGAAAAGAATAGATTTTCATGCTAGTTACATTAGTAATTAGGTTGATTTCCTATTCTTTTGCACAGCTTGGAAAAATTTCTACAAGTACTTTAGCTTAACTAGCTAATTTAAAGGAAATACAATGAATCTGTTCTGCATCTTTTACCAATTACTTGTAGGTTGGGGATAATTCATATCAAGAATTTCTTCTTTTATTTGAATATCGTGTTTCATTGTAAGTGCTCTATTTTGGAAGGACACTCATGATCCAGAAGATTTTTGGATGGATGTGACCAGGAAGATGATGGGCTCTGAGGCCCATGGAAGGATCAGTGGAAAGTACTTGGATGTTAAAGCTGTAAAAGAGAAGAATTAGAGGTGAACTGATAGCTATCCTTCAGTACTTGAAGGGTTAGGGATAAGACATTCTGTTTGGTCCTAGAGGTAAAAACTAGGTGCAATGGATAGAAATTTCTGAGAGGCAAATTTAGACTTGATTTGAGAAAAAAAACTTTTTAAGGTCCCAAGTTATCCAAAATGTTGATACTTCCTTTGGATGTAGTAGGTTCTCTCTTCTTGGAGGCCTTCAGGTAAGGCCTTGTGAAAGAATGTGGTAATAGATTTTTCTGTCAGTTATGAGTTAGAATAGACAACCCCAAGATCTTTTCTGATTCTGAGATTCTGTGATTCTTTGGAGGCAAGTCATGTATGTTATAGAGATAAGTAAGTAGGTGGTACAGTAGATAGAGAATTGGACTTGGAGTCAGGAAGACCTGAATTCAAATTTAGCTTTAGGCATCTACTAGCTGTGTGACCCCAGATAAATCACTTAACTGTTATCTGCTTCAGTTTTCTAGACTGTAAAATGGGGATCATGATAGCACTTTCTTCCCAGGGTGCCTCAAATAAAGTTATATTTGAAAAGCACTTTGCAAAGCTTAAAGTGATAAATGATCAAAGGATATAATAAGTAGTTTTCAGAAGAGGAAATCAAAGCTATTTGTAGTCACATAAAAAATTATCTAAATCACTATAGGTTAGAAAAATATAAATTAAAGCAACTCTGAGGTACCATCTCACAGCTATCAGAATGACAGAAAAGTAAAATGACAAATATTGGAGGTGAGGTAGAAAAATTGGGACACTAGTGCACTGTTGGTGTTATTATGAGTTGATCCGATCATTCTGGAGAACAATTTGGAACTATTTCCAAAGGGCTATAAAACGATACATACCCTTTGACTCAAACAATACCAGTACTAGGACTGTACTCCAAAGAGATCAAGGAAAAAAGTACAAAATTATTTATAGTAGCTCTTTTTGTGATGGCAAAGAACTGAAATTAAGAGAATGCCCATCTATTGGAGAATGGTTGAACAAGTTGTGGTATCTGATTGCTATGGAAATAATATTGTGCTTTAAGTAATGACAAGCAGGATGGTTTCAGAAAAAACCTGGGAAGATTTATATGATCTGATGCAAAGTGAACTGAGCAGAATGAGGAGAACACTGTACACATTAACAGCAATCTTGTATGATGATCCACTTTGAAAGATTTAGATATTCTCAACAATAGACTGATCCAAGACAATTCTAAAGGACTTCAGATGAAAAATACTATGCACCACCATAGAAAGAACTGATGGAATCTGAATGCAGATGAAAACACACTTTAAAATTTTTCTTTATTTTTTTTTTTGGTCTGTTTGCACAATTCCACATGTATAACCTGTATCAAATTGCTTCCCTTTCAAGGTGTGGGGAAAGGAAGGAGGAAGAAAGAGAATTTGGAACTCAAAACTTTAAAAATGAATGTTAAAAATTGTTTTTACATGTAATTGAAAAATATATAAAATATAAAAAAAAATTTTAAAAAGAAACCTTAAAGTGCTATTTAGATGCTAGCTATTATTACAATGATAATTAGGAGTCCTCCTTCTCTTCCTCCTCCTCCTCCCACCACTATTATATACTATTGCTACTACCACCACTACTTCTGCTAGTACTAGTACCACTTCTACCATCACTACCATCACATTTCCTCACTAGTACTTCTACTACTACTATTACAACTACTCCTCCTCCTCCTCCTCCTTCTCCTACTACTCCTACTACAGTAGTCAGTCACTACAATGGACAGTAAATCGTAAGAGGAACAATTTATAAACCTTCCAAGCCTGCCTTGGTCCCACTCTGTTATGGTGCCTTGCATTTCCCTCTGCCACATTTTGATTCCTCCCATTGCCCTGCCTTGTTCTCTCTACTTCTCCACACTTATTCCAATCTACATACCATTTCAGTTTTGCTCAGTTGTTTTTCTGTGTTACAAGTTTGGGTTCAATGGTTCAGGGGGTGGGGAATGAGGGTGTACTACAATGGAAAACTACTCGTATGAAAAGCAAAAAACAGCAATAAAACATTTTTAAAAAACGAGGCAAAAGGGTTAGACTGGAATGCTAGATGATTTCTAAAGTGCCTTTCCAATTCCATTCCCAGCTCCTTAGAATTTGATTCAAAGATTCAGCACCTATCTGAATATTCCAAAGGCACCACAGGCCCTACTGACCAGTGTCTCTAACTAGCTCAGGACCTCTACTACAGCCTCATGTCCCTCCCTACCTCTGTACTTTGTGAGAGATAGACTTAGCTATAATGAGTCACTGGTCTCCTCAATAAATAATTCAGATGTAGCATTATTTAGCACACTGTGGTTATCCTGGCAGCTGCCCAGAGGCCAGCTGAGTCGCTATGGCATTAGAGGGCTTATATTGTTCAGCTCTCAGAACTGATTTCTGCAAGTTCACGATAAAGTCTAAAGGCTACATCCTGGGAGCTCCCCAGGTCCCACATTATGACTCAGAGACAGGGAAAGGGCATGATTACTTTGGATCAGAGTACATGGGCATTTGGCATTTTGAAAAATGGCTCCATGACCTCATGGATTTGGACCAAATGCCACTGTTTACACTTTGGGAAGTTGATGGAAGAGGCAGAGCATTTAAATAGTAATAACTTGTATTCCTTTTGTTCTGTGTACTATAAAGCACTTTCATATCTATTGCCTCACTTGGATTTTATTGAAATAGGTGGAGCACCTTAATTTGCAGATTAAAAAGTTTAGGTTCAAAGGTGAATTTATTTGCTCAAGGTCATCATGGCAGTCAGAACTATAATCTAGGCCCAAGTAATTAATTATTCCTGGTCCACTCCACTTCAGCATTTCCTATGAGATATTTCCCCCTAAATTATATAAAAAACAGTGTAATTATTTTCAATGAATACTCCAAAACTTATGCTTGCAAAGTTGAGGGCAAATGGCAGGAGCTAGAATTCGTTTAGGAGGGAACAGTCACTTAACACCACTGTGGAAGGAACTTAGGGCATATTTGACTCTAGAAGAGTTTTTTAGGCCAGGTTTCCTATGGAGTTTTAAAATGGCACAAGATTGAATTGAATTATGGTCTATGAATGTAAGGGAATTCTATTGAGCCCTAGAAATAGTGAAAGGAACAATTTTAGAAAAGCTTGAGAAGACTTGTACACAGTGATGCAGAGTTAGCAGAACCAGGAAAACAGCTTAGATAATTACAGCACTGTATAGAAAAATGGCTTTGAAAGACCTAGGAACTCTGATCCAAACAGTGATCAGTCATGATTCCAGATGACAGAGAATGAAGTATGCTATGCACCTCCTGATGAAGAAGGAATGGACTCAAGGACACAACCAAATGATGTAGAATTTGTTTTGTTTGATTATGTACATTTGTTACTAGAGTTTTATTTTTTCTTTATGTTTTTAAAAAATGGAGTTGGAAGAGGATAAGAGAATAGGGACAGAGCTGCAAAAGAGGAAAAGGAAAAGAAAAAGATCGTGGAAACATTTTTAAAAAGGGAACAGAAGTGGCCAGAAAGAAACAGACAAGCAGGACAATTTTGTCCTGAAAATGATGTTAAATTTATCATAAAAAGGAAAAAAGAACTGTACTTCATAGAAATTTACAGTTTCACTTACAATCCTATTTTTGTTTTTACTTTGTATATAGGAATGTTGATTTTATTTGCATTTGTTAAGTTCAGAATAAAAAAAATTTATGTGGTAAAAATTGTCTTTTTTAAAAAAAATCAACTCTATCCTTTGCATGGCTAAGAATTTTTCCTCTAGTTATAGGCATAAAAGCTATCTCTTTCCACTTTATTTATTGTGGTAACCTTTTATACTTAAGTGATATATTCATTTGGAGCTTAACTGTGGTATATATTAGAAGAATCCGATATTTTCTGTCAAATGTCTAGTATTCCAGAAAATTCTTATTAAATATAAGCTTCCCCAGGTGGTTTCTGTCCTCGGGTTTATCAACCACTGAGCTATCATATTCGATTGTTCTAATCATTGTTTATCAAGTCTGTTCAACAAAGCTATTTTTCTATTTTTTAACCAATACCAAAAGGTTTTTGATGATGAATATATATATAATATATAATATAATGTATACTCATTTCTCTTCCCATGTGGTCTCTAAGCCAGGGATTCTTAACAAGAGATCTGTGGTTGGATTTCAGGAGATCTGTGAACTTGGATGGGAAAATTTTTTATCTTTATTTTCACTAATATCTAACTGAAATTTAGCATTTCCTTTCATTCTGATTGTAGGCAACAAACCACAGTAGTATTAGCAGTACTGGTAACTTTGTCATTTATAGAAATCGCAGATATTTTCATATCATAATTGTAGATATCTTGAAATATTGTCTTTATGCACAACTACTTGGAAATTTTGTTGTTGTTCAGTCCTTTCTCTATCCCATGTGACTCTGTGTAACTTCATTTAGAGTTTTTTTGGCAAAGATACTGGAGTGGTTTTCCATTTCCTTCTCCAGGTCATTTTATAGGTGAGGAGACTGAGCAAACTGTTGCTAAGTATTACTAGATCACAAATTCATTTTTAAAAATATTTTGATAACTGCATTTCCAATATAATTGGCTTCCTTTGTAATCCTATGTATTTTATTCATTTAAAAACATCATTCTAAGAAGGGGTCCCTAGGTTTCACCAGACTAACAAAATGGGTCTATGTCAGTAAAAAGGTTAAGAAACTTTGATCTAGTCCAAGTTCCTCATTGTGCTGATGAAACCAAGCCTAGAGAAGGGAGGTTATGACCAACCCTGCTCTTCAAACATGGCCTCTTGCCTCTAGCCCTTTAAGTTCTCAATTCATCTTCCCAGTTCCTGACTTTGGCTCATTGCACTGAGTTCTTGACTTGAACCTTCTCTGTTCTTGGGTAGGGTTAGTCAACAATATGGACTCCACTTAACTGCAGCCCTGTCCAGTAAGATCCAGGCCCTGTCCAGGAATGGGCTAGGAGGAATAGTACAGTTATCTACCATAGATTATTGAGTGTCTTGAGAGCAGAGACCAAGAAAGAAGGGTTTGCTCTCTATACAGCTAAAACACAGCATGTTTGGCTGGTCACTAATAGTATTCTCTGGTGGTCATGATGTCTGATGATGAAGGTCTGATTATGATGGTGGCAGTTGCCATGATGATTATAAGGCTTGTAGGAAGCAATACCCTGGTGCAGGGGAAAGAGCCTTGGATCTTGACTCAAATCACCTTGGTTCAAATCCCTACTCCGAGTTTGATTATCTGTGTGACCCTGGGCAAGTCCACCCTCCCCCCAGTCTCCCACCCCCGGTTTCAGTTTCCTCACCTTTAAAATGAATTAACAGGTACTAAAAACATGCTCTGGGGAGTCAAAGGACCTGGGTTTGAGTTCTGGTTGTGCCACTAACTACTTGTATGAATCTGAAGTGTCTTAGAGTGGGTAGAGCACTGAACCTAGAATCAGAAACACCTGGTTCAAATTTAGGTTCAGACACTTACTGTGTGAACCTGACTCTGCCTTACTTCTGTCTGCCTCAGTTTTTTTGACTGTGGAACGAGAAGATTGGCAAAGATGGCCTCTAAGGACCTTAAATTTGAGATTTTAAAAATCACTTCACCTCTCTGTATGAAGTTTCAATATGCTTACCTGAGGGGGCTGGAGCAAATGAACTCTAAAATCTCCAGCTCTAAATCCTGAAATGATATTTCTGAGTCCCCCTGACTTGACAGCTCCAGAACCAGGGTTAATTTTCATTCCATGGCATCTTTCTATTGGGGGATTATTAGAAGGGATCTTAATCTATTTTAAATGCATGTATTCCTCAATTGTACTTCAAGGCGTCCAGAAGCATCCCAGCAGGCACTCCGCCCAAATTGGAATGATGTTCCTGAGGGTAGAACTGGCTTTTCCCCAGCCCTGATGCGAACACAGCAGGTGAGGTCATACTTCCACTGTCAGTTACACTCCATCCTTTTCCTATTAACACTAAACCCTACAATTTTCCCTGTGGCTCGTTAAAAGTATCATCACAAGATCATTAAAATATAATAAAACATAATAGGTGGCTCTATTTCCGATCAATTTAATAGCACCTTGAAATCTGATTGCACAGCTTAAGGGGTATTCCAATCTTCATATAAAATTGGAGGTCTCTAAACAGGCAGCTAGGGGGTTTGCTGTTGCTGAAAATCCTTGGAGAGAAGATTCACCAGATACTAGAATGTGGAGTTCAAAGAGACCTTAGGAAATCTTTAGTACAGAACCTAACCTTGGCAGGTAATGCATGGTTATGTCCCTTTGTTCACAGGAGGCAGTCAAGGCAGACAGGTGGGGAGTGCTAGGCTGGGAGTTAGAACCACCTGAGTTCAAATCTCACCCTCTTACATTTAGTACCTGTTTGACTCCGAGGCAAGTCAAATAATCTTTGTGTGCCTCAGGCATCTCCCTAGGATTCATCTACTAAGTAATTTTAGCTATCTAAGAGTTAGCATTTATATAGGGAAGTTTACAGAGCTCTTTACAAATATTGTCTCAAATGACCCTCATAGCAACTCTAGGAAGCAGGTATTTATTGTTATTGTTTCCCCATTTTGTTATTGTTTAATCTTTTCAGTTGCCACTGACTCTTTGTGATCCCATTTCTTGGCAGAGATACTGGAGTGGTTTGCCATTTCCTCCTGCAGGCTATTTTACAGATGAGGAAACTGAGGTAAACAGGGTTAAGTGACTTGCCCAGGGTCACACAGCTTTGTGGTTGTTCAGTCATTTCAGTAGTGTGTGACTCTTTGGGATGGGCTTTTCTTAGCAGAGATACTAGAGCAGTTTTGCCATTTTACAGATTGAGGAAACTGAGGCAAATAGGGTTAAAGGATTTGTTCAGTGTTATATAGCTAGTAAGTGTCTGAGACCAGGTTTGAACTCAAAGTGAGACTTCCTGACTTCAGTCCTGATGCTCTATACACTGGGCCACCTAGTTGCCCTGTTTTCCCATTTTACAAATGAGGAAATGGAGGCTGGCAGAGATTAAGTGACTTGCTCAGGGTCACACAGTTAGTCAGTATCTGAGGTCTTTCTGAGTGTAAGGCCAATGCTCTATCCCCTGTCTCTAGTCACAGAAGCATTATCATCTTCAACCTGCCTTGGTAGAGAGAGTTACCTGCTTGGTGAAATCACAAATCCTTCCTGTAAGTAGTCATAAGAGAGAAAAAAGGCCCAGAGAGGTTGAGACCATCCCAAGCCCACACAGTTTATTTAGCTGGAGATATTGGAGGACAACCCAGTTCTCCCTTCTGCTAGTACGTTTTGATTTTTACTGTACCTTGTTTCATACACCAGCTTTGCTTGGCTGACCTGTACTGCTTAGATGGCAAGCTCAGAATCTGTCTTAGAACCAGTCGTTGTGAGGGAGTCTGTAATCTTCACTTTTGTGCTGATTAGGTTCCATCTTTGACAGGTCAGCTGGCTGGAAGTAGAAGGCAGAGAGATTAATGTAAAAGGCAAGGACAATGTAGACTGGACTTGGGAGTAAGGAGTGGGGGTTGAGAGTGTGTGGGATGGAGGATGGGGGGATGCTTGAAAGATACATAGACTCTGTGGAGACATGATTAACAAAAGAATTACACTTGCTGCAGTGGGTTGGTTTAGGAGAGGTTTTTGGTTTTTTTAATGGTGCCTAGTACAAGGCTCTGGGGCAGCTAGGTGGCACAGTGGATAGAGTGCCTGAACTGGAGTCAGTAAAATTCATCTTTCTAAGTTCAATTTTGGCCTCAGACATTTGCTAGCTGTGTGACTCTGGTCAAGTCACTTCACTCTGTTTGCTTCAGTTTCCTCATCTGTAAAATGAGCTGGAGGAGGAAATAGCAAACCACTCCATAATCTTTGCCAAGAAAACCCCCAAATAAGGGTCATGAAGGGATGTACACAACTGAAATGACTGAATTACTGGGCAAGAAAGGACTGAAAAATGGCTCAACAGCAATAGTACAAGGCTCTGCCACACTCAGTACTACTGGCTTTGACCCCAGAGCTTCCAAAGTATCTGGAGTCACTTTTGCTCCAGTGTACAATCCATGGACGCGCCACAGAGATGTCATGGTCTCTTCACTGCTATTGCAAGGGAAAGATCTTGAATCCCTTGGTGGTTCATGGAAACCAGGATCATCTCTTTTTATTCAGACTGAGGTAGAACCCTAATTTTGATTTGCTAAAGCAGAAATGAGAGGTGGTTTGGTAAAGTGGACAGGGGACCCGTCTTGGAATGAGGATGATCTGAGTCCAACTCTTAACTCTGCCACATACTGGTTGTGTGACTGTGGGCAAATAGCAACTCTCAAAGATCAGAAAAGCTGAAGAATATCTTTTGATCTGCATTGGTAGAGAAAATGTCCTTAATGGGAGCTTCCTAACCAATGAACTCAAAGGATTGTCCCCTACCAAAATTCCCACCCAAAAAACCCAATAAAATAATAACAACCAAATCCTAAAACAACAACTTATATTTCAACTCAGGAAGAAGAATGCTTCCAACTCTTCTAATTCTCAACATCTTCCTGCATCCTCTTGTAAGAACAAACCTCCCAAACCAATGATCAAATGGGACAATATGTGTAAAGCATTTAGCATAGGGCCTGGCACACAGTAGTTTTCCCTCTCTCTCTATCTTCGCCTTTAGATTTTTCTAGAGATGTAGACTGAGACATCCACATGACCAGCAAGGAGGTTTGAGACACAAAGGGTTCCAAAGGCACGCTGGAATTCAGGGAGAAGACTGGATATACATCCAGTCATAGTGTTAGGGCTGCAAGTGGGTTCCTCAGAGATCATCAAGAACAATTTCCCATTTTCCAGATGAATTCACTGAGGTGCAGAGAGGTGAGGTCAGCTCTGAGCAGGAGTGAGTAACACCCAGGTACTCTGACTCCAAACCAGTCTTCTCTTCACACAACTTCTGATTCTGTCTGCTTCATGCAGCTCCAGGGCTACTCAAGTGTAGCCTCCCCTGAAGCTACCCCAGATTTAAGATACTCTGTGGGTTGACATCCATGCAATCATATCATTCACAAGTCCCTTGTGGAGAAAGCACAATACAATAGGAAAAACATGGGCTTTGTCTTCTGAGCTTTGAGCTAAGATCTGGTGTTTGAAAAGGGAAATGGTGGTTATCCTTGGAGGACTGCCAAACCCTAAAGTTTCCATATTCCACCTTGAGGACAAGAAACCAGAGAAACCAGAGGCTTCTCTTGTATACCTGGATTCCTTGTTTCAGAAGAACGTCTCTGATACAGTGTTTTATTTGTCTATTCACAGAATTCAACAAACAGATATTAAGCACTGACTGTGTAAGACGTTCTTTAAGGTATAGAAAACATCTTTACACATATTATCATTCGATCTTTAACAGCTAAGCAAGTTAAGTAGTGTAAATATTATTATCCTCATTTAACGGCTGATGACAGGAAGGGACTGGTGGAACCAGGATTCAGACCCTGATCCGAGTCCATTGACCTTTTTCTTCCTTAGCCAGTTGCCAGAGCCATACAAAGAAGAAAATCTCACTTTCTTACCCCCCTCCTCCAACAGAGGCTCCCCTACACTCACACACATCCCTAGGACAGTCATCCATCAGTTCCCTTTCCTGGTCCATTATACACACAATCCTGGGTGCTTGCTACCACACTGTTCTTCAATCAATCAACACGAATGTTCTGAATGCTTAGCTCTATGTTGGTGCCAGGGATGACTGAGGGGAGAAGGGGAAGAAACAGCAAAAAGTACAAGACACCCCTGGCTTCATCAAGGGGCTTAAATTTAACTACAGAACCAAGACATAAAATCATTAAAGAATGATAGTGAACAATACATAATTGAACTCTCAGCTTTGTACCACTGACAATGAAAAACTCTTCTACAATTAGGCATAATAAAGAAAAGAAGGCATTTTCAAAGTGCCTCTTGGTGGGATGTTGCTACCCATTGTGAGACTGGGTCACCCACTAAGCAGAGGAATCACAGAATGGTAGAGCTGGAAGACACTTTAGAGATCTCAGCCCAGTCCAACCTCCTCATTTTATAGAAGAGGATAATACTGAGGTCAAGAGAGGAGACAGTGGCTTCCCAAGCTAGAGTCAAGATTAAAACTGGGGTCTTCCAGTCTGGTGGTCTTCCCACTCCAGCTCATTGCTGCCTTTCAGGGATTTCTTCCTTGAGTTGTCTCAAGTTCCAGTTGACTTGGAATCTGGTTGTTAGAGATGAAAAATCATGAGCAGGTTTTTAAAGTTCTTCTCCATTCCCAAGTAAATAAGACTTTCAGGGTCATTGAGGATATGAAAAAATGCTGTGGTATTACTTTGATGACATCATACTCAGTTATGAAGAGAAATATTCATTCAATAAGCATTGATCTAGGCACTATGACAGGTGCTGGAGACACAATGACATGAATGAGACAGTCCCTGCCCTCAAGGCATTTGTATCTTATTGTAAATAATAACAGTAACTGACATTTATAGAGTACTTTACACATATTCTCTCATTTGGGTCTTGTGACAAACCCATCCTCATTTTACAGATGAGGAAACTGAGGTTCAGAGAGGCCAAATGAGCACACATTGTGACAATGATGACCACAATGACTGTACACCTCACCTTCAATGGGAAAAAGAAAATGTCTTAAAAGGTCAACCACAAAACGAAAGAAAAGATGAGCTAAGGAAAAACCCAATCATAGCCTTCATGTACTGGAAGGCTCATTTGGCTGATCAGCTGGGCTGTGGGACTTGGCAGCTGCTGACAGAGAAGAAAGGTAACCAGCATTGAGGTGGCAGGCAAGAACTGTCCCTCAGGCCTTTGAAGCAAGGAGTGGGCAGGCATTCCATCTGTACATTTCCGTTAACCTCCCCCACTGTACACAAAACATTGCCACCGGAGCAACAAAGAGGTGGCTCTAACGGATCTTGGGGAGGCTCAGCCTTACTCTTTCTGCCAAGAAGCAGGAAACAGTGATGACAGTGGTGCAGTGAGAACTTGGGGGTGGAAAATGGGGTCTTCCTATCTGCCCTATTAACCCAAATGTCCAAAGGAATACAAATTTTGGTTGTTTATACTTCACAAAGTACCTTTGGATTTGGGGGCTAGGTTTTTTTTTTCCTTGTTTATTTATTCTACCTTTTATTTTTAAGCTGGGACATTTGTCTCATGTAGTTTCATTTATGAGTTCCTGAAATATCCAAATCACTCAAGCTTCTACCAAATGGCCAAACAGATCCCAGCCCAAGCCTTCTTTGCTCTTGTTTGCGCTTTGATGGCTCTGAGTGAGTATAAATAGCAATTATTTCCATTCTGGCCAGAAACCCTCAAGCTCTTCCCCTTCCAGACTGACTACTTTGTGAAGGCAAACTAGGCCATCATAACTAGACCTCAATGCTTACCTAGCCTTGAATCACTGAATGGGTGTTGCTAAAGATCCTGGCTTAAGGAGGTCAAGATCTCCCACTGCATCAGGGTCATTGGCAGTTGTCCTGACCTATGTTTTGCCACTGGATTTGGATGACTCTGAAGGAGAGAGTGAGGTGGATGACTTTGCACAGCCCTGCCTCACTTAAATCCAATTCACTTGCAAGTCAAGACAACACCCTCCTGATGTCATTGTTCCTCCAAGTATGAAGGATGGACAATAATAACAAACTCCTACTTGCTCAGGCTGGGGGATGGAGCAGGTATGTTTAGGTTAAGTATCCATGTCAACCAGCACAAGTATCCAACCAGCATGTCTTTAAGAGCTTATTGTGTTCTAGATGCTTTGTAGGTGCCAGAGATAACAAAGTCAGGGAGAAAAATAGACCTTAAAAAGTAATAAATAGTAGATTGTTAAAGCTAAAAAGAGAACCTAAAGATTAACCAGTCAAACCTTTTACTCATTTCACAGATGAGGAAACTGATGCCCAAACATTAGTTAGGTAAAGGAGTTACTCGAGGTTGCACAACTACCAAGTTAGTGAACTGGGACTAGAACCCAGATTTCCTAAATCCAGACCAGTGTCCCATTCCAGTTTAGCAAGCACTTATTAATTGCCTACTATATACAAGGCAATGGGGATAAAAATACCAAACAAAAAAAATCGTCCTTAACCTAAAGGAATTTACATTCCACTGGGTGGGAGTGGGGTGGGGGAGATAGAGACAACATGCAAATAAATATTATACAGAATTATTTGAGAAGGAAAAGAGTACTAAGAACTAGGGACATTAGGAAAGACTTCATGCAGAAGTGGCACATGAGCTAAGCACTGAAGGAAGTCAAGTATTGCAAGAGGCAGGTGAGGAGGGGAGTGCTTTCAGGGGGAACAACTCAGGCAAAGATTTGGAGGTGGGAGATGGGATTCTAGGTTTGGGGAGTAGCAAGTAGGTCATTTTAACTGCAACATACAATGCATGAAAGGGATTAATATAAAAGTTCGGAAAGTCCAGGCTGGAGTGAAATTGGAAAAGGCTTTACTTGGCAAGCTGAAGAGTTTTTATTTTGTCTTAAGGGCAACACAGATCTATCGAGCATGGGGTGGGAAGCAGGTGACATGTTTAGACTTGTGATTTAGGAAGATTATTTTGGTGACTGTGTGGAAAAGGATTGGCATGTTCCTTTCAGCATCATTCGTGTGTTGTCTTGTCTCCTTTGCCCATCACCACTGCCACATTAAAGGACTGAGAGGGCAGAAAGGACTGGCTTTCCCGGAAACAGAAGTCTCTAACTGAGGCAGGAATGTTTGTCTCTTCTTTGTTGACGAAAACTCACTATCTGTCTTGATAGATTCGCGGTGTCCCTTGTTTGGTCATAGCTGGCTTGAGCTAAGGACGTCCTGCTTTTAATACTAGCCAAAGGAAAAGTCAAACAAATTAGGAGACTTTGAATTCATGTCTTCTTGCCCAAGGACCAAAGACCAACCTAGTGTGTGTGTGGGGGGGATAGACTCTTCTGTAATTCCTCATGTTGTTTACCAAGAGCACAGAGGCGGCTACAGGACAAGTCCAGAGGGCTTCTCAGCCCCACGCTTGCATTTTCAGCTGCCTTCTACATAGCTTAATATCACCTGGAATTCAACATTGACTTTTAGAAAACCGTAATCTTCCCACCGCACAGGAATGTCATGGTTCCATAAATGGTGTTACCGTTTTCTTAGGCCCTAAATACTTTATTCATTTTTTATTTCTCCCCTTCTCCCCACCATACACATATTATACTTACTGTCACTAAATCTTGTCAGTTTTTCAACCACAATCTTCCCCCACCCCATGTCTTTTTCCCTTTCACCCCATCTCCCTCCCCTCTCCCTTTCTTCCTCCCTCTTTTCTCTTCCCCTCTTCCCCTCCCTCTTTCTCCCTTTCTGATACTCCCTCTCTCTGCCTCTCCCTTTTCCTCCTCTTTACCTTTTCTTCTTCCTCCCCCTCCCTCCCTTCCTTCCTTCTTCCTTCCTTTCCTAGAGTTCTCCTCCTTTCCCTTCTCTCCCCCATCTCTTTCCTCTCTCTCTCTCTTTTCTCCTTTCCTCTCTTTCCTTACCCTCTCCGCCTCTCCTTTTCTTACTCTCCCTCATTCTCTCCCCCTCTCTTCCTCTCCCTCATTTTCTCCCTCCTCCTCCTCTGCCATCAGTCTCTGCCTAGTCCCATGGCCATCACACTGATCTAGGCCCTTGTTATCTCATGCTTGTACTAATTCAATAACTTCCTAACTAGTACCTGGCTTAGTCTCAATGCCCTCTAATCTGTTTTTCACACAGCTGACATTTTCCCTTAATACTCTGCTTTCATTATCCCTTTTCTGCCCAAACACTGCCATGGCTGCCTCTTGCCTACAGACAAAATCCTAAGTTCTTTATTTTGTCATTCAAGACTCTGCACAGTTTGGTCCTAAGCTTTTTTTTCCCCCAGACTCATTACATCCTACTCCCTTCCATGAGCCTGTACATCTTTGCTAGAATCTTGGAAACCCAGGCTTCCAAGTGGAGGAAATGGAATCCTATGAGAGACAGAGACCTGATCCTCAAGAGACCCACAGTATGTCCAAGGAGATAAGAAAAATAACAGTAATGCAAATAACTATGACATTAATTACAATATGATAACTGAATAGGAGAAAACAAGGAAAGAGTTTTGAGAAGGGAAAAACTGCTTGTTACTGGGGGAATTAGGGAAGATTTTATGGAGAAAAGGCTATCTGAGCTAGGTCAAGAGAAAAAGAAGGAATTTGGCCTGTGGTAAGGATTTGAGATATTTCTAGATAAGCTATAATTCAGTCATATAATTTCAGTGTCACACTCAAATAAAAATGGATCCTTGGGTGCCACACTGACTTAGAAAACCACACATTAACATATCTATGTTGTATCGCATTTTTATTTATTTTGTTAACATTTCCCAATTGCATTAAAAAAAAATCTAGGCTCCACTATAACCTGGGACTTCAGAGAAGAAGTCTTTGGGATCTTTGTCATGATCAATACCAACATTGTTGCTGCCACGTTGAAGGGATAAAGTTATGGCTTTTAATGTGGTTTGGGCCACACTCAGGAGCACCGTGGATGCACTCGATATCTAACTCATTAATGACTCTAATAGTGATCATTTCAGACTGGTGGAAAAGAAATTCAGGGGCAGGTGGGACTTGGGGGCCTTCAATGATATCACGTAGGTGGCTCTCTGTTATACACAGTCTGTCTGACTTGAAGTGTGCATTTCTAACCACTGCAGGAGCCAAGGCAGATGGTAGCAGGTGGGAGTCTGTCCTCCCAGGCCAAAATGTCAACCTTTATTAAGATCAGTCAGTCAGTCAACACAATTTGTTGAACATCCTCAGAGTGTGGAAACCTGAGCAGTTATGCTTGCTAACTCTCAGTCCTGAGGAAAAGGACATTTACCAAGGAATTAGAAAATGAATGTATTTAACCATAGAAATCTTGCATTCTGTGTGGAATGGTAACACTTGTGTATGAATCCAGTTCAATTAAAAAGAAAATCCATATACATTTAGGATTTATGGAATACACCTAAGAATATAATATTTATAAAGCTATCTAACAAAGGGCAAAACAATACAGTGCCATCTGAGTAAGTACCTAAATGCCTAAGGGTAAAGGAATAGTGAGAGTTTGTTGTTGTTTGGTGGAGTCACATTCTTTGTGGCCCCATTTGGGGTTTTCTTGGCAAAGATACTGGAGTGGTTTGCTATTTCCTTCTTGAGTTCATTTTATAGATGAGAAAATTGAGGCAAACAGGGTTAAGTGACTTGCCCAGGGTCACTCATTACCCTACCTACTCACTGTGCCACCTATCTGCCCATAGTGACAATACAGAGCCTTAATTAGAGAAAGGTCCTGGAAAAGGAGTCTTTAACCACTGGATTTTAAACTCCTTGAGGACAGGGACTGAGCCAATTTTCCACAGAGCAGATGCATAATAAATGCTGATTTGAACTGAACTGAAGAAAGGGAGAGAGATGGATTTGTTGAGAAGAGAGTTGGACATTCTATCTTAGGTATGAGGAGTGGTTTGTGGAGATGCTACAAAGTGACCCATATATGAGGACTGGGAGAGTCAATGGAGAATCTGTGTTGGAGAATAACCAAAGATGAAATTATCACGAAGGAAGCTAAGGAGAAGGAGGTGATAGAAGGAGAGAAGGTAGGCAGCCTGGAAGGTAAAGAATTAAGCCTAGGAAATCTGCTGCAAAGGTTTCCACCAGAGTGCTTTAGAGAATGGCCGGTCATTCATCAGGCAGCTTTAAAGGGAAGATTTTATAGCAGCTCTCTCCACAATCCCTCCCCAGGGGACCCTGTGGGACAAGTTAAATACATGTGAAGACTTACCAGCAAAACCCCAGACTTTGGGGCCTCCCTGTTTGATCCCCTGCCACATAAAACATTCAGGGCAGCAGCAAAGCTGGATGAGAGCATATAATGGAATGAACTCTGGATTTGTTGCTGATATGTCTGGATAGAATGAGACAAAATGTTTTATTCATTCATTCATTCATTCAACACCTACACCATCACTGTGTGCCAAGCATTGTGTTAGGTGCTAGACATATAAAGATCCAAAAAAAAAATCCCACATTCTCAAAGTGCATATAGTTTGTTGGGAAGAACAAAGACACACCAATAAGTGAAGACAGAATATCTACACAGTAAATTTTCAGGAGTTGGGGGAGATAGAAGCAGAGAGGTTACTAGTGATGGAAGGGACCTGGGAAGGCTTTGTGTAGAAAGAAGGTGGCATATTCCACGGTGTCAGGAATGATGAACTGGAGAATGAAGAAAAAAACAGCAGAAATTTGGCTGGAATTTCCCTTTTTAACGAAGCTACTATCAATTAGCATCTATTTGTCGATAATTTCCTCTGTGCCCAGGTCTCTATTAAGCACTGGCGGAGGGGGGTGGCATATAAGAGAGGGGAATAACATGTTCCACTTTTGAAGGGCTTGTAGTCTTCAGTAGGAAAACATGAAACATTTAGAGAGCCACATGGCAGAATAGGGGAGGCATGATAGACAGAGAATGGCCCTTGGAGTCAGGAAGCCCCACCTAGAAACGCATACTGGCTGTGTGACCCTGGGCAGGTCATTTATTCTGTCAGTGGCCCAGGCAGATCTCTATACTGGTAGAGGAAATTCTTCACAAGGAGTTTCCTATGGCAGATAACTAATAGAATATAATCAAGTGTTAGATTTGTCAAGGACAAACTATAAGGAATGCAGGGAAGGGAGTGTATGTTTCTTGTGTGGTGGAAAGGACGTTGGAGTTGGGGCCACTATGCAACCATAGTAAGTTACTGAATTTCTCTGGGACTCAACTTCCTTATGTCTGCTGATGTCCTGATGTCCAAGGTCCCTTCTAGCTCTAACATCTAAACTTGCACCCTTCAGCCTGAGGTGGTCAGAGATGGCTTCATGACTGAGATGCCCCTTGATCTGTGTCTTGGAGAAGGGGTAGAATCTGGATGGGCCAGATTAGGAGAGAGAAAGGCATTCCCAGTAGTGAATGACATGAGTAAAGGGACAGAAGTGCATGGTTTAACCAGAGCCAAAAACAAGTGAGGCACTGTGCCATTAGAGATGCTTGGGTTGTAACTAAAAAGCTCCCCTTACTCTTGTCTCTGAAACAGCTAGGTGGTGCAGCAGATAGGATGCTGGCCCTGGAGTCAGGAGGACCTGAATTCAAATCTGGCATCAGATATTTACTAGCTGTGTGACCCTGGGCAAATCACTTAATCCTGTTTGCCTCAGTTTCCTCATCTGTAAAATGAGCTGGAAAAGGAAATGGCAAACCATACCAGTACCTTGGTCATGAAAATCTCAAGTGGGGTCACAAAGAGTCAGACATGACTGAAATGACTCAACAATAAGCTCCTGTCCCAAAATTACTTACATTTTAAAGAACACGCAAACTTTGAATCTGGCCCCAAGAATTAAAACAAATTCTAAATATATGACCCTGGTTAAAAAGAATCAAGAGAGGAGTATTAGCAGTGGTACGGTGTACCTGAGCCCCAAGGTCCTGGGATGGCCCAAGTTACAGCGAAAGATTTAGATAGATAAGGAGTGGAATGCCCACTAGAAGATTCTAAGGAAGACTATTACCTTTGTCCAGAGACAGAGAACTATGGCTGAGTACTTACTGCTCCACCCTTTCCTCTCCAGGAGGGGCTAGAATTATAGCCATCTATGACATATGGGTTCAGGAGCACAACATTCATTTAAGGGTTCAGGATAAAAGCCACTCTTCCTGGTTGCTCTGGTTGAGAAACAGTCTTATCCCAGACTTGAAATGTAACAATTAGCTCTTCTTGGCCAGTTTATCCCCCTGCCACAAAATAGTTGTTATACAAAAGCGAAAATATTCATCAAAAGAGTAGAAAACAGAAACTAGGGGAGAAATTATACAGATTAGTGTAGATGACAGAATCTTCAATTCAGGAGTGAAAGAATCTCAGCTTAGCCAAGGAGAGATGGAGCTTATCCAAGAAGCCCATTCCCAGAAATGTCTGGAGTTTAGGTGTTGGAAATCCAGGGATGCATGGGATGAGGGGAAGGGGGAAATTTTCCTTATAATCCTGTAGCTTTGTGCCTGTGAGTTCCCCATCTGTCATTCACAGTTCCCTCCTTGTACTTTGTTTTCCTCTCTCGTATTCACTGCGCTTCTCTCTGCACTCAGTCCTTTTTTTTTTTTTTTTTTTTTTTTTTTTTTTTACCAATCTAAAGTCATGTCCCCCGGACAGCCTCCCAGGCTAACCTCCAGGGGATTGTCTATGTCTGTTTTGGGGAGTGGGTTTTACAGGTGGAAGAACCCTTTAGCTGAAGTCAGAGGAACTGGGTTAAAGTCCTGATTCTGCCTTTGACTTCCTATGTAACCTTAGGAGAGTCATTTAACTTTTCTGATCTCAGTTTCCTCATCTGTGAAATAGAGGACTTGAGCTAGATGGTCTGTAAGATACTTTCCATCTCTGTGTTTCTGAAATTATGTGTTAGTTCTCTTGGTTATGGGTCTGCTACTAATTAGCTATGTGACTGGGTAAAAAACTTAATGTCGCTGAGATCTATGTTCGTAATCTGTAAAGGTTGGAAGGTAGAGAAAGGTAGAACTGTATGAACTAACCACCTGCACTGACATTTTCTAATTCTTTGATTCCAGGGGGCGGTAGTGAGCTTTGGGTCCTCCTCTCCCCACAGGCATCAGAAAGCACTCTTTCCCCTCCCAGGTAAATACTTGGCTATCCAGGGTCTTCAGAAACAGCTTTTCCCTCCCTTTCAGCCATTTCAGTAGTTCTTAAAGTCTGAGAAGGTTCAGATTACCTAGTTTGACTAATAAAAAGCTCACTAGGCTAGTGAGACAATAGGAAACGCTTCCATGGAGAACATTCCACCCTGCTGAATGTGGCAGGGTAGTATCATTGACAGCTGAGTTATTACACAGCAGATGATTCAGGATGGCTGCTTCCAGATCTGTTCCCACATCCGGAGATTAGGGGAGGAAGTAAATTCTCTGTCCCAGCAAACCTCTCACTATACTTTTCTTTTTCTCTCCCTCCCCCACCCTCCCACTGTGCCAGTAAAGGGGAAAAAAAGGAGGCCTTTAAATTAATAATGCCACTGACAAAACCCTGCTTAACACTGTATCCAGACTAAGTCACTTAGAGCTTCATTCATCTAAAGAAAGACAGGCACTGCTCCTCTCCAGAAGCCCTCCAAAGCTTAGAGATCTGTTTACTGACATGTGGAGATGCTGAGTAGAAACTGAACACCTACTGACATATTCCCTGACAGCCTGGTATGAGGGGAGGGGATGAAGGAAGGAGGGTGAGGGATAATGAGTAGGGAGAAAAAAAGGGAGAAGAAAAAGGAGAAGGGGAGAAGGAAAGCAGGAGGTGGAGAAGGGGAAAGAAGGAAAGCAAAGGAGGAAAGGAAAGAAGAAAACAGAGGAGGAAGGAAGGGGAAGGAAGGCAGAAGAAGAGGAGGAGGAGAAGGGGAAGGGAAAGAAGGAAAGAAAGAAGGAGAGAGAGTGAGGAGAAAAAGGATGAAAGAAGAAGCAGGAAGAAGGGCAAGGGGAAGCAGGGCAAGAATGGAAGAGGAAAGGAAGATAGAGGGATAAGGATAGAGCAGCAAGAGAATGGGGGAAGGCATGAAGGATGAAGGGAGGGAGAAAGAAAGGAGAGGAGGTGCAGAAGGGAAAAAGTCAGGGTTCTCTGTACTTTGTTACTGAATCTCTGAACTTTTTTCTCAAATCACCACCCAGTGATGTTCTCACCTGAAAGATCACAGCTGTCCTGAAGCCGCTTCTCTGATTGGTCAGTTCCTGGAACCTTTGTTTTAAGGAAAATGCCCAGGCCAACTATATTGACTCCATTCAAACCTCTTTCTTCACTGTGCTCCTATGTGGGGACCTTCTTCCCATCTCTCCACCTTTTCATGTTCATTTTATACGTCATCTTTCCTCATTCGAATGTAAGCCTCTTGAAGGTAGGGATTTTCTTTCTTTTTTGCTCGTTAACTTGACAAGGAGAGATTTGGGGTTCAGCACCATAGTCACTTATTTAGGGCACTGTTCTATTTGGGGATTTCAGGATTAATCAACCCACAAATACTTATTAAATGCCTACTATGTGCCAGGCATTGTACCCATGTAACAAAAAAAAAAGATAGCCCCTGTCCTCAAGGAACTTACATGCCATCCAAGAGACAAAACAGACATATATAAGTATATATAAATTCCATACAAAATCAAAATAGGAAATTGTTTAGGAAGAAGGCACTTAGAGAGATCAAAATAGGCTTCACATGCTGTTGGGGAGGTTTCTCACTTGGAACTACTCCCTTCCCAAAGAGGTACTGTATTCCCTCATTGTTTCTAGGGTAATACAAAATTCATGTACGTATACATGCAGGTATATATATATATATACACACAGTATACATACACATACATAATTCTTGTATATATACATACACACATATACAAAATTGTACTTATGGTATATATACTCTATGTATGTGCAGTACATATCTCTATATTACATATACATACACACAATTCTTGTATACACACACAGACACACAGACACACACATATATATGCAATGGTGTATCTACACAGCATATATATATATACCCACTATATATGTGTGTATGTATATAAAATTCCTGTACATATACAGTTATATATGTATAATGTATGTATATATGGTATATACATTATATCTATGTGGGTGTCTATATGTATATAATATATAGTATGTATGTAGTATTCCTATCCACATATAGTATATATGCAATGTATATATACAATTCTTATGTGTGTATATGTATATATATATACACATACATATATAAATACACACACACGTATATATATATGTATGTATATATATATAAAACTGTGGCTATAGGTACATACCCTCTGTATACACACAACATACACATCTATGTACACACACACATATAAAGTGTGTACACACACAGACACACAATTCTCTATATCATATCTACTATATAAATGCCCTTCTTGAGGGCAAGAAGCCTTTCCCCTCCCTCAAGAGGGAGAGGAACCCTTATCTATCAATCTATCAGTCTATCAATCTATCTATCTGTCTGTCTGTCTATCTTTCTACACACATATTTGTATATATATCTATATTTGTACATCTATACATATTTGTATATACACACGTGTAAATGCTTGCACAGATGTACATATGTGTATAGTGTTCTCTACCTAGAGCCCTATCCTTTCCCAGAGCACAGTTTTCTATACTGTTGTACCTCCCAACTCTAGTGCTTCCCCCCTTCACCTCCTCCTGCAGTTGGGGTTCAAAGGTTATTGCCAGGCTAGGAATATATTTTCTTAGGGAAGGGCTGAGCACTCCCAAAGTTTAATCTAATGAGGGCAGACTGTTCTCTATACAGCCTGCCCCAACTGAATTAACTCCAGGTGCCAGAATTCCTATGTATAACTCCATTGAAAGAGAGCCACATAGAGTCCTAGTCAGCCTGGGAACCCCATCCTCCAGTGAATGGCCATTTAGAACTAAAAAAACCAAAACAAAACCCTCCCTCTCTCTCCTAAGTCCATGACCATTACCACTCTCCTCCAAATGAGATGCCCTGGCTGGAAGAAAATGGCAATTTCACACTTGCAGCAGTTAGATTCTCTTCCCTCTTGGCTGTTCATTAGGACACTAAACCGTGGATTCAATGAATGCCAAGCTCAGATGGCATTAAGAGCTGAGGTCTGCAGCATTTCAGGGCCTTTTGGCTTCCAGATGAGCACTTTGTAACTCCATTGCTTAAGGACATTTGCTTGCTGGAGTCCACCAAAATGCTCCTATTAGTTCTGCCCCATCTATTTTTTCCCTTCCTTTTCTCTTCCCAGGATTCTCAATGACATTTATTAACGACAGGACCCACCTTAGTTCAGGGACAGGAACTGCCCAGCAGGCATCAATAAATGGTTGTTAATGTAACTTTTCCCCATTGCCAGCCTTCTTGTTATAGAGCATGCTCTTCAGATCCAATGGAGCCAGTCCTGCTCACACAGCTGGAGGCTCCAAGCTTCCCCTCTAGTTACCTGATCATCTGGGAAAAAATAATAACAGCTAGTGCTTATACAATGCTTTAAGTTTTACAAAATCCTTTTATATACATTATCTCATTTTATCTTTATAATGATCTTGAGGTGTAGATGTGATTATTATCCCCATTTTATAGATAAGGAAACTGAGGTATTCAGGCAGGAGCAGAATTAGAACTTAGATCTTCTTGACTAATTCCTAATGGAATTATAGATTCAGTCCCTATTCTTTTCTCTGTCTCTTTCTATCTGTCTGTCTGTTTCTTTGCCACATTCATACTTTTTCAAAGTTGTTCTCCATTATCTCATTTGACTATAAAGAAAACCCCCTGACATTGAGGAAGAAGGGAATGATTGTTCCCATTTGCCAAGTGAAACCACTGAGGTTCAAAGATTAAGTAAAAAGCAGCGTGAGTGTAGTGAAAAGGTCGTTGAATCTGGATGTGGAACACCTAGTTTCAATTTCGCCTCTGTTGTTAATTAGCTGTGAGATGCTGGCCAAGTCACTTTTTTCTAGACCTCCTTCTCCTCCTCCTCTGCCTAGGTTAGGTGGTGCCACTGCGTTGCTGGATAGAGTACAGCTCTGCAGCCAGGAAGACCTAAGTTCGGTTCTGGCCTCCAACACCAGCTCTGTGATTCTGGGTAAATCACTTCACCATGTTTGCCTCAGTTTCCTCATCTGTAAAATGAGATGGAGAAGGAAATGGTAAACCACTCCAGCATCTTGGGGTCACAAAGAGTTGGATATGACTGAAATGACTGAAGAGTAACAGTTCTACTCCTCTGGAAAAAAGTGAAAGGTCTGGACTAGAAGATGATACCTAGGGTCCTTTCCAGCTCTGACATAATGAGAAACTCAAGCTTGTCCAAGGCCACACAACTAACTTGCAGCAGAGATCAGACCAGAAACGCGATCTCCTGACATCTAGCCTAGGGCTCTTTTTATTAGATCAGGCTGCCTCCTTTGATTCCTTGCATATGTATCTATTTAGGATATTTTATGCTTTTCAAAGCACTCCCCCATATGTGGGAAGAGGGAGTTTACAGCAAATAAGAAAAGAAAAAAAAATCAAATAGTCTTAGCATACAACATCTGTGTTCTTTAAATCCATGTACTTGTTTGCCAAAAAAAAAAAAAACAACAAACCTCAACAAAAAAAACGAGAGATGACTTCCTTTGTATATAGTAAGTGCTTAATAAATGCATATTGACTTGATAATCATAGACGGATAGTGGAGCTTAGGGCATGCCCTAGAGTCTATGAAGCCATTGTCCCTCTCTACCCAAAATCCTTTGGGTCTCTCACTTTCTCCTACTGTCCTATCCTGCTCTCAGATTCTTCATTCCCACTGAGGTATAAATGACTGATGGTTTACTTCAGCACCCATGTATTAAGTAGTGGCTGTGTGTAATGGACTGTTCTGGATATAATACAAACATCAATGAGCTATGGTCTTTGCTCTCAAGATGCTTACTGCCTAATGGATGTGATAAGACATGTATACAAACACATAAATAAGACATATATGCAAATAACCATAATGGAAAAGATAATATAAAAAGTGTAAAGTGCATAAGAGATGGGCAAAATCCTTTGAGCTCAACAGAGGAATCCCTGTAGGCAAGGGATGGGGGAAGCCTCAAGGAAAGCTTTCTGGGGGAGCTGGCTTTGGAGCCAGAATCCAAAAGATGAAGTAGAAATGGTGTGTAGGTCCATGAGGAGGTGGGGAAGCATCAGACATTTTCAAAGGGACAGCAAATAGTTTGGTGGTCCCAGTGCATGGTTCCAGTACCAGTGGGTACTGGCAGTGAACTGGCAGTGGACCAGAGGGCAGGAAGAGGACTCAGAGATCCAGGCCACCTAACTCCTCACTGCATTTATTGCTTCACCTGGTTTTCACTCCTTTGCTCTTTGCTACCCAGGTACTTGTCAGTAACTCATCTTACATTTCTAAGCCTCCATTTTCCATGTCTACAAAATGAAAAAGTTGGACTGGATGATCTCTACACTCCTTTTTAAATTGATCAGTGACTTACATTCATAATTCATTCAGCTAGGTGGTTCAGTGACTAAAGAACTCTGAGATTAGAGTCAGGAAGATCTGAATTCAAACCCCACCCCAAATTCCATCTAGTTGTATCACCTTGGGCAAATCACAGTTTTCTCATCTGTAAAATGGGGGTAATAATAGTGTCCAGCTCCAAGAATTGTTATGAGAATCAAAGGTGTTAAGAGTTATAAAATGCTTAGCGCAGTGCCTGGCACAGTACTATATAAAAGTTACCTATTATTATTATTAATTCCTTCAGGGAAATATTTAATATCTACAACTCACTAAGCTTTGCAGGGAAAAATCTGTTAGTTGATAACATGAAGTACCTACTGTGAGGTCAGCTAGATGCTGAAGTGGACAGTGTTGGACCTGGAGTCAGGAAGACTCATTTTCCTGAGTTCAAATCTGACCACAGATATTGACTAGCTGTGTGACCCTGGGTAAGTCACTTAACCCTCTTTACCTTAGTTTCCTCATCTGTTAAGTGAACTGGAGGAGGAAATGGCAAACCATTCTAGGATCTGTGCCAAGAAAACCCCAAATGGGGTCATAAAGAATTGGAAAAAAATGACCAAGCAACAGTAAAAGTACCTACAACATGTCAGGAAATTGGTCAAGAGTTGAGGTTACAAAGAAAAGCAAAAACGCTGTCCCAACCCTAAAAGAATTCACATTCTAATGAAGGAAACAGCATGCAAACCACTCTGTATGACTAAGATTTACATAGAGCACATGGTTGGTGTGTTTGTCCTTTGTTGCCATCTGAGAAATGATGACTTGACTTGCACTTGACTTTGTTCTGAGTGAGGGAGGGCGGTGCAGGTCACCAGCCTCACTTCTCCTCCAGAGCCATCTAGGTCCAGTGACCAGATATTCATCAGGATGGCTGGAGATGACCCAGGATGAGGCACTTGGGGTTAAGTGACTTGTCCAAGGTCACACACTAGCTGTGTGTGTGTGACACACACAGCTAGTGAGTGGTTGGTAATCTTAGAGGAAGCACCAGAAATGGGAGATTAAAGAAAAATAATAAAGATCCAGGCCCTGACTTCAGTTTGTTATTGAAGTATTCCCTGAGAGCAGCTATCTGTAAGAGGAGAGGGTACTAGGACCTGGAGTCTCTGAAATGTGTGGAAGGATGAGGAAGAAAGAGAAAGAGCAGGGAAAAGGAAAGAGAGATGCTGATGCCAAACTTGCCCCAGCTTCCCAGGCTTTTTCAAAGGGCCATATCATATCAGGAAATAGAAAATCTGCAGCAGATGCTGCACTTACCACTTCAGATAAAGAGGCCTGTGGCAAAACCTTTCAAAGCTCTGCAATTCCTTTGACACCCCACTGCCATCTTTGGCAGGGAGCCCACTGAGCTGCCAGATAGTCCATACATTATGGATGGGCTGGGAGGAAGCCCCACCCACTTACCCATTATCAGCAAAAGGTGATGAGTAGGTTAAATAATGCAGCAGGGCCACTCACCTCAGATAGGTTCCTAACCATCACTTAAAGGAAAAAATGCTCAAGAACTTCCCAGTAGTTCAGGTTTTTCAAGAGGATTTTCAAAGATCTGAAATTCAGGTGCTGAGGAAAAGAAGAGAGAGGCGAGACAAGCCCTTTGAGTGGATAGACACCTGCCTCAGATACTGACTAGCAATATGATCCTGGGAAGATAATTTAAGTCTGCTGAGACCCAGTTTTATCATCTGGAAAGCAAGAATAACAAAGTATTTCATTAACAGGATAATTCTAACGATCAACTGAAATCATGGATACATAGCTTTTAGAGGACTCTTTTGGGGTTCAGACTCCTAAAACTATGTTGAGCTCACTGTGCAAAATCTCTGCTTCATGGCTTAGAATAGTAATAGCTAGCTTGGAGTCAAGAAGACTCATCTTCCTGACTTTAAATCTGACCTCAGACACTTACTAGTGGCCATAGGCAAGTCACTTCACTCCGTTTGCCTCAGTTTCCTTATCTTTCAAATGGGCTGAAGAAGGAAATGGCAAACCACATCAGTATCTTTGCCAAGAAAACTCCAAATGGGGTCACAAAAAGTCAAATATGACTGAAAAATGAGCAGCAGCAAAGCATTTTTATAGCACTTTTAGGCTTACAAAGGGCTTTACATATACTCTCTCATTTTAGCCTCACAACAACCCTGAGAGATAAATGTTAATAATATCCCCATTTTACAGATGAAGAAAGTAAGACAGAAATTAATTGACTCACCCAAGGTCACACAGCTATTGGGTGACTGAGGTTGGCTTTGAATTCGTCTTTCTGACTCCAAGTCTAATGCTTGGTTCATTGAACCACTTAGCTGCCTAGAATTCTAGATATCGACTTGGCCAGCTGTGGGGAAATAGACAACCCTAATGGAGGCAAACAGATTAACAAATAAAATGGTTTGAAAGATATAATATTTGAAACAAAGATTTGAAAACTATTTAAATACTGATAGACAGGAGCCCAGAACTGAAGCTCTGGTTTTACATGAATAGGATCCAATCTTGGGGATGTCTTATTCAGTAATCATTTTGCCTCATGCATCCACTCCGGGTTTCCCTTCAAACAGTTTGACTTCCTACCCAAATTTTTCCATGAGAACATTAGAATTTGGCTCATGTATTGGTCTCCACAAAAAAAGGAAAAGGACCCTATGTCCCTATGCAAGCACTCAAACTAGCAGAATATTAAATAAACACAGGACAGGTCACACTTAATTTGAGAAATAGGAAAAGACTTCAACTTGAGTCCATACATAAACAAACAATTCTCTTCCTCTCTCTGATGAGTCTCTTACTTTTAGGAATTTATCTGTATTTTGCTCATTCATTTTAGTTGTATTCAACTCTTTGTGACCGTATTCAGAGTTTTCTTGGCAAAAATACTAGGCTTGCATTTCCTTCTCCAGTTCATTTTACAATTGAGGAAACTGAGGTAAACAAGGTGGAGTGACTTGCCCAGATTCATACAGCTAGTCAATATCTGTGGCCAGATTTGTACTCAGGAAGATGTCTTTCTGACTTCAGGTCCAGCACTCTGTGCCACCTACCTGCCCCATTTAGTTATATTACCCACATGAAAAAGCTAGTAAATAGTGAGTGAAAGAGAATCTCATGGTTAGATAATCTAGGAAGGATTTCTGGGTTTGGTAGGACTTTATAGACTGCTCGACTAATAGAAGAGAGAGATGGGAGCTGAAACAGAGGAGACAGCTTGGGGGATGAATGCACAAATGAAGAGGCCTTTATAAGAGTTTTACTATATGTGCCAAGCATCTGCTAAGTGCTAAGGATGTAAATTGAACACACACACACGCACACACACACACACACACATTCTCTGCTCTCAAGTTGCTCACACTAGTGGCAGAAGACAACATATTTAAAAGAATTCAGTTGGAGGGTGCTTGCAAAGGCCCAAGATTCCTTAGGGTGTACTAGTAATGAATATAACTGTGTTTGGGAAGGCATGATGGTAAGGTTCTAAGGATTTTAAGATGCAGTGGCAGGGTACACAATAAGTCCTGGTTATCCTCCATCTCCCTGGAATTCTGGTCGTCAGTTCATCCAATCAGTATGAATAGCTGTGATGCTTTTTCTACTGGCTAGATAGTGAGAGAGGCTGTCCTTTATATGCCCAGCCTAGAAAATAGAATTTCTCCAAGGAAGAGTCCTTTGTTAAATCTCTGGGGGTTACTGGAGAACTCCTCTTGCACCAAGCAAACTAAGATGCTAGCAGCAGGTCCTAGGCTAATTGCCAGGACTCTGCAACCATGGAACCCCTGTAGGGATGAAGGTTTAAGATTTAAATGCTATTTGTTCTCCACAGCTCTTCCCAGTGATGGACCTGTGGCTGAAATCCCTCTGGAGGCCCCTCAAGGCCCCCTCCCTAGGCCTCCTGGCTAGGCAGGTCCAGGGTGATAATGAGGTCATTTGTTATAATGAGGTTATTTGTGATAGCAGGAGATGTGGTTTGGAGCCCAGAATATCTCAGGCACCATTGACAAGACCCCCTCCCTCTTCCTTTAAAGGGAAAGGGTCTTGTCAATACATTGTGGTTACTGAGTGAGCCTGCATCTGAGAGGTAAATATTAGACAGAAACCTCCATTAAGTCAGCCACCCACGCAGTTCCCAGGGAACACGTTTCTCTAGCTCCGCTCTCCAATGTCTATCATCCACCTTCAGACAACACGGAGAGGAGAGCTCAGCACACAGGGGTACTGAGACTAGCCTGAGAAGGTCACGGCATGTCTAGAAATATTAGCTATTAGTGTGTGAGCTGACCTCTCCGAGACCATTTTCTCATTTGTAAAAGGAAGGGATTGAGATAGATAATTGCCAAATCCCTTCCCGCTCTCGTAGGTGCCGTCAACCAACTTGTCATCTAGCACTTATTGAACACTTGCTGCTTTTCCTGAGCTGTACACAGTAATGAACACAGAGAAGGCTAACAGGCCAAATAGGGACATAGGACGCATCCATACGAAAAGGTCAAGAACAATGTAAAACAGGAAATGAGAAGCAGAGCTGTATGCAACTAGGAGTGCTGGTGCCCATGGGATGAGACAGAGTGTTTGCAGAGGACAGTTTCACCAGGGAACCTGTGGGAGAGACCAGAGGAGAAGCAAACAAACCAAGGGATGAAGCATGGAGAAAAGTCACCAAATCACACAGAATCGTAGAATCTCAGAAGGGACCTCAATGGCCGATTCATATACCCCAAAGAAGCCTCATTATGATTTACCTGGAAAGTGGTAGTTCAGCCTCTGCTTGAAGACCTCCAGTGATGGGAAACTCACTGCCTATCAAGGTAGCCTTAGTCATTAGGAAATTTTTCCTGGCTTTGAACCTAAAATTTCCTTTTTGCCACTTCTCATTGTTCCTAGTTCTTCTTTTGGGTGCCAAATGAATGAAAAAAAATAGCATTTATAGAGCAAATTCAAGTTTGCAAAGTGCTTTCTGTATGTTATTTCATTTGATCCTTACAAAAATCCCGAGAGTTAGGTGCTATTATTATCCCAGTTTTACAAGTGAGGAAACTGAGGCAGGTCTGAGGTTGTAACTTGCCCAGAGTCACATAGCTATTAAATGACTGAGCCTGATTTGAACTCGTCTTCCTGACTATAGGTCCAATGATCTATTTCATTGTGTCATCTAGCTAGATAGATAAGTATTTATTAAGTATTTATCAAATATTAAGTACTTACTGTATGCCAAACATTGTATTAGAGACACAGAAAGAGAAATTGAGACTGTCTTTCCTCATAAGGAGCTTACGCTATAATTAGAGGGATGGAGGTATGGAGAGTTCAGCTGTAAGCCTGATGTAAAGATCCAGAGACCCTAATGGATTCAGTCACAAGGAGATTGGTGAGGAATAGGGATCCCGCTATGTCAGATCAGGTGACAAGGCTGTAGGTCTGGAGAGTTTAGGAGTTGGAGAGACTGTGGACACATAGGACCTTAGGATACAATGACATGGCAAAGTGTAATGCCTAGTCTTCCTCTGTTTTAAGAGAATGATTGTGGTTGGTGATTCCTAATTCATTCACTCCACAGTCTGGGGGACCTGGAAAGATCCAGTCTACCACAATTTAGAAGAGGAAAGGGGACCGACAGGTTCAAATGGGTGGGGATTCTAGGCTCCATCCTACAGCATTGGGGATCTTTGTTCAGCACCTTAAGTATTTGACACTGAAAAAAGAATTTATATATTTATTCCTCATGACATTGTGAAGTAGGTGTTAATGTTACCCCATTTAGTAGAAAAGGAAAGAGGGCTGAGAAAGGTTTCAGGGACTTACCTACAATCAGATAGGAAGTGCATGAAGCAAGATACAGACTCAGGTCCCTCAATTCCAAAAGCAGCATTCTGTGCGCTATACCATCGAGCTGCCTCAAAAGAACTCTTGGAGTTGCATGCCTATAACTCAACTTCTGGGGAAACTGAGGTTAATAGATCTGAGTGTAAGAATTCTGAGTTCTATATGTCCAAGGGACTATAAAACTGCACATGCCCTTTGATCCATCAATACCACTGCTAATACCAATTGGAAATCGAAGGGATACGCATCAATTGGTGAACGGCTAAACAAATTTTGGTACAGATTGTAATGGAATATTGTGCTATAAGAAATGCCATGCAAGATGACTTCAGAAAAACCTGGAAAGACTTACTTGATCTGATGCAAAGTGAAATAAACAAAACCAGGAGAGAACTTCATACACAGTAACGGCAATATTGTTCCATGAAGAACTATGAGTGATTGATCTATTCTCAATGAAACAATGATCCTAGAAAATCCCAAAGGACTAATGATGAAGCATGCTATCTGCCTCCAGAGAAAGAACCTCTATTGATTGAATACAGACTGAAGCATGCCGTTTTTTACTTTCTTTCATTTTTTCCCTTTTATTCAAGTCTTCCTATACAAAATGACTAATATGGAAATGTTTTACATGTTCACACATGTATAACCTATATCTGATTGTGTACTATCTCAGGGAGGAAGAAGGGGAGAGAAGACAAGGAGGGAGGGATAGAATTTGGAACTCAAAACAAAAAAAAAAACCCAAATGTTAAAAAACTTGTTTTAACATGTAGTTGGTGGAAAAAATAAAAAAAATTTAAAAAAAAGAATTCTGAGTTATACTGGGTTATAAGAATTGGGTGTCTGCACTTAGTTCAGCATTAATAAGGTTGACCCCTGGAAGGGATAGAGGGGAGGTGGGTGAGGTGGTTGTGTTTGTCCGTTCTGGAAGAGGATTATGACATCAAGATGATGACATGATTTGCAGCTGAGTTTGATTTCAGTGAGGGAGGGCTGTGTAATGTCACCAACCTCACTTTCTTCTCTTGTGCCATCTGGGTCCAGTGGCCTGATACTCATCAGGACAGCTGATGCAATGTGAGACACTTACGCTTTCAGGCTAAGGTCTTATAGCTTTCTCCAGTGGGTGAGGATCAGATTGTCTAAAGAGGGGCAAACTGGTCCAAGTTGGAAACCGAGCAGGGCAAAGCTCCTATGCTAACCAGTAATGAAACTGACCCCAGAATTTCAATCCTGGGTACATCTTCAAAAGAAGAAAGAAAAAAAAGAATGCTCAGCAACCCAACAGTAGACCATTTTGGATAGACTAGATTATTCACATAAGGGACTGGGGGATGATAAAGCCATAAGGGCAATTTGGGGCCAGTGTGTAGGGATTTGCATGCCAGGCTAAGGGGTCTGAATATTTTCCTGTGGACATTTGGAGTCACTGAATGCTTTTGAATAAGGAGACACAAGATCAAAGTCTGGCAGGGGTATGCAGCGTAGATTGGAAATAAGAGATGTTAGAAGTCATAAGAGAGGCAAGGAAGCTATTGCACTAATAATATCATACATTTGCATAGCACTTTGCAGTTTTCCAAATGCTTTCCCATATATCTGCTCATTGATTCTCATTACAGCTGTGTGAGCTAGCCAGAGCAGGTTAATTATCCTTATTTTCCTCCAAGTCTCAGCTCAGGTGTTAACTCTTGGGTCAATCAATCAACAAGCCCACATTACTGTCTCTTAAGCTCTAGCAGTTGGGGATGTGAATACAAAGAAAGAAACAATTCATACTCTAGAGAGCTTACATTCTAACAGGAGAGACTGAAAAGGCTATGCGTAAATGTTTGCCTTTCTCCCGTCATTTATTAGGGCTGTCTTACTCAGGAAATTACCTTCTATTGACTTATATGAGAGGCAGGTAGTGCAGGAGAAAAGTGGGCTCACTCTGAAATCAGAAATCAGAGGACCTTGGTAATAGAGGGGTGAAAATAGCGGCTTTGAAGTCAGAGGGCTTGGGTTCAAATTCTGCCTATAGATATTTACTGCCTGTATGATCTTGAACAAGCTACTGAACCTCTCTGGATCTCAGCTTCCTCATCTGTGAAATGAGGATAACTAGATGGCCTCAAAACCCCAACTCTGCCACTTAGTGACCTTAGACACTTCACCTTCCTAGGGCTTCCATTTCTCCACCACTGAAGCGGGTGGACCAGACTTCCGTTTCCTTATATCTTTAACTCTATTATTCTTATGTTGTATTTTATAGTCAAAATGGAAGCTTCTTGTGGGAATGGTTGTTTTTGTATCCCAAACAGAGCAAGCACCTTGCACATAGGGGGTCCTTAATAAGTTTATCCTTGCGTTGAATCCCCACCTTAAAAGGAAGAAGATTGAGGCCCAGGCAAGTTGGTTAACTTGTTCAACAGAGGAAATACAATTTGAACCTTGACTTGCTGATCTCTGGTGTAGAGTTTTTTCCCTGCACCAAACTACCTCCCCCCAGTCATCTTGTGCTCCCCTCTCACCATCACTTTATTATGTAGTACTCCTTTTCATGTGCCTTTGAGGTCCAATCAAACTGGCCTTCTCACTATTTCTCATATGAAACTCCACCTTTCATCCCTATGCTTTTGTCCCTCAAGCCAGGGCAAGGAAATTAGCATCCAGGAGTGGGGAACCTGTGGCCTTGAGGCCACATGTATCCCTCTAGGTGCTCAAATTGGATTCAGTCACAGGGCTGCACTTGAGGACCTAGAAGGCTACATGTGGCCTCAAAGTGAAAGGTTCTTCAACCCCTGCATTGTAAGGCATGGGGAAACTAGGTGACAGGCCTGGAGTCAGGAAGACTCATCATCCTGAGCTCAAATCTAGCCACAGATATTGACCAGCTGTGTGAATCTGGGCAAGTCACTCCACCCTGTTTGCCTCAGCCTCCTCTTATGTACAAATGAGCTGGAGAAGAAAATGGCAAACCACTCCAGTATCTTTGCCAAGAAAACCCCAAATGGGGTCACAAAGAGTTGAACACAACTAAAAAGTGACTGAACAACCACAACAAATTGTACAGGGTACTGGGTTTTGGAGTTTACAGGACCTGTGTTAAAACCTTGGCAATAGACAGGTTACAATAGTGGATAGAGCATGAGTCTGGAAACAGGAAGATTTGAATTCAAATCTAGCCTTGGATACTTACTAATTGGTCAAGCCACATACCCTCGGTCTGTTTCAGTTTCTTCATCTGTACAATGGAGATAATAGTACCTCTCTCGAATGATTGATGTGAAGGAAAAGTGAGATAACATGTATAACATACTTTGCAAACTTCAAAGAGTGATGTAAATGCTAGCAATTATCAGCTAGCTATTATTACCTATGTGACTACAAGAAGTCATGTAACTTCTCTGGGCCTCAGTTTACCCTTCTGTAAAATGAAAAGAATGGACTAGATGATGTCTTCCTTCTAACTACTCCTCAATCTATAATCTCATGACCGTAAGTCCCAGAGATAATCCTAACGCTCTCTTCATTCTCGAACTTAAAGTCACCATCTAATTGTATGTCACCCAAAGAAAATATCAGGTGCTCCATAATAATGATATCAACCTATCCTATTTCAATTTAACAGCGAAAAGGTTAATTACATTTATAGAAAAATCCGAGAGAAAAGAAGATGCTCAAACAGTTGGGCAGACTAATTGAAAGCTAATGCTGTCGCTAAATTGAATTTCAAATGAATTTTACATCCATAGTTCATTTTGCTAATTTCATTCTCTGCATCCTGTAATTTGTTGACAGTGATTGATTATTTAAGTGAATAATATCTATGTACCAAGCCCATTTAGTAACAGAAAATGCCATGTGTGATTACCACGTTAATGAATACCATTTACTTACAAAGCAGATTCTGCCCACTCGACTTCCTTCAGGACTGACCCAAACTGGCCTGTTGTACATTGGTACATGAGTGCAAGTTCCACAATGGCCTTTTATTACAGTGGATTTGGGAAGCAGCTGGTAGAGGCTACCAGGTAGTAATTTAAAAAAAAAATAAAGAACTGAAGCTTATACTTTCTGACCCAAGACAAAATGGCTGGCAGGATGGTGTGTTGGAAATAGCTTTGGATTTGGAGCCAGAGGACCTGGATTTAAATTCCAAATCTGCCATTTACTACCTGTGTGAGCTCTCTGGGTCTTAATTGCCTCCTCTATAAAATTAGGAAATTGGACTAATTGTTCTAGGTCTAAATCTTTGGACTATAATCTCCCCCCCCCCTTAAGTTGTTCTTTTGTACCATTAAATCCCCTTTAAGGCTGTCTTGGATGCTCATTTTAATTTAACTTGTATCAAGATGTTGGGGTTGGAGAAGGGTAAGGATTAGAGGACCTCGCTATGTTTTGGCTCCAGCCTGCACCCTTACAGGATTGTCTAATCCTCACTTCTGTTTCTCTTCTTGTACCCAAGCCCAGCATATATTTCCATCTAGCCTTTAATTACTATCTGTAACAACATAATATTTCCATTCCTTTTTCTCTCATGAACAAAAAGTCAGGCAGATCTCTCTGTTGAAATAACTGCTGTATACTCCAGCCATGTCACCATTGTCTGTCCAGTGTCTCACAATACTTCAGCAACCTTCAACTTCTCATTTCAATTTGTCAAAGGATTAAAAAAAAGTATATTGACAGGATGTCGTGAAGTACTCTCTCCAAGAATCCAATAGACCGTGTGTAATTCAGATCTATTAATAGTCTTAAAAAATCAATGCTTCTGTTTATAGTACTTTCATCAGAGTTTGCTGAATTTGCCTTCACAAGAAATATTCCACATTGTTTAAATGACAGTTTCCTAGCTCAGGGGGCCTGTGTGTTATCTGCAGCTGGTTGGTTTGGAAAAGGAATCAGGTCCTGCTGGGTGGCCAGTGCTAATGAGGTCAAGGTCATGGTTGATACCTCCCATCTTGCCCTACCACTGAAACTAGTCATTTGGATTCATGGGTTTTTATGAAAGCCTTTATGGATACCTTTGGAAAAAATTGTCATGTCCTAATATATACTCCTCTTTTTGATGTGGTTCAGTCATTTTTCAGCTACATGTAACTCTTCAGGACCCCTTTGGTGTTTTCTTGGCAAAGACACTGGAATGGTTTGGCATTTCCTTTCCCAGCTCATTTTACAGATGAAGAGACTGAGGCAAACAGGGTGAAGTGACTTACTCAGGGTCACACAGCTAGTAAGTATCTGAGTCTGAGATGAGTCTTCCTGACTCTTGGCTCGTTACTGTCACCACTATTCTCCCAGAGCCTAGCACTGTGCCTAGAATGTATTAGATGCTTTAATAAATACTTGTTGATTGATTGATCACATCTTAACATTCCACCTTGGCATTTCTTCTCTTAGCTTCTTGACTAGGCTGTAGGTCAGGGACTGAGCCTCAGTTGTCATTTTATCTTCCTCCATTATATTCCTCAATAAGAGGATATAAGAATAGTCAGTCAGCAAGCTCTAATTGTGCCAGGACATGTGTCAAACACCTTTCTTAAGCACTTACTATATGCCAGGAACTGTGATAAGTACTGAAGGAAAAGAAAGGCAAAAACCAAAATCAAAAATGTCTCCTCCTCTCAAGGAGCTTATATTCTAAGTGGGAGGGATAGCATGCAACTAGCAAGGTACATACAAGAGATATGTGTATATGTATGTATATATATGTGCATATATATATATACATATATATAAAGAGGGGGAGACAGACAGACAGAGGGAGAGAGAGACAGAGAGAGAGTGAGACAGAGAGAAAGAGAGAGACAGGCAGAGAGAGACAGAGAAAGAGAGAGAAACAGGCGGACAGAGAGAGACAGACACAGAGAGAAAAAAAGAGACAGAGAGAGAAAGAGAGACAGAAAGATAGAGAGAGGAGAAACAGAGGCAGAGAATATAAAGCAATCTTATAGGAAAAGGCATTAGCAAGTAGGGTTGTGGGGGAAAACCAGGAAAGACTTCCTGCAAAAAGCAAGGTTTCAGCTGATTTTTGAAAGAAACCAAGAAACTCTGGAAGTGGAGGAGAAGAAGCAGGATATGCCAGGCTTGGGGTGTAACCAGGGCAAAGACACAGAAATGGTAGAAAGGGAAGGCAAGGGAAGGGAAAGAAACATAAGGAAAGGGAAGGGAAGAAAAAAGAAGGGAAGGGAAAGGAATATGTGCAGATAGCACCTGCTATGTACCAGAGACCATGCTAAGTACTTTACAAATCGTGTCTCATCTGATCTTCACAACACCTCTACAAGGTAGGTACTGTTATTTTACAGAGAAACCTGAGGCAAATAGAAATGAAGTGACTTGCCCAGGGTCACACAACTAGTAAGAGTGTGAGGCTGGCTTTTTTTCATGTCTTCCTTTCTCCAAGCCAAGCATAGGAGTATTGTGTTCAAGAACTGCAAATAGATCACTGTTTCTAGGTAATAACCTATTAAAATTATTATCTTGATTAAACCCTAAGGAGCAATATGATGTCATATTCCCCATAGTTCCTTACTCTTCAGCTCTAGTGAGTTTATTTTAGACAACAAATTATGAGTTCAGGCACAATTGCTCTGAGTCTCGAATTGGTAAAATTCCTAATGTTTTGTCAGAGGTGGGCTTTCTTCCTAAATTTATATTCGTGTCTATCTTCAGTTAACCCCTGGTCTCTTTCTGGTTTTGGCAAAATTCATTTTTGGCTTCCTCCCTGCTTTCAACTTCCTTTTGTGTATTCTCTCCCCACTGGGTTATAAATTCTTCTGGGGCAGGGACCTTCTTTCTCTTTTTTTAATTTCCATTGCTTAGCACAGTGCCTGGCTCATAGTAGGCATTTAATAAATGTTATTGACTATTTACCAGCAGTGTTTGGATAATGTGAGATCATTTTATATTTGAATGCCTTTAGATAGCTGGTATCGGGAGAAGATCGGGGAAGAGCTGACCTTTTCTTGGTATTTCTCTTAGCCTGGGTCTTCTGTTGGGAGATACGCAGAGCAGGATGACTCTCCTCAATACAGCATCTCTCTTTCCTGCCACAACTCAGTACTACCTTTCCTCCCCAGTGATGTGCTAGAGTGCCACACCTGCTTCTATTTCTGGAAGCAATCCTTCCTCAACTCACTTGGCAATTTATAGACAATCCCTGGGACAGGGCCAAGTTTCCCCAGACTGTCCGAACACAATTCTTGCTTGACATCATCCAATTTGAAGGACTTTTAGCATTTAATCTAAGGTCTGTGAGTGATTAAATGATTGAGATATGTCCTTACGTAATCAATATAAAGATTAATTATTAGTATATTATTAATATTTTATATTAATAAATTAATACAAAGACATAAAGGTTAAAATAGAGTGGTGTGGTTTAGATCCCATCCTTACAGCTAGACTATGGAGTGAATGGAGGAGAATGAAGCCAGAGGAGCCTAGAAAAGTAGGAAGCGGCCAAGAATTCTAAACGTTAAATACAAGATGCTGGAAGCCATAGGGAACTACTGTAACTAACTGACCTATGTTTTAGGGCAGTTAAATGGAGGATTAGCAAGGAGAGGGACTGAGGCAGGGTGACCAGTTAGAAGGTTCCAGCAATAATGCAGTTGAAAAGTGATGAGGACCTGAACCAGGATTGTATCTATGTGAATGGAGAGAAGGGGACATATCAGAGATATGTTGTAAAGGTAGAAAGGACATGATCTGGCAATGGAATAGATCTGTGGAGTGAATGAGAATGAGGAGTTGAAGCTGACACCAAGACTGCATCTTGACAATACTAGGGAAGGTGGGAAGAGAGCAAGGTTTTTGGGGAAATAGAATGAGTTCTGTTTTGAATATGCTGACTTTGAGATGCCAACAGGACATCCAGTTTGAGATGTCTAAAACTGCTGATGTAAGACTAGTTCAGGAGAGTCATGAGGGATAGATAACATAGATCTGTAAATCACCTTCATAGAGATGATAATTGAACCCATGGGAGATGGTGAAGTCACAAAATGAGAAAGTGTAGAGTAAAAAGAGAAGAGTGTTGAAGATAGAGATTTTATTTTGTGGTATTTATATTGATGGGCTAAAAGGGGGAAATATCAACCAACTCTCTGAAAGTTAAA
This sequence comes from Notamacropus eugenii, assembly GCF_028372415.1. Taxonomy (NCBI): domain Eukaryota; kingdom Metazoa; phylum Chordata; class Mammalia; order Diprotodontia; family Macropodidae; genus Notamacropus; species Notamacropus eugenii. The sequence goes on along the minus strand of NC_092872.1, from coordinate 132,425,629 downwards.
GTGGAATAAGCAAAATTGTTTACCCTTGTGAAACATTAAGCAATTAAATTCAAAATCAACAAAATCGATTGATTAATCACTTACTGTGCTTACATTCTTAGTCCACATGGAATTTGCAATCTAGTAGATGGGGACTTTACTTCAGTCTGTAGCAAATTGGCTATTAGCTCTGCTGGTTTATTTAATCTGAAGTACTAAGGCAAAAGCTGGCCAGGAATACAAAGCCAGGAAAGAAATATAGTTGTCATGTTATCAATTTATCTTCACTCCTCCTGCCCTTCCTTCCTCCCCACCATCATCAGCACCACCATATTCTTCTTTTCCTACTTCCTCTTCCTTTTTCCTCTTTTTCTTTTTTCCCTTCTTACTTCTACTAATCCACCATCTTCCTTCTTATTCTTCTCTCATTTTCTTTTTCCTCCTTCTTTTCCTCTTCTATATTTTTCCTTTCTCTTCCTCTACCTTCTTTTCCTCCTCCCTCTCCTTTTCCTTCTACTTTTCTTCCCCTACCTTCACCATGATTTTCTCTTTTTCTTTTCCTTCTTTCTCCTCACAATGGAGTTCTCTCTGTTTCTGCCATATAACAGCTTTCCCTGAACTAGGAATGAGGTGAAGATCCAAAACTTTAAAACTTTTATGGGATTTCTCCCACTTCCTTACGGAACATAGCTTTCATCTAGTCTCCATAAAATATGCTGATTGTCCCTTTCATTTTCCCAGCCCAGACCAACTTCCAAATACATTATATGCTAGAATGCCTTCCCCAACCCTAGTCCCGTGAAATCTAGCCTTTTTCTTCATTGAAACATTCTTGAAATCGAGCTTTCCCTTCATGGAATTTGTTCTTAGAATCTTCCTTCTTCTGAGTAGTAACAAAAGGATTCCATTGTGTCTAAAGGCACAACTTTTTCTTTATTCTCCCTCCCTCACTGTCTCTCTGGTTATACATAATGTCATACGCTAAAGTCAGTTTAAAATGTCTAGGTGACAGAAAGATATCCAAGCCACAAACATTGGCCTTTTAGTTTTGGAACTTGGCTACTTTAGAAATAATGAGATAATATTTGTAAAGCACCTAGCTGCAGGGTTGGGGAACATGCAGCCTTGAGGATACCTGTGGCCTTCTAGGTCCTTGAGAGTGGTCTTTTGACTGAGTCCAAGTTTTACAGAACAAATCCTTTTTATTAAGGGATTATGTTCTGTGAAGTTTGGATTCAAAGGGCCATGACTGAGTACCCAGAGGACCATACATGACCTTGAGGCCCCAGGTTTTCAAGTCTGATAGCATAATGACGAGCACATAGTAGGTGATTAATAAATGCTTGTTTGCTTGCCTCTCCCTGCTCCCTTTATGTCTGAAATGATATGTCCCTGGAGGTCTGGCCACTTATAGACATTGGTAGACCAGAGCTGAGAGGGGACTTACTGGAAAGGATACGGATGCTCTGGCCCTTTAGGCCCAGTAATGATTGTTATTGAGAGTGATGTATACAAATAACTAAAACACAGATTAGAATCTGACTGCTATGAGAGTTCAAAAGTGGAAGAACTCTTTTGGCTTGGAGAGGGCAGAGCGATCAGAGAAGGCTTTGTGGAGGAGGTGGTATTTGAGATGGACCTTGAAAAGACAGGCTTCCACCTAGGAGCCATAACTCATGCAAAAATATATATGTAGTACAGCAATTCAATTTAGATCATCCCTGGGGGTTTTTTGTAATGGCATTTGACCTGCAATATGCTTTCTACTCTGACATGGAGGATTGTTTGCAAACCTCTTGCTGTGTTAATAAATAAATAATGTCCTTCTTTCTGGCCTTATGGAAACTGCCTCAAGGTCAGTTGTCTTCAAGAGCAGAGCTGTACAGTACTTGCCGAGATTAAAAAATCATAAGCTCCCACTAACCACATCCCCTCTCCTCTGAAACTTTGAAGCATCCGCTCTTGCAAAAAGGAGCACAATTAAGCTTCAATAAAATTTTTAATAGAGGGAATTATGCACTCAGCAACCAACCCACAATTAGCCGTTGCTATGCTACGGGCACAGTCTAATCACGATAATGAGGCAAACAAAGGGAGGATATTAATCAAGGCTATAAGGTTAGTGCACAGCTCTCTCCATTTTAAAGCACAGATTTCTAAAACATAAGAAATTTGGCTCTAGGGAAAAGTCATTCCTCGAGCACAAGGACAGATAAGACATGACTCAAGGATTTCTTGAGGAGAGAAAGCTGGTTTCATTGTCACCCTCAGAGCCACCGCAGTAATCATCATGCACACAAAAATTCTTGAGTACCTACCCTGTAGTAGGCCTTTCGGGGGATACAGAACTGAAGAAGACATAGGGAATTAGTGGTCTAGTAGAGGAGACAGGAAAAACGAGCATGTGCTACTTGCCTCTTGAGTAGTGTCTATAAGATGCTGTAGAAGATCGGTAAAAAATCAGTAAAAAAAGATCAACCTGGGATGACCAAGCTTTGTGGAAAAGGTTGAATTTTAACTGAGCCTCGAAAAATATGGATGATATATTAGCGAAGGCATGTTTTGAGAGCACTATGAAAGGGCAGAATTGATCACTATGTGCTAGTATTCAGTAAGAGCAAGTTATGCCAAGGTCATATATGTGGAACAGGATCCTAGCTGTGCCTCTAACTCACTATATGACCTTGGATAAGTCATTTCAGTTCTTGGGGCCTCAGTTTTCCTCACCTATAAAAACAAAGAGTTGGGCTAGATGACCTCTAGGGTCTTTTTCATCTCATACTGGCATTTTAAGATTCATAGACTCATAGCTCTAAAGCTGGAAAAGGAACCTCAGAACCTATCTAGTCCAATTCCCTTATTTCAAATGAGGAAATGAACACCCAGGAAAGTTAAGTTACTTATCAAAGATCATATTGGTAGAGGAGGATTTGATCCCGGGTCCTATGACTCAAGAGTCGGTGATCTTTTTGTGCCACATTCTATTATGACTAGTATGATAATTGGATTTCCATGATCATGTTGTAAAAGTTTGGTCCCAGAGGGAGGAATTTGGAGCCAATGTTCCTAATTGGTGGGAGTAACAGAGAAGCTAATATTAGGTTTGACATAAGGAAAAAACTTTCTAAGAATCAGAGCCATCCAAAAAGTGAGATGAATTTCCCCTCACTGGAAGATCTCCAACAAATGCTTCTCAAGTACATGTGGAGGGAAATTTTTTAAGGTAGAGACTGAATTAGAAGACCTCTGGATCCCTTTCCAACACTGAATTTCTATGAAATAAAACATTAGTTGATGTAAATTGTGTGTGAGTATGGAGGGTACTGTAGATGGGAAATGACACAAGCAAAATCAGGAAGGCAGGAAAGTGGAAGGTATCTTTGAGAGGATGGGGAAATAGGTCAGCCTGGTCTTAGTTTAAGTGTCTGAAATGAGGGAGGAGAAGTCAGGCAGAGGAGCACATTTTCTAGGTGCCATATTTTTGGAGGCACATTGACAAATTGGAGCACATCCAGGAGGATGAGAGGAACTGGAAGTATTTAGCCTGGAAAAGGGAAAACTTGAGGAGAGGTAGGAGGACATGACTTTGTTCTTCTAATGTGTGAAGGTGTAGAAATACTCAGGACAGAAGCAGCAGAGAGACTTATTTCAACCTGTTGATTTTTACAAGAGCAACCTAGAACTCCTTGAGCTAAGGCATATTTCTATCTCTATTATGGGTGCATTGGGGCAATATACAGTGAACTACTTTGAAGTCTTTTTGTCTTGGTTTCAAACTTCTGAGAAAAAACTAGGGGAGTCATTTGGTGCCAGTGTTTCCTCTCTCTCCCCTACCACCATTGAGAGTCTTGTATAATATTGTTATGGTTGGTATTGCTTCTTTTGCCTGAGTTCAGTCTTCCGGTAGTGGATAGAACACTGAACTTAGAGTCAGGAAGATCTGAGTTGAGATACAGTCTCAGAGACTTAATAGTTGTGTAATCCTAGGCAAATCACTTTAAAAAATCTGGTTTGCCTTAGTTTCCTCATCTGTAAAATGCAGATAATAACAATACCTACCTCACAGGATTGTTGTAAGGAACAAAGTACATAGCACTATACCTGGAATTTGGTAGGTCTTATTTCCCTCCTTCTGGAAGTAGGCAGAGTCTATGTCGATAAAACTTTTCTGAGACATCTAAGTGCTATAATCTTTGATGCAGCATTGTTCTGACCTGCCTTGGGAAAGGCTTGATATAATGAAACATAATACTACTACTAGGCTTCATGAAGTCTACCTTTGTCCCCTGTTCAGTCCCACTCCCATCTCCTCTCCTAGAAAACCAGAATCTCTCCATGGGGCATGAAACAGATTGTGCACCAACTTAGGAAGCTGCTGAATAAGGGTTTGTTGCTTGGGTGCTGTGGCAGGGTTCCTTTCAGGACTAACAGCAGCTAGGTGGTACGGTTGATAGAACTCTGGACCTGGAGTCAGTAAGACCTGAGTTCAAATCTGGTCTGAGATACCTAGTAACTGTGTGACCCTGGGTGAGTCACTTAAACCCTATTTGCCTCAATTCCCTTATCTTTAAAATGAGAATAATAATGGCACCTGCTTCTCCAGGTGGTTGTGAGGCTCCAAGAAAATAATTACAAAGTGCTTAGCATGGTGCCTGAAATGGAGCAAGCAGTAATGTTAGCAATTATTATTCACTATGACCTGCTCATTTGTGTTGCCATAACTGTCTCCCTACTCTCTCCTCTAACTGCTAGTATATCACTCCATGTATGCAAAGTACAAAGAGATCAGACGCTGACCTCTCTAGTCTGGTGTGAAGTGACCTCTTACAGCTGGGGAGGCTCAGGGAGCTTTCCCGAGAGGGGGATTTGGAGAAGCTGTAAAACCATAATAACTGGGTCATTATCGGGATGAAGGAAGGGACCCCACTGGGCAACTGTGATGAATTCCTGGGAATGCTGAGTAGCTCTCATTGGACGCAGAGTATGGTCTAAGCAATGCAAGTTGCATGATCCAATATCTACGTGTTTCTACAGTGTGACTGCATTTTGCCAGTTACAAGTAATTCTGGGTTGGAAGAAGGTGGTGCTCAGAGATAAGGAACAGGGATTTAAAGAACATCTTAGCAGGGCATATGATCTTCCCAGACTTGATTGTGGTGATATAAGTTCCAATTTAGATCAGTGTCTAACTGGACAAGGGGAAGAAGAGACACATTTGACTGTGTGAGGAGAAAAGTTCCGAAATCCCCAGGCTAATGCAACTAGGGATGAGTAAGGATCCATTTTTCTCTGGGTAGGGGAAGTTAGGAACCCTTAAAGATTCATTCAATCAGTAAAACACTTATTAAGTACCTACTATGGGTCAGGCACCATGTCAGGAGCAGAGGATATAAAGACAAAGATTTGTCTCTGTCTTCAAGGAACTCAACATTCTGTTGGAGGATACTGTATATACATAAGTAGAGACAGGGATTATACCAGTGATTTCAATGTGTAGGAAACTCTTGGATGAGAAAATTGTCACTACCAATGTAGGTTGGCACCTTCTCTGCCCTTTAAAGTCTTAGAGAGTTGCTTTGAGCACTGAGAGGTTTGCCCAGGGCCATCCAGCCAGTATCAAAGGTAAGACTTGAACCCAGGTCATTTCTTTTTGAAAATGAGGCCAACTCTATCCACCATCACATGGCCTCTCCATACATAAAAAAAGCTGAAGGTGGCATTTAAGCTATGTTTTGAAGAAAATAATGTATTCTTAGAGGAAGAGATGAGCTGTAGTTTTTGCTTTTTTTGTCTCTTTGGCAATCAGGGTTAAGTGACTTGCCCAGGGTCACATAATTAGTAAGTGTCTGAGACCTGATTTGAACTCACATCCTCCTGCTTTCAGGGCTGATGCCTTATCCACTATATCGCCTAGCTGCCCTTAGGTGGGATGCTCTTAAATGATCACTGTTATTCTCATGGCTGTGGGTCAGTACTATTGGATGTATTAATAGGCAGCACGGAATCTGCATTTGGAGTTAAGGGACCTGAGCTCAAATTCTAGTTGTGCTACTTATGACTTACATGACCTTGAGCAAGTCATATATCCTCTCTAGGCCTCAGTTTCTTCTTCTATAAAATGAAAGGGTTAGACTAGATGACATCTAAGGTGTCTGATTTTACGTTCTAGGCTGCCTTTGACCCTTCAAATCAAATGGTACTTTTTGATGGAATTATTCTGTCTTCGTGACTTCCCAGCTAGTTTATTTGGGTTTTTGGCCCCTACATTCACTGTGAAGTCCTGGAGATATTTGTAAAACAGCCAAGGTGTTTGCTGACCGTGGCTGATCACCCCCAGGGTAATGGACATGTGGACCAACCAAATGAAGACATCACATAATATTTGTATTGGTGTACAGCACATTTGAAGAAGGATTGGGGTTGGTTCCTGCTCCTAGCAAAATTTGCCAAAAACAAGACAATATACTTGATCCTCAGGATCTTCTGATCTCAGATGATTTATGGATTTTGTCCCATGGGTGTGCCTGCTGGATATACTAGAAGGGCAGAAGATGTTAGCCTTGATGAAATGTAAATGATGCCTAAAGAAGGGACTTCCTGCCTCTTGGGCATCAAGGTGGGCACCAGATCAGATAAAATGGTAAGGGATTTTGACAAAGATCAAGAATCCCATGATTAGGATCCCAGAGACTGGGTTTGTATGGACCACTTTCATCTCTCAATATGTGGAACCTCCCAGACATTGAACAACAGATAGTTTACACTGAATAATGATCCAATGACTGAACTCAGTGAAAGGGGACATTACCCTTGGGTCTGGAAGGTCCATCTAGTCTCTCATATACAATCCGAAGTGTGCCCTCTGATTCTCACATCAGCAGTACAGCTGCCGTCTTCCTGGCCACCTAGGTTCAAAGAATGCATAAAAGATATGAAAAATCCTGGATTCCCAGTAGAAAAAATGAGCAGTGGCAGTATAGAACTGATCTGATGGATACAGTCAGGAGGGTTATACCTTGGAGTTAATGAAGTTGGTTCATGCCCTTTCCCTGGTTGGGTTGTTTCATCAAAAGCACCCAGATGCCCCTCAGTCAACTTCTCCTGGAGGGGAGGGGAGAACATAGAGAGGAATAGAATGTTGTGATTGCCAGGATAGAAGCTGAGGGGATACTGTAAACTAGTGAGGCTTTAAATAGAACAGCCTGAAATCGCCTGCCACTGAGTCACATTTCTTCTACCATTCTGTATATATGGGGGTGATAAGTGTCAGAAGATTTGAGGAGGAAGAGCCTATAAAAATATTATATACATACAAATATATAAACATCCAAGTTTATATACACATATGTACATATATATGATAACTAATAATTATGCAGTGCTTTAGAATTTACAAAATGTTTTATATATGACATCTCACTTGTTCCTCATAACAATGCTGTGAAGTAGGTGCTATCCTTCTCCCCATTTTACAGACGAAGAAACTGAGACTGAGAGAGGCTAAGTCACAACAGGTCACACAGCTGGTGAGTGTCTAAGGTAGGATTCAAACTCAGGACTTCCTGATTTCAAGTCCAGCACTCTATCCACCGTGACCTGTAGCTGCCTAGAAATTTGAGGCTGGCTGTTAATATGGGGCCTCTTGAGCTCTTGATTGCCTTAGGAAGGCAGCTCAGACTCTAGTGAGTCTCTGGGGTTTGAGAAAGAGCATGGCTATATTTGGGGGCTTCTCAGTAAACTTTATCCATGATTGTGCTACTGTATGTTTTTCCTGGGACATGAGGCTCTGAGAAGGGGTCCCAAGAAGCAGTGGATGTCAGTGCTTTTCACCTCAGGGTCCTTGGGTGTCATGAAGGCTGAGGCTACAATTAGTGTTGCCCCATTGGATAGGATCAGTTTTTTAGTACCAAGTAAATTCTGCTAAGACCTTTCTGAGATAGTGATAAGCTCCCTCCATCAATCTGGACATTGCCTTCCCAACCCGTGGGAAGAGCTTGAGAGTTCCAAATGTGACAGAAGGATTATCATATGAAAGAAAGATTAGAATTAATTGGAATAATTTGCTTGACTCCAGAAGAAAGAAGTAGGACCAGAGTAGGAGTTGTAGAGAGCACAATGTTAAGGAGAACAATTAGAGCTACCAAACTTAGTATGAGTTATTTTGGAACAGAATGAGTTCTCCATCACAGAAGATGCTCAAGCATAGGACAGAGGACTATCTGATGGAATGCTTGCAGAGGGGATTTATTTTTCAGGGAAAGCTTGTACTAGATTATTTCTGCAATTCCATCCAATTCTAAAATTCCCTGACTCTTTGAGTCTATCATCTGCGTCCCTCCACCTTCTGATAAGTCCATCATCTTTCCTCTACAAAATCTGTTTCATCTATCACCTTATTTCCTCTTCATCAATTAACCAATAACAGAGAAGACATTTATACCCAAGGTTAATGAAGAGACATCTAACCAGGGAGCACAAGTTTGTCCCACATGAGTTAAAAATCACCTGATGAATTCACCCAGATGAATTCTGTCTTAAGGTACTATAAGAACTTGTGCCTGTAATTCTTGAGCTACTAATAGTAATCCCTAAAGAATGATGGAGAATGAGAGGATGGGCCCAGGCCTGAAAATAGGTAGGTAATTGTGTTATTTTTTTTTTAAAGAGAAAGTAGATTCTTCAAACTATAAACTGGAAAAATTTCATAATGGTTTTATGTACATGCAAAAGGAAGCAGTGATTATCAAGAACCAATATAGGTTCATTGGGGAAAAAATGTAACCAAGTTTTCCATTGCTTTGGACAAGGTTTCTAAACTGACCCAATACTATTCAATGTTTTTTTATCAATACGATGAGTGAAGACATGGGTGGCCCACTCAGCAAATTCACAAACAGCAAGAAATCAGGAAGGACAGTTCTTACACTTGGGATGAGAAAATTAGTGTTTAAAAGACGGCAGGGATGATGGGCCAAATCTAATATGATGGAACTTAACAGGGATAAATTTAAAGTACTGAACTTAAATTAAAGGAAAAAATACAGTTGCACAAGGACAAAATGGGGGGACATGGTTAGCTAACGGTCATATGAGGAAATCCTAGGGATTTTAATGGACTGAAGTTCAACATGAGTCAGTAGCATGATGTAACTTCCAAAAATAGCTAATGTGATCTTGGGTTTAGAAGTATTAACAGGATACTGTTCAGAATGAGGGGCACAATAGCCCCTCTGCACTCTACATAGGGCAGACCATATCCAGGAGTATGAATTAATCAACAAACTTTTATTGCGTGCCTACTGTATATCAGGCATTATGTTAGGTACTATGGATACAAATATAAAAGTTGGACAATCTATGACCTCAAGAACAATATATGGAAGGTGGAGAGAAGGGAGAAGTGGGGTTATTGTATGCTCATAGGTGAGGAAGCATGGGATATATTCAAAAGAAGTGGCTTCTTGGCAAGATAGGCACTAAGAACTGGGGGAAATCAAGAAAGATCTCCATTAGATTGTGAGCTCCTTGAGAGTAGGGGCTGGGTTTTGTTTTGGGTTCTTCTTGTGTGTGTGTGTGTGTGTGCGTGTGTGTGTGTGTGTGTGTGTGTGTATCCAGTGCTTAGTCTATGGCCTAGCACATAATGAGCAATCAATAAGTGCTTGTTGGCTTGACTTGATTTGACTTGAAAAAGATGCCATTTAAGCTCTGTCTGGATTCCAAGAAGTAGAAATGAGGAAGGAAAGCATTTTAGGCATGAGGTATAGCTTTTGCAAAGGTAAAGGCACAGGAGATGGAATGATATGTTTGGGGAACACCAAGTAGACTGATTTTACTAGAACACCTTATATGAAGAGGAGTAATATCTCATCCTCCTGGAAAGCAAAACTAGAGCCAGACTGCATCTGATTTTACATGCCAAACAGGAATTTGTCCTTTATCCTTGCTGCAATTGGGAACCCTTGGAGTTTCTTGAGTATGGGGGTGACATGATAAACCCTATACTTTAGGAATATTATTTTGGCAGCTGTGTGGAAGACAGATTAGAGAGGGAAGATGCTACATGCAAGAAAACCGATTAAGAGACTGTTGGAGAGAAAGAACAAAAAGAAGGATCTGTATGAATTGACAGAGTGAAGTAACCAGAGCCAAGCAAACAATATACACTGTAGCAACAACCATGTAAATGGAAAGAATGACATACCAAAAGAAATGTAACAAAATTATAAAGATCAAATGAGTCTTAAATGAAGAGACAGACGATCACACTCCCAACCTACCCCTTTGTGGAAGTGGGAGTTTCACAGATGTTACATATTATACATGTTTTCAGACATTTTCAATGTATCTATCAGTTATGTTGATTTTTTTCCTTGCCAAAATTATTATTTGTCATATGGGATGGCTCTCTGGGAGGCAAAGGGAGAAGGATACATGGGATACTATGGTGATATAAACACACACACACGCACACACACACACACACACACACACACACACACACCTTAAAAGAAAAAAGCTTTTGTGATAATTCAGGCATTTGATCTAGGGCAAGGGAAATGTAAGTGGAAAAAAGATGTATATGAAAGATGTGTAGAACTAAAATTAATAGGACCTGGCAACTGATTGGATATGGGGGAGGGGAATAAGTGAGAGTGAAGAGGGGAGGACGATTCATTCGCAGACTGTAAAGCGGGCAAATGGAAGAACGAAGGTGTTCTCAGCAGGAATGAAGCAGTTACTTGAAGGGCGCGGATTTAAGGGGAAAGAGAAAGTATTGAGCTGTGTTTTGGATGTGCTGAATTTGAAATGTCTATAAGACATTCAGTTAGAGAAATAGAACAGGCAATTGGGGACAAAGGATTGGAGCTCAGGAGAGAGATGAGAGCTATGCAGGTTTGGGAATCCATTGCACAGAAATGATAGTTGAATCTTTGAGAGCGTACGAAATCACTGAGACTACAGGAAGAGATGAGGACAGGATCCAGAAAAACCCGGGTTACACCCACACAGGGGAGGCAGGGCATGGATCATAGTCTTGCAAAAAAGACCAGGACAGAGCGGTGAATGAATCACTGAAAGAATGAAAGAGCATCTGTTGAGTGCTTACTCTGTGCCAAACACTGTGCTAAGAACTGGGGATACTGATGCAAAACTGAGGCTGTACCCTACATCAAAGGGCCTGTAATCTGATGGTGGAGACAATGTATGTTGGGGATTGCCAGTCAGGGAAGGATTATTTGGGTGGTTTGGAAAGTGAGGGGCACCACAGGGCAATGCATTAATATGCCTTTTCTAGAGGCGTTAGCAATTTGATTTGATTATGGTTCTTAGGTCAAGAGGGGAGAAAGCGTGGGGGAGGGGTGGAGGTTTTATGCTATGAAACAGCACCAGGACAAAAAAAAATAAATTGGCTGACGTAAGGTCCCAAGGACTTTGGAGCTGAGAGTCTCAGCATCTCCTGGTGTGGTCTCTGGAGAAGCAGCATGGAAAATGGCCAGCATGTCATGAAAACCCAAGAAAGAGGGGGTATCCAGGAGGAACAGGTGATCCACAGGGTCAAATGCTGCAGAGGGCACAAGATGAGGCCCGAGGAAAGGCCATTGACAGTGAATCACCAACATGGGCCCCCTCCAAAGCCCCTGGGTGCATTAAGCACTCTTGCCTTGGTGATGAGAAAGTCTGGTTTGGGGTTCTAGCTCCAACTTCTCTCTTTAGCATATTTCACACTGGGGAAATTGCAGAATAGCCCCCAGTGGTGTTGAAGGAAAAGGTGGAGGAGGGGATGGGGGGGCAGAGGAAAGAAAAAGAAAGACAAATATATAAATATATACATTTCTATATGCATGTGTATGTAAATATATGTGATGCCTATATATACATATATTTGTATCTGTGTGTATAGAGGAAAAAAGGAGAAAGAAGGAAAATCTTTTGTGTTTTGGTTCTCAACCTCAGACACATACGATAAACCTGAGAGGTGGAGAAAATGGCAACTGATATTGAAGAGGAAGAAATTTATTAATTTTTCATTGCCACAGCCCAGGCTGTGAGCAGCTTGGTATTCAGCATGTCTGCAGTGACCTTGTGCTGCTTACACACCCCCTCTGAGAGCTCTTTCAGCCATCTGTTTAGTATTAGGCTATTGGAAACACTCACCTCTTTGTGGAGGTGAGAACCAGTCAGTCTGAGAGTTTAAAGTGAGCTGCAAGAAACAGCCATGGCCAAATGCAGCTCCTGCCTGGCACACCGAACCCTGGTCCATGGCACAGGCCATGGAACTTGGGCGCATTGCACAGAGCAGAAACACTGCCAGGATGCATGTTTGGCTTTCAAATCTTCCCAAAGCTGTTGCTACATGTGACATAGAACACTTTCCTTTGAATAGACCAAGGAGACCAGAGTGGAGAGAGCTCTGCCAGAGCCCAGAGGTCCACGCTGCTGCTGGCCATTCTGTGGGTCATTGTGTATTCCTAAGAGGGCCAGCTGAGAGGAGTCCTACATAACTCAGGGATCAGAGGTCCGTGAGAATATAAACATGTATTTTCTAGGTTTGAGGACAGAATCCATAAATCTATCTCACCATGAAAGAGTCATTGAAATGGTATTAACCAAAGCTTCAGACACTTCCCTGGCACTAATAAGGGGAAAAAGGCAGTGACTATATCCTCAACCCTGTGCCAGTTACCTGACGTCAAAGAGATTATGGTTTAGTTAGGACTGGGATTGTGAGTCTACCTTCCTTGTCAAGTCAGCTCTATTCAAGGCTCTGTAGTATATTAAAAAGAATGCTAACTAGATTTCATGTCAGAAGAGACCTGGGTTTGACTCTTGCCTTTGACAGTAGCTATGTAACCTCAGTTAATTAATCAACAAATAGTTATTAAACTCCTATTACGTGCTGGGCACTGGGGTACAAGTACAGTGAATGAAGTGATACCTGTTAGCAAGGAGTTGATATTGTAATGAGGAGGAAGACCACATATAAAAGGGAATTTGGAAAGGGATAAAAGAACCTGCTCAGGAGAGTGAGGAAGAAAAACCTAGAGTCTCAGGAGCACAGACTGGAGAGGAATGGAGATGTGGCTAGCCTGGCGGGATCACTTCCTTAAAATCCAGGTTCTGGGAGGAACCAGCCAACCAGAGAGAGGGGATGAAGGGACAGAAGGCACTTCCAATGTGGGAAGTCCAAGGGGAAGTCAGCTTCAGGGTGAGGATGTGTCATGGTAGAAAAATCTCAAGACTCAGGAGTGCAGGCTGGAAAGGAAGGAAGCAGATAGAAATGGTCCTATCCTATGACTGTTCTTTTATGTTAGTGTTCGGGGATCAAGTGCACAGGGGGAATAACTAACTGATTTTTATAATTCAATGAAAGCACTGGTATGTAAGCTCATCTATAAGACTCATCAAAAACATCTGGGACAACTCCACTACAACTGAGATGGTGTATGTTTCTCCTTGTTTTGATCTATTCTGTTTCCCACTTGGGCTGGTCCTCCCTTCCTCAGGCAGCCTGGTAACCCCTCGCTCCCATACTTGTGCCAGACTTAGTATGGACACCTCATTGGCTTTAGCTCTACCTGCAGCTCGGAATTACTGACCTCAAGTAACCTTCCAGTCTCCACCTCCCCAGAAGCAGAGGTTATAGGCAGGAGCTACCATTCCTGCCTTGGGTTTACACTTGAATCTTAGCTAATTCATAGGCTCCATTTGGAGGTAAACCGGAATCAGTTACACTGGATATGCTCAATTCTGTGTACCTAATGTCAGTCTTTCTTGTTGCTCCGTGAAGTGGGTCAGTCAACAAACATTTGTTAAGCTTTCATTATGTATCAGGTGCTGTGCTGAGCGCTGGGGAACAGAAAGGCCTTTAAGAAGCTCACAGTCTAATAGAAGATGTATTTCTTTCAAGTTTTTAACCTACTTATTATTCCATCTAAGAATATCTATCAGTCTTTTTCCTCCTTTTTGATGAGGAAACTGCTTCTCTGGCTGCCTTTTGGTGGTAGATCCTATATTTTGTCAGTGTTGTTCTTCTGCTTATGGTTGTTCATAAAAATATTCTGCTCCTCTTAATCTACCATTTATCAGTCAATCAATATTAAACATCTGCTATATGCCAGTGCACTATGCTAAACTCAGGCATTAATAGGCACAAAAGAGGCAAAAAGACAGTCGCTACCCTCAAGGAGCTTATCTAACAACCATGCTCAATGCTTATTCAGACTCTAACGATAGCATGTGTCATCAATAGGATAGAGAGGGAATCCTACATCTGGACAGGAGACTGTGAGGGCATCAGTCTCTATTCCGATAAGTCCAGGTTTCTTATTAGAGTGTATGTCAGGCTAGCACCCTTTTAATAAGCATTCAAGCCGTAATGACGGCCAGCGAGTTCTTAAGCTGAGGCTAGAGGACCATTATCAAGGATGATGTAGAGAGGAGTCCTGTTTGGATGGCCTAGATTACTGGTATCAGTAGATCCCTGCAGGTCCCACTTTGACTTAGAAAATCGCAAATTAACATTGTCTATGTTGTATTATATTTTTTATTTGTTTTGCCAAACATTTCCCAATTACACACGTTCATCTGGTTTGGGCCAAACTTGGGAATTTTGCCAGCAGTTATGACCCAGAGACCCAAGTTTAATACCTCTTGATAGGTGATCTCTGTGGACCCTCCTAATTCTGAAGTTCTGGGATCCTGTAACTTCTATTTTCTTGAATAGAATTCTGGCTAATGCAGCAGAAGAGAAAAAAGAAATTGAGTTAATCTGTAAAAAGGAAAAGAAAAGGGGCAGTCTGAGAAGAAGTTAAAATAGAGAAATAAAATATTGCCTTGCTGAGGGTTGATTACAGGTTCTTGTCTGGGGATAAACTGGCTCCTTAGCATGCCTTGCCACTGCCTTGGCCAGCCTCTACATCCTACTTGTCAGGCTCCAGAGTGTCCCTCAGTGTCAGATTGTTCACAAGAAGGTAAATCCCTCTTCTTGGAGCTCAAGCTGTAGAGCATTTCAATTACGACCTTTGGTACCCAGAGATTCAGCAGGGACACAAAATGAAAACGATTATCATTGTAAGCATAATGATTCATACTGTTTAAAATTAGTGGGCTGCATAAAGAGAATAGGGAGATATAATTAAAGACTAAAGACTAAAGAAAGTTGTTGGATTATTTTTATTTTTATTTTATTTTAAGATTTAGATGACCATGTTTCTTCTAGTCATGGATCATGTAATTTCCTTCTCTCCTTACTGTAGGAAACCAAAGAGATGATGCTCTTAAAGCATTCATTGTACACTAAAAGACACTTTTGTAGGAGAGGGGAGGACATAAAACTATAGTATATTGAATCGTCTCAAAAATGCACGTTTGTATTGGCACAGGGAATTCCTTTGGATCAGGAGTCTGTTTCCATTGGGGGATTGGAGGATGTATTTTGGAAGAGTGTAGTTGTTCTCTTTAGTCTCTCACTCTCTCTGTGTCAGCAAGGAGGAAAAAAGAAGTCCAGCAGTCTGTGGAGGTGTCAGAGCTGTAACTAGGTCAAGGCAACTGAGGCTTTGCTCCAGAGGGCCAGATTTAGATTTAGACAGGGCTGATAGCATTTACAGTCCTCCAGCAGCAAAGAAACAAAAGAATTTCCATAGCACCTAGTTAGCAAGAATGATTATTTAAAATTGGATTTAGGGGTGAGCTTACCTCTGCTCTGCCCTGTTCCCCTTTGTCTGAAAGGCAGTCTTCCCAGCAGTAACTTGGCACCACCAGCATCCCAGCATCTTCATCTCCCCGATCACAACTGAGCATGGACTTCTTGCCACTTACTCCAGCTGTGCTTTGGGTCACTTATACACTAACATTCCTAGTTACAGTTCTGGGAGACAGGCATAAACAGGTGGACAAGCGCATGCACTGGAGACTGCTCTGGGGCCTTTGAGCAGCTAGATGGGGATGCTGACTATGCTTAGGACAGGGTTTCTATGCTGCTTCAGGTCACATGTGGCCTTCTAGGTCCTTAAGTGCAGCCTTTTGACGGAATCCAAACTTTATAGAACAAATGGATTCCCTCAAAAGGTTGCACTTGAGGGCCCTAACAGGGATGGGGAGTCTGCACCTTGAGGCCTTTCATTTCATTTATTAAATATTTTTAATTAAAATTTTTTATTAAAAATTTATTTTATTAAAAGGATTTGTTTGATAAAATTTGGATCCCATCAAACAGCTGCACTTGAAGACCTAGAAAGCCACATGTGACCTGAAGGCCACAGGTTCTCCACCCCTGGTAGGAGCTCAGGAACTAGAATAGTCAATATAAGACAGATGTATCTTTTTTTCCCTCACTTTTAAAAATTGAAGCTATCTTTCTTAACATTTCTGTTACTTTCCAATGACTCTTTCCCCCACCCCAGTAGAATCCTTACTTGAAACAGAGAAGTGGCATCAAGTTAAAAACCACTCAATGCATTCATTCACCAAGTATGACATTCTGGGTTGAGAGCTGCTGCTCACTTCTCTAGAGGCAGCTGGGATATCTTTGGGGCAAACTGGCCGTTACCATTCTTGAGTTCTCAGAGATGTTATTTGAAATAGGGCAGGAGCCAGGTGATGTTTAGAGTTTGAGTTGGCTATCAAGGTCTGAGTGATTGTAGTCCCAAGCATAATAACTCACATTTATTCATATAATGTGGTATTCTCACAATAATCTCACATGGTTAAGTAGCATGAGCCCACTTTACAAAAGAGGAAATTGAGGCTCAGACAGGTTAAATAACCAATCCACGTCACACAGTCCATGTCAGAGCCTATACTCAAGATTGGTTCTGACTCCGAGAACAACCCTCTTTCCCCTCCTGCACATAAATCAGAGATATTCCCTCAAACATTTCCTAGTTTTCCCCACACCCAGAATTTGATCTAAACCCTTCTGTGTCTGTTTATATTTTCAATCTGTATGACCTCAGAAGGGAATGAGAACCATATATTTACTCCCAAGTACAAACATGACTTTTCTTTATCTGTCCTCAAAAACGCATTCACCATGCTCCAATGTTTAATCTGAGGTTCCAGTGTTAAGGGCACAAATCTGTACTCACTCTCTCCACCCTCTCGGTGATTTGGGGGTTTCATTGCCTTCTTCCTTAACCTTTATCACCACAGTCCCAGCCTCTGTCCATTCATCTCAGGAACCATCAAAGATGAGATTCCTCAACTGGCTCTCCTTTGGGGGTGGGGAGGGGCATTAGTGATTTAAAGCATTAGCTAATGGGCAGGTATAATTATCTTTGCCACAATCCTCATGCAGCCTTGAAGATTGATATGATTACAGGAACTTTTTTCTTTTTACAGCTCCAGTAACTTTTTTTTTTTAAGTTCTAGTATCCAATGAATCTCTTTGCTAACTGATCAGCCAAAGAAACTATATCAACCTCTGAGGACTTTTTTTATTTCCTCCTTCTTTAAATTAGCTCTTGGCTCCAAAGGTCTTACTCTAGCCTTAGTATTGGCCAAGTGACTTGGCACTCTCAGCTCCATCTCCATCCATCATCTGTCACTCACACGCTGGGCCCAGGCCAGGTCATCAGCAGCTCCATCGATCACCCAGGACCCTGGAGTCAGACATGGGCCCTGTCAACTGCCTCCAGGAAATGATGTTAGCACAGATGTAGGTGCTAGCACTGGATTTTGTTCAGCCTCAGGGTATATCTCACTTATCTCCAGGTCTTAGTAAGCTACGTGATGGATCAGAGTAGTTGGGGGAGTTATATTGGATGAGAAAGATTTAGAGGACAGACTGACTGTCACATACAACTTTATTTTTTCTTGCCATTATTCAAGGCTAGCCCTGATCTGAGATATTAATTCCTCTAGCACATTTATGGGCAGCTAAGTTGACACAGTGGAGTGCCAGACATGGAGTCAGGAAGACTTGAATTCAAATCTGGCCTCAGACATTGCCTGTGTGACCCTGGGCAAGTCACTTAACCCCATTTGCCTCAGTTTCCTCATCTGTGAAATGAGCTGGAGAAGGAAATGGCTAACCACTCCAGTATCTCTGCCAAGAAAACCCCAAATGGGGTCATGAAGAATCAGACATGGCTGAAATAACTGAACAAAAGCATGTTTATTCCCAGAGCTCTTTCTTATCTGCTTCTTCATGTTGATGCTATGCTAACAGCAACCCATGAGGACACTAGTCAGTGACTAATATTATTCACAAGAATAATTAATTTCTCATATTGCTTTGATGTTTTTATAGCAACAAGCCTCTGTAGTGTCATTATACAGATGAGGAAATTGAGAATCTCAAAGAGGTTAAGTGACTTGTCTATGATAATGAAATGAGTTAGTGCTAAAGTAAGAAGTCAAACCTAATTCTCTTTCCTCTAAATCCAATGCATTTTCTCCTAGTGACCCACAGTTTATACATGGAAAATACGGGCAGAAAGTTGTACCAATAACCAAGGCATGGCAAAAGACTTTATCCCTAGCACCGAAATTTGGGGCCACTGATAGCACACCAGGAGGTCTAGAAACAACTGAGCCAAAGCTCGTTAGCAAGAGTAATTGGCCAAAATGCTAGATGACCTCCCTTGTCCTCATGTGAAGCCACTTTAACTGTCACTCTAGACTCCCTTGTCCCCTGACATTCCATGATTCTTGAAATCTTAATCCTCATCCCTGGGGAGTTTTCATTATATAATTTCTCTGTTTTTCTTCAAGGGCTACTAAGCAATCATCAGAAAAAACTACAAAATAAGCTGACTTCATCCAGTATACATCTGCTATATATCTTCACTTAGGGTTTTGCTGCTACTTGACAATCCTATTCTATCTTTATTTATTATCTAATTTCTTTAAGTGTCTGTTCTCGGCCATTGTTTGTCTCCTCTCCCCACTAACTCCAACCCACCCACTGATGGCTAATGACCTAGCTCTCTATTTTATTAAGAAGATTGAAGCCATCCAATCTGAACTTCCTCAGCCTATCTCCTCTTCTCAGCCCACTTTCTCTCCTCCCCAAGGCTAATCAGTTTTCTTGTACTATTACCCTTGCAGCTGAGCATTTCTTCTTCTCCTCCTCCTCCTTCTCCTTCTCCTCCTTCTTCTTCTCCTTCTTCTCTTTCTCCTCCTTTTCCTTCTTCTTCTTCTTCCTCCACCTCTTCCTCTTCCTAAGTCTTTTCTTGTGCTACCCCTAAGCTCCAGGGCTATTGAGTGTCCCTGTGGAAAATGACTTCATTATCCAATTTCTGGAAAAAAGCTATCTACATGATGCTTCTGCTTCCTCATTGTCTTTTCCAATTCGACTTCTCCCTTCACCATCCTACTTAAACTTCTCTCTCAAATGTTACCATTTACGTCCTAATCACTAGATCCATTGCCTTTGTTTTCAGACTTTGTACTTTTACTTTTTTTGTGGGTTTTGACTCCATTGACCTTTCCTTGGTGTTATATATTCTCTCCTCCCTTGGCTTTAGAAACAACAAACTCTTCTATCCTATTGCTTTCTGCCTTATTCCTTAATGTGACCGTGTCTCAAAGCTCTGTTCTCGGCATTCCTCTTTTTCTTTTTTCTACACTCTCATCTTTGGCAATCTTTTCTCTCCAGGTTCATGCTTCTATGAAGATGACCTATAAACCTACCTTTCGGAGGCAGAGAAAATGGAGCTTTCTTTTCCTCTTTGAAGAAGTAGATGGTTGTGGAATATTGCATATGATGTCACATTTAGCTGATATGTTATTTAGTTTTGCTTTTTTTACCCCCTCTTTCTTCTTTACACTTTTGTGACAAGGGATAGCTTGATGGATAAGGGAGATTTTTATTGTTCACTGATTTCAGTCATATCTGACTCTTTGTGACCTCATATGGGGTTTCTTGGCAAAGACACTGGAGTAGCTTGTCACTTCCTCCTCCAGCTCATTTTACAGATGAGGAAACTGAGGTAAAGAGGATTAAATGACTTGCTCAGGGTCACACAGCTAGTAAGGATTTGAAGTTGGATTTGAATTCAGGTCTTCCTGACTCCAGATCTAGTCTTCTATTCACTGTGCCATCTAGCTCCCTAGATAGAAGAAATCTATTCAGAAAAAAAGAGATGTAAAAACAAAAGATATCAATAAAATTTATACACACATATGTATACATGTATGCATATACATTATACACATGCGTATAGGCATACACTTTATACACACATGCACACACATATATACAATGCATATACACACATGTGCACACATATTATAGACATATATGTACACATAGGCATATATTTCCTTCTCAGCTACTGATACAAATTCTTTCTACCCAAATAGAAAAGGCATTTTCTTTCCAACACAGTAAAAGTGTCCCACTGTAAGCATCTAGGGGGCAGGGGCCATGTTTCTGTTTGCTCTGGGCAGCCCCCAGGATGGCACCAACGACAAGCTGGTATTTATTGGAAGATGTTATATGCTGGCAGCATTGCCTTGGGCTAAAGTCTTTCTTTTCTTCTCTGATCTCTAAAAATCTAAGATTGGTTTTTCCCTCCTTCTCCCCTCCCTCAAATCCCTCATCCTGGGCTTGAGGCATTCAGATAAATAGGCATTTCAGAGGGCAGATACTTTTTCTTCAAAAGGTACCTCTTTGTGTGCTACCTGATAGCAAGTAGGTGAATGGATATAAATATATGAATATGTGAACATACATTTATGTATTTTTGTACATAATTTTTATGTACATATATATTTGTGTATGTGTAAAATTTTACACATGCATATATTTTACAGATAATATATTTTACATATACATATATTTATGTGTATGTGATATTGTAGTATGCTGTTAAGTATTTAATAGCTGTCTCTCCAGGGGAAAAATGTAGACAAGACACATTTTTAAGTTTAATTTGCCTTGTTGCCATTTGCGCCACCATTTTCTTAAATCTGGAGTCTAGATTTTAGAAAATTTAGACGTAAGATTGTCTAGACTCCAGAGCGGTAATGTCAAACTCAAGAAGAAATAGGGCCACTGAACAGTAAATAAGGGTCCCTTTAGGCTTCAGAATATCAATAACGTATCAATGTTATCCCTGTTCTATTGTATTTTTTATTTATTTTGTTAAATATTCCCAAATTATATTTTAAACTGATTCTAGGGAGTGTTTCTGGCTGTATTGGGTAGCTGTTTGTCACCTCTACTCTAGATAATCAACAAAGTCAAGCCCTGATTTATAGTATTTGTGGGTTCTGAAGTGTCAAGGCTCATCTGAAAATCTGAGTTTATTTGAGCTGCTTTAGCAACCTCTATATGTATATATGTGAAGACAGTGAGAGAGAGGGAATGAGACAGAGACAGATAGACAGACAGACAGCGACAGAGAGACAGACAGACAGAGACAGAGAGACAGACAGAGACAGAGAATGAGAATAGGGCAGAAGATGAGCTAGACAAGGAAGCATAATGTCACGGAAGAATGTTACTTTTGGAGTCAGAGGACTTGGATTCAGTTATCCTACTAACTACCTGAGTGGTATTGGGCAAATTCCTTTGTGTCTTTGGACCTCAGCTCCCCTCTCTGTAAAATGAGTTGGACTTGATTAGATCAGAAGCTTTTAACCTTGGGTCTGTGAACTTGCTCTCTTAATATTCTAAAAACTGTACTTCAATTTAATTGATTCCTTTGTAGTCCTATACATTTTATCTATTGTTCTAAAAAACATTGTTCTGATGGAGAGTAGGGGGGTGGTGGTGGAGTCAAGATGGTGGAGTGAAAAGCCAGTATTTTTGTCTAGCTCTCCCAATACAAGTGCCAGACAGAATTCTGATCAGAATAGCCAAGAAAAAGCACCAGTGAGCCATTTTTTTTTCCAGCCCAGGGGAACTAAGGAAGGTAGACAGATAAGTCTATGGACATTGGGGTGGGGGCTGGTAAGAAGTGCAGAGGAGCAGCTGCAGCAGCACAGCGAATGACACAGCAGAGATTTGTATCAGCAACAGCTAAGCACCCAGGGATGGTAAAGGTACTGAATACCTGTGAAGAAAAATATCCCAAGAGATCCCTGTATTAGCACTGGGAGCAGGATGAGGTGCCATCTGGCAGCTCTGTCACCCATTACCCAGCTCCTGGTCACAGTCCCAGGGTAGAAAGGAATAGTTGTAATCATGAGGGAGAAGGGGCTCTACCCATGTAATCAGCAAAGAACAAATTCCAGAAACAGAGCTGTGGGGCTCTGAGCCTAAGACCATGGTGGACTCAGTTCTAACCTTTAGTTTTACACATAAGGCTGAAGGGAAATAAGCCAGGGCAGGAGAGCAGCAGGGGAATCCAGCAGAACCTGAACCTGCAGAACCTTCCAGTCAGCTCCCTGAGTCCAGCAGCAGTCTATATCAACTCAATCATACACAGGCCAGCAGACCCCAAATGAGTCAGAGCAAGAGAGAAGTGAACAGAGTTCTCCCAGGTAAAAACACTTTGCAAACACTACTTACAAGCCATGAGACTGAGCTGAGAGAACAACAGAAGGATATAAAAGACCAGAATGGCTCAGGTCAAGTTCCCAGAAGTGAGCAGAGTCCAATACTAACATATAGTTCAAAGTCAAGAAGAAGACTGGAAAAATGAACAAACAAAAAGACAACCTGGACATAAAATCTACCACAGCAACAAGGTCGCTCAAGACACAAACACAGAAAAAGTTGACTTGAAAACACCTATAAGCAAAACCTCAAAGAAAAATGCAGATTGAATATTAACTCAACAAGAATTACTAAAAGGTAATTTAAAAAAGATTTTAAAAACCAAATAAAAAATGATAGAGGATAAGTGGGGGAAAGGAATGAGAGCTATGCAAGAAAATTATGGAAAGAGAATTGATAGCTTGGTTAAAGAGGTACAAAAGATATTGAAGAAAATTGTGCCTTGAAAATCGGAATTGCCAAATGACAAAAGAAGTACAAAAATTTACTGAAGAAAAAGCTTTTATCTGAGAAGGGGTCCATAGATATCATCAGACTATCAAAGGAGTCCTTGACACAAAAAAGATAAGAACCCCTGGCCCAATGTTTGCAAAATCCTTTACTTTTCATACTAAGAGTTTATGTATTATTTATGCCCCCCTTCAGCCAACCAGGTTCTACATCATAGAACAATAAAGCTGCAAGGAGACCTTACAACACCTTGCCCTAGGCTACATGGGTCTTCCCCTCCTAAAACTCTCAAGTGCTGCCCTAACCAGACTAAAATACAATTCAGAAATATTTTTTAAAATAAATAAAAAATATAATAAAACAGAAAATATAACATTTTAAAACCAACTCAATATGCATCCTGCAGAGATCATTATGTATGGTTTAGTGACCCCCAGTGTTTGTTTGAGTTTGACACCACTGCTTTAGAGATTACCTGGTCTAACACCACTCACCCCCTCCCCCCAATCTTGCACAGGGGGAAAGGTCAAGAGGAATGGCTTGTCCAAGATAATACAGTGAGTGCAGAAGTAGATGAACCAGTCTTCTCAGGTGTTCCAGCACAAAGTACATGGGTATTTTTATTATGTAACTTACTGCTTAGTTTATAGCTCCAGGACCACCTGACACTGGGGTTTGGACATCTTTGGTTCCTAACAAATGATTGGTAAATTGAACGGCCTATGTATATATGTATATACACATGTACACACAATGTCCCCATGCATACAAATATGAACATATACATGTGCACACACATGTGCATATACACAGGCATAAATGTATACACATGTATGTGTGCATATGTGTATATATATGTATGAAAAGAATAGCGGCTGGACCTATGAATTTATGGTATGTAAGTTTAAGTATAGGTACAGGTATCGGCATGGGTATGACTATGGTTATAGGTATAGGTATATGTGTTAATGTGCATGTGTATATGTAAATGGGGTAGCTAGATGATAGTTTAATCATGTATAGATGAGCATATGTATTCTTACTTGTACATACATGTACATGATGAGTATACAAGCCAACAGTTCATGCATTATGTATACAAGTGTTTACATGCATGTGCATGTGTATTTTAATGTATTTGTACCTGAGTCTGTGGCTTCCTCTATTTACAGCTCAATGCCACCCCCACCCCAGCCAGCTGTGACCCACTCTGAGCAGCTTCTGGGTTCATTGCCAGCCTTTGTGTCTAGGTCTAACCAGAGGGGATTTATTTCATCTTCTGTAACTCCTGCTGCTTTCCATTTTGTGTCTCTTTGGTCTTCCTTTGATGTGGGCGCTTAAGCCCTAGGGCATTTCTGCAGAGGAAAAGCAGTTGCTGGGCTTGGGAAAGAGAAATAAAGAAAATAACAAGATTAAAAATGGGAATTCAGTCCCAACTCTAGGCCCAGCCTCTATCTTCCTTATAGGCAGCCTTGATATCTTCATTTCACTCGAGTCTGAGTGTTGATGAGAGCCCCAGGGATTAGGCCTGAGGACCAAGCATCTCTACCCTGGGACTCACTGAGTTTGATATGTGTAGCTGGCTGGGGCCAGACTGCATTAGGCTGAGACCTCCAAGCACTGGCTTCAGAATTTGATGTAGCACAGCCTTTCTCCTACCCTTTTCTTTTACGAAAAATATTATGAAAGTTATTAAACTGTGTACATACTTTTTGACCCCAAAATATCACAAGTCAAAGAAAGAAGGGAAAGCTCTCTATGTACAAAACTGTTTATAGCAACTCCTTTGTGATGGTAAGAGCTGAAACCAAATTAGGGAATGACTGGACAAAGCATGGTATATGAATGAGATGGAATATTATTGAACTATAAGAAATGATCAAAGGGATAGTTTTAGAGAAACATGCGTGAGCTGATGCAGAGAGAAGCCAGCAGAACCAGGAGAACAACTTCTACAATAATAAAGTCTTAAAAATGAACAACTTCAAGAGACTTAAAAACTCTGGTCAATATAATGGTCAAACTCAATTCCAGGGGACTAAAGATGACACATGCTACTCACCTCCTGACAGAGAGGGTATAGACCCCATTTGCAGAATAAGACACACATTTTTGTATATGGTCGATGTGAGGAATTGGGGCAGCTAGGTGGCACAATGGATAGAATGCCAAGTCTGAAGCCAGAAGATTCATCTCCCTGAGTTCAAATCTCGCTGCAATACTTACAAGCTGTGTGACTCTAAGCAACTCGTTTAGCCCTGTTTGCCTCAGTTTCCTCATTTGTAGAATGAAGTGAAGAAAATGGCAAGCTGCTTCAATATCTTCTCCAGGAAAAACCCAAATAGGGTCATGAGGAGTCAGACATGACTGAAATAACTGAACAAAAAATGAGGGAATTTATTTTCCTTGATTGCCCATAGTTGTAACAAAAGGTTTTTTTTTTGTTTGTTTTTTGTTTTTTGTGATAAATGGGTGGGGAAAGTGAGAGGGAGAGAAAATAAGTGCTTATTAATTGAAAAAAATTTTGTAAAAAAACAGAAAAGGGTTTCTTCCTCTTTTTTCATAATCTAGATAAGTAATATGATTGTTTTAAAATTGAGAACTTACTAGTATTTTTATAACAACACACTAGCAAATATTCTATAATAAAAATAATGTGTAATATGAAGGAAAAAATTGCAATGCTTTTGCACTGTTATTGGATCATAGATTTAGAATGATGATATAAATCCCTCATCTTACCATTGAGGAAGCCATGGCCCAGAGAGTGAAGACTTGTCCTGGATTTAGACCTCTTTTCGTTGTGAAATGCATCCTTCCAAAGGTGAAACACTAGAGAGGTGAGAATGAAGTCCTCTCGCTCCCCCCACTTTCTCCCCTCCCGCCATATCTCTGTGTAGGACATACAAGCTACCTGGAACCAGGAGCAGTGGAAAGGTAGGGGATTACTGTTTTATTTATATGCATCTCTATTTTTGTTAATATAGTTATATTAAATATTAACATATTTTTATTTGTATATATGGTACATATGCAATATATACAACATACATGCAATATGTACATAAACATTATGTACACATATATTGCTTAAATGTTTGTCTTAATGTCAACATTTAACAGCATATTTGTGTTTAGTTCAACCCATACAAGACTCATGAATAGCCTCTATAGCTTTGTGACAAGTGGTCACCCAGCCCTCCTTTAAATATCTCCAGTGAAAGGCAAGTCACAGGTCCTATGACAGGAGATTCCATATCTGAACAGTTCTTATGGTTAGAAGCTTTTCCTTTTTTCTGAGACAAAGTCATCAACTTCTTTGTCACCTCCACCCATGTGCACTTTTACCCCTGTCTGAGGACAAGAAAATATATCTCATCCTTCTTCCCCCTAAAAACCATCTGATGTGGGGACAGCATTAGATTTAGTCCGAAGTTCTAGGTCTGAATCCCCACTCTGCTCCTTGCTACTTGTGCAACGTTGGGTAAGTCACATTCTCTCTAGGTTGTTTCCTCATCTGTTGATGGAAGGTGGGGGGTGATCTCAAATCTTAGGTCATATGAAATGCTGGAAGGCTGTTGTCCTGCTCTGCCTACCCCACAGGAGACACCGTGTAAATGTTTATTTCCTTCCTCTTCCCCTTCTTCACTCCCCAAAATAACAATGGTTCATTTGCTTTTAAGATTTCAAAGTGCTTGATGAACATTTGTGGTAGGGATTGATCAGCTGAGTTCTGCCCTTTCCTTTCCTCACCCTCTATTCCCTCTCCTTTGATGAAGCTAATAGAGACAAGAGTCCTTTTCAGACTTTTGAGTGACCCATTTGAACACTGAAATAGGGCTCTGAATAATTAATAATAATAATGGCTAGCATTCATAAGCATTTTAAAGTTTGCGAAGCACTTGACATATTTTATCTCATTTAATTCTTAAAACAACCTTGTGAGGTAGGAGCTAATGTTATCTTCATTTTATAGCTGGAGAAACTGAGGCAGACTGAAGTTAAGTAACTTGTCTACAGTCACACAGCCACAGTGTCTGAGGCAGGATTTGAACTCAGGACTTCCATACTCTGTGTCCTGTATTCTAACCTCTATACCTTCTAACTGCCTCCATTAAATGAAGGCAAATGATTAGATCAAGAAAATTGATAATAGGCTAAAGGTCAAGCCACTTGGAGCCTAGAAAAAGCAACCTTGTCCCACTCTGAAACTAGCTGAGGCACTTTGTTGAGGCAAAATGTCATCCCTCCTCTGCCATATACCCAGAAAATCATAAAATCATAAATTAAAATCTGGAAGGGACCTTACAGATAGGTAACCAAGTCCAACCCTTTCATTTTATGAATAAGGAAACTGAGTTCTCAAGTGATTTTTTTCAGGTTCACACAGCTAATAAATAACCAAGGTGGGATTCAAACACATGTCTTCCTGATTCCAGACTCTTGTCCATACCCTACTGCCTCTGCAGTCAGCTCCATTTATCATTCCTTTCCAGACATTTCCCCACTCTCTTCTCTTGCCCTCCCTCCATCTCTCTCTACATACAGATGTAGTTGTTCAGGTAGTTCTCCTGGCACATTTCGAATCATCCATTTTTTTCTTTCCCTTGGTTGCCACATCTCAACTGCCAACTTATCTACCCTTCCTCCCAAGGGTTTATAAGAGAACATTGTCTTATAACTGCCTTTAAAAACTGCCAATCCGTCTTTCCTTCCATGGGTCATTTACTACGAAAACAACATGCATGTGATTCGGACTGGGATAAGTAGTTTTCCTTTTCATGTTTTATT
The DNA here is from genome assembly GCF_028372415.1 of Notamacropus eugenii. NCBI lineage: Eukaryota > Metazoa > Chordata > Mammalia > Diprotodontia > Macropodidae > Notamacropus > Notamacropus eugenii. The sequence continues at coordinate 132,397,959 of NC_092872.1, read as the reverse complement.
GATTTAAAATTTTTTACACTATTGCCCAATAAGGTCCCCTTCCAACAATAGAATCCTATCTAATAACCAACAAACACAATTGCACAAAGCACATCAAGTGACTGTGACTGACCACCTATGCAGGACCCCACACCCATAGTTCACCACTTTTCTTCCAAAAGGAAGAAAGTGTATTTCATCCTCAGTTCTCTGAGATCAATATGAAATATTGTATATAATCTAAATTCTCATCTCTTTTAATGTTGTTTTCATTCGTTTACAATATCATGGTGATTGGGAGTACTGTCTTCCTGCTCCTGCTCTCTTCATTCTGTCTTATTTGTTCTGTGTATAGGTCTTCCCATGCAGACGGCACAGTGCACTGGAAAGGATGTGAGGTTGGGAGGCAGTAGTAGCCCTGCTGCTTGCTACCTGGATGACTTTGGGAGTCACTTACCTTTCTCTGCGTTGCTGTTTCTTCATCTGTAAAGTAGAGGGATTAAATCTGGTGACCTTCCATTTCCCTTTCAGCTCTAAATCTAAGAGCCTGTGATCATTTCTTATGGCACGGTAGCACTTTATTACATTCATAATGTAAAAGGCAACATATCTTAGTGGACAGAGACTTGGCCTCTGGAGCCAGGAAGACCATCATTTCATTCCTGCCTCTGACACTTCCAGGCTATGTGACCTGGGGCGAGTCACTCAGCAGCTGCAAGAAGCTCTCAAAGACCAAGAGCTTCAGAGAAGTCACTAACCTGCTTTAATAGAGTTTCTCAAACTTTTTGGTCTCAGGAACCCTTTACGCTTTTAAAAATTACTGAACATCCCTCAAAAGCTTTTGTTTATATGAATTACATCTATTGATATTTTGGGAACCTCAGTTTCCTTGCTTGATAAATTTTTATCATTTATTTTTGATAAATTTTAAAGATATTTACTTATACATTGAAACGATAAACCCATTACATGGGATTTGGGGGTTTTCTTGGCACAGACACTGGAGTGATTTGCCATTTCCTCCTCCAATGTGTCCCTATTTTACAGATGAGGCAAATAGACATTAAGTGACTTGCCCAGCATCACACAGTTAGTAAGTGTCTGAGGCCAAATTTGAACTCAGATTTTCTTGAGTCCATGCCTGGTGCTCTGTCCATCACCTAGCTGCCCCCTAGTCTACCTTTATATGCCACAATTTCCCAATCACTTATTTTGTTTCCAGTTGTTTTCGCTTTGTTTATTTCTGCTTGTTTTCTTTTTTTCTATCACAAAACACAGTTAAGTCTCTTTTCCAATAACCTCTTGATTCTAGGAAGTGATTTGAATGTAGCTCTTGAGAATGATACTGCTAAAAAAACCCAAGGCATTCCCCTAATTGAGAAGAGACTTGTAAAGTAGAAAATCAGTGAAAACTTGTGAATATGATGGACTTTTCTATGGGTGACCCAGGGTCTGATATGAGACAAGAGGCTAGAAAGCCCAAGCCCATGCCCTGTGAAGCTGACTGTGCTGCATGATGCAGGAGACAGAATGTTTGCCTGAGCCTTAGCCTAAGCCTGAGACCTTAGCATCCTTGGGAGTCAGTCAGATGTGGGGGGGAGGGAAGAGAGGGGCTTGGGAAAGGTAAGCTCACAGTTTATGGAAGGGAGATGGTATGCACACATTGGTAAGTTAAGCAAACTAAACACAAGATAGTTTGGGGAGAAAGGGAACTAGCATTTGGGGTGGATCATGAAAGGTTTCATGTAAGAAATGTTGTTTGAGTTCCATTTGGAAGAAGAGATGAGTTCTGTGAGTTAGAGGAAAAGGTGCATTCCAAACATGGGGGACAGTCAGTGAAAAGAATCAGAAAAGGAGATAAGTACTATGTGTGAAGGACAGCAGGAAAGCCAGTTTAGCTGTACCATAGAAGCTGTCCAGCGGGTAGCAAACTGGGGACCAAGGTAAGGCACAGGAACAGTGGTGCTATGGATGGGGGCAGGGAGTCTGGGAAGGAAACAGACCCCTCTAAAAACTGGCACTCTGGGGAAAAAGCCCTAGTCACTCTGCCTTAGTTATGACTCTACTGTGATCCTAAGGACTCCTACATATAGTATATTATTTAATCCTCCCAATAATCCTGTGAATTAGGAAACTCATGTATTATTATCCCCATTTTACAGATAAAGATCAAAGAGTTTCAATAACTTACCCATGGTCACACAGCTCACTATTAAAGAACTCTGACCTAGGTCCTTTGATTCTAAGGATGTGCTGATAAATGTTTAACAACTAACTCTTAAAAAAAAAAAGTAGCAATGATGCACTTTAAAGTTTAATCTGCATCAATGACATTTTCTCCAGCACTTTCTTAACTCTGGACATGCGCAATAAACAATACATGAAGCACATTTCATCTCAGAAGAGATTTTCTGTTTCCTGCTATTTCCAAAGTCATTTTTATTTTCTGCTCAGCACTTTGCTGTAAGTCTTGACTCTCTTGGAAAAGCTGAAAGTTGAACTGCTCCCAGATATCCTAGTTAAAAGTCACTGGAGAACTAGCATGCAGAGCAGCAACAGAAGTCTGACTGTTGATCTAATCTCTCTGGTCACGGTTAGTAGACACGTGGGTTTCCAGTGCTCATAATTTCCAAGATCACAGTGAAATTAAAATTTGTGCTAGATTGAAGGTAAAATGTTTTCATTCACAAGGAGTTCACAAACATTATTAACACCCTGTGATTTGGCAGAGTTAATCCAGGTGGTAAATAGCGAGATGTGGAAAATATAAATGTGCTCCTGCAATTTCTGTTTCTTGAGTCAAGGAATCTCATTCAGTGGAAGGAATGCTGGTATTAAGAATCAGACATGTGCTGGAGGCAACCATTATAGGCTCTCAAGAGCCAATTTTTAAATTTTTAGGGTGATTAGTGAAATCTCAGAAATCAGCAAATACTATAATTTAGCGCTTGATTTATTTTATTTTTATTCATTGTCTAGTCATAAGAAAATTCTGGAGACAATATTATTAATGCAAATTAAACTTAAAAGTGTGTCAGTATGTTTTTTTTGAGAACTAGTTTTTAAACATTTATCAGTACATCTTTGGAATCAGAGGACCTAGGTCAGAGTCCTGGTTCTGTTCTCTAGTAGATAGCTGTGTGACCTTGGACAAATTACTGAAGCTCTCTGATCTTTATCTATAAAATGGGGATAATAATATTTGCAATTCCTACCTTATTGAGAAGATTAAATTTTATATTACATATAGGCAGCTTTAGGCTCTTGGAATTTAAAGCCACAAGGGCTCAAAGAGTCTTTCTACTCCAACTATGTCATTTTCCAGATGAAGAAATTGAAACCCAGAAAGGTTGTGACATTCTGGAGGTAACACAGCTAATACTGGATAGAATGCTGATCCTGAAACATGGAAGACCTGAGTTCAAACACTACTTTGGACACTTAGTAATTGTGTGACCCTGGGCAAATCACTTAATCTCTCTCAGCCTTAGTTCTTCTACCTATAAAATGGGCAGAATAATAGTACCTATTTCACAATGTTGTTGTCAGGACCAAATCAGAATACTTAAGTAAGGTACTTTGCAAACTTTAAGGGTATATATTACTTTTAATAGTAATAGTAATAAAAATAGAAAATAATAGAAAGACTCCCAGATTCAGAGATTCAGGTTGTGGAGTTTGGAGGAACTGAGTCTAAATCCCAGATTTGATGCCATCTGGGTGACAGCTACTTAACCTCCTGGAGTTTCAGTTTCTTCATCTATAAAATTCAGCAATTCATCTAGATGGTCTTTCTGGTCCCTTCTACTTCTAAATCTATTATCCTGTGATACTGAGCATGAGAACTGAGTTTCAAAACCAAACTCTGTGGCTCCATATCCATGCCTCTTTCTGCAAAGCTTTGAAAACTTTAAGGCATCATAAAAGTGTAAATTGTTGTTCGTACTGCTGTTATTATCATATCAAAAGCTAGAGAAAATGAAGAGCTTTCCCCACCTGCCTCTCTCTGCCACACTGGCTCCTTCCTTCTGACCTGGCCCATGTTGGAAACATAATCCACCTTAAAATTCAAGAGATGGCCAATAATAGCAAATAAGTAGGCATGCAGTCTCCAGGGTGGCAGGGCATAGAGGAATAGTTCAATCCATAAGCATTTATTACACACCAAGAACAGGGCTAGACTCAAGATATATAAATACGAAAATGAGACAATTGGTCCCTAGGATCAAAGAGCTTACATTCTATTAAGGTAGACAATATACATACTTATATGTTGTGTGTATGCATGTGTCTACACACACATACTATATGTGTACATATGTAATAGGCACACACATGCATACACTTATATGTGTGCATTTGTACATGCATGTCTATATTAATATATACATATGTACAGATAAGTGCAAAATAAATACAAGGAAGTTGAGTGCCAGGTAATTTGAGAAGGAGGGCATTTGCATTGGGGGAGTCTACAAAGGGTTCATTTAGAAGGTGGTATTTAATTTGTTTCTTGAAGGGAGTAAGGCACTCTGTGGGGCAAAGGCAAGGAAGGAATGCATTCCAGGCATGGGGGACAGTGGAAGATGGAGTGTTAGTGGAAAAGAACAACAAGAGGTCTATTTTGGATGGACCATCAAGCATAAGAAAGGGAGTAGTGTCTAATAAAGATGGAGAGATATACTGGAACTAATTTACAATTAACTTTAAAATCCAAACAGAAGAGTCTGTTAAGCTGGATCCAGGTCAAACTAGTTCAGAAAGTGTTATTAATGTAAATTAAACTTAAAAGTATATATGAATATACTTCCCCCCTTATTGTTAATCATTTATGAACACATCCCTTAGAGAAGTTTCTATTTTATCTTAGAAGCAATAGCAATGTATATGTATTTGAGATGTCCTGTGTCAAGTGGTCCGAGGATATTGGATATTACATATCGGTATTTCCATGAATTAAATGGAAACGTCTTTCCAGTTTCAACTCTGATATTTTCATCAGGAATGCTTGGAAATCCTCTACTTCTTTCAAGATTTATTTCCCCCCTGTAGGATTATACTTAGTCTTACTGGGTGAGTTATTATTGATTGCAAAGCCTATATCTTCTGCCTTTTGAAATATTATATTCCAAACTCTTTGTTTCTTTATAGTGGTGACTACTAAATCTTGTATGAAACTGATTATTGTTCCTCCATACTTAAATTCATTCTTTCTGGCTGCTTGTGGTCTCTTTTTTCTTTGTCCTAGAAGCTCTCAATTTTGGCTTGATCTTCCTTGGAGTTTTGATTTTGAGGTTCTTTCAGGAAGTGATCAGTAGGTTTTTTTTCTTTCTGTTTTTACTTTGTGTTTTGTTTCTAAAAGATCTGAATAGTTTTCTTTCATGACTTTTCAAAATGTGATGTCTAGGCTCTTCTCGGGGTTTATATTTCAGTAGTCTAATGATTTTTACATTGTCTCTGGGTCGGTTTTCTGGGTCGGTTATTTTTTGGTATGAGATACCTAACATTGTTTTATTTATTTTTTGTCTTTTGACTGTTTTTAATATTCCTTTTGTGTGTAGGAAGTAAATACCTGTTCCATACCTGATTCAGACTTTACATTGAATACCTTTCCATTTTTTCTTTTTGGGGGAACCTTGGCATGAGCCCAAATCTTGGCTTTAATTAAATCATCCATGGTGGAGCAGGTAAGGATATAATGAGATGAAGAATGTGAGAAAAAAGGAGCCTAACTCTTCTCATTATAGGGTGAGTACAGTCCGGTCCCCAGTGGTGACGTACTTGGATCCAGAGCATATGGATCCCTTGTGGGAGAGCAGGCACAGTCCCTCAGCCCCTTCTTGGATCGAATGATACAACTTATTATTAGATAAGTTTGTGCCAATATAGTGGTGGAAAGAAAGCTAGGTCAGTCAGGGGTATACCTAGGTTCTAATCTATGCCACATCACTAAGTAACTGTGTGACATTGGTCACCTTTCACCCTTTACCTCTCTGAGGCTCTGTAAAATGAAGGAATTGGAGTAGGTGCTCTATGAGATCCCTTCCAGCTCTAATGAGTACTCTGCACTTATCTTTGACACCCATACATCCCATTTCAGCACTGCCCCCTCTCTTTAAGCATCACAACCTCTTCCTCCAGGAATCTAGTGACTTTCTATTCCCTATGAACCCCATACTGATGCACCTTAATTGAACTGATTTCTATGCTTCCCACCCTCACCCTACCAAATTCCTGCTCTACATTTTTCTCTATTCCACACCTGTCTTCTAAATATACTTTTGTTATATACATGTTCCATTCTCTCAGGGTTATGCTCAGTGACAAGCTAATCTGATAAACTAATTTAATTAAGATGTAGGCTGATAGTGGCTCTCAGATAGTATTTTTCACTTGAAGTAGATTTTAAATTAAAGAATTGATTCTAATTGGAAGAAATTTCAAGTCCCAGAGTCAGTGTCTTTGGGCAGAAATGGTCTGAGGACTCCTTACATCATGGTATCACAATGGATCCTGATTCTATAGAGACTGGGTTCGATCCCATGTGGGCTCACCGTCCCTCCCATTTCCTTGGCTCTTCTTAGGCAGGAGCCCTTGAAGAACAAATTCATAAGAATTGTTTCTCCCTAGTTCTTCTGTTACTGATCCTGAAAAAAAAATTATCACAGTCTCCGGTCTCAATTCTTAAAAATCCATTTTACAGCTTTGAGTGAAGGAGAAAGTCCTTTCTGGGAGTTCTTCAGAAAATCTTATTGCCCTTTGTATTTCACATCTAAAATTAAATCCATTTTCTTCCTCTCCCCTATGATTGGAGGGCTGGAGGGTAGAGCACTAAACTCCCAAAACTTTCCTTTTTGGAGGGCAGATTTGGACTTTCCAGCTCACTCTCCATTTCTGTTGGGAGCTCTGCTTTATTTGAACTTCAAAGGACCCTTCCCTCCCACCCACTCCCATCCTTGCTTTCCACCTTCCTCTTGTGCGTTGTTTTCCCCCAATAGATTGTAAGTTCCTTGAGAACAGAAACTGTCTTTCTTTTTCTTATTTGTATCCCCAGCACTTAGCACAGTAGGCACTTAATACCTATTCACTGAGCAGCAGACTATTTTTCCTTGTGCTATGTTTTGTTTTCTTTTGTTTTTTCTCATGATTTCTTCCATTTGTTTCAATTTTCTATGCAATACAACTAATGTGAAAATGTATTTAATAAGAGTGTATACGTAGTATACATATAACATTGCATGTCATCCTGGGGAGGAAGGGGGAGAAAATTTAAAACTTATGGAAGTGATTGCTGAAAACTGAAAATAAATAAATTAATAAAAATAAATAAATAAATATTCACTGAATTTAATTGAAAATTAAATTCCTCCCTAAACAGCCACCCCTCCTGATTTCCATATTTCTATTAACTATACCAAGTTATTCTTCCCAGTGACCAAGACTTGGAATTTGAATCATCTTTGGTTCCTCCCTCTCCTTTTTTTCCAACACTAAGTTATAAAGTCTTGTTAATTCTTCCTTCATAAGATCATTCACATCCAATCTATCTCTTCTGTTTTCAAAGCAATCATTCTAATCCTGACACTTTTTCCTTTGTGGCTGTAGGAGGTGGGGCTAATTTGAACTGCTTCCAGAAGTGGGATAGGAGGAACGTTGGGTGCCTTCTCTCTCCCTCAGTCATAGTGGCCAGGAGCACATTGATACCTCTGTCTTTTCATTTTTATTCTTTCCTGATGTTAAGTGAATGATTATTTCAATATGGAAGTATCCTGGTGACTTGATAAGGTTAGAAGGAGCAGAAGTACTTTGAGAGCTTCCGTCAGCGGCAGGAACTGAATGGTAGCAGTAGTGGCAGTGTCTACTGGAGTGGCAGAGGCTGATGGCAGAAGTATCTTCACTGGGAGTGGAAAGACACAGTAAATATAAATGGATATGAGACAATGGTTACCAGAAGGAAGCTTCAAAGAGCATGACCCCTCATAACAGAGAGGAATGCCTGCTATGGATTCTAGAAAACCATTGACCCTTGGAGTCCATCAAAGAGTTATACCTAAGTGCAACTTCCTGAGGATTGTTCAAAGGGAAAAAAAAGGACTTCTAATGCATGATTTGTGAGCTCCATGTGATCTCTGTGCACGTACCTCACCATCATTATGCAGTGTTTGTTCCCATGGACTGTCCTCCTACAGACCCTATATTTATTTGTGAGAAGAATGCCTTGGGTGGGTGGAAAGAAATGCTATTTTGTACCAACTGTTTTTACTATGCCTTCTTTGTAAATGTCTTTTCTAAAGTCTTGTTGAGCCTATTGGCTAATGGAGAACATAGTTGTGGGAGTTCAGGAGCTAAAGTGCTAGAAGCATATCCCTCCAAGGTGACCCCCTAGAACCACGACACTAAGAATAATAATTTCCCTTCTGGGAATTCTCCCCCTCTCCCATATTGTGGGGACTTTGTTAGAATCACAGCTTTCATCTCACTTGAGTCTCACAACAACCCTGTTAATAAACCAAGTACTATAGGTATGAATGTCCCTGTTTTTCATTTACTCATGGTCACACTGCTATGGAGTGGCAAAGGTGAGATTTGAACTCATCTTCCTTATTCTGATATCGGAGACCATATTCTAAGCACCCTATGATGCCCTGCAGACTGCAGCACACAGTAGCCTGTTAGATAAGTAAATACCAAATGAGAGAATGACCAATTACAGGGGGAAATATTTTTCATTTCTTTCCCCAAATTCCAGTGCATCCCATTTCCCTGAATTATTTTAAACTCCGTTCATCCCTTCTGGTGTCTTCTTTTTGCTTATCGCTCTCACCTGTGGCTATCTGAGTTTGGCCACTCTTCCCTTCTTGACTGGGTGACCTCATTTTGTTGGTAGGGCAGAACTCTCAGGGATCAAAGCTTTGGGGGCAGCCCAGTGCCCTAGTTTCTGCTTAGCGATCTTAGTGTGTGAGGCTGGGAAAAACGGGGACAGAGAAGTAATGAGAAAAGCAGCAGGAAGCTAAACCGCTCCTTTCCTACCTCTGCCACTGTGCTAGTTGCAAGAGAGAAAGAGGAAGGAATATAGATGGATGAGAAAGGATCTTTCTAGCCATGATGGTTTTTCATAGGCAGATCTGGGAGATCTGAGGAGATGGTGGCATTTACCTGAGTCTGGACTATCGTGGAAAGATGGCATGAGGCATGGAAGGAGTATAGTACTTGCTAGTCAGAATCTGGATTCAAATCCTGATTCTGACACTTAATTAGCTGTGTGATCTTGGACAAGCCATCCAAAGGAGCCTCAACTTCCTCATCTATTCAACAGGAATAATTCTGCCTGCCCTACCTGTCTCACAGGAATTGTTTCGAGGAAAGCATAATTGTGAGATATTACTAATGTTTGAAAGCAATCTTGCCAAGAGAGAAGGGATATACTAGGCCACTTGTCTTCAAAGCAGAGTGTATGTACCCCAGTATCATACACATGGTGATTTAAGAGGTGAAAGAACATATTAAAGCTTCTGTTTCTATTTGTTTTCCACCTAAAATTTTAAAGTTATGTTTGTTTGTTTGTTTTTCGACTAATTTTTACTATGTAGATGAACACTGACACTTGTACTTGGTCGCTTGGTCTTGTATTAGATGGTTTTATGCCACACGGATACTCCCAGTTGCTGCAAAAACTGCGAAAAGTCAAAGGTAACATCACAATTCCTTGGTAATTAGTAGGAGGACTGAATATACTCAGAAACTGGGGCATCTCTGGTATATAAGGAGAAAGACTTTTGAGTTACTCTGAAGCCCTACTCACTTGGGCACTTAAGTATTCTGAATGCTTGGGGTTAGTTAACTCTCTTACCAGGGCCCCTTAATAAACAGGAAAGAAGATTGTCATTACCTATCCATGACTGGCCCTTGGTGGAGACTTGTGTTCAGCAATTTCTTCTCTCTTCCAATTTCCATTCCTACCCCCCACCAACCCAATATAGCACTTAGAGATAGGGAGTATTGGTCTACAAGGGTGAGCCAGCGCACAGTGGGCTAGGAGGAAGTGAATTGGGCTGCCCTACACACTAGACACACACGATCTAGTGTGTAGGTTAAGAGAATCAGGTAGTACAGGCAAAAGGACTTTAGCTATAGACCCAGAAAATGTGAGCTGAAATCCCACCTTTGACCTTTACTAAATATAATGACAATGATCAAATCACTTAACTGCCCTTGACTTCCATTTCCTCATCGGTAAAAAATTTTGGACTAGATAACCTCTGAGGGCCTTTCTAGCTCTGAATCTGATTCTATGTTCTATACAATCCCTGTTAGGGAGGCACAAATATTTTTTAGTGCTTGTGATTCTCACACATACACACACACACACACACACACACACACACACACACACACACACTCCATCTATCTACCCTGGGGAGTATGCAATCCTGAAGTTTGTTCCCTCTGAACTGCCTCTCTTACCAACTATAAGGACCTTAGTAAATGACTTGAGGTTTTTAGGAAAAATATTATATTGCTCTAAATGGTCTATTATTTATTACTCTTATCTAATTCCCCCCCCCCCGAGGCTCATAGCTACAATAATTGATCATAATAACTGACAGTAGCACTTTAAGGTTTGCAAAATGTTATATATGTATATTATACAGTTCTATATGCACAATATCACATATTATACTATATTATATTACATATATACATATATATAATGGGGATGATAATAAAATTTAGCTTGCCAGGTTGTTGTGAGGATACACTCCAGCGAGCTAAGTTTTATTATCATCTCCATTTTACAAATGGGAAATAAGCTGAAAGAAGTCAACTGATTTGCCTGGGGTCACACACCTAGCATCTGACGCAGAATTATGTTTTGGGTCTTCATGTTTCTAATTCTAGTTGCCTGCAAAACTGATTTGGGATTGGTCAGGAAACCTTGGGAAATCTGAGACTTTCCATGTCTTTATTCTCAGGCTTGGAGACCTCATTGTGGTGAATGGGAGTGGAAGGCTGAGAGAATACCTTCTCTTTGGCCTTCTGTGATTTTGCTTTAATAGGCTTGCCTGTCTATGAGCAAGAGGGTGGATGAAATGATCTCTCAAGCCCCAACCCAGAGTCTTGTCTTTGTGAGAAGCATCAAAGTGAAAACTATTTGAGCCTTTGACTCAAAGCTCTGGCCAACAAGGTTTGCAGGCACTTCAGCCTATGGTTATTGTCCCTTATAAATCTTGCCCTGAGGGTTCAGGGTAGAGGCAGCTGGAAAAGAAGAAAAGGAATATTACAACCTCTAACTGCCTCAGGTTCTTTCAGAGTCTGCTACACACTGAGGGTTTTTATGTAGACAACTCTTGGCGATTTTCAGGGGATATGACATAATGCCCATTACCCTAATTGCTAGTCTGTCTCACTTATGCTACCTACCTGGAGCACCTTGTCTCTGTGGCTGCCTCAGGACTTGGCTTGAGACCGGAAGAGCAGGGCATAAAGCCCAGAGCTCAGTTACAGCACATTACAGGAGTAACCCAGCCCCAGGGGCCAAGGGTTGGGGAGTTAATAGGATAAGAGCCTAAAGCTGAACAACTCTTTTGATCCAAACCTTAAATCTTTTCCAAGCTGCTCCTTACAACCTGGCTAGAAATGTGAATAAGCTTGGGAGAAAAATATAAACACAACAGAAAAATTCAGAAAATCATTTTCAACTCCCCCACCCTCAACCCTTTAGCCTCCCAAATTTCCACCCCCACCAAAATTTGGGTGACATAGATTGAAGACCATATCTGGACCCTGTCTTTTTTGCCTGCTCTCTTAAGTGACTTCATCTGGCTTTTGCTGCCCTAGCCAGTGTCTCCCTGATTTTTTCCATTAAAAAAAAAATAAGCTTTCAAAGTTGAAACTATGCCAACATGCTAATTTTATGAGCCAACTGAATTATCCATAATATAATTTTGTTTTGCTCCTGACTTTTCCATTGGTAAAGGGCACTAAAAATGTCTTGTGTATATTTCTATTCCCCTGACTCAGCCCTCACCCCATTCCTATTTTTAAAAACAACAAACAACATTTTCCAAGGCTTCAAGTTTTCTCTAACTTATGTGTCTATAAGCTTAGCTTTAAAGGCCAGTTGAAAAAAGGCAGACCAGTTAGAACAGTGGGAAATCCCACAGAAAGAAAGCAGACAGGATAAACATCCTTCTAACCTATAAGGTTCTCTTTCCTACCAGGATCTGGGTGACTAAGCTTTGAGGAAAATGTCCATCACTGGACCCTGTCCTTTCTGACTGTTCTCCTGGGTGACATCCTCGACCTTTTGCTCTTTTTCCACCCTCCTCTTGAGATAAGGTTCTATCAAGAGGTTTTGATGTCATTGCTAGTTGGGTTGAAAAAAGCAGAGGGCTCTTTAACATTCTGGTTTGAAGGAAATTGAGCAGTGGTGTTGACATTTGGACAAAGCTTCTTTTCTAAACCTTAAATACTTTGCAGCTCTCATCTCCATGGCACTGTCTGTTAGCTGCATTTGTATTTGTGATATGAAGAGCTGTGTAGCTTTCAAAAAGGACATGGAGAGAGGAGAAAAATGGAGAAGAGAAAAGGACGCTTCCATTAGGGTTTAAGCCAATTTATGAAGGCACCCTGGCCAATCTTGGACATAGGCACTTGGCCATTTACAGAGAATAAGTAAGAATGTGCTCTCAGGGCGTAGGGAAGACAGTGATGTCACTTGTCTTTTCACCAGCTGCTTTTCACCAGCCTGTTCCTGCCATGGCCAGAAATCTGTATCAGCTTCCTATCTTTTGAAAACATGATACACAGACCACATAACACTGTGCTTTCGAATTTTTTGGGCTAGTGTCCTAAGACTGTGGCATTGTGGATGGGATTCTGGACTCAGGAACATCAATTCAAATTCTGCCTATGATACTTATTGGCTGTAAGATTGGCTGTAAGGCCAGTTCCCTAGCATCTCTGAGCCCTACTTTTCCATCTATAAAATGGTGATAATGCTTCCTATGGCTACCACCTCACAGAGTTTCAAGGCTCAAACTTTGCAAATCTTAAAGCATTGTATAGACATCAGATCTTCTTGTTGTAGGCTTACTAGACAGAAGGTTCCATAGGGATAGATCCTGTGTTATATAGATTTTGCATCTATTCCAAGGATTTTGCTTATTATTTGACACATAGTGGGTACTTAATATTTGTTGCATGGATATTTAAGAAGATCAGAAAATTTTATAGTAATCTGAGTGCAGCTTAAGAGATCACAGATTTTATTTGTGGTATTATGCATTAAAAAAAAAGTATGAAGCAGGAACTGAGACTGATGAACATACCTTTTTTCTTGACTCAGATCTATTTACATGTCAATCAGAGGAGATCTTGGGAGTCCTAGGAGCCTAATCATCACAATCTTGTGAGTTTTTCTTGGGGAGTGGGTGATTGAGGGGAGGTAATTCAACAAAATGTTTTTTGGATATGTAGACTTAGAATCAGGAGTTTAACTGTACTTAAGAAGGAAATTTTCAGTCCCTAATTGCCCAGGGCCAAGAACCTCATATAAACAAAAGGAAAAAGATGGTTAAAATAATAGACAGTCTTAGTCTGAGGCACTCATTTTTGCATTTTAAGCTCACAATAGTCATGTGGGTTGTTTTTCTGAGTTTGGTGGCTTATAACTCTTAGCTTTGCATTAAAAGAGCTTCCCGTCAGGGAGAGACTTCCTAGGTACTATACTCTGGGATATGATATGAAAAAGGATCAGGTAGTGCTGATGATATGACAGGATACAGAGTACAGATACATAACCCAACAGAGAACAGTGTGATAATATCATCAGAGGATATCTGAAGTGTCAGAAATGTTTGCTGGTTACATATGTCCCTCTACATGTTTTACCCTTGCCACATGATTTTCCTACGTGTAATGTCCACATGCTTTACTTTATTACATGTTCCTATATCAGATGTTCTCTTAATCTATGCCATCCCCCTTGGTGGGTTGACAACCTGTGGAAAAATGTGCACATGATTGATTAAATATCTTTGTTTTGAACTAGTATATACCCTAGTTGGCTGATAAAAGCAAGCACATTGGTAGAGATTTATTAATTATGATATTGAGTTGGTTCTGACTCACAGAATGCCTTGAACTTGATGTAATCTTCTGGAGCTCACATCAGAAGGGGGATCTACATGTCTTATAAACAAATATGTATTGATGGAAATCTTTTGTGTAAAGGCACTCATGTATTCTATATCAGATTGCTTACTGTCACAGGGAGGGAATAGGGGAGGAAAGGAGAGAGAAAATTTAGCTTTTTTAAAAAAAATACTGAGAACTGTTTTTAAATGTAATTGGGGAAAGCAAAATATTATTTAAAAAAACCAAATGTATATTGAAAAAGACAGAAATTGGGAGTCATAGAGGAATATTTGAAAAATGAAGAAGCTCTTAGTAAGAAGCCACTGCTTCTCTTCCTTAGTTAACTTTTGGCCCTTATTCTATTCTGTTTTCTTTTGGATGCTACCAGGTAGTAGGAGCAGAGAAGTCAAGGAGTGAGGGTGGGACAAGCTTACCAATAATAAAAAAAATATTGTTGGGATTAGTAAGTTTTTCACATTAATTCATAAAGCTGCTGCAATGTACTGTATATAAACAGTGAGTCAGCAAGCATTTATTAAGTGCATACTATGTGCCAGGCACTATGCTATGTACTGGAGAAAGAAAGGAAAGCCAACTATAATATAAAATCTTTAGAGATCCCAGATTTCTATTTCTATACTTTTTGTTCCCTCATTAGTTTTCTTTCTTTGGCCCAAAGCCTAGTGGTTTCCAACTTTCCCTTTTCAAACCTGATCTCAGAAAAGAATTCTATAAGCTCATTTGACCTAATTATCCATAAAGGAATAACAAAATGGATGAAGATGTCATTTATCCAGATATATAATTGGATGAGTGACCCATAAAGCTCATCTTTTGGGAAATTGAATAGTTCTTTTAATGACCCTAAACTTCTTCCAGGAACAAAAGCCCATCTTTTGAACACTAACCATGATGTTCTAGTGAATATGCAGGTCTGAGAATCATGGAACATTATAGTCAATGAAGAAATGAAGGTGAGAATTACCTAAAGGGAAATGCAGAAGTACCTGGTGGAAGACAACAGGTTGTAACACATCATAGAAGAGAAATGGTCATGACAGCAATGAATGGCTAGAAAAAAGATGGGCCAGCCTTATAAGGAAGGAGCCTAACATGGATGCTGACTATTTCATTGGTACCCATGTATATGTTAAGAGAACATTTGTCACATTGGAGGGATCCTCTGTGGAGGGTTTACAGGACAACATGGACAGGAGCTGTACCAGATTGGCAGACATGGATGGATTGTGATCTGGGAGCACCCTCGCTGATGAGATCATAGACCTATTGGGGCACCAAAGTAAATTTGTTCTTATTGAGATGGAAATGACTGATGAGGTTTAATGTGTTAACTCTCCTTAGGGGATCTGCATTTTAATGAGAGACATGGCCTTATTTTGTTGACTCTAAATGAAGCTTTAATTATGAAATTTCTGGCATCAGTAGACTGGATGGGAGAGAAAATATTGTTGGGCTGGGGGGAGGTAGAGATTGAATAACTTCTATGTGTCCCTGAAGTTACATCATGCATGCAGAAGCATATTCTGTGTAGAAATAACGTTTTGCAAACATAATTACCCCCCCATCCTCATTCTTTCCCTGCCCCCATCTCTCCCAAATCTCAGATAAAGAGATGGACAGATATTGTCATCCCAATAACATCTTGTGGAAACTGACATCTGAGTCCCTGATGATCCTGTGATACATTTCAATAGACAGGTGTGTGTCTTGTTTAGTCACATTTAAAATAAATCACTTGCCCACACACAGTTGATGTACCAATCTGTTTTCTTACCTTGCTTTCCAGGAACAGACTCCTTAAAAAAGGAACTATGCTCAAAAGAGATAGAGAGGAAAAAAAGAGCTTAATAAATAAAAAATGGCCCTGGATGGGACCCAGCAAACATTTAGACTATTTTTAAAAAATGATGGAATATAGTAGAAAGAAAACTAAATTGAGAATATGGAGATGAGTTCGAATTCTCTGCCCCCCTAAAATCACTTCATTTCTCTGGCCCATATTTTCTTCATATCATAAGGACTAGAAATATCTAAGGTCCTTTTAGCTCTAAAATTTCTATGATTTCGTAGATTTGGGTGGAAACCAAAATATGTTAGCAATAAAAGAAATGTTAGAGATCATTTGAGAGACCCCTGCCCTCCATTTTATATATCAAGGATCTAAGGGTCACAGAAACTAAGTCCTTGTTTGAAGTCACATAGTGGCTGAACTAGGACTAGAACCCAGGTCTCCTGGCTCCCAGCCCAGTGCTCTGGAACTAAACCAAAGCTTCAAGTATTCCAGGGAGTGTGTGTGTGTATGTGTGTGTACATGTATATGTATAAGAATCCTCTCTATCCCATTGAATGATGGCTTGGAATCAGAAAGCCCTGAGTTCAAGTCCTGCCTCTGTGTGACCCTGAACCTCTCTATGCTCTCTAAGACTATAATTTGCAAAGAAGATGTTAACCTGCATTGGCAGAGGGAGTTTCCTGAGTTGAGAGCTCCATATACTAATGAATGTCTAGGTCCCATTTAATAAGCAGAGCTGGAAAGAAGCACTGTATTTGAAATTAAGTCATTAGGACTGAATTCTAGTTCCGTTAGTACCTGTGTGACTTTGTGCCAATTGCTTTCCCTCTCTGGGTCTCCATTTTCTCTTCTGTAAAATAAGACATTGAGACTAAATGATTATTAAGATCCTTTCAGTTCTAAATCTTATAACCCGAACTCCAACTCATTCCACAAACATTTTATAGGATCATAGATTTGGAACCACAAAAGACCATTGAATCCAACTCCTTTATTTTTAGATCGCTGCTTTTCCTTTGGATCATCAGCTCAGTTGCAAGTAGGGATTTTTTCATTCTATGTACTAAGGTATGATTTAAAGCCTTCCTGACTCTCAGTCTCTGCCCTATCCTCTAGACCAGAGATAGCAAACTCAGTGTTGCCAAAACTCCTCTGAGTCCCCTCACCCCAAACCAAATTAAAATATAATTGAGAAATGTTTAACAAAAAAAATAAAAATAAAATCGAGCCCTGATAATGTTAATTTATGGTTTTCTAGGACAATATGTGGTCCTCAGGCATCTGTTTCTATTTGAGTTCAATACCACTGCACTAGACCATGCTATCTCTCCATTTATTAAGATCCTGGGCTATCCACAATCACATAGAAAAATGCTCTAAATCACTAATAATTAGAAAATGCAAATTAAAGAAACTTTGATGTTCTACTCCATACCTACCAGATTCACAAACATGACAAAAGAGGAAAATGACAAATGTTGGAGGGGAGGTGGGAAGACAGATGCACTGTCATGCTGTTGGTGGAGGTATGAATTGGTCCAGCCATTCTGGAAAGAAATTTGGAACTATGCCCAGAAAGTTACTGAACCGTGCATATCGTCTCACCTCTCTATGCCACTACTAGGTTTTTCTACCCAAAAGAGATCAGAAAAAAGAGGAAAAGGATCTATACATGCAAAAATATTTATAGCAGCTCCTTTATAGTAATCAAAAATTGTAAACTGAGGGCTCATCCTCTTTTTATGGAATAGCTAAACACATATTGGTATATGAATTGAGTGAAATATTATACCATGAAAAATGATGAAATTGCAGAGAACAGGGAACAGAACTAGAACAATTTATTTAATAATAACCTTATAGAAAAAAAATATTGAGATACTTTAGACCCCAACCTTTAGAACCCATTGTGTTATCATACAATGATAAACCATGAGTCCAAAAGAATGAAGGTGAAATATGTCACTCACCTCCTGACAGAGAAAATGATGAATTTAAAATGTATAAAGAGACATGCATTTTTTTGCTTTGTTCTTGGTGTTCAGTCATTTCTGATTCTTTACGACTCCTTGTGGGGTTTCTTTGGCAGAGATACTGAAGTCATTTGCCACTTCTGTCTTCAGCACACATTTTTGGACCTGGCTACTGTGGGAATTTGTCTTGTCAGACCATGTAGATATTCATTGAAGGATCTTTTTTATACTTAATGGGGAGGGGAACATAGTGAAAGACAAATAAATTTAAAAAGCACTTATTACTTGACAATTAAAGAAAAAGATAAAAAGAACCTGCTATATACAAGATACTACTGGGCACTAGGGACACAACTATTAATATACTATACTTATTATGGTATATAATATATTAATATATTATACTATAAAGGAGGTTCTTGGGGATTATATAAAGGCATACTGAAAAATATGATACACTGTAGGGTTGATGGGTCCAAAGAAGAGATCCAGATAAAATGTCTTGAAAAATTTGGGGAGGGAGAGAGCACTCTCAGTCCTTGGGAATTAGGGAAGGCTTCATAGCAGGGGTGGCATTTCAGCTCAGTCTTGAAGGCCAAAAAGAGATCTAAAAGGTA
Source organism: Notamacropus eugenii (assembly GCF_028372415.1). NCBI lineage: Eukaryota > Metazoa > Chordata > Mammalia > Diprotodontia > Macropodidae > Notamacropus > Notamacropus eugenii. Next base: position 132,379,438 of record NC_092872.1, on the reverse strand, counting down.
CAGGTGAGGGGGGAGTACATTCCAGGGATGATGAATCAATAGACCAAATGTGTAGGAGTAGGGGTTGGCAAGTGAATGGAGAGAAATGATAGTAGGCCAGTTTGACTGAAATGTAAAATTCATGAAGGGGAGTGGGGTGAAATTAGGCCAGTTGAGATCAGATTGTGGGAGATCTTAAATGTCAAGGAGTTTGCGTTTCACCCTGTAGCCAATTGTTGCTCTTTCTTCCTTCTTGAAGTGGACCAGTGACATCAGGAGGGTGATGTCTTGATTTACAAGTGAATTGGATTTAAGTGAGAAGAGCTATGCAGAGTCATCAGCTTCATTCTCCCCCAGAATCATTGAAGTCTAGAGGCAAGACATAGGTCAATATGCCTGGCAATGGCCTCAGATGCAGTGGGAGACCTTGGCCTTTCTCAGGTCTCAGTTTGTCTGAGTCAATGCCCATTCAGTGATTAAAGGCTAGTTAAGAATGGAGGCAAAAGATGGACTAGTTTGCTTTTGCAAATAGATCAGTCTGGGAGGGGAAGACCCTCAGAATTTAGATGACTATTTATATTCATACTGAGCCACCAGAACCCAAACAATGAGCAAGTGAAAGTTGTCTTGGTCAATCAGTGAGAGCTACAATGATTTGGGTTTAAAGGCACAATCAATTTGAATCCCAATGGACTTTCTGAAAGCCTGGCTTTTCAGAGCTATATTTCAAGAAATTATCAAATAAAAACTACATGAGAGAAAAGAGTTAATTGTCCTGGTTTTCAAAAAAACAAACAAACAAACAAAACCAACCAATGATAGAATAAATAAGTAGGAAAGAATAAAAATCTAACCTTCAAATGTTAAGCAATCAAAATTTATATTCCTTTGGACAGAGTACCAGAGAGTGAGGGTATGACTCCCCATATGGACAGAAGGAGGAGAATGAGGAGGAAGGGGAAGAGGAGGTAGCAGCATTGCCCAAATGAATTGAGTTGCCATTGGGTTTCCAAGGGGGCAGTTATTACTACTCACAGATGGTTGTCCTAGAGATAATAGGGAGCTACTAGAGGATCTTAACAGGGAAACTGCATAGTAAGATCATACAAATGGGAAAAGGATTCACACGTACAAAAATATTTATAGCAACTCTTTTTGTGGTGGCCGAGAACTGGAAATGGAGGGGATGTCCATCAGTTGGGGAATGGCTGAACAAGTTGTGTTATATGAATGTAATGGAATACTATTGTGTTATGAGAAATGATGAGCAGGAGGATTTCAGAAAAACCTGGAAAGACTTATATGAACTGATGCTGAGTGAGGGGAACAGAACCAGGAGAGCATTGTACACAGTTACAGCCACATCGCATCATGACTAACTTTGATAGACTTGGTTCTTCTCAGGAATGCAAGGTGCTAAGACAACTCCAAAAGGCTCATGATGGAAAATTTTATCTACATCCAGAGAAAGAATTATGGAGTCCGAAGGTAGATCTAAGCGCACTATTTGCTTTCTCTCTTTTTTGTTTTGTTTTCTTTCTTCTTTCTGGTGGTTCATTCTATTAGTTATAATTCTTCTTTGCAACATGACTAATGTGAAATATGTTTAATGTGAATGTATATGTAGAGGCTACATCAGATTGCATGCCATCTTGTGGCAGGTCAAGGGGAGATGGGGGAGTAAATTTAAAACTCAAAAGCTTGTGGAACTGAATGTTGGAAGCTAAAAATAAATAAATAAATAGTGTGGGGGGGAAAGAAGTTGCATAGTATGACTTATGTGTCTTTTGAAGATTATGTTCTCAGTTGTAGTGAGAATGAATTGGAAAGAGGAGAGACTGAAGTAGGGAGATCAATTGGAGGGCTATTAGAAAAATATAGGCAAGAGATCCTGAACTGGGGGAAGGGGCAGCAGGGTGAGGGCAGAGAAGGGGAAAGATGGGAAAGATATTATAGAGGTAGAATTGATAGAACTTGGCAACTAATTGGACTAAAAGATAGAAAAGTCAGGTGAACCAAAAATTTGGAGTCTGGGTAACTGGGAAGACATGGTATCTCAGTAAGAATAAGGAAATCAAGAAGTCTTCTGAAATGTCTGCAGACTTTCTTCTCTATGAATCCATGCCCCCCCCCCCCCATCAAGATTTGTAGCTTGGGGGGCAGGGGAGCCAAGATGGTGGAATAGAAAGACACACATACGCAGGGTCTCCCCACACAGCCCATAAAATAACTGTAGGGAGGGACTCTCAACAAATTCTGGAGCAGCAGAAGTGGAGAACAACAGAGTAGAGGAGATTTCCAGCCCAGGGTGACTTGAAAGACCCATGGGAAACGTTGGTTACACCGCACTCAGAGCAGAACCCAGCCCAGCATTGGCCGTGAGGCTCATGAACAGTCCTTGGGGGTGGAATCTCCAGTTGCAGAATCCCCAGTCCCAGTAGCAGCAGTTCTCAGATCCCTCAACCCACAGGCACCAAAGGTCAGTGACAGGGTATTTTCAGCTGGCCAGGAAGGGAGAAGGGCCTTTCCATAGCTCTGGCAGCAGGCAGGGGCCACACAGAGGCTGCACAGCAGCCAGTACAGACCACTCCATTGTTGGAGCATAAAAACCCCTAGGGGCACTGAAGAGCTGAGTCTTATCTCAGCCCTGTGTGGAGGCCCTGGGGGAGCTGGTCTTCATGTCACATTGAATGGCAGCCTTGCCCATCCAGCTTATCTGAAAATCAGCCCCCAGTGCTGACTTGGCGGAACTGGAGGCCAGGAGGCTGTGGAGAGGTAACTGCTAAGATTCTGGGCACAAAAATCCCCTTCTGTGTCCAGACCAGTACACGCTTGATCGTGACACCTTGGAGGAACTGAGATCTCACAGATTCCCAGAGTATATCCTACTCTTGACAAAGGACTCAAAAGTCAAATAACTGGTTGGGGAAAATGCCCAAAAAAGGGAAAAAAAAATAAGATTATAGAAGGTTACTTTCTTGGTGAACAGATATCTTCTCCCATCCTTTTGGATGAGGAAGAACAATGCTTACCATCAGGGAAAGACATAAAAGTCAAGGCTTCTATATCCCAAACATCCAAAATAAATATTCAATGGACTCAGGCCATGGAAGAGCTCAAAAAGAATTTTGAAAATCAAGTAAGAGATGTGGAGGAAAAATTGGGAAGAAAAATGAGAGATGCAAGAAAAGCAGGTCAACACCTTGCTAAAGGAGACCCAAAAAAATGCTGAAGAAAGTAACACCTTGAAAAATTGGCTAACTCAATTGGCAAAAGAGGTTCAAAAAGCCAATGAGGAGAAGAATGCTTTCAAAAGCAGAATTAGCTAAATGGAAAAGGAGGTTCAAAAGCTCACTGAAGAAAATAGTTCTCTAAAAATTAGAATGGAACAGATGAAGGCTAATGACTTTATGAGAAACCAAGAAATCACAAAACAAAACCAAAAGAATGAAAAAATGGAAGATAATGTGAAATATCTCATTGGAAAAACAACTGACCTGGAAAATAGATCCAGGAGAGACAATTTAAAAATTATGGGACTACCTGAAAGCCTTGATCAAAAAAGAGCCTAGACATCATCTTTCATGAAATTATCAAGGAAAACTGCCCTGATTCTAGAACCAGAGGGCATAAAATAAGTATTCAAGGAATCCACCAATCACTGCCTGAAAGAGATCCAAAAAGAGAAACTCCTAGGAACATTGTGGCCAAATTCCAGAGTTCCCTGGTCAAGGAGAAAATATTGCAAGCAGCTAGAAAGAAACAATTCAAGTATTGTGGAAATACAATCAGGATAACACAAGATCTAGCAGCTTCTACATTAAGGGATCGAAGGGCATGGAATAGGATATTCCAGAAGTCAAAAGAACTAGGACTAAAACCAAGAATCACCTACCCAGCAAAACTGAGTATAATACTTCAGGGGAAAAATTGGTCTTTCAATGAAATAGAGGACTTTCAAGCATTCTTGATGAAAAGACCAGAGCTGAAAAGAAAATCTGACTTTCAAACACAAGAATCAAGAGAAGCATGAAAAGGTAAACAGCAAAGAGAAGTCATAAGGGACTTACTAAAGTTGAACTGTTTACATTCTTACATGGAAAGACAATATTTGTAACTCTTGAAACTTTTTTCACTATCTAGGTAGTTGGTAGGATTACACACACACACACAAGAGAGACAGAGAGAGAGAGAGAGACAGAGACAGAGACAGAGAGAGAGACAGACAGAACAAGGTAAATTGAATAGGATGGGATCATATCTTAAAATAATGAAATTAAGCAGTGAGAGAGAAATATATTGGGAGGAGAAAGGGAGAAATGGAATGGGGCAAATTATCTCCCATAAAAGAGGCAAATAAAAGACTTTTTAGTGGAGGGAAAAAGAGGGGAGGTGAGAGAAAAACATGAAGTTTACTCTCATCACATTCAACGAAAGGAAGGAATAAAATGCACACTCATTTTGGTATGAATACGTATCTTACAATACAGGATAGTGGGGGAGAAGGGGATAAACAGGGTGGAGGGGATAATGGAAGGGAGGGCAGTGGGAGGAGGGAGCAATTTTGGGGAGAGATAGGATAAAAAGAGAATAGAAGAAATGGGAGGCAAGATAGGATGGAAGGAAATATAGTTAGTCTTACACAACATGACTATTATGGAAGTCATTTGCAAAACTACACAGATATGGCCTATATTGAATTGCTTGCCTTCCCAAATGGAATGGGTGGGGAGGGAGGGATGAAGAGAAGCTGGAACTCAAAGTTTTAGGAACAACTGTCGAATATTGTTCTTGCAACTAGGAAATAAGAAATACAGGTAACGGGGTATAGAAATTTATCTTGTCCTTCAGGACAAAAGAGAAGATGGGGATAAGGGAAGGGAGGGATGTTAGACGGGAGGGTAGATTGGTGATAGGGGTAATTAGAATGGTTGGTGTTTTGGGGTGCGTGGAGGGGAGAAATGGGGAGAAAATTTGGAACCCAAAATTTTGTGGAAATGAATGTTGAAAACTTAAATAAATAAATAAATAAAGATTTGTACCTTCCAGAGGTCAACCATAAGTTATCCCATTCCTATTAGATAATTACTTCCTTCTAAGATTTTTATTTAGATTGTATTTGTACTGGGTTAGGATATAGATGGATAGCCAGGTGGTACAATGGATAAAGCCCTGGGCTTAGAATCAGGAAGACTCATCTTCATAAGTTCAAATCCAACCTCAGACACTTACTAGCACTTACTGGGCAAATCACATAACCCTGTTTGCTTCAGTTCATCTGTAAAATGAGCTGGAGAAGGAAATGGAAAACTGCTGCAGTTGTTGTTTGTCCTTTGTCCTCTAGGAGGAGGAATGCAGTTTGTTTGTCCTTCATTCTCAGAAGATCATGACATCAGGGAGGTGATGCCATGACATGCAAGTGAATTGGACTTAAGTAAAGGAAAGCTGTGTAAAGTCACCAGCTTCACTTTCTCCTCCACAGCTATCTGGGTCAAAGGTCAGATGTGGATCAAGGCAACCGAAGATGACCCAGAATTCAGTGGGGGACCTTGGCTTTTTCAAACCAAGGTCTTTAACAGGTCTCAGTTTGACTGAGGCAGTGCCCATTCATTGATTAAAGCTTAATAAAAATGAGGCAAACAATGACACTTAAGAAAATAGATCTGGGAGTGGAAGACTCTCAGAGTTTCTGGCCAAATAAAAGACCAGTCTTAACTCCAAATCACTCTGGTCCCAGACCAAGCCCTAAACGATCACTGTTTGGGTCCTGATTGGCTCAGAATGAATGCAAAGAGGACCAATGGCATCATGAGGGTAATGTCTTAACTTGCCTGTAAATTGGATTTAAATGAAGCAGACGTGTGCAAAGTCATCAGCCTCATTCTTTCCTCCAGAATCATTGAAGTCCAGTGGCAAGATAAAAGTGAAGATGACTGGGCAATGGCCCAGGATGCAGTGGGTAACCTTGGCCTTTCTAAATTAAGGTCTTTCCCAGGTCTTACTTTGTCTGTGCAAGGCCTGTTCAATAACTAATGGCTAGATAAGAATTGAGACAAAAGATGGCCCAGTTTGCCCTCACAAAAATATCCATCTAGGAGGCCAAAGACCCTCAGAGTTTCTCACTGAAATAAAAAGTAATTGCTATTTATATCCATCCTAAACCATAAAATCAAAAACAATGAGCCACAGAGGCTTGGGCTAGGGGCTATTATTGGGCATTCAATGGAAGCCAAAAACCATTCCAACATCTTTGCCAAGAAACCCCAAAATGGGGTCACAGAGGTGACTAAAGAGACTAAACAACAAGCGTATGTACACTTGCACTTTGCTTTATAATGTGTTTCTAAGATTCACGTGCCTCTACTGTTTTACAAATGTTTATTACAGGGTAGTGCCTATATATGTTGCATGCATTTTGAGTCAAGGAGACCACGAGTTAGGTTCATTTGGGATTTGGTGAGTTTGAGACTCTAGCAAGATATTGAATCAGAGAGGACCAGCAGGGAGAGGTACAGGATAGCAACTCCCTGCTAAGAACGGAGGATTCTATAGTAGTTCTGAAGAGAGATCAGGCCTGAATACATTGATTTATGAGTCTTCTACATGGAGGTAATAATTAAATTCTCATTGGGAGCAAATGAAACCACCAAAGAAGTATTTGGAGAAACAAGAAAAGAGCACCTTGGACAGAGGTTTGTGGGTCGCACCCTTAATGGACAGGAAGAAGAAAAGAAGTCCAAAACAGAATTGTCCAGTAGGTAGGAGGATAACCAAGAGAGTAAAGTAAGGGCATGGAAGTAAAAGGAGAAGATGATATCCAGAGGGAGGGAGTTCTGCTCAACAGTGCCAAAAATTACCAAAAGTCAAGAAGGATGAGAAATGAAAAGAAAAGAAAAAAGGCTGTCAGACTTGAGTTGTTATAAATTGGTAACCTTTGAGGAAGCACTTTGAGCCTAGGATGTAAACCAGGTCACAAGAATTTGAAGAATAAGTAAATGGGTGGTGAGAGGGTAAGGTATGGAGAACTCTTTTTAACTTAGCTGCGAAAGGGAAGAGAAGTGTGGAATGACAGTATGAAGGGATGACAAGATCAAGGAAAGGTTTTGGAACCTTTAGAAAACATAAGTCTCACACCTCGAATTGAAATTGACCTTGCAAAATGTTAGCCCCAATTAAAAAAAAAAAGTACTGCTCTTATTCTGTATGGGAGATCTGGAGGAGGAGCCAAGGAGAATACAGAAGACCAAGAAGACTTCGTCACTGTCCCGAAGATCTTTTAACTTAATGAAAACCATTCACATACGTATAGCAACTGGCATAGGAGATATTGTTTGATCCTAGCAAATCACCTATAAGGAAGGTACTATTATTACAGCCCTTTTACAGATGAGGAACTTGAGCCTCAGAAAGGTTGTGACTTGCCCACAGTCACAATGATCAGATATTATTGGTTAGATAATAAGTATCTAGATATTATTAGTTAGATAATAAATATCTAAAGCAAGATTAAAGATCAGATCTTACTGACTACAAGTTTAGTACTTCATCCAACATATAATATTGTCTCTTCATTGGAGAAATAGTAGCAACACAAAAAAACACCTTAGAAACATTTTTCAATTGTGAGGACACAAATATAACATAGTATCTCTTAGGTTTAGAGGCCACAGAATGAAGGAGCAGGTGAATCGAGGAAGGCTTCATAAAAGAGGTGGTTTTGATGGGTCAAGTCCTGAAATAAATCAAAGCCATGAGTTGAGGAGTAAAATGTTCTTAATTGAGATAACAGGGTAGCAAACCTGCCACCCTGGGGGAGTGGAATGTCCGGTGGATTTTCCCAACTCCAAGACCCATGCAAAAGCATCTTATACCTTTAGGAGGAGAAGGGGAGGAGGTAGGGGAAGGAGGTAATGTGAGGCAGCAAGATCTGGTCATGAGATCCCAGCTACCCTCAGCAATCTGGGCAAGGAAAACCACTTCATTCCGGTTGTTTTGCCCTTCATGCCATGAATCCCAACAGAAAGGGGCAAGGACATCAGAGGCCTAGATCCAGCTTGAGCCAGGTTCTCCAACAAGACAAGACCTCAGGATGGGCTTTAAATTCTGACTCAGCACAACCTAATCAATACTATTTGATTGGGAATGCTACTGATGTTCTGATGTTGCTAGGATCATTTAGGGAGTGGCAGGTAACTACATTTGGTATTAACAATTTCTGTCATTATATTAACAATTTTCTGTCACATGGGAGTGGGGGAGAGCACAGACTAGGAGAGATGAAGGAGCAAGGGCATTTCAGAAGGCTGGGTAGAAAGTAGTAAGGAACAAAAAATTGGAAAATGAAAAGAAAATGCTTGAGAACAACTCAATTTGACCTAAGAAAAAACTTAGGTGACAAGGAGCAGCCTATGGCATTTAGTTTCCTGCCACAAAAATATAACTGAATTTGTACATAGGTTTATTTCTGCTCAGAATCAGATGGGGACTAGTCTCTATCACTTTTCCCCTCCCACTCCCAACTTCACATACACAGCCTCCTGTATGGGACAAGACTCTCCAACATAGCTCTGAGCAGCTAACATCTGCCTGAGAGATTCATTCCTCTCCAGGCTGTATTGCTAATTCTTTCCCCAAAGAGCTTTCTTTACCATGCCATAGTAATGTTTTTACACTGGAAGCCCCCTACATTAATTTCTCATATTAGAAGTACTCTCTATCCAGTGATATGATGATAAATATTTAAAAACCAGATCTAAAAAAAAAGCATGTAGATACTTTTGGGTTCAGTCTGCATTATTAACTTTTGCCCATCACTTTCTTAAATCTAGACAAACAACAAAACAGTAAATCAAACCCTTATTTGTAGTATTTGCTAACTTTTGGTGCAAATGGGCAGCTAGATGGTATAGTGGATAGAATGAGGAGGACCTTCAGGTCTAGAACAAGGAAGACCTGCTTTCAAATCTAATCTCAGACATTTACTAGCCATGGGACCCCAGGCAAATCACTTAATCCTATTTGCCTCAGTTTGCTCATCTGTAAAAAGAGCTGGAGAAGGAAATGACATACCGTTCCAGGATCTTTGCCAAGAAAACCCCAAATGGGAATATGAAGAGATGGATATGACTGACCTCCCACAACCAAATTTAACCATCTGCTCTTGCTGGAGCTGGCTCCAGCACATTCCTGATTCCATCCCTGGGGACTCTCCCTTGGATTGACAGATTGGTTCAAGAACCTCCATTTTGAGGAGGAGGCCCAGGCCAACCCATATTTTCCTTCCTTTCCAGGCTGCACTGCTGACTCATCTCCTTAGGACTTTCTCTAACATGCCATCTTCTCCTTCCAGTTCCCTTTTTTGTGTTGTCTTCTCTCATTAGTTTGTACATTTCTCCTTGAGGTCAGGTTAGTTTTCTTTTTTGCTTGTATTTTTATTTTCTGTATTTAGCACAGTACTTGGAAAATAGTTAACTTCAAATAAATATTTTTTTACTTGATTTGATTTAGATGTTTCTATTTTGTGTGTCTTATATTTGTACTTGTCCTTTGTTTTTCAAGAGGGCTATGATGTTAGAGAAATGATGACATGACTTGCTCTTGACTTTGTTTTGAGGGAGAGAGGGCTATGCAAGGTCACCAGCCTCACTTTCTCCTGAGCCATCTGGATCCAATGACCAGATATTCATCAGGATGACTGGAGATGGGCCAGGATGCAATGGGAGACCTTGGCCTTTTAGGTAAAGTTGTATAGTAACTGCTCGGTCAATGTCAATGAATAAATGAATGAATGAATGAATGAATGAATGAATGAATGAATGAAGAAGTCAGGATATCTGCTTCAGACATTTCATAAGCCTCAGGTATCTGTCTGCAGATAGATGAAACTCATGTTGTCTTTCTTTTTCTTTTCCAAAATAATGATCCACATTTATAGAACATATTCATGCACATTTTCCCTATTTAATCATTACAACAACCCTATGAAATTAGGATTAGAATCATACCTTAATCAATATTTGTTGAATTGATGAGACAGGGAAGGAATTAGGATTCCAGTTTTATGAACAATGAAACTGAGAGCCAAGAAGTTTAAGTGATTTGCCAAGAGTGCAAAGGCAGGAAACGTTCAAGCCTGAATTCAAACATAAGCCTTTTGGTTCCACATCCAGACCTCTTGCCTTTATGCCCATCTGTTTGTCACAGGTTCACTAGAAATTGCCTAGGAGTCTGCTCTCTTTCTCTCTCACTAGAGACTTGGAAGCTCCCAGTAAGCAGGGACATTGTTTTATCCCGTCTACTTTACCATCAAGCCCTAGCCTCACCTCCCACCACCAGTCTTGAGTAGAAAAAGCCCTTGCTTTTCTAGGGAATGGAACACAGTTGGGGCTTAATAAAAGCTTGAGAAATGAATGAATTCTTTTGAATCCTTTTATAGAGAGCCTATGACTATCTAGAAGCGATTTCTTTCACTGGTTCTGCCCCTTTCCTTTCTCTGGTTAAGTTGGCTACAGAGTCAGCTGGCTTAGGACCAGAGAAGGGCAGGTCAGAGGAATAGGCATGTGGCTATTTCTCTTTCTCCTTTGGTCTCTACAGCAGACTTACATAGAAATATATGTGCCCTTTTCTTATGATAACAAACTGAACCAGAGAGACCAGATTGGAAAAGGCTAGGAGAAACTGAATCAGGGAAATCTGAAGTTTTCATCTTCCAAATTATTCTTGATATGTTAGCTAGCCCAGGCAGTGGGGATTTACTATAGGTCAGTCAGGCAGTCAATAGACATTTGTCAAGTACCCACTATGGACCAGGCATTGTTCTAAGTCCTGAAGGTACAAAAAGAGTCAAAAGACAGTCCCTGCCCCCAAGGAGCTTATAATCTAATGGATTATAGAATCACATATATGATATATTTATATGTGTATATGTACATACACACATATATGCATAGATGCAAGGTATGTGTGTATATATACATATATAATATATATTTGTGTGTGTGTATATGCACAGAATCCACACAATCATAGAATCAAGGGTCAGAAATTACGTTACTGATTATATAGTCCAACCTCCTGATTTTACAGATGAAGAGTTCTGCAGCCACATGCCCCTTATTCCTCTTCATTCACTGTTTACAAATCTTAGGGGTAGTCTCCACGAATATTCACATTTTAAGAGTTAGAAAGAACCTTAGAGGCCATCCATTTAGCCCAATCACCTCATTTTACAATTGGGGAACCTGAGGCCAAGACATTGTCTAAGGATTTGAACTCAGGCCCTCTGACTCCAAATCCAATGCTCTTTACACTGGGCTTCTCATTCAAAGGAGAGTTCTTGAATGAGGAGAGTTTTGCTGTGTAGGGAGATCTCATAATGGCCACTTAATATGAGGTAGAAGGGGAAAAGGGGGACTGAGGGAGGGAGACAAGATGTTATTTGAGCCTCAAGTTTTTTTTTCCCCCTCTTTCTTATTTTCAGTGGGAGCTAGAGGGGAAAGGTAGGAGGAAAAGAAAATAACTGCATGTTAATTAAAATATAAATACATAAATAAAAGAGGTACACAACAAAGGACTCTCTGTAGTCCCCAAAGAAATGCCATTACGGACATCCTGACCAGGAGGATTAAGGCAGACTATGGAGACAGTATAGTTGAATAATGATAATAACTGGAATTTATATAGCACTTTAGAGTCTGCAGCCCATTTTGAACTCATTTAAGCTTTGCTTTGCACCTATTGCCTTCTTCATTCCCTTTGGTAAAATATAGCCTGCTAACAACAGAGTCCAGAGCCCTCCTAGGACACAAGACACAAAATACTGCTGTCTGTGGCAGCCCGTGCTGTATGATGTACCATTAGACCCCCACTGCCATGGGCAAGGGGCTCTGGGAAAAACCCCTCTGGCGACAGTTAATGTGCAGCAGGGGCCTTTTTTATGTCTTCTCTTAATGGCAGCGTCTGAGGGGGTCCTAGATGGCAGGTGGAAATGTGGTTGTAGGTACATCCTTTATGTTAACTGGTGAATAGCAGAGACATAAAAAGCTGAGGAGTCAGCCAAGAACTGAGCTAATTAGTTAGTAATTAGCAGGTTAATAGCTCACATCATGGCTAATGTAGGACTGCAGCCATATGGCCTGGAAATCTCTTGAAGTTTGTCTGGCTCTTTGCATGCCCTCCTTTCCTGATGTTTGATGGAGCTTTGAGCCCTCCCTGGGAAGGTATATTTCATACTTGGGTCCTTTCCTCTGAGAAGGGGGCACAGGGCTCAGAAAACTGATGCCCTGACTGAGCTCATTCCCACTGTCATTATCAAGAAACCTTAATATACCCTTAAAAATAATAGGAAAAGAAAGGAAAGGAGTAGATAGGAGAGGAGGAGGAGAGGAGAGAAGAGGAAAAGGGAGAAGAGAGGTGATGATAAGAGGGAGGAGAAGAGGAGACAAGGAAAGGGAGAGGAAAGGAGAGGAGAGGAAAGGAGAAGAAAGGGGAGGAGAGGAGAAGACAGGGGAGGAGACAAGAGGAGGAGAGAGGAAAGAGGAGGAGAGGAGAGAGGGGAGGAAAGGAGAAGAGAGGGGAGGAGAAGAGAGGAAAGGAGAAAACAGGGGAGGAGAGGAGAAGAGAGGAGAGGAAGCCTCACATCTAGCTCCATCCATCATCATTCTCATAGCCCATCCAACCAAAGATCCTTTCCTGATTCTTGCCTTTGTTAGTGGTTCTCCTCCAGTCTTCACGATTTTCAAAGTGTGGTCTGAAGATCCTCAAAACCTTTTTTGGGGACAGCCTGTGAGATCCAATCTATTTTAACAATCATGTTTTAATTTCTAATATGATAGATACTGATATATAACCCACCATGGTTGCTGTTCTTTTTTAAGCTCTTTGGGATGGCCCTTCATAATTTTAAAAGGGTAAATCGATCCTGAGATCAGAAAATTTGGGAATCATTGCTCTATATTTACCTGTGTCCTTGTTATTTTCCTCCAGTAGAATATCAACTTGCTGAGGGCAGGGATTATTTCACTTCTCTCTTTGTATCCTCAGTCCCCAGCACAGGGCTTGGCACCTTAGTAAATACTTGTTGTCTTGACTTGTGAAATTAAGTGGAATTCAGTCTGACGGAGAGTTTGTGGAAGAGGGCATTGACTTGAACATATTAAGGTGGTGCCACCTCTGAATCTTTATTGATGCTGTGCCTTGCCTTGGGTGCTGTCTCCTCTTTTTACTTAACCAGAGATCTTTCCTTTGCTTTAGAGTCCAGATCCTTTTATCTTATTCCCTATTGGGATCCGGCATAGCAATTCTTGGTGCTTATTTACATGCTGTTTTAGAGTTTAGAAAGTGCTTTCATTATAATAACCCTATGTATCTCTATCTCCATTTTGTAGGTAAGTAAGCTAAGGCTCAGAGAGGTTAAGTAATTTCTCTAGTATCACGCGGCTCTTAACAGTTGGAATCATAATTTGAAGTGAAGTCTTTTGAATGCTAGTCCAAGGTTCTCTCCATTATACAAGAAGGCCTATTAGAATTTAGCCAAGCACGTGTGCAACATACATGTGTGCCCAAATATACAAACACATACATGCAGACACACATATTCAGCCTTCACCACCTATGGAGCAACTGGATTAAACACATTTATCTATCTGTTTGTCTATCTATCTATCTATTATCTATCTATCTATCTATCTATCTATCTATCTATCTATCTATCTATCTATCTATCTATCTATTGCCAGCTATATAAAGCAAGGCTTCCTTTTATCTTCTCTAAACCTATATCCTTGAAGTTTGTCCTCTTTCTCTGGGACTTAAAAATATACCCATGCACTTGGAATCTGATCTTAGAAACTTAGGAATCTTTAAAAATCTAAGAAATGTTATAATCGAACAAAAAGCAGTTTTTGGCTCAACTTTGACCCCAGAACCACACTGGTTGTGTCACCCTGGGAAAGTCATTTAAATTCTCATTGCCCCAGGAGGTAAAGCTATGTATTCTGGAGCACTGGCTGAGTTGCCAAGGGAATTTCCACCACCAAGGATCTCCCTATGCCAATGAAATCAGTTCTGGACCAAAATATAGCTGCATAGAATCTGGGGGAAGGGCACTGGTAAAGTTCCAAAACACAGTCCCAGCCTTGCTTCTTCTAGTCTGTGATAATCCAAGAAATGCAGGCTCCCCCTGCTCTGGACACCAGGCATCCATGCCATAATTTGGTGAGTGTACGTGTGTGTATGTGTGGGGAGGCCCAGGGGGCATTGAGGAGTTTATCCTGAGCATTGCATTTCCAAGTTGCTGAGAGTCCTTAATTCTGTCGGAAGCTTAAAAACAGCTGAGTTTAGCTCCTAGTTTGCCTCTTTTCCTAGAATAATTAATTGAAACAGGAAGCTGCCAGATGACTCACTTCCTCCCTAGTTACACTCCAGGTACAGTCTTCCATCTCCAAAGCTAATGCTTGTTGTACTATGGTACAACATACTGGATTATTCATAGTCTTTTTCTATTGAAGGAATTCAATAGCCTGAAGAGTCAATTGACCAAAAAGACTAACATTAGGACAGTATGGAAAATCAAAAGTATAAGGGAAAGTGGCATTTGTCCCCATCTTAGGTGAAGTAGATTCTGGCCAGGCCAGGCCCTATTCACTACCCCTTCTACTGAGGTCTCTATTCAATAGGGCCTAGGATCTTTGTCTTCGTGCTGTGAAATGGTACCCCAGTAGGACCTTAGGTGCTCAGATCTCTCTCTAAACTAGATTTATCTTTAAAAGTTGATTTTAAGACATGTTTTATACTGCTTGCCCCAGGTATGTTTTGTGAAGTTGCTTCAGGAACCAAAATGACTATTTATATCCGCTGGTCATGACCCTTCTTTCCACCGTTTTCTGGAAACTTTCACTACCCAGACTTGAACCTCCTATTTGATTCAGCCAGGTCTCTCACATTAGCCAATCCCTAGCATCTCTATTAGTACAATGTGAGAGGTAAGAAAATGGTCTGACTTGCCTAAGCAAACCCCAGTTGCCTTGCTATAAACCTATGGCCTTCCAATTGTTTCAAGAGGGTGCCCTAGAGTAAAGGTGATTGTGACTTGAATATCCTGTACACCAGCCAAAGGGAAAGGATGGAGAGCTCAACGGAGCTGGTTGTGCCGGTTCTGAGGCCTT
This sequence comes from Notamacropus eugenii, assembly GCF_028372415.1. Taxonomy (NCBI): domain Eukaryota; kingdom Metazoa; phylum Chordata; class Mammalia; order Diprotodontia; family Macropodidae; genus Notamacropus; species Notamacropus eugenii. The sequence continues at coordinate 132,364,295 of NC_092872.1, read as the reverse complement.
TGCCTAAGGACCTTCACCAAGCTCCTTCCATTCTATCATGGCCTAGAGACCAGAGCAACTGAAATTCTAGCAAATGATATGCTTCCATCCTTCCCTTGCTACCCCCGTTTCTCCATGTTCCTCCTCCAAGATACTTTCTTTTAGACCTTGAATCTTCCCATGTGTAAGCTAAAATATGCAGACAAAAAATTATTGCTTTAGGCATTACTACTCTGTCTGATTCTTTTTTGAGGGGAAATATTCTCTTGGTCCCATAACTGCTGTTAAGGACTAGGACACCATATAAAATGATCCTGACAGGAACAAACATTTAGAGGACACACAGGCAGTTATCAACATAAAACAATTAGATTAATGGGCAGTAAAATAGTTCTCTCATACACTCTCAGGTCAGTTAGCCAATCAGTCATTCAAGAATTTATTAAAGACAATGAAGAAATAGAAGGCACTTACATGGGTCTAGTCAAGCAGATGACCTATGTTCCTGTTGTGACAGGCACATTGACAAGAATCTTACCTGGTCACATATTGATTGCTAAGGATACTTCAGTGGAAGAAATACTGGATCTGGAGTCAAGAGAACTTAGGTTTGAATCCTAGCTTGACCACTTCTGGGTGACCTTGGGCAAGTCATTTTTATTCATTGGACTATAGTTACCTCATTTGGAAAATGAGGGGGTTGGATTTGATGGATAAGATCTCTTCTAACTATAAATCTATGCTCCCAAATAAAAATTTATATACACACATACATACATATATACATTGTCACAGTTTCAAAATATCACAAACTAGCAGAAGAAATTAAATGGGAATTGTTGGAGAGTTTTCCAGAATCCACAGACAACACACAAATCAAGGCCAGTAGACAACACAGAGCCTATGACCAAACACTTAAGCCAAATTTTACAATAAGGTACTCTAAATACCCCCATAAAAGAAAAAGAAAAAACATTCAGATTTCTTCTCTTGTATGTTAATTTCCCCCATTGGCTTAACTTCTCTCACTAGATTACAAGTTCTATGACTTTCTTTTTCATATTTGCATCCTAGTACTTGTCATGGTGCCTGGCATATAGTAGGTGCTTAATAAATGTTTATTGACTAATCAGTTCAAAGGTAGTAATACCTCTTTGTCTTATACCATACTATTTCTCTATCTTGGCAGTTAGGTGGTACAGCAGTTAGAGTGTTGGGCCACAGGAAGATCTGAGTTCAAATTTTATCTCAGACAGTTACTAGCTATGTAACCCTAGGCAAGTCACTTAACTTCTGTTTATCTCAGTTTCCTCATCTGCAAAATGGGGAGAATAATAGTTCCTGTTTCCCAAGCATTCATGAGTATCAAATGAGATAATGATGGTAAAGTGTTTAGCATTGTGCCTGGTACATAGTAAGAATTACATAAATGTTAGTTATTATGTTAGCTACTATGTTCTGCAGCCTCTCTTCTACAAAAGGAAGCAATGACCCAAGAAAGGGGCATTTGACCCAGAGCACAAGGGTGAGGGCAGTTGGCAAAGGTACAGGAAGTTGCAGAGAGAGTTTGATAGAATGAAAAGAACCCTGGGCTTATCAGGCTACCTGCATTGGAGTTCTAGCTCTGCTACTATTAATGTGACCTTAGGAAAATTCCTTTACTGTTTGGAGACTCTATTTCTTCCTCTGTAAAATGAAGGAATTGGACTATATGATCTCAAAGGTGCCTCCTAGCTCCGCAGCCTATGTTTATTGAGAAACCTTTAGTCCACTGTTGCAGACTCTCCAAGCATTGGAGGTCTCTTATTGTAGACCCCTGCTGGAATTTGTGGGGCTGTTTTAAAGGTCATATGACCCTTCCAGGTAGTCAGTAGATGCCACAGAGATGAAAGGGGAGGTGACTGGGAATCATCCCTGGGAAAAATGGTAATGCTTGTCCCAATTTTGCATCCTCCCATCTCCCTTACTCCTTCTCTCCATCTTGTAAATGTCCATATCAACTGCCACAAACATCAAGCACCTGGTGTATTCAGAACAGAACACTGTGCTAGGTCCTGGAGGAATTACAAAGAAAAAATCCAGATCCTGCCCATAGGAAGCTTCTAGTTCAGAAGGCAGATAGGATGCCTATATGACTGTATGTATAATGTACACATATAAACACATTATATATAAGGTTATGTGTCATATAAAATTGTATAATGTTATATATAATATGCTATATGTCACAAATATGTATCATATCCATAATATTATGAACACACATATAATAATGATACACAATTAGTACATAAAGGAGGTATAAGCCAAATATTATGCAAGGAGGAGAGAACAGAGGAGGAAGGGAAGCATTATTGACAGAGGATTCAGGTAAAGCTTCACCCACAAGTTAGCATTTGACCTGGGCCTTAAGAGACAGGCAGGATTCCTTAGGCTAGGGGTGGGGAACCTTTAGGTCCTCAGTGCAGTCCTTTGACTGAATCCAAAAGATTTGTTCTGTGAAGTTTGGATTCAGTCAAAGGACCTCTCTTGAGGGCCACATGTGGCCTGGAAGCTGCAGGTTCCCCACCCTTGCCCTCGACTCTTAAGTTATCCTTTGCTGGTGGTGGTGGTAGTGGTGGTAGAGGGGAGGTTAGGGAGGGACGCAGTTAAAGGAATCACATAAAATCATTGTCATTAAGTTTACACCTTGCAGGGAGGAGCTGCATGTAAAAGTAGGACCCAAATGGGAGGGCAATATCTGATCTAAAGAAATAAATCTCTAATGATAGAATCCGAGTTCTCCACTGATGTCTGGGATGAATTTGAGAAGTTTGTCTTGAGGCCCTTCAAATCGTATTCAGTCCAGTATTTATTAACTGAGTAGGATACAAATGCAAAATGAGTGAGTTGCTGTCCTGTCCTGAAGGGATTTGTATCCTACTCCTTTTTTTTAAAAAGCATTTTAACTTTTTATTTATTGATTTAGCATTTTTTTTTTTTGCATTTTGAGTTCCAAATTCTCTCCCTCCATCCCACTCCCCACCCACTGAGAAGGCGAGCATTGTGATATAAATTATACATGTGAAATCATACAAAACATGTTTCCATTATTAGCTATATTTCAAAGAAAAAAGCAAGAAAAATAAGGAAAGTATGAAAATTGTATTTCAGTTTGCTCTCAGAGTTCGTCAGTCCTCTTTCTGGAGCTAGAGAACATTTTTTCATCATGAGTCCTCTGGAACTGTCTTAGATCAGTGTATTGATCAGAGTAGCTAAGTCTTTCACAGTTTGTTGTTACAACGCTGCTGTTACTGTGCACAGTCATCTCCTGGTCCTTCTCACTTCACTTTGCATCAGTTTATGTAGGTCTTGCCATGTTTTTCAGAAATTATGACACAATATCATTCCTTCACAACTGTATACCACAGCTTGTTCAACCATTCCCCAGTTGATGGACATCCCCTCAATTTCCAATTCTTTGCCACCACGAAAAGAGATGCTATAAGTAGTTTTGTACACAGAGGTCTTTTTCCTTTTTTACATTCTGCTGCTACCACATAAAAGTCAGCCTTGGCTTCTTGGCCCCTAGATTTTCTCATTTTCCCAGAAGTAGAGTAGTGTCTCCTCTCAGTGTGGTAAAGTTAGGAATAATGATGGATTTGGAGCCAGGAGAGCCAGTGTAATTCACCCAGGGCTTCTTAAATACCTACTATGTGCCTGGCATTGTGCGAGGTGTTGGGGATAAGACGAAAAGGAAACGGTATCTGTCCTTAAGAAACCTAGAGATAGAGAAGTAACATGTAAATACAGCATACCTCAATTGGCCGATATTCATTTGTTGAATGCTTACTCTGAGCCAGGTATTAAGTGCTGAGAATTCATGGACAAAAAAGGAACAGGTCCCTGCTTTGAAGGAGCTTATGTTACAAAGTAATCTGGGAGATGGAGGAGGAGAAAAAGGGGGAGGAGGAGGATCAGGAAAAGCCTTCTCTTAAAGCATTGGAGCTGAGCTTGAAGAGAGCTGGGGGCAGGGGAGAGGGAAAGCATTCTAGGCATGGGGGGCTGCTTGTACAAAGGCACAAAGAAGAAGGAGATAGAATATTGTGAAGAAGGAATACCAAATACTATAGACTGGTCTGGCTAGAATGTAAAGTGTATGGAGGAAGATAATATGCAACTAGCCTGGGAAGACAGGTTGGAGACAGATAGCAAAGGCCTTTAAAAACTAAATCACATTTATATGCCACCTTAGAGGCAATAGGGACTGGCTAAAACTTCTTGAGTTGGGTAATGACCTAGTAATAGTTAGGTGAGAAAAAGGACAGGAGGCATTCCGTCTAGAATCACTGAGATGAAGGCACACTTGGATGATACAGTGTTTAAAGGGTGTCAACTTAAATAGAGATCATCCCAAAGGACTAACAAAGTATTGCTGTTTTCCTTAATAGAAAAAAAGAAAACCCAACTCAAAATGGAATCTAAGCAAATGATGCTCCTTGAAATGAGTCATTTTCCCAAAATGAAAGAGACCTTGCCTGGCTAACAAATGGAGGTCCTAGCCCAGTTGTTAGAACCAGGGTTAGCTCAGCACACTTGTGATGGACAGAGTCCAGGATTAAAGGGTTAGGGAAGAGGCTGATGAAGTCATTTAGCAGAAGCTGAAACAGCTGCCCAGGCTCTGAGGGCAAGGGAAGCTGAGCCAGAAGTCTCTTTCTTTGGCTGGAGGACCATCAGTCCAAGTAAATTATCTAATTTGAGCAGGGTGTTAAAGTTTTGGGATTTGAATCCCAGCTTTCCTAATTACCTGTGTGACCTTGGACAAGCCACTTAACCTCTCTGAACCTGTTTTTTCCCCTGTAAAATGCCAAGATCCAGCTCTAAATCTGTAACTTAAGGGTGAGGCCAGGGTGAGCTCTGAAATGGCAAAACAAACAAAGCATCAGTGCAATTGGTCAATAAACATTTATTAAGCACCTACTATGTGCTAGGCACTGTACTAAATGCTGGTAATACAACTACTAAGAAGAAAGACAATGTTTGCCCTCAAGGAGCTTATAATCCAATGGAGGAAAACAAGAACACTGGCATTTTTCTTGATGCCACTAGACCTTTAAACTCCCCCCAAATCGTATTTGTTTTTTCTCTTCTAGGGAAGAGGAGAATTAGAACGGAGGCTGATGTAGCCCGGCACAGATTTGATAAACGCAGGAGATTTTAGAGGCAATCAGGAGAGAAAAGAACACGCATTATCCCTTGTATTCACAATGCAGTAGCTAATGAGCTGAAGGAGCTCTGATTTGATCTCCTCCTGGCTCTTGCATCAAAGGATTAGCTGGTGTTTGAAAAGGAACAGAAGGAGGGAAGCTCAGACTCAGGCTTCTTAGAATAAATAAGGTAATTCTGCTCCTGTAAATACAGCAGGCAGTTCCAGCAACCTGCTGGCTGGCTGGGCAACGCATCTCCAGAGCACAGCGATGCTGAGATGCTTGGTGGTCAACAGTGATTGGGGGGAAGTAGTGAAGGAGCCAATGAGGATGAAGCCCCCCTCCCCCATGTGAAAGAATTCAGGATTCAGCTGAATAACATCTCCCATCCAGCATCAAGGCAAAGGGTCAGTGTAAGGGAAGGAAGACCCTACTGTGAGGTTATCTTACCCATAAGTCTCTGCTGGAATCCGAAGGGTGGTTCACAAAGGGTAAATGCCCAGGATTTCAGGACAATCCCTAGATCCTCGTGTTCCTCTCAGTCCTGTGTGGTCTAAGGGATCTCTCAGAGGAGAGGTCATTCATGCAGCCCAACAGTAAAAAATGTCTGAACATGTGCCTGATCCATAGGTGTATATTTCTTAAACATAAAGTATTGATGTACCGCTGTTCTAAAAAGTATGTGTATTATAAAACTTACACAAAACAGATATTTTAAAAGGATGAAATAATATTTGGTCTGTGATGGAAATCTTTCATTTTCCTTTTTATTCAATTTCACTATGACATTCCGGTTAACTGAAGTCTGTTTTCTGTTAATATTAGCTTCATCTGGCTAAAATAAATCAAATCCAACCCATGGAATGATGGTGTTAAGGGAAGACTTTGGACATACCTGAGATAAGAACCAAACCAGGAAAGAGGAGACTACATCTTTCAAACCTCCTGAAAAGACTGTATTTGTGGAAGAATTTTCCTGACACCAAGTTTTTGGTTATCTTTGTGACATGTGAATCTTTCTTTGTCAATTAGCCCATTCTGACTTCTTTAAAATGAGGCTTTATCATGTTTTGTAAATGTAGGATTTTGCAAACTAAGTCTTTAAATCTGCAACTTGGTCTGTTTACCAATTTGTTCTAAGTAATCTGTTCAGTCTTAATTAAAAGAAGTGATGAACCTGCTTAACTGTTTGCCTTTTGTGTGACCGTGTGATTGTTACATGTTTAAAAAAAATGATTTCTCTGATGAAATTTTCTCTATAAATATAGACTTGTCAGAAACTCCAGACTTTGTTCAGCGTTATTTTTCTGCATCCTGAACCTGTGCTTAAACATAATTAAACCTAGGTTTTTACCACTACACTTTCTTTGTTGTGGTATATTAATTCAGTAGTAGTAACCTACTATATGAACTCAAAGAGGAGATAACCTCCCAGAATAGACCTTAGGAAATCATTTTGACAGCTGTGTGGAGGATGGATTAGAGAGTGCAAAGATAAGTGAGTAGTTCTTAAGCTTGTTTGTAGACCCTTTGGCAGTCTGGTGAAAGGCTTTTACTCAATGGTCACTCTCCTGGAGTGCAGAGTCCCTCTCTGAAGGATGCCTGCCATAACTGATCTAGGGGGCAAGGCTGGGTATGATTGCGTGTTTGGGGGTATCCCATGACACCTGTGCACTATTCAGGCAGACGTTGCCTTGAGGGAGCCAGTGCAGACTTATAAAGGTAGGAGTTTGAGGACTTACCCAGAAGAGGAAGGTGTTGGAGGAGTAGAGTTATTGGGGCATAAAGGCAGATGTGCTTGTTTTGGAGTCAAGCTCCATGATTGGTTATTGCCAGGAGAGCAAGTTGACTCATCTTTTTATTCTGATTGGCTCATTCCATCCTTTGGAGTCAGGCTGTATCCCTAAGTCCCCAGGCCCAACTTTAGAAACCACTGACCTAGAGTCAGGCAACCTAGTTTCAAATTCAGCATCAGATAGATAATAGCTTTATGACTCTGAAATTATATGTCTATAATTTTATAGTTATTTATAATTTATTTATATTATATAAAATTTATATTCATATATTTATCACAATTTATTTATAATTATATAAAATTTATATTATATATTTGTTATATGTAACATATAACAAATATATAATATATATTTATTTATAATTATATGAAATTTATGACCATATTTTCAGCCTCTTTGAGCTTCAGTTTTCTCATCTGTGACCTGGGTATAATCCTGGCAGGATTGTTGGGAAGAAAGTACTCTTTTTTTTTTCCATTAAAAAAATCCAGCTGTGATTTAATTGGAATAGGAAATTTCTGGTAAGGGATGCTTGCTGCCTATCACGGTTTTAAAAAGATAACTATCTTGTCCATGGCAGTTGCGTTTGCCTAAGTGTACATGGTTGGAATACGGAGAGACAAAACCCAGAAGGAAGACCTAAACTACTGGGATTTATTCCCATAAAATACGTTAGCATTGGCAGAGCAAGATTTCTGGCTGGGGTTCAAGGAGCCAAGCACTACTAGCTTATTTGAGGGAGAAAGGGAACAGCCCTTGGGACCAGATGCTGCTAGCACGTTGAGTCTGGCCACAGGCGTGGGTAAGTAGTAAAGTTACAACCACTTCCCCCCTTTGCCCAGAACATCATGCTGAACTTGAAGGAGAAAGGCTCTCACCCTCCAGATGGGAGGGGGAAAACAAGTTGTGTGAGCATGCTCAGTAGGTCCCCTAGCCCAAAGGATGATTGATAGCTCAACTTACTTTGCTCATCAGTGCCACCTGGTGCCACCTGAGTGACAATTTATTTATCCACACAAATAAATAGGCTTTAAAAAATAAATGAATGAATAAGTGTTAATATCGTATTGATTGGGCAGGGAAGAGATCAACCGTACCAGGATGAGAAAGTCATGCTGCAGCAAAGGAGAACTCTACCTTCCTTCCCAAACTGGAGCTGACTTACTTACATCCAGTGGGACTGAGTAATGAAATGATACCTCTAATTTGCCCACCAGACTGCTGTCCATATCCTGAGATTTAGCGTCTCATTCTCAGAGACTGAGAGTGTTTGTGAGGCGTGATTTTAAGGCTTCCGTCTCTGTAAGAGAAACTCTAAAGCCTTGGAGTAGGAGCCGGGGAAATGGGCAGCATTTGGGATCATTGGGAAGCCTTCTAATCCATGGTTTCCATTGGTTCTTTTCTCATACAATGGCAGCCACCTCTTTGGTTTAGGCTGTGGATAGTACTTTAAAGAGTCTGAGAGTTCATAGGGAGAAGGAAATGGCAAACCACTCATGTATCTTTGCCAAGAAAGCCCCAAACGAGGTCACGAAGAGTAGGGCGTGATTGAAAATGACTGAAGAACAATGAGAATCCATAAACTAGGTGGTGCAAGTAGATAGAGCACTGAGCCTAGAGTCAGTGCTGGTTCTAGACTCAGGAAGACCTGAATTCAAATCTGCCCTCAGTTACTTATTAGCTATGTATCTCTGGACAAGTCAATTAACCTCTGGTTCAGTTTCCTCAATTACATAAAGGGTATAATGAGTACCTATGTTAACTAGACCATCTTAGTCAATATTGCTTTCTTAAGTCTGAGTTATGCATTCATAACTGACGACATCTGATCATTATGGTGGGATGTAAATCAGTGGAGGTTCCTCAACCATAATGTCAGATGAACAATCTCCCGACTCTCCAGGGGACCTCTGCCTCATTCTGGGGACCCAAGTTTTACTGCATATGGGAATTCAGATAAAAGCCCCCATCATCTACATATGCTATATAAAGAGAAGAATTGATGAATCACAAGATCGAGACTGTGAAGGCAATAACAGGGAAGGTCATAGGTTCTGGAGATAATGATGAATTCAAAATAAAGGTTTAGGCAGAGGGGGAAATTGAGGCATAGGTATTGAATTGAAGAAGCTTGGTTAAAGAGAAAAGGCAAAGTCATCTAACAATTAAGAGTATCATGTACCAGCCCCTACCTGAACAGGAGTGATCTCAGAAGACATTAATCAGGTACCAAGCTTATGCTGAGCCTGAATGTAAAACTCATCACAGAGCACTCCCCAGGTTGCTGGCTGTACAGAGACCTCCAGACAATTGAACAAATGCAACAACAGATGTGCATAACTTGCCAAAGAGACACAGATGGTGCACATCCTGCTAGTGACTCTTTTCAGAGAGGGTAGACATCCTAGCAGAACTCAGAAGCACATACACAGATCAAATTAATAAGTGCCTATTAAGTGCCTACTGTGTACCATGCATTGTTCTAAAGGCTAGAACAGAGCCATAATTAGGAATTATTGTACCCAGGAAAAATTAAATTTGGGTGGAAACATGTGGCAGTGACAGAAAAGATGCTGCCCACTGGCCCAGTTGCACTGGATGAGATTGTGGTGTCCTGTCTTCCAGAGAATTCATACCTTGTTAGAATGGGAACCCTGATGGTAGGAGCTTTAAGGCAGTAACTGTACATGCAAAGTATGGTGATGGTGACCTCTCATTTACTGATTCTTCTAAGACATAAGTAGGTCAGCATATTTATGTGTAACTGAGAAAGCCCAGGTTAAGAGAATGAATGAAGGAGAATGTCAGGGGTCTATGGGGAGACAGCTTGAGGCTGGAGAATACATTCCCTATCTTTTGCTTTGACATAGCAACACAGAAGACTCTTGTTCAGGGGGAAGAGATTCTGTGAAAAATGACAGAGCAGAAAGATACTTGAATTTGGAATTTGGAGATCTAGGTTCTAGTCTCAACTTTGCTATTTAATGATTGTATGACCTGGAGCTTACCTGCTCCTTTCCTTGGGTCTTTGTTTTCTTCTTTGTAAAGAATTGGACTGAGCTGGATAATAATAATATTAGTAATGGTAATTATGAAATAGTAGGAGTAATAATAAGGACTAATAAGGAGGAGGAGAAGGAGGAGAGAAGGAGAATTGAGGCATAGGAGGAGAAGGAGATGGAGGAAAAGGAAAAGGAGAAGGAGAAGAGACATTTGTGCAGTCCTTCAATGTCTGAAAAGTACTGTTGATAAAGTATCTCACGGGGGCCTCGACAAGCCTTGCAGGTAGGTGCTACAGATATAACTGTCCTGATTTTACAAATGGAAAAACAGCAGCTCAGTACACTTGAAGGACCAGAGCTCCCAAGGTCCCATGGTTACTAATCATCAAAGGTGGAATGATAGCTAAGGTCCCTCCCACTCTTACACCCTAGGATTCTCAAGTAATGAGTACTGAGCATTACCTTTAAAATAAGGGGGAGATCAGACTAGGTGGCCTTTGAGGGCCCTTTCAGCTCTCAGTCTCTGGTCCTATAATCCTAAGGTGTCTGTTATCACATGACCACTTTTCAGAGGCAGAAGTCAAGGTGTGTGGATATTCCGTGTTCACTGGATTAGAACCCAGCTGAGTCACCCCCATTCGTCCAGCCCAGGGTTCTGTCTACACTTTGGCAAACTCAATAATCTCAGGGGAACTGAAGATCAGTTTCTAAAGCTGCCAGTCAATACTAACAAGTCTCGTGGTCAAAATGGCATGAACCCTGGAATGGACAATGAGTGTAATGAAGGTAATGGAAGAAAACGAAAGAGACTCTCTAGAAGTCATTACATTGGTTGGTTGGAATACTTAGGAGAGTGAGAAGTCTGAGGCATATTCAGGCACTAGGCTGTCTCTGGTTCTCAGGGGAGCATTGACTATGCCAAACAAATACTCATATTAAACAGCTATTCCTGACAGATTGATGTGTCTTTTTATGACCTGCCTTTACAATATGATGACTCTATCCTTTTTAAAATAAGATTAATTCAGACAAGACATTTGTTTTATGGTCAGATCTATCCCAGGGGTAAAAAAAAAAAATTAAACAAACAGCTTACGAAGGGGTTGTTGAGGACTTGGTTGGAATCAGACTGGAAAACTTTACTTCTTATCTTCCTGAGTACATTCACCAACAATGAATGGGCTGTGCTGATTCCCATCCAAGGACAAACTGGGTTATATATAAATACACTTTGATTGGAGTAGGAGTGGGAATAAGGCTTGTAGAAATGAAAACAGAGGAGAATAAATTACTAGTCAGGAAAAACCCCCCAAATATGTGTTTTCCAGTATAAATTTTTTTTTATTTTTTTTTATTTTTTTATTTTTATTTTTTTTATTTTTTAATGTTTAGCAATCACTGCCATACAATTGAGATTTTATCCCCCCCCCACCTATCCCCCACTACCCCCCTCCCTCCCCACGACTGCATACAATTGGGTATAGGTTCTACATATACTTTTCTATTGAGTACATTTTCACTATAGTCATGCTATGTAGTCGGACTAAAATAAATGGAAGAAATCATATAACAAATCAAAACATGATACACAAAAACATACACATACACAAACATGATCTGCTACATTCTGCGAATGACTTCCATATTTCTTTCTCTGAGTGTGGAAGGCATTTTGCCTTGAGAACCACCTTTGGGATTTTTTTTTTTTTATTATTATAAGAAGTTTTTGCGTTATTACAAAATTCCAAGTCTACCAGAAAAAACTCTCACATACTGTGGTCGTTGCTGTGCACAAAGTTCTCCTGGTTCTGCTCCTTTCACTCAGCATCAGGTCATATAAGTCCTTCCAGGCCTCTCTGAAGTCTTCTTGTTCATCATTTCTTATGGCACAATAGTACTCCATTACATTCATATACCATAATTTATTCAGCCATTCCCCAATTGATGGACATCCCCTTGACTTCCAGTTTTTGGCAACTACAAAGAGTGCTGCTATAAATATTTTTGTACATGTGGGACCCTTTCCCATTTTTATGACCTCTTGGGGATACAGTCCTAGTAGCGATATTGCTGGGTCAAAGGGTATGCACATTTTTGTAGCCCTTTGGGCATAGTTCCAAATTGCTCTCCAGAATGGTTGGATGCACTCGCAGCTCCACCAACAATGAATTAGTGTTCCAACTCTCCCACATCCTCTCCAGCATTTATCATTTTCTTGTTCTGTCATGTTTGCCAATCTTATAGGTGTGATGTGGTACCTCAGAGTTGTTTTGATTTGCATCTCTCTAATCAATGGTGATTTAGAGAATTTTTTCATATGATTATAGATAGCTTTAATTTCTTCCTCTGAAAATTGCCTGTTCATATCCTTTGACCATTTATCAATTGGGGAATGACTTGTATGATTATACATTTGGATCAGTTCTCTATGTATTCTAGAAATGAGGCCTTTATCCCCGAGCTTAGCTGTAAAAATTCTTTCCCAATTTACTATATCCCTCCAGATTTTGGTTGCATTGGGTTTGGTTGTGCAAAAACTTCTCAGTTTAATGTAATCGAAGTTATCCATTTTGCATTTCATAATGCTTTCTATCTCCTTTAGTAAAGAATTCTTCCCTTCTCCATAGATCTGATAAATACACTATTCCTTGCTTCTCCAGTTTATTCATGGTATCAATCTTTATACCTAAATCATGTACCCATTTGGACTTTATTCTTGTGTACGGTGTCAGGTATGGGTCTATGCCTAATTTCCACCACACTGTTATCCAGTTTTCCCAGCAATTTTTGTCAAACAATGAGTTCTTATCCCAGAAGCTGGGGTCCTTGGGTTTATCAAACAGAAGGTTGCTATATTCCTTGCCTACTGCATCTTGAGTGCCAAGTCTATTCCACTTGTCTACCTCTCTGTTTCTTAGCCAATACCAAGTGGTTTCGATAATTGCTGCTTTATAGTACAGTTTGAGGTCTGGTAGCGCTAGGCCACCTTCCCAAGCATTTCTTTTCATTAGTCCCTTTGATATTCTGGACCTTTTGTTTTTCCAAATGAATTTTGATATTATTTTATCCAGCTCTAGAAAGTAATTGTCTGATAGTTTAATTGGTATGGCACTAAATAAGTATATTAATTTAGGTAGAATTGTCATTTTTATTATATTAGCATGGCCTACCCATGAGCAACTAATGTTTTTCCACTTACTTAAATCTGACTTTATTTGAGCAAAAAGTGTCTTGTAATTGTGTTCATATAATCCCTGGGTTTGTTTTGGCAGGTAGACTCCTAAGTATTTTATACTGTCTACCCTAGCTTTAAATGGGATTTCTCTTTCTATCTCTTGCTGTTGGACTTTGTTGCTAATATATAGGAACGCAGAAGATTTGTGTGGGCTTATTTTGTAACCTGCAACTTTGCCAAAGTTGTTTATTAATTCAAGTAATTTTTTACTTGAATCTCTGGGATTCTCTAGGTAAATCATCATATCATCTGCAAAGACTGATAACTTAGTTTCTTCTTTAGCTATTCTTATTCCTTGAATATCTTTATCTTGTCTAAGTGCCACAGCTAACATTTCTAGTACCATATTGAATAATAGTGGTGATAATGGACAACTTTGTTTCACCCCTGATCTTATTGGGAATGCATCTAGCTTATCCCCATTGCATATAATGCTTGCTGAAGGTTTTAGATAGATACTGCTTATTATTTTATGGAAAGTTCCCTTTATTCCTACATTCTCCAGTGTTTTTAGTAGAAATGGGTGTTGTATTTTGTCAAAAGCTTTTTCTGCATCTATTGAGATAATCATGTGGTTTTTGTTAGCTTTGTTGTTGATGTGATTGATAATGCTAATAGTTTTCCTAATATTGAACCAGCCCTGTAGTCCTGGTATGAATCCTATCTGATCATAATGTATTAATCTCATGATAAGATGCTGTATTCGTTTTGCTAAAATCTTATTTAAAATTTTTGCATCTATATTCATTAGGGAAATTGGTCTATAATTTTCTTTCTCTGTTTTGTCTCTTCCTGGTTTGGGTATCAAAACCATATTTGTATCATAGAAAGAATTTGGGAGGACTCCTTCTTCCCCAATTTTCAAAAATAGTGTATGTAGTATTGGAATTAACTGTTCTTTAAATGTTTGATAGAATTCACTTGTGAATCCATCTGGCCCTGGAGATTTTTTCCTAGGGAGTTCATTGATGGCTTGTTCAATTTCTTTTTCTGAGATGGGGTTGTTTAAGTATTCAACTTCCTCTTCTGTTAATCTGGGCAATTTGTATTTTTTAAAATATTCATCCATCTCGTTTAGATTATCGAATTTGTGGGCATAAAGTTGGGCAAAGTAGTTTCTAATTATTGTTTTAATTTCCTCCTCATTGGAGGTGAGTTCACCCCTTTCATTTTTAATATTAGTAATTTGATTTTCTTCTTTCTTTTTTTTAATCAGATTGACCGAAGGTTTATCAATTTTATTAGTTTTTTCATAAAACCAACTATTGGTTTTATTTATTAATTCAATAGTTTTCTTAATTTCAATTTTATTAATCTCTCCTTTGGTTTTCAGTATTTCTAATTTGGTATTTACTTGGGGATTTTCAATTTGTTCTTTTTCTAGCTTTTTCAACTGCAAGCCTAAGTCATTGATCTCCTCTTTCTCTATTTTATTTATGTAAGCATTCAAAGATATAAAACTTCCCCTAATAACTGCTTTTGCAGTATCCCATAAGTTTTGGTATGTTGTCTCACTATTGTCATTCTCTTGAATGAAATTGTTGATTGTTTCTATGATTTCTTCTTTAACCCAACCCTTCTTTAGAATTAGATTATTTAGTTTCCAATTGATTTTTGGTTTCTCTTTCCATGGCCTTTTATTACATGTAATTTTTAATGCATTATGATCTGAAAAGGATGCAGTGATTATCTCTACCTTTCTGCACTGGATTGTGAGATTTTTATGTCCTAGTACATGGTCAATTTTTGTAAATGTTCTATGTACCGCTGAGAAAAAGGTATATTCCTTTCTATTCCCATTTAATTTTCTCCAAAGATCTACCATATCTACCTTATCCAGAGTTTTATTTACCTCCTTAACCTCTTTCTTGTTTATTTTGAGGTTGGATTTATCGAGTTCAGAGAGGGGGAGGTTGAGGTCCCCCACTAGTATAGTTTTGCTATCAATTTCTTCCTTCAACTCCCCCAACCTCTCCTCTAAGAATCTGGATGCTATACCACTTGGAGCATACATGTTTAGTAATGATATTGCTTCATTGTCTATGGTGCCTTTTAGCAGGATATAGTTTCCATCCTTATCCCTTTTGATTAGATCTATTTCTGCTTTCGCTTTGTCTGAGATTAGGATTGCTACTCCTGCCTTTCTTACATGAGCTGAAGCACAATATATTCTGCTCCGTCCTTTGACCTTTATCCTATGTGTATCCCCCCGTTTCAAATGTGTTTCTTGTAAGCAGCATATTGTTGGATTATGGCTTTTAATCCATTCTGCTATCCGTCTCCGTTTTATGGGAGAGTTCATTCCATTCACATTCACAGTTATGATTACAATCTGTGTATTTCCCTCCAACCTCTTTCCCACCATTTGTGCTTTTAGCTCTCCCGTCTCCCTTCCCCTCCTCAATAGTATTCACTTTTCTCCCCCTCCTCCTGCAGCCTTCCCCTCCTTTTTTTAGCCCCCCTCCCTTTTACTCCCCTTTACTCTTATTGCTTCTTTCCTCCCTTTTAGCCACCCTCCCCTTTCTTCCCCCTTCCCCTCCTACTACCTATAGAGCTAGTTAGGATTATCTACTTAAGATTATTGTTCCCTCCTTTGAACAAATCAGATGAGAGTACCTGTCAAACAATGCTCATCTCTCTCCCCTCCTTCCCTCTACTATAGTTTTGTACTTCTTCCTGTGATATAATTTGCCATTTTCTGCTTCCCCCTTTTCACACCTCCTATTACAATCCCTTCTCATACTTAAATCATATTTTTGACATGACATCATTTACTTTATGCCCGTTCCCTCGACATATATCCCTTTTATCATAATAGCTGCACAGTTCTCAAGATTAACAGGTATCATCTTCCCTTATAGGGAGGTAAACAGTTTGCCCTAATTGAGTAGCAAGTTTTTGTTTTTGTTTTTTCCCCTCTGTTTACCTTTTTATGATTCTCTGCTGACCTGCATTTGAAGATCAAATTGTCTATTGAGTTCTGGTGTTTTGGTCAAGAAGCTCTGGAAATCCCTTATTTCGTTGAATGACTTTCTCCTTGCCTGAAATGTTATGCTGAACTTTGCTGGGTAGTTGATCCTTGGTTGAAGTCCCAACTCCTTTGCCTTATGGAATATTGGGTTCCATTTCTTTCGATCTTTTAATGTAGAAGCTGCAAGGTCCTGTGTGATCCTGACTGTGTGTCCTTGATATTTGAATTGTTTCTTTCTGGCTGCTTGTAGTATTTTCTCCTTCACTTGATAGCTCTGGAATTTGGCAACGATATTTCTTGGGGTTTTGAGTTTGGGATCCCTTTCGGGAGGGGAACGGTGGATTCTTTCGATGACTATTTTGCCCTCTGAGTCTAGTACTTCTGGGCAGTTTTCCTTGATGATTTCCTGGAAGATATTGTCCAGACTCTTTTCTTCATCATGGGTTTCTGGCAGGCCAATAATTCTTAAATTTTTCTCTCCTGGATCTATTTTCCAGGTCAGTTGTTTTTCCAATTAAATATTTTACGTTTTCTTCTATCTTTTCATTCTTTAGATTTTGTTTGACTGATTCTTGTTGCCTCATTGAGTCATTAGTTTCTACTTGCCCAATTCTAATCTTCATTGTATTGTTTTCTTCAGTTAGCTTTTGCATCTTCTTTTCCATCTGACCAATTTTTCCCTTTAAGGAGCTATTTTCTCCATTTAATTTTTGTACTTCTTTTTCCATTTGACCAATTTTCCCAGTTAGGTTTTGGGTTTCCTTTTCCATCTGATCCATTTTCCCAATTAGGTTTTGGGTTTCCTTTTCCATTTGATTAACTCTTCCTTTTAGGGAATTATTCTCTCCAGTTAATTTTTGAACTTCCTTTTCCATTTGTTCAATTTTCCTTTTCAGAGTGATGTTCTCATCAGTGAATTCTTTTTTTATAATTTTAAAATCATTGGCCAGTTTTTCTTTTATTTCCTTCTTCAGATGTTCCAGGTAATCTAGTTGTGCTTGTGAGAAATTCATAGTCCCATCTGAGGTTTCAGATGGAAGTACAGTCTCAGCTCTGAACTCTTTGGTGTTTGTGTTTTGGTCCTTATCCCCACAGAAAGATTCTATGGTTTTTTCACTTTTCGTCTGCTTTTTCCTGATTCCTGATGTTGGCTGAGTGTTGTAGCTTCTGGTTCTTTCAGTCAGAAGGTACAGATCTTTAAGTTGAGCTGATGTGTGTCTAGGCTAAAAGCAGGCTTTTTTTTTTTTTGTTTCCCAGATCAGCCCTGGGGTTAGCTTATTAGGTGTGTGGGAGGGGTGGTCTGGTCTCAGGAGATCTCCTCAGCTGACCTGAGGCAAAGGCAAGGTCAGGGGATGGTGATCCCAGCTTCCCTATTGTCTTCCCTTTTCCCCTGGAGGGTTGGGGCACGCCTAGAAGCTAATGTGTGTTCCTGCCCCTCCTGGGGCTTGTCTCCGGGCTCTGAGGCTTGCCTGGGTCTCAGTGCGAATTTTCTCTGCCCTGGGTCGTCTGTCCTCCCAGATCGCCTCCGCCACAGTAGGAAGAATCCCCCTTTGCTATTTTTCCAGCCTCTGGTGTTACGAGACCACTTGCCCCCCTCTGCTGTTCCCGCTGATACAGGATTTATCTGGGGAAGAACTTTATGATTCTTTCACAGTCATCAGGGGGGAGGAGAGAGCATTTACTGATCACTCCACCATCCTAGCTCCCAGAAGTTCCAGTAAGTGACCTACCGAAGTTTAGTCTTCAGGCTGAAGGTTTCAAGGGCTGCTGCGCTGATATTTGGCCCTCAGCGGCTCTCACCAGCTCGGTTTGGCTTGTCTCCTGCTCTGCTGGTTTCGCCCGCCACTCTTGGGCTTCTCAGGTCCCTTCCGCCCTGCTGCGCTGACCGCGCTGCGCTGTGCGCTGGGGGCTTACCCCCGCGGAACAGATCCTTCCCGTGGACCTTCCAGTCCAACCTGGGCTCTGAATCTGTCAAAGTCTGTCACCCACTGGATTCTACACCTCCAAAGTCTGGTCAGATTCTCCTTTCAGAGATATCCAGAGGAGTTTGTCCAGGAGCTTAGGTGAGTTGTTGCTTTCACTCCGCCATCTTGGCTCTGCCCCCTCCAGTATAAATTTTTTTTAAAAAAGGCCCTTGGGGCTACTGAGGGTAGGTGCATGTGTTTACATAGTAAACTCCCACTTATTTGGAATTCAGCAAATTCAGAAAGCTCAAGGTACAGAAACCCTGTTTTCATGAGAAAGAGTTTAATGATAAGAAACCAAGTGGAAATCAGGGATTGTGTCGGAAAAAAGTACACCTCCCATGACCTATGGGCATATTCATTTTGAACGGTTACATGTTTCTCATCTTCATCCACCTTACCAGACGTGGAAGATTCTTGGCCAGGACTCAGGCTCCAAGACCCTCTGGGTCCTATGAATCATCAAGGCAAGATTAATTTACACTTAGTTTGATTTTAGGATTAAACACATTCTTGATTCTAAGGAGGTGCCCTACTTGCAGCCCTATAGCCATCATCCAAGGAAGCCACCCTGGTAGAATGTAACTGCACAACTGCCTTTGTAGGTGCTCCAGCCCTTGCCTCCTCAGCAACTACAGCTAATGAAGAGTCAAAAAAGAAAGCTCTCTTCATAGCAAAGTCTTTGTCACCATCAAATGGATCCAACATGGGAAATGGGTATGATTTTACTACATTTGATGTGTGGTCATGAACTTGGCCACCATAGCCCAAGGACCACTGGGACTTTCCTTATGACTTGCAGCTGAAAGTTCCTATACCTATCTTCTTCCTCTATTAGAATGTGAGCTTTTTGAAAGCAAAGATTGTCCTACTTTTCTATTTGTATCCAGTGCTTTGAATCATACTTTGTACATAGTAAGTACTTTATATATATTTTTCTTTCATTCATGTATATATCAGTAGTAACTATTAACCAGAATATTTTCTTAATCAGAACAACTCAATCTCCAACCATTAAACAAGAGCTTTATATATTGTGTGTTGTTGTTCAGTTGTTTTCAGTCATGTTAAACTCTCTGTGACTCTATTTGAAGTTTTCTTGGCAGGTACTGAAGTGGTTTGCTATTTCTTTCTTCAGATCATTTTGCAAATGAAGAAACTGAGGCCAACAGGGTTAAGTGACTTGCCCAAGGTCACATAGCTAGTAAGTGTCTGAGGTCAGATTTGAACTTACAAAGATGAATCTTTCTGACTGCAGGCCCAGCATTCTATCCTCTAGCAGATTTCAAATCTTAGAACAATACACTGTATATGTGCATATAAGCAGTTACTTTAAAAAATGTGTTTAGATAAGCTCAGAGAACAGGTTCTCAAATCTCCAGTTTTAAAAACGTCTCTGACCCTAGCTGTTTATTCTCTTTGTCACCTACTTTTCTCCTCTCCTAATCTTTCCTGCTATCTACTGCTCCCCACCTAGAATTCACTCTGTCAATGACCTGCAAATAATACGTCTTACCAAAGGCAGAGCAGGCACCTGCCTGCCTGGTAGGATTTCAGGCCTCCTCCCCAAAATGACCTCCTCTACCTTCCAGCTAATGTCTGAAATCTTTAGCAGAGGACTCAGTTACAGTTAAATGTAGGAACTGTATATTCATTGAATTCCATAAAATAAATATATGGCTACAGGGGACACTGAGCTGTCCATCAACATAAAGTTGGCTGGTTTTGATTGGCTGTTGTGTCTGTCTTAATGCTGATTGGTAACTCAACCAACCAGTGATGGAAATAAAGATCTACCTCCTTGACCTCTTGTCTACTGATGAATTCAACACAAGAAAAAAGCCTTAGGCAGCAAGAAAAGGGACCCTGTAGAATGCCCATTGATGGTTAGTTAGAAAAAGGCGAACCAAAAGCAGGTATTTCTTAGTTTTACCTTTATTAGCTTATTGGTAGCTGGGGAATAGGAGATAGGATTTCTAGCTGGGCAGTAGAGAGGAGCCCCTAAATGCTCCCTAAAGTGGAAAGAACCCTACCGTTAGAGCCTCAGGCAATGAAAGATCCAAGCTTGGGAGAAGGAAGCTCAGTGGCTTTGCATTCATACTCAAGTGTAAATGACTGATATAAAGTCTTTCCTGAGAGCAGGGTGGAGTGTGAAAAAACTACAAATGGAAAATGCTGGGTGCCTAAAATTCAGTAAGAGACAAGTATTTATTAGATATCTATTAAATACAAAATACTGTGGTAGACACATGGTAATGCAAAGACAAAATTGAAAGAGTGTTTAACTTTCAGACCTTATGAAGTAGTGTGGGGGGAGGGGAAGGGGAAGACAGAAGGGGACACAGCAGAGAGGTTATGACAAAAGGAGGGAAATCACCTTGAAAAGGAGAGTCTGGACTTCCTGAATCCAAACTCTTTTTTAATTTTCCAAAGACAGATCAACCCATTCAGAGTTGCCATGGAAGTGGATGAATGAACGAACGAATGAATGAATGAAAGAACATTTATAAAGCATCTGCCATGGGCCAACCATGGTGTTAAGTGCTGAGAATACAAATTTAAAAATGAAAATAGTTCCTGCCCTCAAGGATCATCTAATGTGGAAGATCACATATAAAGGGGAGAGGTAGCCAGGAAGGAATATTTTGTTTTGGAGAGTTACAAGGATGGTGAGTAGAACCACAGGGTAGTAGATTGACATACCCTTTCCAGGAGCAACGACACAGTTGATTATGGTTCCAAAACTGGAAATAGTGGGATGTGTAGGTGGGGCAGGAAAGCAGGGAGGTTGGAGTATTGGGTCTTCAGGGCTGGGTTCCAATGGGGTAAAATCCTCTGAGGCTTGGTTTCTGAAAAGGTCAGAGAGTGAAGCAAAGAATGGCTGGAGTTGGGGTGTGTTTGAGGAGTGGTGCAGGGTGGGGAAGGTTAATGGAGGGTCCAGGACAAGACAGATGAAATTCCATAGAAACCTTGCCAAGAGAAACCTCGTTGGAGATGTTTTGGGAATATCATAGGGACAGTCAGGTGCCAAAGTAGATGAACTATTGGGCTTGGAATCTGGACGACTGGAGTTCAAATCTAGCCTCAGATGCTTCCTAGCTATGTGATGCTGTGCAAGACACTCAATCTCTATTTGCCTCAGTTTCCTCATCTGAAAATAAGGAATAATTATAGCTCCTATCTCCCCAGGTTGTTGTGAGAATTAAATGAAATAATCATTGAAAAGAACTTAGCACATACCTGGCACATAGGAGACCCTGAATCATCCATCCTCTTGGAACTCTGAATCTGATTTCTTTTAGGTTCAATTTTTGGATCTTTTTGCATCACTTCTTTAGGATCCTAAGTAATAACTGATAGAGAGACTCAAAATATCAGCTTTTCTGATTTCTAAATGATTGATGGAAAAGGTTCCAGTTTATTTCTCCCACTGCAGTAGGGTCAAGTGCAGCAATGGGGTTCTGTCCTCCACATTCTGCACACTGTCTCACCCTGACTCCATTGCAGTCTTTCGTTTTCATAGAAGAAGAAAAAGAAGTGGGAGAAGAGCCTTTACAAAGATGGATTTTGGCCTGCCCTCTGGGACTATTTCTGATTGCCTCAGACTCCATTGTACCCCTTAGCACTTAATGAATGCCTGTCACCTCACTAGGCAGAGAATCAGTTGTGGAAAAGGAATATTCCTACCTGGCAACATCCAGGAATGTGTGTTCACTGGGGCAGCCTAGGGACCAACCAACCAAATGACATTATGGTTGGTGGTGTGGCAAGACAGGACTTTGTCTAGCAATAAGCTTTCATTAAGTGCTTGCTATGTGCCAGGGACTTAAGACACAAATGCAAGCAAAAAGACAGTTCTTGCTTCTAATGAGCTTACACTCTCATGAAGAAAAACACCATATAAAAGGGAGCTGAAAAGATGGTGTGGAGAGGAGTTGGAGGTTGGTGAAGATATCCATCCATTCAGCAGAATGGTGCTGAAGCGACCAGAAGGGAAATGAAGGTTGACTGGCCTGTGTCCCTGTCAGAAATGGAGTCCTTACAGCAACCAATAGAACAAGGGAGAATGAATAAGAGATTGCACATAACCCAGAGAAGTTTCAGGATGAGAAGTCTTCAGGATGTCATGAATGCTTCAGGGTGAGGAAGTCCCAACCCTGAAGATTCCAGGGTAAGATCAGAAAGTAGGCATTGTTCTAAGATACAGAAAGGAATATACCACTTTCTCAGGTGTATGTGGCCTCTTCACAAAAACTGATCATGTTTTAGGGCATAAACAACTCCCAACCAAATACAGAAAAGCAGAAATGTTAAATGCACACTATTCAGATAATAATGAAATAAAACTTAAGTTCAATAAAAGGAAGTGGAAAGATAGATTAAAAATTAATTGGAAACTAAAAAATCTAATGCTAAAGAATGAGTCAAAAGACAAATCATAGAAACTATCAATAATTTCATTAGAGAGAATGACAACAATGAGACAACTAAAATTTGTGGGATGCATTGAAAGCAGTGCTTGGGGGAAATTTTATATCTCTAATATCTCTTATATTTCTAAATGCATACATCAATAAAAGAGAGGAAAAGCACATCAACAATTTGCCATGTGATTAAAAAACTAGGAAAAGAACAAATTAAAAATCCTCAAATGCCAACATGGAAATCCTTAAAATCAAAGGAGAGATTAATAAAATTGAAAGTTAAAAAAATTTAATAAATAAAAATGAGTTCTTTTATTGAAAAAAAAAATAAAATAGATAAACCATTTGGTTAATTTGACCAAAAAAGAAAAAAGAAATTACCAGTATCAAAAATGAAAAGGGTGAATACACCACCAATGAAGAGAAAATTAAAGCATTTAGAAGTTATTTTGCCCAATTATATGCCAGCAAAACTGAAAACCTAAGTGAAGTGGATGAATATTTACAAAACTATAAACTGTCCAGATTAACAGAAGAGGAAATAGAATAAAGAATTCTGTCTTAGATAAAGAAAGTGAATAAGCCATAAATGAGCTTCCTAAGAAAAAAATCCCCAGATGCAGAGGAATTTGTAAGTGAATTCTACCAAATATTGAAGAAACAATTAATTCTAATACTATATAAACTATTTGAAAAAAAAAGGTAAACAGAGAGTCCTACCAAATTCTTTTTATGATACAAATATGATTTTGATACCTAAACCAGACAGAACAAAAACAGAGAAATAAAATCATAGACTGATTTTTGTAATGGATGTTGATTCAAAAAATTTTAAATAAAATATTAGCAAGGAGATTACATATCACAAAAATCATACACTGTGATTAGGTGGGAGCTGTACTAGGAAGGTAGGGCTGGTTCAGTATTATGCTATAAGAATTGACAAACAGGATGATTTCAGGAAAAAAATCTGAGGAGACTGCTGGGAACTCAGGCAAAATAAAGAAAGCAGAACCAGAACATTGTACACAGTAACAGCAATATTGTAAGGAAGATTAACTGTGAAAGACATAGCCTATCTGCTTAAGACAATGATCCAAACCAATTCCAAAGGACCCATGATGAAAAATACTACCCGCCTCCAGAAGGAGAGAAATAATGAACTTCTGAGTGCAATTTGAAGCATATTTTCTTTAACTTTCTTTTTCTTGTGTTTGTGTTTTCTTTTGCAATGTGGTTACTATGGAAATATGTTTTGCACGACTTTCCATGTATTATTGATGTCAAATTGCTGGCCTACTCAAGGAGAAGGGAGGGCAAGGAGGGACGGAGAGAAATTAGAACTCAAAATTTTATAAAATGAATGTTAAAAAAAATTTAACTTGTAATTGGGAAATAGTTAAAAAAATAAAAATATATTAAGAAATAAAAGAGTGCTGTGATCTTGGTCCTTGAGGCTCAAAGGGTCTGGCCTTGGGTGAGCTCCTAAGGGATCCCCTAATACTAGTCTTTAGGTCTAAGGGTTGTAGTTGGATTCTATCCCTTTTTTGGGATTTAAAATACAGGTATCACTTCAAAGGCATTGCTTAGGCAATGCTTAGGTATTCAGTGTAGAAATAAAGAAAATGTTTGCCACCCGCATGTTCATTATTTTCATATTCTGTAGTTTCCAGGAATGACAAAGGTAGTGTATTATCCTAACTCAGTCCCCTGGATTCAGTTTTCTTTGGATGGGAAACAGATTTGTTCTTGGCCCTCTCTCATAATAAGTGACATTTATATAGTGTTTCTAAGTTTCAAAAGTGTTTCATATATATCACCTTATTTAAACTTCACATCAATTCTGTGAGGCAGGTACTGTTACGACCCCCATTTTACATGGGGAAACAGGTTCAGAAAACTTAAGAGATTTGCCCGGGCTGGGCAACTAGTAAGTATCTGAGGCAGGAGTAGAATTCAGGTCTTCTTGACCTCAAACCCAACACTCTTTCTACTATAGGCAGCCCCCTAGCTGCCTTTCACCTATGAGGACCATTTCTTATCTCTGAAGACAGCAAGAATAGGGAGAACCCAACAGCACTCTGCCTCCAACCAAAGAAGAAAGAGCTCAGCCCCCACCCCCAACTTGTGTGCCTCCCACTCCTGACAGAGCACTCAAAGGTTAGAGAATGATGTTGGTGGCTGCCTAAAGACACAAATGAATCTGAAATTGAGAAAGAGGAACAAGGAAAATAGAGAGCAATTTTCACAGTTATTATTCAAAGCAGCACTCCAGAACCAAGTGTATGTGGGGCCCCAATCAATCACTCAGTCATGCTAAAAACAAACAAAAAAAAGAAATCTCCCCCCCCCCCCACACACACACAGACATACACACGGCCTGCAAGACAATTTATAGAGTGCTTTGGTTGGCAGGCAATGTGTGCAGGGTCTAAGAGAATCTGAACTCTCTCTTCTAGAGCCAGGGTCCTTGGAGAAAAATCAAAATCTCAGCTGCCAACAGCTGGGGTCAGACAAGCCCCATCTGATGAGGAGAAGGAAAGGGAGGAAACCTGGGGAAGGATCCCCAGAAACTGCAAACTGAAATCACCTCATCCCTGGTCCCCTTCCACACTTTGGCTTGCCTCTTGGAGTTGGGCATCTTGACTAGAAAGAGGAGATAACATCTGAGAAGAGATTACACGTATAAAGCCCTTTGCACACTATAAAGTATGTGTGTGTATATATGTGTATATATATGCATATATATGTGAATATATATTCTAATTATCATCATCTTCATTATCATTATCATTATCATCTACTCCAACCTATACTCCTTCTTAGGGAAGAAAAGTGATTAAGACAGAGGTTGGGAGGGGGAATCTCTTTAGCCCTTCCTTGGTGAACCTTTGTAAACAACATATTGTTAGATTATGGTTTTTAATCCATTCTGCTATCCATCTCCATTTTATGGGAGAGTTCATCCCATTCACATTTACAGTTATGATTACTATGTGTCTTTCCTTCCATCCACTTTCCCCCTGTTTGTGCTTTTAGTTTTCCCTTCTCTCAGTCTTCCCTTCCTTCTTTCAGTCCCCTTCCCTTTTCTTTCCCCCTTCCCCTCCTACTTCCTATAGAGCTAGTTAGATTTCTATACTTAACTGAGCTTGTTGTTCCTTCCTTGAACCAAATCAGATGAGAGTAAATCTCAAATAATGCTCATCTCCCTCCCCTCTTTCCCTCTACTGTAATATATTTTTGTGCCTCTTCTTATGATGCAATTTACCATTTTCTGCCTTCTCCTTTTCACATCTGCTGTTGCAATCAATTTGCACCCTGAAATCACATTTTTATCATCACATCATTTACTTTACACCCTCTCCCTCTATGTATATCCCTTTTATATATCATGATAAATATACAATTCTCAAGATTAACAAGTATCATCTATGCTTATAGGGATGTAAACAGTTTGCCCATATTGAAAAACAAGTTTTTTTTTCCCTGCTTACCTTTTTATGCCTCTCTTGAGACTTGTGTTTGAAGATCAAATTTTCTATTGATCTCTGGCCTTTTCATCAGGAAGGTCTGGAAATCACTTATTTCATTGAATGTCCATCTCCTTACATGAAATATTATGCTCAACTTTGCTGGTAATTGATCCTTGGTTGTAGTCCCAGCTCCTTTGCCTTACAGAATATCATATTCCAATTCCTTTGATCTTTTAACGTAGAAGCTGCAAGGTCCTATGTGATCCTGACTGTAGTTCCTTGATATTTGCGTGGTTTCTTTCTGGCCGCCTGTAGTATTTTCTCCTTAACTTGATAGTTCTGCATTTGGCAATGATATTCCTTGGTGTTTTCAGTTTGGGATCCCTTTCAGGAGGTGAATGGTGTATTCTTTCGATGACTATTTTGCCCTCTGAATCTAAGGCTTCTGGGCTTCACTTTCTTTGATGATTTCTTGGAAGATATTGTCCAGGCTCTTTTTTTTCATCATGGCTTTCTGGTAGACCAATAATTCTTAGATTTTCTCTCCTGGATCTATTTTCCAGGTCAGTTGTTTTTCCAATAACATATTTTACATTTTCTTCTATCCTTTCATTCTTTAGATTCTGTTTGACTCATTCTTGATGTCTCATAGAGCCATTAGCTTCAACTTGTGTGATTCTAATTTTTATCAAATTGTTTTCTTCAGTTAACTTTTGCATCTCCTTTTTCATCTGTCCAATTGCTCCTTTAAAGGAGTTATTTTCTCCATTTAGTTTTTGTACTTCATTTTCCACTTGTCCAATTTTCATTTTAAATTCCTCTGTGATTTCTTTTTTCATATTTTTAAAATCATTAGCCAGTTTTTCTTCTATTTTTCTAATTTGGCTTTTAAAATTCTTCCTGAGTTCTTCCAAGAATGCTCTTTGTGCTTGCAACCAGTTTGTATTCTCTTCTGAAGTTTCAGATGGGACTACAGTCTCAATACTGACCTCTTTGGTATTCGTGTTTTGGTCCTTGTCTCCATAGAAAGATTCTATGGTCTTTTCTTTTCTGCTTTGCTTCTTACTCATGATGATCATACTTTTCCTGGCTTTTATAGTAGATTTCTGCTTCTGGGGCACGAGGGGCTCTGTCCCACAATTCTTGTGCTTTGAACTTGAGTCTTTGTGGGTTGTGGCCTCTGGTTCTTTCAGCTAGAAGCTAAAATGCTGCAGCTTACCTGGTGCTGAACTGGCTGGTGTGAGAAAGCAGAGGCCAGGTGAAGTCTTTCTGAGTTTCCTCATTGGTGAACCTTTAAAAAAGAGTTTGGCAAGTTATTTATTTTGTTTTTTTTCAGTGGTATCTGACTCTCCATGATTTGGGTTTTTTTTTTGGTTTTTTTTTGGCAAAGATATTGGAGTGGCTTGCCATTTCCTTCTCCAGCTCATTTGACAGATAAGGAAACTGAAGCAAATAGGGTGAAATGACTTGCCCAGGGCCACAAGGTTAGGAAGTGTCTGAGGCCACATTTGAACTCAGAAAGATAGTCTTCCTGACTCCAGGGTGGAAATTCTATCCACTGAGCCACCTAGCTGCCTAGGAAACAAAGACCAATGATCAAAAGATCAATGTCATCTTCTCCCTGCAGAGGAGGCCAGCTGAATGAGGAGGGTCTAGGAAAACTTACTAAACTTGACCTCTTGAAGAGATATGAGAATATCCCCAACACCTCTTCTTTGAAGAGGTAGAATTTTCTGGGTGTGGAATAGTATATATACAGTCAAACTTCTGTTGCTTAGGAACTGCTTTTTCTCCTCTTTCTTTTTTATTCTTTGGCACTAGGGATAGATTTCAAGGCAAACAAGAAGGATGCATTTATTAAGCACCCACTATGTGCTAAGCACTTTATGAATATTATCTCATTTGATCCTTACAACCATCTTGGGAAGGAGATACTATTATTATTCTTATTTTATGGTTGAGGAGATTAAGGCACACAGAGGTTAAATTATTTGCCCAGGGTTACACAACTAGTAAGTAGCTGAGGTAGGATTTGAACTCTGACTTTCTTCACTCCTGGACTAGCTCTCTATCTGCTAGACCACCCAGTTACCTCTGGGTAGCTGGCAAAGGAAGAAAATCTGGGAAATGTAGGCCAATGAATGAAAAAGCATTTTATAAGCATTATCATGTGTCAAGCTCTATGCTAAGCATGAGGGATAAAAGTATGGAAAAAAAAGACAAAAAGTTCTTTTCCTTAAAGAGCTTGTATTCTAAGGATAGAGAAACAAATAGGCCAATGGTAGACAGGAAAGGACACTTTGATCCAGAAAGTTAAAGGAATGATGAATGTGGAACTTTGAGGGAATAGCTTAATACAATCCATCCAGGTACAAAGACTGAGTTGATTGACTGTGGCTCAGGGTTCAAGAACTCAAGAGTTCTGAGAAGACTAAGGCATTGGTGGTTGGAGAGGAAGAAATGAAGTGAGCATGACTAGAGCTTTCCTGATATAGAGCTCTAGGAGAGATAATTATCAATCAGAAGAGCAGGGCCCCTGGGCCAAAGTTCTTACCCTTTCCTTGTGTGCTACCATGCTGAGGAAGTCTCACGTAGCCTCTGGCTCCCTTCTCGGAACAGCCTTTGTAGTTGCATCAAGTAAGATAAAGAAGATTGTAAAGGAAACTAATTATATTGAAAGATATTGGTCAAAATATTTTTTAGAAAAACCATATTCACAGACTCCAGGCTGAGAACCCCTGCTCAGGGTGTGATCTCTGATGAATGTAATGCAGAAACAAAAAATAACAATATTGATTTTGTTTAGGAAGGTAGAAGGCACCTCCCAGAGCTCGCCAAACTGCCTCCATCACATTTAGACCTATATCCTCCCTGTGCCTTGGGCAGAGTCATTCCTATCTCCATGCCTTTCTTCCCTTTGGGTACTGTACCCGTCCCATACCTGCTCCTCTCCACTGATGCAAATCTTGCTTCAGGACTTGCCTCAAGCACTGTTTCTTCCACGAAGCTGTCTCTAACTATTTGAGGCCACATTGATCTCTTCCTTTCTCTGAACTCTTTCGATTACATTCACCCAGCTATCGATTATAGTCATTTTGGCACTTGGCAGTACACCGACTGGTATCTATCTTTGTGTTAGCACAGCAAGGAAAATGGCACAAATGAGCCAAGGAGGCAGGTAAAGGCACAGACACATGCAGCCCTGCTACAATAGAGTGTCAGCTGTTTGTGTTGACGCTGTTGTTAACCCCCTTGAATAAAAGGCAATGCATGCAGCCAGCAAGTTAGGAAGGAAGGAAATAAGAACCTACTCTGTGCCCGGCACTGTGCTAAGCATTTTACAAATATTACTTTATCATCACAACAATCCTGGGAGGTAAGGACTATTATTCTCCCCATTTCACAGTTGAGGAAACTGAAGCAGAGGTTAAGTGACTTGCCCAGGGTCATACAGCATGTCTGAGGGTGGATTCAAACTAAGATTTTCCTCAGTCCAGGTCCATCCCTATAATCACTGCAGCTATAGCCTCTGCAGCTAGCTGCAATGTTACTGGTGCCTCGCAATTTTGTGGGTTCAGAGTGGAACAGTGAAAGGCATGGGATAAGTCCCATTCTGGACTTCAGTTTCCCCATCTGACAGATGGGCAGGGACTAAATGATCTTTGAGGTTCTTTCTCACTTTAGCATCCTTTGAATTTGAGAAGTATTTATAAGTAGCCCCTCCTCCATGAAGTCTCCCCTTCCCATTCCAGCATGTAGTAGTCCTTCTCCTTTCTGAACTCCTACAAACATTACAACCTATGCCATGGAATCTTATGCCTGAGAGTCTATAACCTTATACTGACCTCTAATTGTTTCACGTGTATAAGTATCACCTGCCTAAGTTCCCTGTCTTCTACAATATTTAACATAGGACTGGGTAGATGGTATTCCATAAAGAGGATAGGAGTTAGATCTAGGATTTCATCATCATGGGGAACTCCCAGGTGAGAAAATCCTGTCAATGCAGGTTAACAACTTCTTTGAAATCTGTATCCATAGAGGGTTGCAGAGAGTACTGATACTTTCTCAGGGTCACACAGCCAGTGTGTGTCAGAATTGGGACTTGAATACAGGTTTGAAGCCAGCTTTTTCTCTATTAAACTATACTACTTCCTATGTTCCATAAAGACTGTATCTCATTGAAGCATGATTTGTAGTTTTCCCATATTATCTTTCTCCATCTGTTTCTTTATACGTGCCATAGTGTTATTGACTAAGGCTCAGATGTGTCCACACGGTGGCCAACATCTGAATGCAAAGTGAAAAATGAAGTTCAGCCGGATGTTTTTATTTGCCTGCAGGATGCCAAACATCTGGATATTTGGGAAACATCCAGACAACTGACTGAATTTTTCTCTTCCAGCCCAGATGGTGTGGTCCCAGAGGACAGGAAGTGGTACTGGTTAGTATTTTCTCAACGAAGGCTAGGCCAGCACTATGAACATGCTCTAGAGACTTTTTGATGATTCGATTAGTTTCCTGATGGGCCTCAGGTTCAGGTTTTGGGGTGCAAGAGCAAATAGTAGTCAACAGGGACAAAATGGATCAGCCTTATTTTAAGTAGGCGGAGGAGGCATCTGCCTCTGCAGTGTATATAAAAGAAGCTAGGGAAGGTTTTCCACCCCTTAATATTCTATCTGAAATTATTTACTTGAACACAGTGCCTACCATTAGAGTGTAATTCCTTTGAACAGAAATACTTTCCCCTCTTCGAAGGAAAATCCATCCTGGGAGAGGCAGAATGTATTAAGCCTTCTTGTTTAAACAGACTTTAATGTCTGAGTTCATTATGTCTTTTCTTGTGAGAAGTGGGAAGTGTGGGAAGTTTTATTGCCCTGCCTAAAGTCTTTTCCTTTCTTATTCAGTCTCTGAGTAGTTGCCTAAGTGATTTTCCTTAAGGGTAGATCTCACCACAACTCCTTTATATTTGTCAATAAAGTCTGCCATGGCTCCCTATTGCCTCTAGTATAGAAGAGAAATATCATAGTTTGATTTTTAAAGCCCTATTCAACCTAGCACCAGCCTCACAAAACTTTACTTCCCATACTTTGTGGTCCAAACAAACTGGCCTCTACTCTGTTCCTCAGGACTGAGGACTCTTTGTCTTCCATCTCTGTTCTTTTGCACTGACTGAAATTTCCTTCCTCCCCACCTTTGCTGCATAGAATCCCTCTCTTCAAGACATAGTTGACACATCACCTTCTATACAAAGTTAACCTTGATCCCATTCCACTACTGTTTTCCTTTCTCCTTGTCTTATATTTATTTTTGTATTTCCTCAATACATACACACATATGTATGTATATAATATATACTTACATTTTATATGCATATATGCAATTATATATTTAACACGTACTTATATGCAATATATACAGTTGTATATGTATATGGGGTCATAGAATCGTAGATTTAGAGTTAGAAGTTCAAAGACTATGTCATTGAATCCCAAACCCTTATGGCAGAGTAGAAAGATGCATATACTCTAGCTCTTCCCCCACAGCCCATAAAATACCTGTAAACAAAGATCCTCAACAAATTCTAGTGCAGCAGAAGCCACAGAATGATGGAGTAGAGGAGATTTCCAGCCCAGGGTGACCTGGAAGGCTGATGAGAAAGGTCTGTCATAGGATAAGGAGTGGAGCACAGTCCAGCCTTGGCCTCACCACATCAGGAGGACTAGGGCCAGAGCAGGTCTCAAGCAGAATCTCCAGCAGCAGCAGCAGAGGTTCCCAGACCCCTCAACCTACAAACACCAGAGGCAGTTTCAAAGGTCAGTGAGAGGGCTTTTTCACCTCTGTGACCAGGGAGCAGGGTTCTCCCCTAGTCCTGGCCCCAGGCCGCAGTGGTGGCAGTAGCAGCAGTGGCTGTGGCCCAGATAGGCAGCAGTCAGGTTCCCTTGTTGAAGCCTCAGCTTAAAGCCCTGGGGGAACTGAGCCGCTGATCTGAACCTCAGCTGTGAGCCAGGCCTGGGAGTAAACTCCTCTCCCTTGATTGTGCCACCTTGGAGGAACTGAGAACTTATAGGTTCCCAGAGTATACTGTACTCTTGACAAACTACCCAAAAGTCAAGTAACTGGTTGAGAAAATGCCCAAAAGAGGAAAAAATAAGACTACAGAAGGTTACTTTCTTGGTGAACAGGTATTCTCTTTCATCCTTTTGGATGAGGAAGAACAATGTTTACCATCAGAGGAAGGCATAAAAATCAAGCTTCTGCATCTAAAACCTCCAAAATAAATATGCAATGTTCCCAGGCCATGGAAGAGCTCAGAATCAAGTAAGTTAAGTGGAGGAAAAATTGGGAAGAGAAATGAGAACAATGCAAGAAAATCATGAAAAATGAGTCAACAGCTTGCTAAGGGAGACCCCAAAAAATGCTGAAAAAAATAACACCTTTAAAAATAAGCTAATTCAATTGGAAAAAGAGGTCCAAAAAGCCAATGAAGAGAAGAATGTTTTAAAAAGCAGAATTAGCCAAATGGAAAAGGAAGTTCAAAAGCTCACTGAAGAAAATACTTCTTTAAAAATTAGAATGGAACAGATGGAAGCTAATGACTTAGAAACTTAGAAACCAAGGAATTATAAAACAAAACCAAAAGAATGAAAAAATGGAAGATACTGTGAAATATCTCATTGGAAAAACAACTGACCTAGAAACTAGATCCAGGAGAGACAATTTAAAAATTATGGGACTACCTGAAAGCCATGATCAAAAAAAGAGTCTAGACATCATTTTTCATGAAATTATCAAGGAAAACTGCCCTGATATTCTAGAACCAGAGGGCAAAATAAATATTGAAAG
Organism: Notamacropus eugenii; assembly: GCF_028372415.1. NCBI lineage: Eukaryota > Metazoa > Chordata > Mammalia > Diprotodontia > Macropodidae > Notamacropus > Notamacropus eugenii. Next base: position 132,331,416 of record NC_092872.1, on the reverse strand, counting down.
AATCCACCAATCACCTCCTGAAAGAGATCCAAACAGAGAAACTCATAGGAATGTTGTAGCCAAATTCCAGAGTTCTCAAGTCAAGGAGAAAATATTGCAAGCAACTACAAAGAAACAATTCAAGTATTGTGGAAATACAATCAGGATATCACAAGATCTAACAACTTCTACATTAAGGGATCAAAGGATTTGGAATATGATATTCCAGAAGTCAAAGGAACTAGGATTAAGCCAAGAATCACCTACCCAGCAAAACTGAGTATAATACTTCAGGGGAAAAATTGGACTTTCAATGAAATAGAGGACTTTCAAGCATTCTTGATGAAAAGACCAGAGCTGAAAAGAAAATTTGACTTTCAAACACAAGAATCAAGAGAAGCATGAAAAGGTAAACAGCAAAGAGAAGTCACAAGGGACTTACTAAAGGTGAATTGTTTACATTCCTACATGGAAAGATAATATTTGTAACTCTTGAAACTTTTCTCAGTATCTGGGTAGTTGGAGGGATTATACACACACACACACACACACACACATACACACACACACACACACAGAGATAGAGACAGAGAGCACAGGGTGAGTTGAATAGAAAGGGATCATATCTTAAAAAAATTATAATTAAGGGGTGAGAGAGGAAAATATTGGGAGGAGAAAGGGAGAAATAGAATGGAGCAAATTATCTTTCATAGAAGAGGCAAGAAAAAGCTTTTCCAATGGAGGGGGAAAAAGGGGGAGGACAGAGAGAAAAGATGAAGCTTATTCTCATCATATTTGGCTCAAGGACGGAATAACATGCACACTCAATTTGGTGTGAAAATCTATCTTACACTACAGGAAAGTAGGGGAGAAGGGAATAAGCAGGGTAGGGGGGATGATGGAAGGGAGAGCAAGTGGGAGGAGGGAGCAATTAGAAGTCAACAGTCTTGGGGAGGGACAAGGTCAAAAGAGAGAATAGAAGAAATGGGGGGCAGGATAGGATGGAGGGAAGTGTAGTTAGTCTTACACAACATTACTATTATGGAAGTTATTTGCAAAACTACACATATTTAGCCTATATTGAATTGCTTGCCTTCTCAGTGGGGATGGGTGGGGAGGAAGGAAGGAAGAGAAGTTGGAACTCAAAGTTTTAGGAATAAATGTTGAGAATTGTTTTTGTGCACAACTGGGAAATAAGAAATACAGGTAATGGGGTATAGAAGTTTATGTTGCCCTACAGGACAAGAGAGAAGATGGAGATAAGGGAAGGGAGGAGTGATAAAAGGGAGGGCAGATTGGTGGAAGGGGCAATCAGAATGCAAAGCGTTTTGGGTGGAGGGAGGGGTGAGATGGGGAGAAAATTTGGAACTCAAAATTTTGTGGAAATGAATGTTGAAAACTTAAAGTAAATAAATAAATGAATTTAAAAAAAAAATTGAAATCTACATGGGCATTCCTCCCAGAACCTCCATTCCTGGTTAAGTCACTTGACCAAGGTCACACAGCTGGTATCTTAAGACAGGACTAAAGCCTAACTCCAAGTTACGCATCCTATTAATTATACCAAAGTGGCTCTCATTATACTGTTTCCTTCACAGAGTATAAGCTCCAGAGTGGGGATTGTTTGATGGGTTTTTTGTTTTGTTTTTGTACTTTTTTTGTTTTTGCATTCCCAGGGCCTAATACAGCATTTCATGCACAGTCCATTCTTAGTAAATATGTGCTGATTGATTGAATGGAACTTTAGTTGGGGGATGATAAAGAGAAGAGCTTGGCCCAGCATGAGGACCCTGGATATGGGAGAGGGAATAAAGTCAGTGAAGGAGTGAAGAAAAGGGAATAGAAGAGGAAAACTGGATAAGAACTTGGACAACTTCCCAGTTTTAGCAGGGACAGCCTGAGGCATCATGCTAACTCACAAAATCAGAGATTCAGAGCTGGAAGGCACCTCTGCGGTTGTTTTTGTCCAATTGTGTCTAACTCTTTGTGATGCCATTTGGGGTTTTCTTGGCAAAGATACTGGAATGGTTTGCCATTTCCTTTTCCAGCTCATTTGACTGAAGAGAAAATTGAACAAACAAGGTTAAGTGACTCTCCCAGGGTCACACACCCAGTAAGTATGACCTCAGACAGCCAGATTTCAGCCCAAACTTCCTGACTCCAGACCTGGTGCTCTAGGTGGCTACCATGTCACCTAGCCAGACCTTAGAGGTCATCTCATCTAAGCCATTTTACAAATGGAGAAATTGAGGTACCGAGAGCCCAAAGCCATACAGGTAGGAAATATTAGAAGCAGGAATTAAACACAGGTCCTTTGAATCAAGAGTCAGTGCTCCTTTCATTGGACCGCTCCTGTCATGCAATCTTTCTGGTGGCCCAGATTGCACGAGGGGAGGGCCGATTCCAATCCCCTGCTGTCAACTCCCAGGGATTCCTGTGGAGCTACTATTTGATTTGATATTATAGATGGGCCACTGTCAGTCAAGTATAATGTGCCAGGCTTTAGAGACATTACTTAGTCTTCTCCGCCCTCTAGTGAGCAAATAGTTTAGTGCCATGATGAAAGTGGAAAATCCTAAAATTGTTTTTGAAAGATCATCTAACCATGGCATCAAAGATTTAGAGCTAGAAGTGGCTTTTGATATCAGGATCCAACCCTCTGACTTTACAAGGTAATAATAGCTAGTATTTAACTCCTTAAGGTTTGCAAAACGCTTGACAAATATTTCCTCACAACAACCCTACAAGTTAGGTATTAGTTAATACTGGTAGATTGTTACATAATCTTTTCTAGTATTTGATTCTCCATCATTAGAGCTTCATTACAGAGGACTGAATAAGATATTATTCCCTGTTAAAATTGCAAACACTCCTGGGAGGGATAATGCTGGGTTCTAGTGGAAAAAGTATAAACTAAGGAGTCAGAATTCAAATCCTACCTTGGATATTTAATAGTTTCATGACCCTGAGCAAGTCACTTGACCTCGGAGCCTCAGTTTCTTCATCTGTAAAATGAGAGGATTGTCTGATATGACCTTTGAATTCCCTTCCAGCTCTAAATGTATGATCTAGTCATTAACCAAGACCAATATTTTATTGAGATTAGTTTATTAGATTCTTTCACTTGGAAGAGAGCAAAGCATTGAGAGTTATAGGCTTTTAAAGCTGAAAGTAGCAGAGCATGAATGAATGACTACCTTTGTCAATCCCTCCACACCATGGGACTCTCACATTCCTACCTGAGGGTATCTCATGTACTATATATGAGAATTTCCAGGTCCTCTCAGCTTCTAGTGTTGTTTTTCAGTCATTTTTTTTTTCCAGTTGTGTCTGACCTATCATGATCCCATTTCTTGGCAAAGCTACTGGAATGTCTTGTCATTTTCTTCTCCAGTTTATTTTGCAGATGAGGAAACTGAGGCAAACAGGGTTAAGTGATTTAGCTAGCATCCCACAGCTAATAAGTGCCTGAGACCAGATTTGAATTTAGGTCTTCCTGACTCCAGGTCAGGCGCTCTTTCCACTGTGCCACCTAACTGCCCAGCAGCTAGTGGACCCCTTCTCAAATCTAATTTTGTGTTAATTTTGCATATATTTTGCATATACTAGGCTCTACTCCTACTATATACACTATGCCATACTGGCCTTCTCAACCTGAAAGTTCAATCAATCATTTGACTTTCTTACACTGCAAGTATACTCCATCTTTGTAGTCCCCTTATCTAAACTGATTGGTTCCTCCCAGAATTTTCATTTTAAGAAAAGTGTTTAGGCCAGCTAATTCTTCATAATTAATAATAGCTAACATTATGGCACTTTAAGTTTTGTATAATGCTTTATAAATACTATCTCATTTTATCCTCAAAACAAATCTAGTAGGTAGATGCTAAAGATTAGCCTCTTTTTGCAGAGGGAGAAGCTAAGATTTGATGACTTGCCCACAGTACCACAGGTAGTGTCCAAGGCTGGATTTGAGCTCAGCTTTTCCTGATTCCAGCTCTAGTGCTCTGTCTACTGCACCACCTACCTGCCTCTCCATGTTCCATTTCTGAGTTGCCACACTTTGTCCACTATGCCTCTGTGCCAGTACTTTTTACTGCCTTTTTAGCGTCTTTTTATATGTTGTCTTCTCCCATGAGAATGTAAATACCTTGCGAGTGGGCTCTGTTCGTCTTTCTGTTTGTATATGTGTTCACAGTGTTTAGCACACAGTAAGCTTGTAAGAAATATATGTGGACTTGTTGTTTCCCAAATTATAATGTGAACTCCTTAGGGGCAGGTACTGTCTGTCTTTCTGCTTCTGCTTGTATTCCTAGTGTTTGCATGAAAACTTGGCACACAATAAACTCTTTTAAAATGTTTTTATTAATGTCTTCCTTTAAAAAAAATCATCATATTTATTCCCAGGATCCCTTCTTTTGTTCTCTAAGAGAGCTAACTTATGTAACAAATAACATTTTGTTTTAAAGATGAGAGACAGAGACAGACAGAGAGGCAGAGAGGAGAAGTATGAGTAGAAAAAGAACAGGAAGAAGGAGAAGAAGAAGAAGAAGAAGAAGAAGAAGAAGGTGAAGAAGAAGAGGAAGAAGAAGAAGGAGAAGAAGAAGAGGAGGAGAAGGAAGAAGGAAGGATAAGAAGAGGAATAAGGAAGAGAAGGAGGAAGAGGAGGAAATTTTCAACAATTCAGCATTGAAAAATGTTGAAAATACTTGCAATGTGTAACACCTCCTACCTACCTCCTCACCTCCATGAAGGAGTCTTTTAATACATTTTCATTCATGTCATGCTTGATCTTTAAAATTATGTTACGTTTACTCGATTTTTTGTGTGGTTGTTCTTTCAATTTACAACATTGTAGTCATTGTCTACATTGTTTTCTTGACTCTTCTTACTTCACCCTGTATCAGTTCATGTAGGTCTTTCCATGCTTCTCTGTATTCATCACACATAGAATTTCTTACAGTATAGTAATTCTATTATGTTTATGCACCAAATTTATCTATTTCCCAGTCAATGAGTATCTACTTTGTTTCAGATTCTTTGCTATCACAAAACAGTGCTGTTAGAAATATTCAGGTATAAATGGGGACTTTCTTCTTATCAATATCTTTCTTGAGGCATATGATGTATTCAGGGAGGACTAGTACCTCTGGTGTGAATTCTTTTCAGGGCTGCTTATCCACCTTTGATGTCCATCTTCATGCAACTTTCATCTGTGACTCTAAGAAGTTATTGCACATGCAGTGGTCACACTCCAGTGAACTGTTTTGGTTGAGGATAACCAAACTAGATTGAGGGTAACCAAGAGTCCTCAAACGTGTCAGTGAGTTAGGGGGATGTCAACCCCAAGCATGTAAAAACTTCCCTGGTGAAATGGACAGATGAGAACAATTTATTTCAATGGCGATGAAGGCAACTAAAGCAGGGTTTGTGGAATGCTTAGAGGTTGGTCAAGTATCAAAGACACCAAGGTCATCACTGCATCCTGGGCCATTTTCAGTCATCTTGACTTTTGTACTGTCACTGGACTTCAATGACTCACGAAAGAGATTGAGAATGATGACATTGCACAGCTCTGTCTCTCTTAACTCTAATTCACACACAAGTCAAAATATCCTCATGATGTCCCTTCGAAAATGAAGGGCAAACAAACAAGTTTCCTTGAGGATATAAGTCGAATAATAGAGTCTCTGGTTCAAAAGGTGTGAGCATCTTAGTCATAATTCCAAATTGTTTTTCAAAGTGGTTTCACCATTTCATAGCTCCACTAACAATGTATTGGTGTGCCTATTTTAAAACCTCTCCAGCATTAACTATTGTCATTTTTGGTCATTTTTGCTAATTTGAAGGTTGTGAGATGAATCTTTAAGGTTGTTCTGATTTGCATTTCTCTTGTTATTATTAGTGATTTGGAGCATTCTTTCATCTGGTTGTGAATATTTTTCAATTTCTCTTTTGAGAACTGTTCTTTCCTAAATAATTTCTATTTTCTGATTTGTTGAACATTGGTTTATTGAGTTTCAAAGTTTTTGATTCTTCCTTTCCTAATCTGTTCCATCGATCTATCTATTTAAAAAAAACCCACAAACCAATATTAGATGATTTTGGTGACTGCAACTTTATAATATATTTTGAGGTCTAGAAGTGCTAGTCCCCTTCCACTCCTACTTCTTTTCATCATTTCTGTTGATATTCTAGACCTTTTATTTTTCCAAGTGAATTCTGTTATTATTTTATCAAGTTCTATAAAGTATTATGTTGGCAATTTGGTTAGTATAACAGCAAAAGTATAAATTAACTTTAAAAGTATTGTCATTTTTATTATATTGTTATGGTCTACCTGTGAGCACTGAATATTCTTCCAGCTATTTAAGTTTTTCTTTACTTTTTAAAGGGGTACTTTATAGTTAAATATATACAAGACTTCTGTGTGCTTTGGTAGGTCAATTCCCTGTTGTTTTGTGCATTTCATAGCTATCTGGAATGGAATTTCCCATTCTGTTATTGCTTTTTGTGTTCTGTTATTATTGTATAGAAATGCTGTTGAGTTTTGAAGGTTTATATTATAGCCTGAAACTTTGAGGAAGCTAATAGCTGTCTCAATTAGTATTATTGATGATTTTCTAGGATTTTCTAAGTATACCTAGATATCACCAGCAAATAGGAACAGTTTTTACTTCTTCTTTACCAGTCTTTATACCTTTAATTTCTTTCTCTTGTCTTATTGCTGTTGCTAGCATTTCAAGAACTAAATCAAATAATGGTGGGGAGAGTGACCATCCTCACTTCACACGTCTATTGATTGGGAAAGGCTCTAGTATATCTTCCCTGCATGTGCCACTTACTTCTGGTATTAGAAATATTACTTTTATGATATTCAAAAGGCCCTTCTATGACTATACTTTGTGTTTTTGTTTTGTTTTTAGTATAAATGAGTATTGTATTTTGTGAACAGCTTTTTCTGCATCTATTGGTATAATCCTGCAGTTGGGAATATTTTGGTTTTTAATATGATTAATTATGTTGATTGATTTCTTAATGTTGAACCGTCATTGCATCTCTGGTATACATTTCATGTGAATATAATGAATGAATTATTTTAATAAATTCCTATAGTTTGTTTGACAAGACTTTGTTTATAATTTTTGAATTAATATTCATTAACGATGTTGTCTAATAGTTTTCCTACTGTGTTTTATCTTTCCTGGTTTAAATCTTAGGATTATATTTGTCTAATAAAATGATTCTGGTAGAATGTCTTCTTTCTCAGTTTTTGATAAAAATTTGTAAAGTATAGATACAAATTATTTTTTTTAAAAGCTTGATATAATTTTCCTGTGAATCCATAAAAACCTGGAGTTTTTTTCCTTTGGTAGTTCCTTTACAGCTAGATCTATTTCCTTCTCTTAAGTTTAGGTCATTTAAGATTTCTACTTAGTCTTCTGACATTTTGGGAATTTTATATTTTTGAAGGTATTCCTCTATTTCTTCTATGCTCTCAGTTTTCTCAGCATATAATTGTATGTTACATATCCTGATTATTTCTATTTTTCTGGTTTTGTTGTGATTTCACTTTGCTCATTTCCTATTTTTTATTTAATTGTCTGCCCTCTTATTTTTAGTCAAAATAGCTAAATTAGCCAAAGAACCAGATTTTAGTTTTATTTATCATTTCTGTTTTCAATTTATCTAATTCTCTTCTAATTTTTAATATTTCATCTTTTGTACTTATTCTAGGTTTGCTTACTTATTTGCTTTCTAATTTTTAAAAATACACATTCACTTCTTCAATCCTCTCTTTTTCTACTTTGTTCATATATATCTGTAGGGATGTGATTTCCCTCTGAGGATTGCTTTAGCTATATTCCAGAAATTTTGGCATATTATTTCATCAAATCATTTTCTTTTACATAATCATTTATTGTTTCTATGCTTTGTTCTCTGACACACTCATTATTTAGGATTTCATTGTTAACTCTCCATTTGGGTCTATGTCTTTTGCTTGTGGTCCCTGAACCAATGACTATTTTTTATTGTTTTATAGTTTGTAAAGGATGTATTTACTATTTCTACCCTTTTACATTTGTTTGCAATATCTCTCTGCCCTATACATGGTCAATATTTGTAAAAGTTCCAAAAGTTTTGTAAAAAGTTCTAAGCAACATGTATGTTCTTTTGCAGTCCATTTAGAAAATATCACAAGTCTTTTAGATCTAGTTTCTCCATCAATTTGTTCAGTTCCATATTTTCCCTTTTGTTTATCGTTCTGTCAGACTTATACAAAACTGAGAGAGGCATATTAAAATCTTCTCTCAGCATTGGGTTACTGTTTATGTCTTCTTGTGGCTGAGATAATGTTTTCTTTATGAATTTGGAAGCTAAGATATTTGGAATGTTTTATTATTGATATTGCTTTCTTGTCTATGGTTCCTTTTGATATCATATGATTCCTTTGTCTATCCCTTTCTTGAATGTTTTAGTTTTGTGAGATATAGTTCAAAAAATTCTATCCCTTCAGAGTTATTTTGTGTAAGTCTTTGTTTTTTAAATGTTTCTTGTAAGAAACAGATGGCAAGGTTTTGTTTTCTTTACCAATCTGTCACTCTTTTTCATTTTATTTGATTATTTAATCCATTCATATCTAAGGTTACGAGAGATTCATATTTTTCTCTATTTGTCTCTAATATTTTTTCAAGTTATCATCTCCCTTCTCTTCGATGATTCCTTCAGTGACTTTATTTTAATCTTTTTATAAAAGTAACCCTATTCCTATTAGCTCTCTTCCCCTTATTCCCAATACTCCCTCCCATTAGTTATCCCTTTCCCTTTGGGATTTTGCTTATTAATTTCTTCTTCTTTCCTGATTTTATCTGTTTATTAGTTTTCTCCCTCTTTTTTCAGTCAAATATATTCCCACTTTTCTTGCCCTTCAACTAATCTTGTTCATTAGTTATTTTTTAATTCTGTCTTTTGTACCCACTTATTGAGAGGATTTCTTTCTTTCTCTATCCCGTCATTCTGTCTACTCCAGACCCCTGTCCTCTGGTTCATGACCCCTATAGTTATCTGGTCTCTCTCTATATTACTTATGTAATCAGAATTTCTAAGATATCCATTTTGCACTCTCTCCTCTAGGCAGTTTCTATTAGTGCCTTGTAGAGCTTGCCCTATAGATTTCCTTTTTCACTTGTACTTCAGTCCCAAAACAATGCCAATTCCTGTAGGTGACAGAAAGGATACTGCCTTATGGTAGGACATTCCCTGTTTCATATCCCTGATTATGCAGACCACCACTACTCTTCTTTCCCATTTGCCTCAAAATCTTCTCCTTGAGTTATCCCTTCCTGTTTCCCAATGTGCCAGTTGCCCCTAGGAGCTCCAACTGCCTCCTTTACTGTAGTGTAGGATAAGCGGTCTTTTCAAGTATCAAAAATCCCCCTGACAATATCTCCCTTCTCCCCATCTCCCTTCACAGAACATTTCTCTTTTTCTACAAGAACATTGGTTATCTTTCCTTCTACAACCAAAGTAAGGCCTTCTCTTCCTACTCTCATTTTAACTCCACCCCACCTCCATACTCAATGTAGACTTTTCTCTTTCTGGGACAATAGGGGTTCATTTCCCTCTTACTGCTAGCCCTCAGTTTGACTTGGGCACATCCTGTACTCTTCTTTATTGTCCTGCTCCCTTCCTCCCTTCGTGTATCCTCACATTTTGTAACATTGTCCCACAGAAAAAAAACTGATTCACTTGTAGGCAGGGTGTCATAAGATTCCGTCTATATTGCCCACACCTACCTCTTTACTATTGCCTTTACTCGCTTTCTGCCCTCACCCCTGTCTCTTTGTGTACGTTTAGAAAGTCCCTTGCTGTTCTCTCTCTTGCCCCTCTGTTTTTACTCTCCTTGGATGTTGCATTCATTCACCCTTCCTGCATTCCTGTTTATTTGGGAGTGTATAAGAAATAAATAATCTCATCAGGAGTGGTTTTCTTACTAAATATTTCAAACACCTTTTTATCACTGAATTTCTATCTTTTTTCATTTATGATTAATTTCAGATTGTCAGGTCACCCTGGGCTGCATTCTGAGCTCTGGTGCTCTTCAGAATACATTATTCCATTCCCTCCTACATTTTCTGGTGGGTGTAAAATAGTCTTAAATTATTTGAATTTTCCTTCCTTTGTATTTACAGATCTTCTCCTGGTTATTGGCAGAACTTCTTGTTTATGAATTGAATTGTTAAATTTAACCATATATGTCTTGGAGTTTGTAGCCTTATTTTATTTCCTCTAGAGAAAAATCTGTATTTTTTTTCCTATTGGCATTTCATTTTCTACATTCAGAAGTTATGGGTAGTTTTCTTGTATTATTTCTTGCTTTATGATTCCTAGGTTTTTAAATCTTTTATGTTCTTCTGGGAGATACCTAATTCTTGGCTTGTCTTTATGCATCCTGTATGATATCAGGATGTTTTAATTCAATCAAGAGTTTATTTTCTATTAATGTTATTGTTTTTTGCTTCTGCTCTTATAGATTGTCCTGTGTATTTGCATTCCCATTAAATCATTCCTTTTTTTGTTTCTTTTAGTGAGATTTGCCGTCAAAGATTCAAAGTTTTCTATTCTATCAATTATTTTTTTCTGTGTCAATCATATATTCTACCCTCAAAATTCTCACTTTTCTTTTAAACCACTCAGGAACAGGTTGTACTCTTTTCATGTTGTCTTCAAATTCAACAAAATCTCTCATCAAGTGTTGGATCATTTTCTGTTTTTCAGTATTTATTCATAGATACCCAAACTCACCAATTAGATTTGGAGGCTTTATTTCCTTCTGTTAATATTTTCACTGTTGATTTATCTGCTTCCATTTTGGGGCTTTGAGTTTTCTTCTTCATGAAATCTTTGGTAATCTTAGTCTTCTCTCTGCCTTATTTTTCCCTATTGCTCTCTTTCTGACTCCTTTCTTTCTGATAATGGTTTCCCTGGGGGATAGGTCTCAAAGCATTTCAGCCTCCTCTCTTGTTAAACAATTCACAGTTCCTTAGTATACATTTCTGCCTTTTGTGGCAGTGACTTTTGGGGGAACAGAATTGAACCTAGCTGGATGTTGGGTTCTTTCCTTCAGACTTAATGGAGTTCTACACAATTGTCTTCCTGCCCCCAATCACCACTATGTCTTGCTCCATTCTGTCTTTTTTTCAGTTCTCAGTTATTTGGTGCTGATTCTTCCCGAATTAATCTTAGAGCAAAGGTTCTTACACTGAGGTCTGCCACTAAGGATAGATTTCAGTAGATCCATTTGTTTGGATGGAGGAAAATGCATCTTTATTTTCACTAATCTCTATTTGAAAATTAGCATTTTCTTCAATCATGAATGTGGGCAGGCAACAAAAAATTATTCTGTGGCAAGGTCTTTGGGCTTCATGAGCCTGCCAGACGGGTCTATGACACAAAAAGATTAAGAATCTTTCTGCCTTACAGAGAGACAATGAGATTTTCTGATGGCCAAAATCCAGCTTCAAAGCCAGCTGGTCTTGCTACTAACAGATTTACATAATAAAGGCAGAACTGAGGGCCAGGAGAGTGAACGCAAGGATCTAGCCTGCTTTGCTTAGTTTTTGTTCTGGCTCAAACTCATTTGTATGCCGAGCCAGAGTGAAAGGGGCTTCTATCTTCACTGAGACTCTGCTAATTACTACCCATGTGATCTTGGTCATTTCCCCTCTCTGGATCTCACTTTCTTCATATGTAAAATGAGGTTTTTGGACTGGTGAGACACAGTAATTTTTTAGATGGAGAACTGGATTTGGAGCCAAAGAATATGGGTTATAAGCCCAACTTGGGGTCTCTGGTCTCCACCCATGTCTGGTCTCAGATCTTTATACCATATTCAGATGATTGCACTTATCTGACCCAACTCATGCTCCCATGTTTCCCCATTGTTTCTCCAGGTTTCTTTAAAGACCATTTTGTCCACCCAAGAACAAATTTTAGTTAAAAAAACTAAAACTTAAACCATTTTTAGTTTCTTTGAAACAATTCTCCCTTACAATGTTGTTTCACCAAAAGTTCTGGGTTCTTCCTTTCTTTCTTATTTTCTCTCTTTCTCTCTCCCTCCCCCCCCCCCCTCTCTTATAACGAGTCAATAATATTAGATGAGTTTAGAGAGACATCATGATGTATGTAATACAGAATCAGTCTCAGAGCCACCATATCCTGGATTCAAGTCCCTCCTCTGAGACATATTGGCCCTAGGAATATATGACTGTGACAATACCCCTCAGGGATCAAGGCTACTCTCTAAAACAATAAACAATAAGGCAATTGCCAGTCTGCATTGGAAAAGTGTTTCTGTACTGGGATTTCCCTAAATTAGTGAAATGATAGAGTGGCACCAAAAAGAAAAAGAAAAAAAGTGGAGCATTCCTGTATTTTTTAAACTCAGCAAATAAAAGTCTGCCAGATGATGGGACAAAAATGGAGGGACAATTGCAGAAGAGAAGTATCCCATGTTATCATCCACTGGACATCATGATCACTCTAGGATGAACTCTAACAGGAAGGTGGATAACTATCCTCAAAGTATCATCATGATTTTGGCATCTTGAAACCACACATTCTCCCTTCTCCTCTGGAAGCAGACGATGTAGTATAGCAGACAAAAATGACTTTGGAGCACAGTTAAGTTTTATTACAATATAAGGGAATTTCAAGGCACAAGCTACATGCAGTTGAAAATGACCACTGATAGACATTCTTACTGGCTCGTCAGCTTAGCTCAACTCAAGCTTACAAGCACTCGTGGCACTACAAGCACTGCTGATTCTAGCTGATGCTTCAAGCTCCCAAAGATAGATGCTCTCTGGTTTTTTTGCTGAAATATGTTCCTGGGAGCCTCATTGTAAAGTCAAATGGGGAAGAGTGGGCATCATCACCTCTCCACCTCCATGCACTACCCCAATTTGGGATAACTGTCTGTAGTTATATCCTTTCAACAGTAGATGATGCTGGTGCTGCCAGTGCTAAATGCGGAAGGGATTATTTCAACTAAATTGACAGGTGGAAATCTAGAACCAAATGAGGTGGCAATGGTGTTAGAGTATTAAGGAGAGAACTATCAGTGTTTTTTTTCCTCAACCAGGAAAAAGTATAACAACAAAATACGAAACAGCAATAGCTACACTGATGGGATTAAATTCTTACAGGAGGCTCTTGTCTGTCCTCTCCAGAAGGAAGTGTATAATGGATAGGGCACTGGACTGGGAAACAGGAAGAGCTAAACCCACCTCAGGCACTTACTTGGTATGTGACCCTAGGTAAGGCACTTAACCTTTCTATGCCTCAGTTTCCTCATCTGTAATGTGAGGACGTTGGACTACATAATACCACTATTCTTTCTGTTCTCTATATCTGATCCCATGATATGAGCCTCCCACTACCCCACTCCTACCCTTACTTCATAGTCTGCCCTCCTGAACTGAGTTTATTTCTTAGGTCCGCTTCTAGTCTCCAAATGAGAAAGGTCCTCAACCATTTGGGCTCAGAGTTTACCCTAAAAGGTTTTCATCAGTACCACAAAGACATTTCAACCATCTCTTTTACCATTGACTCTTCCCCTAGGAATTCCTAGAGTCCCATTATCTACCACTATGTTAGTTTAGCATAGATAACCTTAATACCTTCATAGAATTACAAATTTTGAGGTTTGGAAGGAATCTTAGTGGTATATAGTCCAGCCATGTAGAAAAGAAATCCTTACTACAATACAGCTTGACGAATCATTTTCCTTCCTTTCTTTCTTCCTCCCTTCTTTCCTTCCTTCTCTTCTTCCTGCTTTCCTTCTTTCCTCCTTCCTTTGTTCCTTCCTTCCTTCTTCCCTCCATATGTTTTCTTTCTTTCTTCCTTTACATATGTATATAGAGATTTATAATTTACAAAGCACTCTCACATAGAATATCTCATTCGATCTTCATAATCCTTTGTGAGGCAAGCAGGGTACACAATGTTATCATCACCAGATAAAGCTCTGAGATGGTAGATGACTTGTACAAGGTCACACCTATCCAGCAAATGGCAGTCAGGGCTAGTAGTCAGGTCATCTTACTCTGAATCCAAGACTTTCTTTTCTATATACCACTGCCTCTGGTCTTTTTGTCCCTTTGAGCTATTTTGTCAGATTCCATTCCATGTTCTGAACTCAGATGTAACATATGTGATACATAGGATAGCATATTAGGCTATAACTTTTCAATCTTCCCAGCAAATAGTTCTTCTCTCTCTCTCTCTCTCTCTCTCTCTCTCTCTCTCTCTCTCTCTCTCTCTCTCTCTCTCTCTCTCTCTGTGTCTCTGTATTTCTGTCTCTAAATATATGTATATATACATATTTATGCATGTGTATATACACATACATATATCATTGGGAGTAAGAAGTGTGATATAGTGAAGAGAGAGCTATAAGGGATCCAGGAAGACCTGGGTTCAAATCTCATCTCAGAATCATATAGGTTATGTGACCCTAGGCAAGCCACTCAGTGTTCCAAGGAGCTCTCTAAGACTCAGGGTTAAAGGACAATTACTGAACTGCATTAGTAGGGGGAGTTTCCTCATGGGGAACTCTCTACCCCCAGTCAAATCACAGGTCCTGTGGAAAAAGTAAAAAGATTTGTAAAAGTATGTACACACATGTGCTGACATGCTGCGAGTAGAACTCCTCCTACTGAAACTGTCTCCTGGAGACTCTTCCACCTACCTGAAAATGCCTTGGACTTTGCTCCTCTGAGAATGCTTTTCAAATTTTGTTTTGTATTTTGCTAAATGTGATGGGCATGGACATTTCTAGGATTTAATTAGTTGTGTCACCTTGTGCTAGTCATTTCATACCTTTGGGACTCAGTTTCCCAATCAATAAATATATATATACATATATATATAGAGAGAGAGAGGTGACTATATAATATTTTCAGTCTTACAAAGAGCTTTCTATACAACATCTCGTTTTATCCTCACAATATTATGTAAGAGAGGTTCCCCATTTTGCAATGAGGAAACTGAGACTTAGGTTATTCTACTTGCCCAGAGTTGCACCATTAGTACTTTTCAAAAGTGGGATTCAAACCCAGGTATTCCTGATGAGAAGTCCAATAGATTTTCTATACTATGATGCTGCCACTCAAGAAAGAGAAAAAGAGAGATATATACAAAGATTCTGAGAGATAGAGAGATAGAAATAAATATGGAAAGATGCAGAGGAAAAAGATAATAGGCAACACAGATAAGAGGAGAGGTTTTTTCCACATGAATTGAAAACCTTTTCCCTTTTCTATTTACTTGTCTCTGAGAAAGAGCACAGATTAGGCACATACTGGGGACTTGGGGGAGCATTCCTCTGAAGACTATTTTAAAAGGTAAAATTTACTTGAGATTCTCCCTGAAACTGCTTTTGCCAATATGTACATATATTCTTTCCATTCCAGCCAGCCTTCAGCCTGAGATGATCGAGAAACATATGGCAGCCCTCCAAAATTTTAGGATACAAGCATTCAACAATATATTTCCACTATATTTTGTTCCAAATGAAATCCATCTGGTATTGGTCTCTTGAGTTCTATCAGGACAAGATAAAATTTGGAGAGGAGCATTAATACCTCTGCTCCTGTCTTTGTCCTTCCAGGTAGCCTATGTGAGCATGAATTTGATCACAGGTGGCAGATTTTGACATCCAAAAACAATACATCTCTATTAAATTACTCCTCTAAGAATGATGGTTTCCTAAATCCTAATGAGAAAGAGCTGGCAGGGTTGGAACTAGAAATTCTCTTTGAAGAATCTGAAGTTGCGTTGTTCACAATGATTCTTCAGCACCTTGGCCAGAGCTGGAGATCCGCAGAAGAATACCTGGACTTTGCCCTTGTTTTCAGCAGCCACCTTTTGGAACACCTGAAGCAGAGGAGAAGAAAGACAGAGAAGGGGCAAAGGAGCCTGGTCACAGATCTAGAGCAGGAAGAGAACTTAGAAAAAATCCACTTCAATCTCCTAATTTTAGAGGTTGAATTTGGAGGTTGAATTGAAGTTAGAGGGGGATTGAAACAGGGAGGAAGTCTTGGTTGAAGACAGAAGTTAAACCAAGTCTCTGTCACTAACTCCATGACCCTCAAACAAGGCCCATAATTTTAGTTCCTGGGTCCTTTCTTTCTTCCTCTAGTGTAGTGACCTCTTCTCTCCCTCATGTTCTGTAGAGTCTATAGGAACCATAACATTGTCTCCCCATGATCTTAAATTATAGCTAAAGGCTTGCATGGTTCCTCAGTTTCTCTCTTTTAGAAATGGGAAGGATCATCCCTACTTTCCCTGGGAGAGAAGAGGTGTGGCTCTATGGTTAAGTTCCTAGAAGGGAAGAACCACAGGATAGTATGAGAGTGCTAATGTGTGAGATTACTTTAAACTGTATCATAATTCTATGATGCTGTCAGATCCTTACTTTGCTCCAGTCTGGTCTCCCTGGCTGGGTTCTTGTCTTTAGTCCAGTGATGGAGTCTTTGCTTTCTTTCTTGGCCAGGAGATCAAGCGCCATCTGCAGGCCAATGGCCTTCATGTCATTCTTGCTCAGGGCTGAAGTCATGTACATGTGCAACTCCAGGAAACGACCTGGGGGCAAGAGAAGAGGGAACATGCTTTGAAGAGATGCCAGTTCAACTGAGGTAGTATATGATCCAGTTCTACCTCTTCTAGGGTTCTAGATACAATGGAAAGGCTCTGAAATGAATTTATTTAACCAACTTATAATTCAATACTTGAAAATATTTATGGTTTCACAAGTGTGGGCATTCCCCCAAATAGATCACAATCCCTGTAGCACCTTCTTTAACCTTCCCCATTCATACTCCATTCCCAGTTCCTGACTATTATGGTGCACTTGAGGGCTACCTCATTTGCAGGCCATTCCAACCTCTGAGACTCCCTGACCATCTCAGCTTACCTCCCAGTTCCTCTTCAGCCTGATCCATCTCAAGCTTTGTCAGCAAACTCACAAACCATTCAAATGACCTCTGGTCCCGGTTGATCCAAATGAAGTCCACCTGGTGATATTAATCCATCAAGTTGGTAAATATGCCACTAACTTTTTCAAGATACTTTCAGTCCAGTTCATTATCTGAGCACCTACTATCCACAAAGCTCTGAGTGAAGAGTATTTCACATTTATTCTCACATTTGCTCCTTATGACAACTACTTGTGGTACTACTACCACTATTACTACTGCTGCTGCTGCTGCTGCTAGCTAGCTAGCATTTATTTAGCACTTCAAGATTTACAAAGCGCTTTACAAATATTATTTCATTTTATCCTCACAACAACCTTGAGAGGTAGGTACTATTTTTATCCCCATTTTATAATTGAGGAAACTGAGGCAAAGGGAGGCTAAGTGCTTACCCAGGATTATACAGCATGAGGACAGATAAAAACTCAGGTCTTCCTGACTTCAGGTTCTGTGCTCCACCTAGATGCTAGGATTCCTTTACATTCATTGATCTAGGATTATAATGCTTATTTTTCAGATGAGAAAACTGAGACCCAAATAAGTCATATGACCACCAAATCATTTATTTGAGCCAGAAGAGACCGTGGAGGTCATCAAGCATAACTTGCTCATTTTGTGGATAAAGGAAAGTTAGGTTGAGAAAATTAAGTGACATGTTCAAGCTTAGACAGCCAGCCAGGACACAAGCCTGGTTGTTCTGGCTCTCAACCCTTCCACTGGAATACCTAGGACTGGATGCCCTATTTTATCATGAAACTCAGGCTGATTTTCTGTGTCAGGTCAACCCATTTGATTTGTTGCAGGTGTAGTACAGTGGAAAGTGTGCCAGACCTGGACTATGGAGAACTGGGTGGGAAGCCTGGTTGTCCCCCTTATTATACTGTAAGTTCTTGGAGGGTAGGGACTATCCTATTGTATCCCCAGGGCTTAGCCTGGCACATAGTAGGCTCTTCATAAATGTTTATTAAATTTAATTCAAATCAGGAAAATAATACTTGGCAACCACTGATTAGCTGTCAGGAAAGGACTCTGTGACCTTTAACGTACTATGTAAATAAATGTAAGTCCTTCTTATTGTTAATAGAATGGAACCATGTCAGCGACCATTCTCGCTTGGTACCAGCATGTTGCCTATAGCAAACAGAATCATGGTTTCTGAAAGTCTGAAACCATCTAGTTGGACTCCCTCATTTGACAGTGGAGGAAACTAGGGTCCAAAGAGAAGTAACCTATCTAAGTTCACACAGCTCATTTGGCAGCAAAGCTGAGTCTAGAACTGTGTTGAGTCACAAATTTAGATCTAGAAGGAATTTCCAAAGGTCATCAGGGTGAACCTCATTTTATACATGAGGAGGCACTGGGTGACAGAAGCAGGTTTTGAACTCAGGTTTTGACTTCAACTTCTGCAACTTTACCATATCACCATGAGGTCCTGATGCTCAAGAAAGTTTCCTTTCTGACCTAGACACTCAATAAATAGGGAATCTTAAATTGCTTTGGGTGCAGTGAGTGAGGATGTCCTTGTCCATCTCCCAAAGCTCCCAGTCTTCTGGGCTTTCCACCTTTGCACTCAACTCACAAGCTGTGGCCATATACCCTGAAGCCATGGTCATATATCCTACAGCCTTGGCATATCCCTGCACTCAAGAGTACATGGGAAACTCATCTATTCTCTGTCCAGGCTTTTTCAAAAGAAGTGTTTCAAAAGAGGGGTGGTGGTGGAATAAATCCTTTTGCAAAATGAGAGAATTTAGAGCAGGGATTCTTAACTTTTTTGGTGACATGAATGCTTTGGCAGGCTGGGGAGGCCTATGGATTCCTTCTTGGAACAATGTTTTTAAAGTTTTGAAATAAAATAAAATACAAAGGAAGTAAAAAACTAGTGAAAATAGGGATGTAATTTTTTTCTATCCAAGTTCATGGGCTTCCCAAAGAATTCCTAGCTAGAGGGAGTTTCAGAAGAGATTGTGGGAGCCATAGCATTCCTACCACCACCACCAAAGCAAATAGGACCTGCTTTACAAGGAGATGGGATAGATAATCACATACTCAGTGTTATTTGAATGGCCAATGACTACTATCTTTCCCTCTATCCCTACTCCTATAGCACTAGACTTTTTTCCTAATAGAAATTTATTTCTTTTTGCTGATAAATTTCTAGCTGTCAAATTTACTTCTTTTTAAGTAAAAATCCTTTACTTAAATGTAAACTTAGGAGGCATTAGAATCATAGACTCTTCAAAATCTAATAGAGTCTCTCACTCAATGCAAGAACCTTCTTTGCAATATCCTTGACAAAGATTCAAATACTTCTCATGACAGAGAACTCATTCTTGTGAAAGCCAAGACCCTCATTTTGTTGTATAACAACTCTAACTGCTATGCATAATCTAAATCTTCCTTTCTACCTCCCTGGATCATACACACCTGCCAGTCCTAATTTTTCCCTTGGAAACTATACAGAAGTCTGATCCTTCTTCCATATGACAGCTTTTCCCATCTGTTTTGATTAGTTTAATCAGATGATTTCTTCCTGATAGGTAATTAAGATCCTCTCACAGAAAAGGTGGATAGAACAGAGGAGGGGAAGAACAGGTCTCCAGGGATAGGGCAACATGAGAACATTGGGCATCTAAGAAAGCAGGATGGGGAAGGCAGAGTTGGGAGAGGGTGTGAGACAATAATGAAGGGTTCCAGCAGGTAAAAAAATCATCTTATTCCTCCCCCTTTCTCTGTGAAGGATATTCCTTCCTGGGTTGTTATACATAATTAGAGAAAGATGTGGTACCAACCACCATATCCTTAGAAAATCATCACTTACCTTTCGCAGCTTCATTTCATCCTTGACATCCTCATACCATGAGTAATGGCAGTTGGGGCATTTTTTCTTTCTCTTTTGGTGCCTGAATAAAGTCAGCCAGAGAGGGCCAATGAGAAAGACTGGAAACTGGGGTATGAAAAATAGAGGAAAGAGGAACAAGGAAGAGGAGGAAAAGGAAAGGGGAAGGGGAAGGAAGAGGGTAATGGGTAGTGACCTAAGATACTGAAGGAACTGGGTTATTTTTTTTTAAGTTAACCCCCTACACTCCCACAATTTCAGCTGTGACTGTCATGAGCAAAGAAGCTGTGGTCAGACCTGGGGCAGTTGGGGTGACCTTTGGCCCCAGGTGACTTGATCTGGGACTGTCTATGGACTCTTTGGGTATACACAAAATCAGTTTCTAGGACTTTGGTGATGAGCTCCTGAGACCCTAGGGAACCTCCTTTCTGTCTGCTTTTAATTTTCTCCTTTCGTTGCCACTTTTATTTTGCTCAATTGCTTTTAATTGTCTTGAAAACTACTTTTACCCCTTGGATATTTGAATATGGTTTAATTAAACAGGAAGTTTATTTGACTTCTCAGGCAGTGGATAATCCAATACATCAGAAGTGGAATAGGCTTGGAATAAGAAAAATAGAAGAAAGACAAGAGGACAAGACTGTCTCTAGACTTCAGAGCAGGGCGGGTATGATGGGTGAAATCTGAAATAAGTGAGGAAAGAAAGGTTCAAGCTTCTGAGCATATTGAGTTATTAAATAATGCATGCCAATTGCATAACAAGTCAGGACAAAGTCTCTTCAGCTTGGCATTGGACCTTGAATATAAAGGGATTAAGAGCATTAAGAGCAAACAGTTAACAGGCTATAAACCAGGATACACGATAAAATAATCTGATTTCTAACTGGAGGAAAGATGAGGGACTTTCCAAGTTGGGAGGGGGATGAGTGACTTTTGGGAGTCAGGAGAGTGAGCAAGTGGACTTTGAGGTATGTGAAAGAGGATGTCACTCAGTTCCCATGTAAGAAGGTGAAATTTACAGGGAAATGAAGTGTACATCTCAATGTAGAATCAGTTGTACAAGATGAAGTCAATCTGGTGGCCACAATTCCCTCACTGGCAAATCAGTCATAGATGCCCTACTCACCTGTACATGATACTCTGCAGAATGGAGGCAAAAGGGGTAATGCCAATTCCAGCCCCAATCAATACTGCATGTTCAGAAGCAAAGATCCTCCGGGTTGGAGTTCCATAGGGACCATCCAGGTAGCACTGGAGTGAGAGGAGGAAAGGGGTTGAATTTCATGCTTCTCCTGGCTCTGGTAACATTTGAACCTCTGAGCTGCTGAGCAGCCCTGACCCAGTCTCCTTTCCCCCATTCTCCTGGGCAGAAAAGGTCTTTTTGGAGAAGTCATACAATCAGAGTATTACAAAAGCTTAGATTTAGGAGAGTCCCCTTTGTCCAACCACTCACTTTAAAGAAAAAGATTCAGAGGTAGGAAGGGCTTTGTCTGTGGTAGCTAGGTCATGCAGTGGACAGGGTTCTGGGGAATTAGGAAGGGCTGAGTTCAAAGCCAGCCTCTAACAGTTGGCTGTGTGACCCTGGGCAAGTCACTTAACCTGTTTGCCTCAGTTTTCTTAACTGTAAAATGGGGATCAAAATAGCACTTACCTCTCAGGGTTTGTGAGAATGAAATGAGATAATATCTGTAAAGCACCTAGCACAGTGCCTGGTACACAGTAGGTACCATATACCACTATATAAATGTTAGTTCTTGTTAGCTACTATTAAAATGCATGACAGAACAGAGACTAAAAAATGGATTCTCTGGGTTAGGTATAGACATAGTACAGTGGAAAGCTTATTGGACTGGTTTCAAATTTGAACTCTGCCATCTACTAACTATGTAAGGTTGGGAAATTCACAATTTTCCTAGGCCTCAGTTTCCTTATCTGTAAAATGAAGGAATTGGACTGGGATGCCTCCAAACTATCATCCCATTATCCAGCAGCATGGCCTAAAGGACAGTTTCCATTTGTTATGTCAATGGGGCATGATGTCATAAGATCATGAATTTAGGGCTGAATGGAACCGTAGGAATCATCTATTCTACCCTCCTCATTTCACAGATAGGACAATGAATTTCCAGAGATGCAAATAGTCAAAGGTCACACAAATAGTCAAGTGAGTGAGGTGGAATTTGAATCTGTTCAATGACTTCAGAACCAATTATCTTGCTGTTTCACTCTGCCCCTCATTTTATAGGTGAGGAAACTGAGGCCTAGAGAGATTATTACTTGTCCAAGACCACTTCGGTTAAGTAAGTGATGAGCTCAAATTTGAACTCATGTTCTAATTCGCAACTGAATATTCCTTCCCCCAAGGGAATAAGCCTTCCAATAGAGTCACCATGGTACCTTTGGTCATCCCCATCCTGAAAAAAGAAGGACGATGTAGGTCTTCACTGGGGCACATGACTCACAACTTCTTTAAAGACTTTTCCCCAATCACCCTCTTCTCCACCATGCCCTCTTCCCTTGGAGTCTCTTACCTTGATGTTACCAAATTGATGGTTTTCATTTAATGAAGGAAAGACCTATAAGAAACAGAAAGATGGGCTGGTCCAGAGGGCCACATCAGCTGTTTTCTCTGCTCTTAGCCATCACAACCCCTTTTCTAGTACAAGGCTTGAGAGGAAGCTTGAGTAGTCCTAGTAGTATTCTTTTTAAAGATCAGATTTTTAAAGATATTTAAACATTGGACACTAGGATTACAGTGGGGTACTTCAGGAGCAATGCTTTTTCTGGAGGCTAGCAAGAACAAGAGGAAATGGATTTTTGTTGCATCATGAGTGATGTAAATTACAAACACACTCTTATCTCTGCTATAGATGGCCCACTCTTTCTGTACCCCTGCAAGATAGACAAGCTTCCCCATTCACTATCACCTGGGTATATAAACATATCATATTTATTCTTGGCTGAAGAAAGGGAGCAGTTATACCCTTCTCCACAAATGAAGGACTAAATTCTATATCTTGAGGACTTTTAAGAATATCAATTTAGCAGGAAGCTGAACCTTAGAAGTTCCTGGAGTAGAGCTCAGGGTAGAAGAATATACAGTCACAAAGGAAAGAAAAGTAATCACTTTCCACTCCTAACCTCTCTGTCTCCTTCTTCCTACCCCTTCCCCCAGCCTCCTCCAAGTTCCAAAGCCCTACACTTCTTGTATGAGACTTTTCTTCTCTCTCCTTTCCGCAGTTAATAAGGTCTTCCTCCTTTCTCTGGGGCAGTGTCTCAAACTTGTAGTTCGTCAGTTGCACAGCATTCTCCATGTCCATGGCCACTACTCCTTGAGCTGCACTAGCAGGATGAGCACTCAAGACCTGGATCTTGGATTCCTGGAAACAACAGTTTTCAGGGTAGGATGTTCCAATTTGTTTTCCTACTTAGAAAATGACCTCCTTTGGGTTGCCTTGCCTGATTGGGCATGTCCAGCTCTGGTGCCTTCTTTTTCCTTTCCCTCAATCACAAGGTGTTGTTTTATCTTATGCTATTGGGTATTTGTTCAGATGTGACTGATCAATATGGAACTGGCCTGATGGTGTTTCATGGGTCCCTCTTATCCCTGGTACAAGATTATAAACTTCCCCAGGGAGGCAGGGATAGGGTCTGGTCTCCTTTGTCTTTGTTATCTTATAAACCTATGCTTACATAAGACATGGGAAAAGAGGAACACAGATTTAGGAGTTGGAAGGGACCTTAGAGATCAATTGCCCTCTTCCCCAAACTCCTCACTTGCCAGATGAGGAAACTGAGGCCCAGAGAGGCAGAGCTGGGATTTGAACCCAGATGCTCTGATCCCAAATCTCTCATGCTTTACACTGGGCCACACTGCCTTAGGCCTCCATGTCCTTTTAGCACTCCTCTTCCATGTCCTCATGGTTTCTTTTCCTCCTCTCCTTTCTATCAGGGGCTGCTCTCAGACTCTTCACTTTCCTCTAAGGCATCAGAGTCTGGGAGTAGCTTATCTTCTCTCTCCTCAGTATTTGCCTTTTAACTGAGAATAAAGACTTAATATAAAGAGGCAAGCTTTAACCAGTGGCATTTCAGACGGCATCCCAAGGGTCTTCTGGAGGTTAATGGAATCACACATCGTAGGCAGCTATGTAAGTCTAGTCCTGTGCAGACTTCTATTGCTCAGTAAATGATATCAGCTGAGTGTAGGGGAAGTACTCATTCAGTGCCCTAGGCCAGGTTTGTGGTGAGCTAGCTCTAACCTGCTCCTTAAATTTTCAGTGTAAGCATTTATACTTGGAAATCTGCAAACACTATAAAGCAGGACTTGGTTTAATATTTTGTTGATTGTCTGGGTTTAAGAAAGTGATGTAGAAAATGTTGATAATGTAGATTAAATTTTCAAAGGGTTCATGGGTTCTATTTTTCTTTTGCCCAGAGAGCTGGTACCAACATACCTCTAGAGGGGACATGTGACTTTTGAGGAAAATTTCCATTATCCTTCAGCCACCTACCTGGGACTTCTTCTGACTCCTTCTGAGCTTCAGGCTCTGTGTCAGCCTCTTGGAACCAGAACAAATGGGACCAGAAGCCTTGAAGTATTCATACAGCCTATTTGTCCACTGTCCCTGAGATCTGATGTGTAGCCAGATGGTGCCTGGGAAGGGAATGCAATCAGTGGGGAAGGGAGGTCTTGTTAAATTTCACAGGAAAGAATAAAGGAGATAAATAAGCATCTATCAAGCACTTCCTATCTATTAGGCACTGTGATAAATGCCTTAGAAAATTTTCAGAGCCAAGATGGCAGATTAGAGAAATACTCAGCTGAGCTCTCCCAAATCTCCTTCCAAACAACTCTAAAATAATGCCTCAATTAAAATTCTGAATCAACAGAACTCACAAAAACTCAGGTGAAACAGTTCTCCAGCACAAGACAATTTAGGAGGTCATCAGAAAAATTCTGTCTCACCAGGGTGTGGTCTGTCAGGCCTAGAGCTAGAAAAGACTATGCAGCTCAGGACACTCTCAGGAAATGACTGCATCTGTGGCAGCAGCAGTTTTTGGAACCCTCAGATAATGGACAGTGAGGGGAGCAGACAACTGGTTGGAAGGAGATTTCAGGGAACCTTTTACTAGCACTGAGTTCAGGACCCTATTGTATTGCCCATATGCAGTTCTAGTTGCAATCCTAGAAACAAAAGGACTGATAGCACTTGTAGATTCAGGGGAGCAAGGACTCTGGGTGGAGAGGAGTATTTATGGTCACTCATGGGGGAGTAGGGACCCTGGTTTCAGTTCTAAGACAGAAAGGAGCACTAACAATTGAGGCAACAGGAGAGTGAGGGACCTAGTCACAGTTCCAGGGCCAGGAGGAAAGCTAGTGCTGCTGGTCACAGGGGAACAAGGTCTCTTTCTGGGTAAAACCCAGAGCACAAGACAAGAGAGCAGTGATTACACCTCTCCCTAGATAATGCTACTTTGGAAATTTCAAAAGCCAAAAGCTACCTCTGAAAAAAGCAACAAGAAAGACCTGAAGCTGAGAACAATGCCTCTGCACTCTGGGAGTAGAGCTCAATTTTAACACAAAATTAAATATTGAGAAAAAGTCTGGAGAAGTGAGCAAACAACAACAACAACAACAAAATCCTGATCACAAAAAGTTTTTCTGGTGACAGGGAAGATCAAGACATACATCCAGAAGAACACAACAATATCAAAGCAGCTACAAAAGCCTCAAAGAAAAATGTAAATTGGATACAAGAACTCCTGGAAGAGCTAAAAAAAAAAGGATTTAAAAAATCCAATAAGAGAGGTAGTAAAAAAAAAACTGGGAAAAGAAATGAGAATGATGAAGAAAGTTATGAAAAAAGAGTCAACAGTTTGGAAAGGGGGCACAAAAAACTAAAGAAAATAATACCTTAGAAAAACAAAATAAGCCAAATAGTTTTTTAAAAAGGCATAAAAATCCACTGAAGAGAACTTCATAAAAAGTGGAATTGAACAAATAGAAAAGGGTTACAAAAGCTCACTGAAGAATTAGAACTGGGTAAATAGAAGCAAATAACTACATGGAACATAAAAAAAAAAAAACACCCCATAACAACAACAATAAAACAAAATCTATAATATGGGGGAACCTCAACTTTATCTTCTCAGAACTAGACAAGTCTAACCATAAAATAAACAAGAAGGAAGTTAAGGAGATGAATAAAATTTTAGAAAAGTTAGATATGATTGATCACTGGAGAAAACTGAATGGGAATAGAAGAGTATACTTTCTTTTTAGTTATAATGGCACCATCACAAAAATTGACCATGTATTAGGGAATAAAAACCTTACAACCAAATGCAGAAAACCAAATATTAAATGTATCCTTTTAAAAGACCGTAATGAAATAAATTGTATTCAGTAAAAGGCCATGAAAACACAGATTAAAATTTTAGAAACTAAATAATCTAAATGTAAAGAATGAGTCAAAGAACAAATCACAGAAACAATCAATCATTTCATTAAAAAGAATGACAACAATGAGACAATATGCCAAAATTTATTGGATTTAGCCAAAGCAGTATTTAGGGGAAAATGTGTATCTCTAAGTGCTTACATCAATAAAACAGAAAAAGAACAGATCAATCAATTGGAGAAGACATTTTTTTTAAAAAAATTGGAAAAAGAACAAATTAAAAATCCCCAATTAAGCATCAAATTGGAAATCCTGAACATCAAGGTAGAGATTAATAAAATTGCAAGTAAGAACATTGCTAAACTAAGAAATAAAATGAGGAGTTGGTTTTCTGAAAAAAAACTCAACAACAATAAAGTAAAGTATTAGTCAATTTTCTTTTTTGAAAGAAAACCAAATTGCCAGTATCTAAAATGAAAAGGGTGAATGTGTCACCAATGAAGATGAAATCAAAGCAGTTATTATTGACCCAAAAAAAAGTTTAAACTCAGAAATGCATATAATTTATGTAAAGCATTATATAATATCAACCCAAATTTTATAAGAAAGTACTATAAATACCCTGTAAAAGAAAAAGAAAAAAAAATCACATTTCTCTGGTATGCAAGAAAGGCCAAAAAATTTTGCATGGACTTTCCACATCATGAGGGTACTGTACCCCTAATCCATGTGATGTGGAAGGGATAATTGTATCACTTCTCACTGCACTGAGGTGGGGGTAGGGAGTACTAAGGGAGTGAGGTGATGCTAGTCAGACTACCATAGACTATAGAAATGACGCCTGGTACTAAATGTTGAGTTATATGATTATTCATTCCTTCTCACACGCATGCATTATTCCTCAATCCACTTTTATTTAGTACCATTTAGGTTGAAGTCACTGTTCTAGTAAGGAGTAAATTGGTCTCTGACATCTCTTAAAAAAGGACAGTTGAACTTCCAGCAACTTGAGAAATAATATGACATTGTAGATAATAATAATGATGGTGTTGATCATGATAACTAGTATTTATATAACACTTTCAGGTTTATAAATCACCTTACACAATGATAATAATAACTAGAATTTACATAGTGTCTACTAAGTGATAGGCACTATGCCAAATACTTTATAAATATTATCTCATTGATCCTCACAACAAATCTAGGAGGTAGGTGCTATTATTATCATTGTTGAGGAAACTGAGGCAAAATATGTTAAGTGACTTGTCCAGAGTCAAACAGCTAGTAAGTGTCTGAGGCTAGATTTGAAATCAGGTCTTCTTGACTTGAGGCTCTGTGATATATCCACTGCACCACCTACCTGACTCTATATATTGTCTTGGTTCACCCTTCCCACAGTCCTGTCATATGGATACTATTATTATCCTTGTTTGAGATGAAACCAAAGATCCCAACTATTGGGGCAAGAATTCACTATTTGACAAAAATTCCTGGAAAATAGCCTAGCAGAAGCCACACT
Organism: Notamacropus eugenii; assembly: GCF_028372415.1. Lineage (NCBI taxonomy): Eukaryota > Metazoa > Chordata > Mammalia > Diprotodontia > Macropodidae > Notamacropus > Notamacropus eugenii. Next base: position 132,303,636 of record NC_092872.1, on the reverse strand, counting down.
GCATACCAAGTAAGGTAAGATGGGTACACGATATAGACAAAAAGGGTAAAATCATGAGTAAATTAGTGGAGCATAGAAGAAATTACCTGTCAGATCTATGAATAGGGGATGAGTTCATGACCACACAAGAATCAGAGAGGTACACAGGAGATAAAATGAATAATTTTGATTACATAAAATTAAAAAGTTTACACACAAACAAAACAAATGAAGCTAAAATTAGGGGAAAAAAATCTAGAAAACTGAAGAAAGCCTTTGCAGCAATTTTCCCTGATAAAAGTCTGAGTTCTCAAAGATGTAGGTAAATGAATGAAATTTATAAGAATAGAACAGTTCCCCAACTGATAAATGGTCGAGGGATATGAACAGGTAGTTTTCAGAGGAAGAAATAAAAGCTATTAATAGTCATATAAAAATGCTCTAAGTCATTAATAATTACGGAAACAAAAATTAAAATACCTCTGAGGTACTCTCACACTCACAAGATTTGCTAAGATGAAGAAAAGGAAAACTACAAATGGAGAAGGCAGGTGCAAAAATAGATATACTAATGCACTATTGGTGGAGTTGTGAACTAGTCCAATCTGGAAAGCAATTTGGAACTATGCACAAAAATCTACTAAGCTGTTAAGGGTTAATCTATTAACCCTTTACCCCTGTAATACTGTCTGTTCCCTAAAGAAATCAAAGGAAAAGAGTCCATGTACAAAAAAATATATAGTAGCTCTTTCTGTGGTGGCAAAAATTGGAAAATGGAGAGATGCCCATCAATTGGGGAATGGCAGAAAAAATTATGTTATATAAATATGATGGAATTACTATTGTGCTGTATGAAATGATATGGTTTCAGAAATACCTGGGAAAACTTGTATGAAATGATGCAAAGTTAATTGAATAGAACTTGGAGAACAATCTACACAGTAACCAAAAGATTATAAAGATGTTCCATTATGAAAGGCTTGGTAATTGATCAACCCAATGACCCACCACTATTCCAAAGGACTCATAATAAAATCAAATTTTAAAAAACCATCATCCTTTTTAATGTATGAAAAAAACTGAGGCTGAGAGCTATTAGATGATTTATGCAACTAGTTTAGAGTATGACGCAGGTTTTGAACTCACGTCTTCCTGACTTCAGATCTAGTGTTTTTTTGCCTTGCCTGGGCAAGTTACTTAACATCCCTCAGCCTGCTTTTGCCCCTATAAAATGGAGATAATAAGAGCTCCCACCTCACAAGGCTGTTATGGAAAATGAGTGAGATGATATACAAAAAGTACTTTGAAAATCTTAAAGCACTACATTCATATTAGACATCGTCATCTTCATCATTCCAGGCTCCAGCACCAGCAGGAGTGGGATGAAGGTATTCAGATGGGAAACCAAGGAGAAGTAGAGAAAAGGGAAAGGGAGTTATCCTAGTAATTCACTCAGATTGTCTTCTGTTACCCACTTCACAGGATTGTTGGGAGAAAAAGTGTTGTCTTTTTTTTTTTTTTAATAATTAAATTTATTTATTTAACTTTTAACATACATTTTCACAAAATTTTGGGTTACAAATTTTCTCCCCTTTTATCCCCTCCCCCCCCAAACACCAAGCATTCTAATTGCCCCTGTGACCAATCTGCTCTCTCTTCTATCAGCCCTCTCTGCCCTTGTCTCCGTCTTCTCTTTTGTCCTGTAGGGCCAGATAGCTTTCTTTACCCCTTTACCTGTATTTCTTATTTCCTAGTGGTAAGAACATTACAGTTGATCCTAACACTTTGAGTTCCAACTTCTTTACCTCCCTCCCTCTCCACCCCTTCCCTTTGGAAGGCAAGCAATTCAATATAGGCCAAATCTGTGTAGTTTTGCAAATGACTTCCATAGTAGTTGTGTTGTATAGGACTAACTATATTTCCCTCCATCCTATCCTGTCCCCCATTACTTCTATTCTTTTTTGATCCTATCCCTCCCCATGAGTGTCGACCTCGAATTGCATTCTCCTCCCCATGCCCTCCCTTCTATCATCCCCCCCACCCTGCTTGTCCCCTTATCCCCCACTTTCCTGTATTGTGAGATAGGTTTTCCTACCAGAATGAGTGTGCATTTTATTCTTTCCTTTAGTGGAATGTGATGAGAGTAGACTTCATGTTTTTCTCTCACTTCCCCTCTTTATCCCTCTACTAATGAGTCTTTTGCTTGCTTCTTTTATGAGAGATAATTTGCCCCATTCAATTTCTCCCTTTCTCCTCCCAATATATTTCTCTCTCACTGCTTGATTTCATTTTTTTTTTTAAGATATGATCCCATCCTCTTCAATTCACTCTGTGCACTCTGTCTCTATGTATGTGTGCGTGTGTGCATGTGTGTGTGTGTAATCCCACCCAGTACCCAGATACTGAAATGTTTCAAGAGTTACAAATATTGTCTTTCCATGTAGGAATGTAAACAGTTCAGCTTTAGTAAGTCCTTTATGACTTCTCTTTGCTGTTCACCTTTTCATGGTTCTCTTCATTCTTGTGTTTGAAAGTCAAATTTTCCTTTCAGCTCTGGTCTTTTCATCAAGAATGCTTGAAAATCCCCTATTTCATTGAAAGACCATTTTTTCCCCTGAAGTATTATACTCAGTTTTGCTGGGTAGGTGATTCTTGGTTTTAGTCCTAGTTCCTTTGACTTCTGGAATATCCTATTCCATGCCCTTCGATCCCTTAATGTGGAGGCTGCTAGATCTTGTGTTATCCTGATTGTATTTCCACAATACTTGAATTGTTTCTTTCTAGCTGCTTGCAATATTTTCTCCTTGACCTGGGAACTCTGGAACTTAGCCACAATGTTCCTAGGAGTTTCTCTTTTTGGATCTCTTTCAGGCGGTGTTCTGTGGATTCCTTGAATATTTATTTTGCCCTCTGGTTCTAGAATCTCAGGGCAGTTTTCCTTGATAATTTCATGGAAGATGATGTCTAGGCTCTTCTTTTGATCATGGCTTTCAGGTAGTCCCAAAATTTTTTAATTGTCTCTCCTGAATCTATTTTCCAGGTCAGTTGTTTTTCCAATGAGATATTTCACATTATCTTCCATTTTTCCATTCTTTTGGTTTTGTATTGTGATATCATGCTTTCTCACAAAGTCCTTAGCCTCCATCTGTGCCATTCTAGTTTTGAAAGAACTATTTTCTTCAGTGAGCTTTTGAATCTCCTTTTCCATTTGGCTAATTCTGCTTTTGAAAGCATTCTTCTCCTCATTGGCTTTTTGAACCTCTTTTGCCAATTGAGTTAGGCTAGTTTTCAAGGTGTTAATTTCTTCAACATTTTTTTGGGTCTCCTTTAGCAGGGAGCTGATCTGCTTTTCATGCTTTTCTTTCATCTCTCTCATTTCTCTTCCCAGTTTTTCCTCCACCTCTCTAACTTGATTTTCAAAATTCTTTTTGAGCTCTTCCATGGCCTGAGCCCATTGGGTGGGCTGGGACACAGAAGCCTTGATTTCTGTGTCTTTGCCTGATGGTAAGCATTGTTCTTCCTCATCAGAAAGGAAGGGAGGAAATGCCTGTTCGCCAAGAAAGTAACCTTCTGTGGTCTTATTTCTTTTCCCTTTTCTGGGCATTTTCCCAGCCAGTGACTTGACCTCTGAATATTCTCCTCACACCCACCTTGCCTCCTGATCCTCCCAGCCAGTGTTTGGGGTCTGAGATTCAAATGCTGCTTCCAGCCTTAGGGCTTTTGGCGGGGGCAGGGCTGCTATTCAGTGTGAGATTAAGATCAGGTGGTCAGGTCAGGGCAGGGCTGCCTCTCAGGCTCAGTTCCCTCAGGGGGTTTATGCACAGACCTTCCTCAATGGATCCAGGCTCTCGCCTGCTTGGAGAGCCCCTGTCTGCAGCTGCCTCTCAGCTTCTACCTCCCGGGGGGGGCCCAAATCATGGGGGCACCCCACTCCCCCTTCGACCCGCCAAAGAGACTCTCTCACCGACCCCCGTCACCTGTGGGTGGAGGTACTTGTGCGGCCGCTGGAGATCCCGTCCCTGAAGCCTGCTCGGATCTGTATCTCTCGGTGCTGTGGCCGCAGCAGGGCTGCACTCAGCTCCCACTCTCGGCGCCCAGTCCGCAGCATGAAGGACCCCCCGCGAGAGGTTTGCAGGTCTCTCCGGAACAGAAATCTCCCTCGCTCCAATATTCCGTGGCCTCTGGGTGCAGAATTCGCCGTGAGTTACTCCCCTGTAGCCATTCTATGGGTTGTGGGTTCGGAGCTATGTGTATGTGCGTCTTTCTACTCCGCCATCTGGGCTCCGCCTCTCGTCTTTTTTTAAGTCATAAAGTGCTATTGAAAAACAAATGGTTGTCACTGAGGTCCTCCTCTAGTGTCTTATCAGGATTGGAAGGTGACCTTGCCTTATCCGAGGTTACGCTAATGGGTCATAAGCTTTGGCAGGTTCTACCAGGCTACAAACTGTAGCTTGTAGTACAAGCTACAGATAGAATGAATGTCTTTTGTCCAAGAACAACCACCAAAAGCCTAACAATTAGCTAGTGAAATTTTTCAGTTAAAGCACATCACAAGAACATCCTAGTAAGATTGGGGGGCTGATGATCTGTGTTACTGAAGGGAGGACCAAATTCCAATCAAGTCATGGATTCTTGAAATAGTGAAGTATGAAGAATAAATCCAAGGGGTCTCTGGACATTATTCATTTTTAGGAATAGGGAAGTGATATGTCATCTCACTGTACTCTACCCCCATCAGACCTCCTCAGGAGGACCATCATCAGTTTAGGGTCTCACCAAAGACATAGATAAGCTGGAGAGCATCCAAAGGAGGGGAGCTATATTGGCTGAGAGTCTTGATATCCTGCCACTTTTGGATGAGTTGAATGAACTGGGCATGTTTAACCTGGAGAAGACTCAGGTAGGATATAACTGTCTTCAAATGTTAGACATTGGAGAAATTAAACTTCTTCTGTCTGGCCCCACAAGAGTAATGGGTAGAAGTGGCAAAGAAGCCAAAGATGGCTTGATGACAGGAAAATACTTCCTTAACAATTAGAGCTATCCCAAAGTGCACAGGGACAGCTAGTTAGTGCAGTGGAGAGAGTGCCAGACCTGGAGTCAGGAAGATTCATCTTCCTGAGTTCAAATCTGCCTCAGACACTTACTAGCTGTGTGACCCTGGGCAAGTCACTTAACCCTGTTTGCCTCAGTGTCCTCATCTATAAAAATAGGGACATATTGGAGAAGGAAATGGCAAACTGTTCTAGCATGTTTGCCAAAAAAACCCCCATGGAGTCACATAGGGTTGGACATGGTTGGATGACTGAATGACAACAAGCATTCATTAAGTGCTCACTGTATTCCAGGGGTGGGAATCCTGCAGCCTTGAGGCCACATGTGGCCTTCTAGGTCCTTGGGTACAGTCTTTTGACTGAGACCAAGTTTCACAGAACAAATCCTTTTAGTAAGTGGATTTCTTCTGTGGAGTTTGGATTCAGTCAAAAGGACTAGACACTGCCCTAAGTGCTAAGAGGTCATTTGCAATTTAAATGGTGTTTAATGAACAATGACTCTGGAGTCAGAGAAACTAGGTGCAAATCCCACCTCTGACGTTATCTTTGTGACATTAGTCAAGCCCTCCGTGGACCTCATCTTCCTAATTTATAAATGAAGAGATTGGACAAGATGGCTTCAGAGGTCCCTTTTAGTTCAAGGTATGTGATACCTATGATCCCAAATCTAGGATTCTATGAGAACTACCACATGTTTCAAGTCAAAGGACTGAAGCTCCAATTTCAAACACCACTCAGTGGATAGGAGAGATATTTGGGGAGCAGAGAGTCCTTCCCAGAGTCCCTGAAATCACTGGTTCTGCCTACAGTAAGGTGGTTTTGGTCTTGTTGGAACAAGGGTCAGGGTTAGGGTTAGGGTTAGAGATGGCCAGCCTGAAGAAGAATGATGGGAGATAAGGGGAGAGTGGTCATCGTGAGAAAGAGCCTTACGTTCCACAGACAGTGGCAATTAAGAAGGAAGAAAGCCTTTTGGTTTCACAACTTCCCCTAAGCAGGGTGAGCAGGACTGTATTAGGAGAATGATCACACTGATGCTTTGAGATAAAAATTTGGTGTGCACCGTCTTAGCCTTGCAGGTGACAGGCTGGTCAAATGTCCCTTCCTACCTTCCTGCTCCGGAGCACTGCTGATGGTGAAAGGGTGCCATTCATACTTGGCAATAGCTGGGATGTTCAAGTACACGTAGTCTCCAGGCTTGTAGTGGAAAAAAGGGGGCCGACTGATCACGAGGTGAGTAACCTGAGATTAGAGGAAACAAATCAGGTCAGACAAGCATTCTACAAAAGTAACGGAGCTTTCTAATAGTGAAAGTATAGAGGATGTCCTAGCTGAAGATTTGGGGGATGTTAGAGACCATCAAGTCTAATCCTTTCATTTTACAGTTGAGGAAACTGAGAAAAACAAAGGTTAAGTGACTTGCCAAGGGTCCATAGCTAGTAAGTGTCAAATGTCAGATTTGAACTCAGGTCTTCCTGACTTCAGATCTAGGGCATTATCCCTTGTGTGCTATGTTAGTCTATTAACTGGGAGAAAGCAAATGCATGGAGCTAGGACATTAAGGGGTCATGGTGGAAACTGAAGTGGGGCATGGTAAGGAAGAACATCATTTCACTTCTTTTCAGGAAGAATTTGAAACCATTTCAGTAACACATACGTCCCTTATGAAGCCTACCCTAACTACCATAGCCTACACTGATGTCTCTTTTCTTAGATAGGAGCATGGTGAAGTGGATAGTGTTGGACCTGGCATCAGAAAAACTTGGATCCAAATCCTGCCCTGGACAGTCAACAAGTATACATGAAATGCCTACTATGTGCCCCCAGACCTTTCTACCTATGTGACTCTGGGCAAGTCCCTGAAATCTCAGAGTCTCAGTTCCTTCATCTATAAAATGGGGTAATAACAACAGCTACCTTGTCAGGTTGTTGTGAGGACAAGAGGTGATAATGTATTATAACAAACTTCACAAATGCTATAGAGGTCTATGAATGTGAGCTATGCACATTGTAAGAACTCCTGTATCATTTGTACTTTGTGCCTTATAGTCAAAGACTTAATTATGTAATGATTGGTATCTTTCTCTTATTTATAGAATGATTAGATCATAGATTTAGGGCTGAAAGAGAGCCTAGAGGTCATTGAGTCCAACCCACTTGAACTTTCCTCTTCCAGCTTCTGTTCCCTTAAATCTTTATGGTGATGGGTGAGGGTATAGTACATAAAAGGCTAGGGATGATAGCAGAGGAGAACCAATCCACCTTGGAGGAGAGGAGGTTGACTTCCACAATGCATACAGTTCCCATGCGTGACAACACCAACCCTACAACTTTCTCCAGGAAGAATAAGAGACCCGGGACCAGCAGCCACTTCCAGAAATTAGGCCCATGTAGGATGAGCAGCACCCAGACAAAGATGTAGGAGAGGTGGGTCCAGTAGAATACCTGTTAGAACACACAGAGAGAGATACTGGCTTGGAGGTGGCTTCAAATTCAGCAGGGAACTGTCCTGTACTGCCCTGTGGGGTTGGGGAGGTTTGGGCAGGCAGTGGGACAGTCTCAGCATAGCAATTCAATGCCAATGATTTCTTTTTGCTGACGGGTTTGCCAGAACCAGGACGGTGATGGCCACTTGGGCCATTCATTCACAAGCAGCAATAATTTCAGCAAAGAAGTAGCAATGGAGACAGTGTTCCTTTGACTTGTTACCTAGAGTAGGGTGAGGATCTCCACCATGAACCAGAGGGTTCAAGTCCTGTAGGTGACCCTACCCCATCTGTCCTTTTCAGTAGGGTGGAAACACTTCTTATCTACGTAGTGATAACTGGCTAGAGAAGGGAGTCCTGACCTGGAAATAAACAGAGAGTCCCCCAAAAGACCCTTGCTGTCTTTCCTTGCCTTCTTGGGCTCTGCAATTCTCTTTTGCTTTTACTGTCCACCATAGGTAGAAAGGACCTGACGATAATTTTGAGTGGATGAGGGAGATTGAGAAAATTGAGAATCTATCCAGAGTCAAGCATTTTGACTTGAGCATGAAAATAGTGCTGTACAACGTGGTACATGAAAATTGCATGTAAATAACATGTAAACATAGTCATGAGTCTTTTGTTCACTGGTTTACTACCCTGGGGAAGAGTGAAAGAAAGATAGCCAGAATAAAGGATATGGAATGGGGTGGGGATGGGGGGCAGATAGCCACAGGTATGATCCTGAAAGAGTAGATTCTAGGGGGATGGGAAAGAGAGATAGATATAGAGGGATATCATACCTCAAAGTGCCCACTCCTTCGGACAAAGGAACAGGAACATACAAGCATGATGAAGATGAGAAGTTGCAGAACAATGCCTGTGAGAGAAGCTGTGCCATGGACCCAGCCAATGCCAGGCCGAGTGGTGAGGAGATATTCCCAGAACTGGAAGGGGCTGTCCTCCAATTGAGACAAGCGCACTAGACAAAAAAAAAAATCCCAGAATGGGGAAAACAGACAGATAGGTGACCCCCCAGGCACCTGGGACAATTACAGAGAGTAGAAGTTTATTCTGGAGTCCAGGGGCCAGCAGCCACCAGTATACTCATCAGTCTTCTGATCCACACTGAACTTTCTTCCTCCTACACAGCATTTAGATTCCCAATCATAGAATGCTAATACTGGAAAGGGATGTTGGAGATCTTCTCTAGAATGTGTCTCTCTTCTGTCCCTCATGGTGCCCAACTCAGAACTGGGCACACAGCAGACATATTTGTTGAATTTTTTCTATTAAGAATCATTCAGGTATGTACGTGGTCATCTTCTGCCCTCAACTTGCTTGAGCTCTTAAATCCTACAGTGATAAAATGGAAACCTGAAGAAGATGAGGTCCTCAAGATCACACAATTAATTACTAGCATATATATTGACTTGCCTTAGATATTTAAAAGGACGTCTTGAAAATGTCATTTTGTTTTCCTCTCTGGCCCCCATCCCACCAACGGGTGACACGAGGAGAGACCAACCATACCTGATGCCACTGGAGGGAACCACTGATGTTTTCTTTTCCAAGACAACCCTCACTGTCCCCCTGCCCAGTTCCCACTAGGTACAGGATGCCCACTGCCAATTGGAAACTGACCCCTAAATTCCTACTTGTGTTGGAGAATCTCAGAGCACTCTGGAACTCACTATTCTTTTTTGCAGTGAAACAGCCATTGGCCTCCGAGATCATCTGGACCTTGCTGTCTGCTCTACAACTCGACCTTCCTAAGTTTTACTTGGCTTTCCCATTTTTCATAAACTGAACATAAATACAAGCTTTCCTTTTTGTGTTACCTCCTCCAATTAGAATGTGACCTCCTTGAGACAGTCTCAATTTTATATTTTGCATCTTGAGTGCTCAGTGAAGTGCTTGATGCTTAGTAGGCTCTTAAATATTTTTCCATTTAGTTATATTTAATTTACTACCCCAACATGCACTGTCTTCCCATATTCTAATTGTTCCACATGTATTATCATCATTTCCACAGCTAGAATTTTAACTCTCAAAGCATATGACTGTTGTCTATCTCTCACAATACCTAGAATGGAACTGGACACATCAGAGGCATGTTGGTTGAATGTTGTCCGTTGTTCAGGTTGAGACTGTCTACGTCTACTAACCAGTGCCCTTCATCCTATGATAGCTTCTGCATGAGGCCATGTCTTATCTCTAATACTAATATAATATATATTATATATTATATATATATAATATATAATATAATAACGTGACCTGACTATCCTTTGTTCTTGAAGAAGACCATGACATCAGGGAGGTGATGCCATGACATGCAAGTGGATTGATTTAAGTGAGGGAAGGCTGTTCAAAGTCATTAGCCAAACTCTCTCCTCTTGAGCAATCTGGGTCCAGTGGTGAGATATAGGTCAGGATGACTGGAGATGGCCCAGAATGCAGGTAGGGACCTTGGCCTTTTTAAGCTAAAGTCTTCAACAGGTCTCACTTTGATGGAGGCAATGCCTATTCAGTTATTGAGGCTTAATAAGAATTGAGGCAGAGAGTGTCCTAATTACATAGACAAAAATTAAATAAATTAATTTTTAAAAATTGATAATAATTATGTGACCATGAGCAAACTAAATAACCTCTTGAGCCTCAGTTTCCTTATCCATATGTAACAGTAATATCCAAGAGAAAAAGAACCTCATTTCTCAGGATATGGGAGCCCAGAAATACTCATTGGAGGAGAGTAAGAATTCTATTTCCATAAAGCTGGATGCTGATGGCATGGTTGTTGTTTAGAAAGAGAAAGAGACTTCTTTAAAATAGGACAACCCCAAGGGATGAAGAGTTGACAGTAGCAGAGTGTAGTAGCAACAAGAATTTTGGATGTCCAGCCAGCCACTGAGTGATCTAGGGGGACAGGTGGACAAGAAGAGTAGTCATGCCAAGAGGAAGAAATCCAATCTGAACAGGCAGAGGGCATCTTTGGGGAATTTTCAATCCTCCCACTTTTACTGCAGAGACTTTGTCCAAGCTTCTGCTATCAGAATTGTGTGTTTTTATTGGTCAGTCTTTTTTCTGTCATTTCTGATTCTTCATGACCCATTTGGAGTTTTCTTGGCAAAAATACTGGAATGGTTTGCTATTTCCTTCTCTAGCTCATTTGACGGATGAGGAAACTGAGGTCAATAGGGTTAAGTGACTTGCCCAGCTAGATTTGAACTCAGAAAGTCTTCCTGACTCTAGGTCTCACACTCTATCCACTATGCCACCTAGCTGCCCCTGAACTACTCTGGCAAAAAGGAGGAATGATTACCCCAAATGTGGGTTGTAATCATAGCCTGCTGATTTGCTATTCACTTCTGTTCTGATTTCATGTCCTGTGAAGGACATGGGAACTGTGGCTTCCAGGACTGAATACAATGATCTAGATGATGCGTTTATTTTGTACATAACTATATTGTACATGTTGGCTCTCCATTAGAGTAAGCCACTTTCCAGTAAGGATGGTTTTGTTACTGTTATTTTTCTTTGCCTCTCCAGCATCTAGCCCACTGTCTTCCTCACGGTAGGCACTTAATGAGTCTTCATCGATCAATAACTTGACAGCGTCCAATCCTTACTCAAATCCATATTCCTGTTAAAATGTGCCCACCAAATTCAGTCTCTGCTTGAAGATCATCAGTGAGGACAAATGTATCATTGCCCAGGGCATCCCATTCTACTTTGAAATAGCATTGATTTTTTGGAACTCTTGTCTTGCTTAGCTCTTTACAGGCCCCGTCAGTCTCTTAAGCAGAGCTGGAGGAAAAATATTATATTAAATAATCATGATGCAGGAGGCTGCAACTCTGGCAAGGAAAGATCAGTGGCAATGAGCAACTGTCCTTTCTGCTTTTGAAAATAAGCCTGCAAATAAGCCTTATTATTTTGAAAATAATACTTAATGCCTATGGATGGGGCTAGAAATTAATCTGATTCCAGAAAGCTATTTTGAATTATGCTAAAATACAAAAGTGCCTAAAATTGAGCTAACAAATCCACTGCTAAGCATATGCTCAAAAGAAGTCAAAGACAAGAAGATTCTGTATTACTCCATCATATTCATGATGGCACCTTTTTGTGGTAGCAAAGACTGAGAAACAGAAAAATTGCCTATCAGTGAGGGAATGAATGACCAAACAAATTGTGGTGTGTGAACATAATGGAATATTATTTCACCAAAAGAATTGACAAATATGACACATTCAGAGACACATGAAAAGGCCAATATGAATTGTTACCAAGTAAGGGAAACAGAGCCAGAAAAATACTTCATGTTTTCAAGGGTTCTGAGCCTGAACTCCTTGAGTGGATTTTATGAGCTCTGTGAATTTGGATGAGGGAAAAATTACATAATTTTTTTTCTCCCACTAACCTGCTTCAAGTCTCTTCCCATCCTTCATTCAGCTACCAAAGGGATTTTCCTAAAGTGCAGGTCTGACTATGTGACTCACTAACTCCATAAAACTCTTCCTACCTCTTTCAAGATCAGACACATTCAAAGTTCTTCATAAACTAGCCCCCTCCTATCTTCCCAGTGTTATTATTATACCTTGCTCCCCAACACCTTCTCTTTGATCCAATGGCACTGGTCTCCTGGCCGTTCCATGAACAAGATACTTCATTTCTAGGTTCTTAACATTTTCTCTGGCTATACCCCATGCCTGGAATGCTTTTCCCACTCCCTTACCCCTCCTAGCTTTCTTTAAGTTCCATTTAAAATCTTATCTTCTGTAGGAAGCCTTTCCCAACCCCTCTTAATTCTAGTGCCTTTCCTCTGTTGATTATTTCCAATTCATATTGTATACTGATTGTTTGTACATATCTGTTTGCTTGTCATCTCGCCTGTTAGATTATAAGCTCCTTGACTCTTTTTTAAAAATCCCCAATGCTTAGCACAGAGCCTATCACATAGTAGTCACTTAACAAATATTTCTTGACTGACTGAGGTTTAGCCTTTCATTCAATTATTTAAGAACATTATTTCAAGGAGTCCGTAGACTTCCCCAGACTGCTCTAAGGGCCCACAACACACAAAAAAATCTTAAGATTTAGTGGAATGATATAGTGCAACAGATTTGGAGTCTGAGGACTACCTCTGATACCTCTGTGACTTCAGTCAAGTAATTTAATTTCCCCAGGTCTCAGTTTCCTAACTTGTAAAATAAGGGAATTGATAGTCTCTAAGGTTCTCTTCAGCTCCAAATCTAAGATCTTATTGTCTATGAATATATACAACGGTTGTAACAAAGTAATTGGAAAGAATAAGGAACTGGATAATTGTAATTACCACACAGTACCAGAGAAGAGCTGAGAAAACATGCCATTCTCCTTTCTTTGCAAAAGATACTACAGGTGTGGACATCGTAAAAATTGTGAGTCTTGGCTAATGAGTTGGTTAGTTTTGCTGAAATGCTTTTTTTCCCTCTCTTCTTTTTTAATTCTTTATTACAAGAAGAAGCTCATTATCTCACAGAGATATTTAGAGAGGAAGGTAGTATAAAAACAAAACATATGAATAAAATAAGGTTAAAAGGAAATTGTAGGTCAAAAAAAGGAATGAAAAACATAAACAAACTAACTTTCATCTGCAGGATCATTTGGCCAACAGGATGTGTGGCCATTGGCCTTTTGCATGACATCTATTGCAATGTTTAGTGTTGGCTTAAGAATTACGGGAATATCCCTATAAATTGGGGGAGGCAGAGCCCAGGCCCACTCTCCCTCCAGCACAGCCCAGAGCTCATGTCCCTGCATATCAATACAATGAAAATAGATTTTTAAAATATGATTGCTTTTATTGGAACCTCAATATAGTGACCAGCAACAGAACAGACTTTCTAAGTAATACAGTCCTTCACACTGATGATTAGTTTATTGGAAATCTATATCCTAGATGTGATTATACATAGCTCATGTCATTAAAGCTGGAGGAAGCAAGTGAAACCTGAAGAAATGGTTGACAAATCCTCTTGATAAATACCATCAAGTGTGCAGGACACATGTTCTCCATATTTGTCTGTCTAAGATACTTAATGTTCTGTAAATGCTGAGCCAACCTTAATCATGGGCAAAGGATATGCGGTATGACCAAAGGACATACTCCCTCTACATGGATTCCTCTCTTTCCTTAATACCTGAAATATCACCCTTAATCAGAACATTGTAGATCTAGAATTGAAAGAGACTTTAGAGATCATTTAGTCCAATCATTTTTTTTTTGTTTGTTTTTACCAATGAGGATACTGAGGCCCAGGAAGGGTAAGAACTACTAAGTTCAACTAATGCATGGTTGGTAGAATTATGAACTAATCCAATCAGTCTGGAAAACAATTTGGAACAGTGTCCAAATGGCTATTAAATTGTGCATACCCTTTGACCTAGCAATACCATTAATAGTTCTGTATCCCAAAAAGATCAAAGGAAAAGGAAAAAGAGCTATATGTACAAAAATATATAAAGCTACTCTTTTTCTGATGGCAAAGCATTGGAATTTGAGGATATGCTCTTCAACTGTGAATAGTTGAATAAAGTGTGGTATACATATGATTGTGATGGAATACTATTGTGCAATAAGAAATGATGAGCAAGACGGTTTCAGGAAAACCTGGGAAGACTTACATGAACTGATGCAAAGTGAAGTGAGTACAACCAGGAGAACGTTGTACACAGAAAACAGCAATATCGTCTGGGTGATCAACTGCAAAAGACTTAGCTATTCTGATTAAGATAATGATTCAAGACAATCCCAAAGGACTCATGATGAAAAATGCTGTCCACCTCCAGAGAGAGAATTGATGAATTCTGAGTGCAGGTTGAAACAAGCTTTTATTTTAAATTTTTTTAGTATTTTTTAAAATTTATTTTTAGTTTTCAACATTTGCTTTTATAAGATTTTGAATTTCAAGATTTTCCCCTTCCCTTTCCTCCCTCCTCCCCAAGACAGTATGTAATCTGATATAGGCTATACATGTACAATCATATTAAATATATTTCCACATTAGTCATGTTGTGAAAGAAGAATCAGAACAAAAGGGAAAAAACAGTATAAAAAGAAAAGAGAGAGAAAGAAAGAGAAAGAGAGAGAGAGAGAGAGAGAGAGAATAATATGCTTCTATGTACATTCAGACTCCATAGTTCTTTCTCCGGATTGGATAGCATTTTCCATCATGAGTCTTTTGGAATTGTCTTAGATCATTATATTGCTGAACTAAGTCTATCAAAATTGATCCTCACATGATGTGAAGCAAGTTTTTTTTTACTTTCTTAACTTTTCTTTTTGCTTTGTGTGTTTGCAACATGACTAATATGGAAATATTATGGAAATACGGAAGTATGTTTTGCATGACTTATGATGTATAATTAATACCCTATTGCTTGCCTTCTTCAGGCATGGGGGAGGGGAGGGAGGGAAATATTAAAATATTAAAAAATGAAAAAGTATAACTGGGAAGTATTTAATGAAATAAATGATATAAATATATAAATATTGTATATAGTATGTAAATAAGTATTACATATTTATGTGTATTTCAAAAAGAACTGCGCAGTTCAAATAGGTAGTAAGTATATGAGGCTAGATTTGAACCCAGACGCTCTCCCTTCAGAACTAGCAATCTTTTCATTGTACCACTTTACAATTGTAATCTCTAGATTCCTTTTTAAAAAATTTAAATTAAAAAAAATTATTCTGTCCCCTTCCCGATTGCAGGGGAACACATGAAATCATTAGCATTCTGGTGTGAATATATTTACCGGATGGCCTCTTGACGGGGTAGATTTGGACAGTGCAGGGGTACTTGTCACTGGGGAGGAAATTGAGGTTGAAAGCAGGAGTAAGGGCAACCAAAAAAAGGGGAAGAGGGGTAGATGGCATCAAAAACAGACTTAGAATCATAGCATCTCAGATTTGGAAAGGACTTCAGAAACCACCTAGTCTGTCCCATAAATGAACGGGACCCTCCCTACCCCCTTTCAATATCCCTGATTAGTGGTCATCACTTGCTTGCAGACCTCCAGTGATGGAGAATTCATTCTCCTCTGAGAAAGCCCATTTTATTTTGGGTAGCTCTCCACTGTTAAGAAGCTTTTTTTTTTTTTTAATACCTATCCTTAATCTACCTTCCTATTGTATCAACCCACTGCTCCTAGTTCTGCCCCCTGGACCTAACAGAAACATATTAACCCCTCTTCTACATAATAAACCTTCAGATTCTTGAAGACATCTGAAATCCACTCCTCTTTCTTCTCTTCTCTAAGTTAATCACCTTCCTGTTCCTTTAATGAATCTTTGAGTTCTCACAGTTTTATGTCTTTGTCCTCATCAAGTCAGCCTAAGTAGGTGGGCTACCCCTAATGAGATCTCTGCTAGCAATCAGGGATAGCTCTTCCTTCTCAGCCAATGCCACCCCCTACACAAAGGCTATACTATGCTGTCAGGGCATTCTCTCATCTTGTCCAAGAATAATGATAACAGAAATGCACCTCAGCCTCCTCCCTTAGGAGATGGGTTACGGTTCATCACCCACTCTCTTGGTGTAGTGTTTATCCTTTGCTCTTGAAGAGGACCATGACCTCAGAAAGGTGATGCTGTGACATGCAAGTGAATTGGATTTAAGTGAGGAAGGACTGGGCAAAATCACCAGCCTCACTTTCTTCTCAGGAGCCATCTGGGTTCAGTGACCAAATACACATCTGGACCACTGGAGATGGCCCCAGATGCAGTGACAGACCTTAGCCTTTTCAAGCCTTTTAGCAGGTCTCAATTTGACTGAGGCAAGGCCCATTGTACAATTAAGGCTAGGTTAAAAAAAAAAAATGACGCAAAGAATGGCCTTTTTATCATAGTTCAAAAAAAGAAAAATCAACCTGGGAGGGGAAACCCTCAGGATTTCTGGAGGAAATAGAATTTACATTCACTCTGAGTCACTTGGGCCCAAACAATGACCAAGTACATATCTACATACCTTAAGCCAAAATCACTTGGGCTCTCAAGCTAAATCCCACTCCATCATTGTGAGATTTGGCTTTAGGCTAGTACAGAATATCAATAAGGTGATAGGAGAGGATGACTTACTGCTAAGGGAGATGATAAGTAAAAGCCTCATGGAGGAGGTACACTTGAAGGAAAGTAGGGATTCTGAAAAACAAAGAGAGCTCATTCTAGGCGTAAGGGGAAGTCAATGCAAAGGAATGCAGAAAGGAAATCAGATGTTGTATAAAGGGAATATGGATAAGGCCAGTTCAAATGGACCATAAAGTAGATATAATGTGTAATAGGACTGAAAAAGTAGATTTGGAGCAGGTCCTAAGGAATTTTAAATGTCAAAACAGAGCTATCAGAGTTTATAAAGTTTATAAAGTGATGTGGTTAGACTTGCATTTTAAGAGCAGTACAAAGTAAGGGGGGAAGAAGAGGGTCATGATGAGATTCTGAGTGGTCTTGGTTGGGGAGGTGAGTTTTTAGGAGCAAAAACTTACCAAAGTTGACCACATGGGCAGTAGTGTGTATGACTGTAAATCCAACTACCACATAGCCAATAAGCTGGTGGAACTCAATGTTCTGGTCCAATGGGAAAATTCGGGCCAACCACGTAGCCCTTAGCCATGTGAGACAACGCCTCAGCATCAGCACCTAGGAAGACCATGGGGAACGGTAGTGGGGAGCAGAAAAAAGAAGCAGTTTTGGCATCACACCTGTGCGTCTCTCTGATCCATTTGCATTTCTCTCTGGAAATAGCCTTATTGCATCTTTCTAGGATAGCCAGCTTCTGAAAGTACTGTTTTCTTTATCACTTCCATCCCCTGCTCAGGGACTGACATTGAGTCCCCAGAATCTACAAGATAAAACTCAAATGATTGTGCTTGGCATCCAAAATTCCTTAGCTCTTCTTCATCCTATGCAGGTGGTAGGACTTCACTCTACATTCCCAAACATACCACCCCATCTTTCTCCAACATGAGATCTCTATTCTAGCCAAGCTGGTCTCCTCACTGCTGCATGATGACTTGGACCATTGCTCGTCTCCCTTTTTCCTTGGGATGCCTTCCAAAGCTCTTCTCTATCTACCCAAATTTTACTCAGGAGATATATGAATCTTAGCAATTCAGGTTATGAGGCAATTTGCAAATGCACACACCTATTATCATACCTCTAGAGCTGTCAGGAACCCTGGAGGCCACTAGTTCAAACCCCTTCATTTGCAGGTGAGAATACTGATTCCCTGAGACTTTCCCAAAGTCATCCTGGTAGTAAGTAGCAGAGCCAGAAACAGGTCCAAACTTGTTCTGTAACATCTGAGGTCCAGCTTTTCCATAATTACCTTTGATTTCATCTCATCTTCCAAAAAGAAGGCTGTCTTGGCAGAAAGGTGGTAGGCCAGAGGCACAAAATAAGGCTTATTTCTCAGTTGTGGCCAGTGTGTTAATTAGTTTTGTTGACTACTCCTATTTGTTACAAGGGAGATTGTGTGTGTGTGTGTGTGTGTGTGTGTGTGTGTGTGTGCGTGAGTGTGTGTGTTTTGAGGGAGAAAATCCTATGTGGGGTAGGCAGATAGTTGGAACAGCGGATAGAGCACTGGTCCTGGAGTTATGAAGACATCTTCCTGAGGTTTCAGATATTTATTAGCTGTGTGACCCTGGACAGGTCACTCAACGCTATTTGCCTCAGTTTCCTCATCTGTCAAATGAGCTAGAGAAGGAGATAGCAAACCACTTCAGTATCTTTGCCAGGGAAACTCAGAATGAGATCACAAAGAATCAGACATGACTGAAATGGCTTAACAACAACAAATCCTAGAGAGTGGGTAGATACTAGTAGTGATACAAAAAGAAGAAAAAATAGAAAAGCATCAAGGAAACATTTAAGAAATACACAGAAAAGAATAGAAAGAAGTGTAGAAGAGGACATTGATAAGCAGGACAGCAATGGAACTACCAAGTTAAATTTAATATATGCTTTTCAAAAACGGCATATAATACAGAGTCATAGTGTCACATATAGTCCTCTTTTTCTGTACATTGCATAAGGAAATAATGCCTGCTGATGCACAATAGATTCATAAGAATCACAAAGGAAATTTTAAAAAATAAATAAAACAAAGACATACTTGGAAAGAGGAGGTGAAGCTACTGACCAAATTTAACTTAGAATTTTTTGAAAACTTAATTCACTGCCTCTAGTGACCACAGATAATCAAGAATGTAATTTTCTGGGACAATTCCCCATCTTTCCTTAAAGTTCTAACATCCCCACCTCTTCCTCCCTGAGTAAATAACTGTGTACTTCTCCAAAGCAAGGAAAAGACCTCAGCTAAGGCTGCTGAGCAATCCTGGAGTCCTAAGGTTATATCTGAGACCTTCCCCCTTCTTTCCTCTCCATTCCTTCCCATTCAACTACTTTCCCATGATCCCCTGATGGAAAGTCCATCTAGTCCTCACCACAATGAAACTGCAGTTGAAGTTCAGACATTGGCCACCGCCTCTGGCTACCATGATACTGGCTCCTGAGGACTGATACTTCAGGGCTGCCAGGGTAAAGAGCAGGACGTTGAGCCCAATGTAGGCTGCCAGAATGGCTAGCTTCCCACTGTTGTTATGCCAGTATGCTGAGGTCAGGTAGCGGGGCATCCGTGGCCTGTTCTTGGAGGATGGAGGCTTCAGCCAACTGGCTGCACTGTGGAAAGGAGAAGTGGTTTCCATTCACTGGAGAGGGGGCCTAGTAATGGGGAAAAGACTGATAAGTGAGTTTAGGCAATAAGAGAGAGAAAGAAAGGAAACCCTGGTATACCATGAATAGTAATCAAAGTGAATAAATTGCAAAATGGATAATCTATACAATGGATCATCTGCATGGAAGGGAAAAATGAGGAAGAAAGAAAGGAGTAAAGGAAGGAAATGTATAAAATCCTACTACGTGCCAAGAACTTGCAAATCTTATTTCATTTCATCCCCACAACAACCCTGGGAGATAGATGCTATTATTATTTCAATTTTACAGTTGAGCAAACTGAGGCAAATAGAGGTGAAGTGACTTTCCCAGGGTCACACAACCAGTATGGGTCTGAGTTGGAATTTGAACTCTGGTTCTGAGTTCCTGATTACAGTCTCATCACTCTCCACTGTATCTACATAATAGATCATTCACAAATTGGAAGAAATACAAAATGGATGATTTATGAGATCAGTAACTGATGGGACAAAACATGTACAAAGCTTATAAACCCATGAATGAGGTGATCTACCAAATACCAAGGAAGACTTGGGAATATGAGAATAGATGAGATCCAATCCAATGAGAATAGATCATGGTCATCATCATTGTCAGAAAGTCTTAAATTATCAACCTGATTGCATTTGGCCTGATAGTTCAACAACTGTCTAAAGAACAAAGTACCTTCTGTGAAGGAGCTTGGTCAATTAATCAGTAAACATAGATTAAGTGCCTATTATGTGCCAGGCACTGTGGTAAGTGCTTTGCAAATATTATTTCATTTGGTCCTTACAACAATCCTGGGAGGAAGCTGCTATTATTCTTCTGATTTTACAGTTGAGGAAACTGAGGCAAATAGAGGTTCAGATTAGCATCAGATAGTAAGAATTCTGACATCTATGTAGCTCAGTGGCTGCCACTTACACGTGTGCCTTCTAGGGAGTTCTAGACTTGGTTCCAAATAATTGCTGGCCTTCTATAATGACCCTATCAGCTTCCCCTAAGCTTAGCACTTAAACTAGGCTCCTAGATAAGTATCTCCTTCCAATGGCCTTTCCTGATTCAGTTTCGAGGGCAGCACCCCCATCCCTAATCACTATGTAGTTATATTGTATATATCTCATATTTACTTGTTGTGCCCCCACTCAGTAGAGTGTAAGCTCCTTGTGTATCTACATCCCCAGTGCCTAGCCTAGTACTTGGTACATGTGAGTGCCTAATAAGAGATTTTGGATTGATTAATCTAAAATGGACAGAATGACATGTGTAAACACAGTACAATATATACAGAGGGCCCAAGAAAAATGGTAACTCAATAGAAATATAGATGGTGAATGATGCATAAGCATCAAATTCAGGCTGGGGTGAGGATACATGGGGAGGGAGAGTTGGTTCAAATGAATGCATCTGCTCAAAGAAGTCAATAGTACCTGATGGTTAAATTTTCCATGACCTCAGGAAAATTTTCTAGTTCCTCCCGGAGCTCCTCAAAGGTGATAGAGCCATTGTGATCTTTGTCGGCTGATTCAAAAAGGGCCAGGGTGAGGTCGTCCAGCTTCTCTTCTGGTAGCGAGATGGCACTCTCTTTCAGGCAACACTGCAGCACTGTGCGAAGTTCATCCGGATCAATGGATCCACTGCCTGGTGGGGAGAGGAGGAATGGTTATGGGGAGGAGTGATCACTCTTGACTAGACTTGGAGGCAGAAGGGACTGTAAGAGTCCAAGTCCAATGCCATAATCTCACAAATGGGAAAATGGAATTGGCCAGGATCACACAGACAGGGAGTGCCCAGGGTAGTCACTATTTCTGTTTCCTCATGCTTGGAGGTTTCTCACAAAGTAACTTCTCACAGCTTCTTGGATGATGTTCTTCCAAAGAAGAACCACCCTTCTAAGGGAACACAATGTGTACAATGGTACAACGAGAATGCTGACTTATGCCTGGATCCCCCAGGTCTATCATCCTCTTCCTTTTCCCACAGATACCCCACAATACATCTAAGATATAGCTAACAGAACGAGGTGCAGAAAAAGGACATAGTGCAACCCCCTCTGCTCAAAGACATCAAATTAACAACCATTTATTTAATGTCTACTATGTTCAAGGCAGGGAATGATGGATGGAGTCACGGACTTGGAATCAGGAAGGCTCATCTTCATAAGTTCAAATCTAATCTCAGACCCTTACTAGCTGTATGAGGGTAGGCAAATTATTTAACCCTGTTTGTCTCAGTTTCCTCAGCTGTAAAATGAGCTAGGGAAGGAAATAGCAAACCACTCCAGTATCTTTGCCAAGAAAACTCCAAATGAGGTCACAAAGAGTTGGAAACAAGTAGAATGGCCCAACAACAAAATGTTCAAGGTACTATGCTAGGTGCTGAGGACACAGATTTTTTTTAACGGCACTTTGCTCTTAAGTAGTCTACTGGGTGTATGTAGTTTATGTGTGTATAGATGGGTTTAACAAGTATGATAAGTAAGATAGAGTGTAGATAGTGATGAGGTAAAGGCTACCCACTCCCCTCCCCACTCCAGGCTCCCTGAAAATTATACCCAGAGTCATAATTCTGTTAGGCTCTGTTACCTATTCACAGAACACCTCTGAGTCCACTTTTCCATGATTCTCCCAGGCCAAGTCAGTAGGCTTACAATTTCAAACAGAAGGCACTTGATGAAGCATAGTCACAAAGAGGTAGCAGAAATTAGAGGAAAAGGGAACAAGGGTACAAATGGAACATTTATTAAGTGCCTACTATGTGCTAGGCACTGTGTTAAGTGCTTCACAAATATCTCCTTTGACCGTCACAACAATCCTGAGAGGTGGTACTTTTATTATTCACATTTTATGGGTGGGGAAACTAAGGCAGTAGAAATTAAGGTTATCATTAGATAATAAGAATTCTGACTCTTTTCATAGTCCAGTAGCGGCTACCTGCACATGTGCCTTGCAGACAGGGCTAGACTTGGTTCTCATTAATTAATGGCTTCCTATAATGGCCCCATTAGCCTCCCCACTCCACTGAACAAAGCCTCTGGGAAACTGAAAACCCCTGAGTCAACCAGACAGAATAAGATCAGTAGTAGCAGTTCAACAGCCCTTCCCCTGCCATGGGAGAGTTTGATTATCAACTAGCTGCCAATTTCCGGGAATCTCCTCCCCCTCAGGACTCCCCAGGAATCTTCCCTGTCTTCCCCCTCCTAGTCCCTACTAGAACCCCAGTCCCTAGGTTTAGGCTCCTCACTCCTTCCCCATATTGGTTTGGTGAACCCATTTCCACCTGGGGGTCCAGGTGGACCTGACCCATTTTTGACCAGATTGCTTGATTGTTCTGAAGTAGATGAAGTTTATTTGAAGGATCTCTGTCTTCCTGCTGTTAGCTCCCTCTCCTATCCACTTTGATGAACCTTTCTACTAAGTGCCTGGTGGCTACCGAGGGTCCCCCATTTGGAACTCAGGGCTGGTCATGGATAAGCAGAACAGATAACTGTCACTAAGCCTGTCAGTCAATAAGTGTTTATTAAGTTCTTACTATTTGTCAGATGCTGGGAATACAAACAAAAGCGAAAACATGATTTTTGTACACTTTTAGTGGGGAGAGACAACAGGCAAACAGCTACGTACACATAATATAATCTCAAAGGAAAAGCACTAAGGCACAAAAACAGTGCCCCCTACTTCCTCCAAAACTCTCCTGATTTTCCTTTACCAAAAGACAGTTATTCATTCTCCAGAAAAAAAGTGAGCTTACAGCAGAAGCAGCCCGGAAGTCTAGATGGCACAGCAGATATAGAGTTTCTGGCCTGGGGTCAGGAAAACTCATCTTCCTGGGTTCAAATCCAGCCTCAGGCACTTGTTAGCTGTGTGACCCAGGGCAAGTTACTTAACTCTGTTTGCCTCAGTTTCCTCATCTGTAAAATGAGCTGGAGAAGGAAATGGAAAAAACCATTCTACTAACTCCAAATGGGGTTACAAAAAAATCAGACACGACTGAAAATGACAACAAAAAAAGCCTTGGGAGAGAAAAAGACTTCACCCTTCTTGCCTCTCCTCTGAAATTCCTACCATTTTGCTGTGGTCATCAGATTGTACCACTGTGGCGAGCCTCTTACCGTCCACATCATACACCTGGAAGAGGAATTTGAGTTTATCCATCGGACTCCCATGTATGAGTAGACTCAGAGCCCCCAGAAGCTCTTGTAGGGTGATGGTGCCGCTTCCATCAGAGTCAAACAGGGTAAAGAACCTCTCTGCGAAGAAGGACTGTGGGAATCAGAGTGTTAGAGTCTTAGAAGTCATGTGATCATCAACATGAGCGTCTCATGTCAATTAAAGAGGGCATTTACAAAATGTTTTAACATTTGCAAAGTGCTTTATAACTATTATCTCATTTTATTCACACAATGACCCTTGAAGATAGGTGCTGTTATTATCCCAATTTCACTGATGAAGACACTGAAGCAGAAGGTGGTGAAGTGATTTGCCCAGGGTCATATAGCTAGCAAATGTTTGAGACTAAATTTGCACTCTGGACTCCAAGGCCAGTACTCTATCCACTGTACTACCTAACACCTAATCCTCCTAAGTGATGCAAGAATTCCCTAGAACATTGTCCAAATCTGCTTGAATACTTCTATCAATGAATACTTCCCATCAATGGGGAGCAACTTCTCCAGAAGTGGATAAAATTGTTAGAAACTTCTCAGAATAGGCAATTTGCTTCCTTTGTGGCTTCTACTTTTAGGCCTAGTTCTGTCTTCTGGAACTACAGAGAATAAGCTTCATCTCTGTTCCATGTGGTAGCCCTTCAGGAAACAAACTGTGAGGTCCACAATCCGTACCTAGCTAACACTGGTTTTTATTTTCCTCCTTTTCATTGGGGATGCCCACCTTCTATGGGAACATGTTAGAATAAGCAGGGTGGAGATATCCTGCTCACAGCTGGCCAGGCTTTCTGGGATTACATCCATTCAATTCAAATTAATTCAATTCAGATCCCTGTGTGAGAGAATGCTCACTTCCCTAGGAAAAGATTTCAAGGAAAATAAACAATGGGAGCCCCAGAAATACATTTTCAGATCACTGCCTCATATCCTGGGGAATTGAAACTGACTGAGACCCTCACCATTATTTATAATTGAAAATAATTTATTGGACTTAGGGAATTCTGCTTTCACAGGCTTGAACTGATATCTATATCTATAGATATATAGATATCTCTAAACATGTGTATGTATATGAACATATGGATACATGTGTGTATGTGTGCACACATGCCTATATACATACACACATGCATGTGCGTTGTGTATATATACATATATCTACACATATAAGTGTGTATATGTATGTGAATGCATGTATGTACACACACATGCATTATATATACTATATACACTGAAAGTGTATGTGTACATATTCACATACACATATAGTATACACACTGTATATACAGTACACATACAATAAGGGGTTAATCTGTTTAAGATTCAGGATCAGTGGCCATAGGCTAATACGGAGACACGTCTGTTAGTTTAACAGTTGGCCCTGAAAAAATGTACACAGGACACACTTTTGAGTTTAATATGTATTATTAAGATTTTCTCCATGACTCTCACAAGTCTAGCCAGAGGTTTCCAACTTTATTTAGTCTACTGCCCCCTTTTCAAAAAAATACCCAGAATTCCCCTCCAAAACCTACTTTCTTTAATCTTTTAATATGTTTTTCAAAATTTGCTTCATTTCAAACTACTACTGTACCCCTAGATCATTCCAGTGTCTGCCAGTGATTGGTATCACCCACTTTGGGAACCTATGACTTTAGACAATCACGTCCTGATTTGTTTTGCTGATTTTGGAAGAATAAATTTTCATACTGAAATTTTAAGTAGCAGGTTTAGAGTTAGGTCAGCATGTAACCTACACAAAATGACTACCTGAAAAGGCTCCTCCATAATAACAAGTCAAGTCCCTCTAATACCTACTAGTTGTAGCAGCAACTCCATATCAGATAGCATACATGCAAAACCCAGAAAGACTGACTTTTATCACATGATCACTAGCCAAAGATTGACCTTTTCTGCTGGTTCTTTCTGATAATCTGAGAGCCTGGAGAGCGTTAGTATATTAGTGACAGCAATTATACTGCTGTGGAGAGATTGTTTATACATGAGACATTTTTAGGGCCAGCAAGGAACCAGGCCTGATAAAAAATGCACATAGGAAGTACTTAAAGCAATCTGGTTGAAAGGAAGGGAAGGCTGACCAAAAATTTTGAAAAGAACAATTAAAAGAACTTGGAACATAGCCAATCATGCTCTACACGAGGGGTGGGGAACTTGTGGACTTGAGGCCACATGTGACCTTTTAGGTCCAGAACACATCCCCTTAAAGGATTTGTTCTGTAAAGCTTCACCCAAGGATCTAGAAAGCCATACGTGGCTTTCAAGGCTGTAGGTTCCCCACCCCTAATAAGCTATGATGGGTGAACATATCAGGCCAGGATCAAGCTATCCCTGACTCTTCAGGTAAAGCAAGGGGAATATCATTACTACTCCCCCTAATAATAATAATGACTAACATTTATATAGAGCTTTACATAACGCTCTATCATTGCAATCTCCTTTAATCCTCACAAACACCCCGGGGGATACGTGCAACTATTACACCCATTTTACAGTTGAGGAAACTGAAGCAGACAATAGTGAGGTGATTGCCCAGGGTCACGCAGCGAATAAGATAAGTGCTTTATAAGATAAATAAGATAATCCATCTGCCCCAAAAGGGAGCTTTGCATAAAGAAAAAGAATCAACAGATTCTCCTGGATGGGGGCCTCAGCTTTCTTGGAAGCAGTGAACAGATCAGTTCTTAAGACCTTTATTGCTTTTTCTCTGGGTGACATATAAGCTGTATCTTGCATTCATCAATAGGCACTTGCCTCTTTCACTTTCAATGCTGTCTTGAACTCTTGCAAGTCAATTTCCCGATCTTCTCCAGCAATGGCCTCAAACTGGCGTGATACCCACTCCAACCACTTAGCATCTTCGTCAGCATTCATGGCACTGAGAAACCAAAGGGAAATTTCTGGCTTGTCAATGGAAAGTGGGCCAGGAACCTGAGAGAAGTCCCAGTGATCCAAGTACTTTTGCTCCTGCCCCAATTAGGAGCAGGTGTCATTAGACATTTTATAATGAACATTTGTGGACTCAGAACAGGAAGGAAGGAAGGAAGGAAGGAAGGAAGGAAGGAAGGAAGGAAGGAAGGAAGGAAGGAAGGAAGGAAGGAAGGAAGGAAGGAAGGAAGGTGAGGAAAGAGGGAGGGAGGAAAGAAAAGATTCTTTATTAAGCATCTACTATGTCCCAAGCAATGAATTAAGTAAGAAATATGAAATCCAGTTAAAAGCAAATAACTTCTGCTCTGGGAAGACAGCTTGCTTTTTGGTATCAACTACTGATTTTGCGAATTCTCAATGATCTTCTGAAATCTTCATCACTTCCAGACCCATGATACCTATCACCATGCCTTAGTAGATCGCCCTGGACTAGAACTCTTACATACACCTCTTACATACCTCTACAACATATCAGAGACCTCCCCTCAAAGATGAAAGTATTTATAACTCCAGTGTAACAGGACCCTGGTAAAAATGGATCCCAGAATCCAGGGAAAAACTTGGGAAAGCCAACCCTCTGGCACTATAACAAATAAAAATGGAACAAATTATATATAAGATTATCAGTTACAGGAAACCTTTCAAAGAAAATCATTCTATAATGTGAAATGAAAGCATTTCCTGATTAGATTAATGTTCTTTTTTTATTTTAGCAGGAAAGGGACAACTCTAAGTGGAAACAGTGGGGAATAATCTGCAATCTTGGGACTGTAACCTGACATGAATGTTGCTGAAATAAATTAAGGGTCATGGTGATAAAATGAAGAACCTTGTAATGATAAGTACATGTAAAAGAATAATGGTCCCCATGGAATATGTATCCAGCTACATAGTTGTGTGTTTATACACACATATAAATAATGTGTGTATATACATACATTTTACATGCATATACATAAACACATACATATAAAATTATATATACACACATACACATGTATAAATGTGCATGTATACACATATGTATGTGTATGTATCTGTATCTATCTATCTATCTATGAAGATGGCAGTTGGCCTTTTTCCAGACCAGTTCCAATAGAATTACCCTCTCCCACACCCTAAAATGCAATCTCCTTTAGGACAGGGATTTTTAAAAATCATTTATTAAGCCTCCTGTGTGCTTGGAATAAAGGAGATAACAAGTGCTTATTGAATTGAATTGAATTGAAGTCTATTTTCAGCACTGATTGAGGAGAGAGGCTTTAATTCTGTGTTTGAGTGAATAAGGACAATTGATCAGTTACCCCATGTTGGTTAGAATTATCCCTTAAAAAAATCATGCAACAACTTTCACTTTAATCCTATGCTCAACAAAAAGTCTCTTACTCTGTATCTGGTTTCCTAAAAAGATAAAGAAATTTCCCCTCCAGGAAGGTAGCGCTTTTTCCAGAATACCAATGTTAGATCTCAGATCAAGTATTGCCTCTGGGATTAACAAATTGATTAGGAGACTAGCCAAGATGTCAGAGCAGGAGGAAATAGTACAGACCAGCTCCCTCCAAAACCATTCTAACAATAATCTAAAAAGATTTCCAGACTGAGAAGAACATCAAAGAAGAAATTATAATGGGTCTTCTCTATAGTCCAAGATCACAGATTTGACCTACTTGCAAATGACCAAGGGAGAAATTATGGGACCATTTTGGTCTAGGATTACAGACTCATTACCCAGAAGGCTGAGCCAGGCTTACAGCACAGAGATGCCCAGAACTGATCTTGGGGGTGGACCAACAATTCAGGAGGTATCTCCCAAAGGGTTTGGGGTCACAGACTTACTTAGATCCAAAAGAGTTCTTAACTGGCCCAGAAATGCTGATCACTGGAAGAATGACTAATAAAAAGATAAAAATCATGATGAGTTTAGGGATGTCCAAGACACAAACCAAGAAGAGGAAAATTCCAAAATACTCACAAGCAAAGCAAACCCAGTTTTCCCACAAGATCAATTAGAATTACTAGGAAATAACACAAGATTTAAAAATGAGTTAAAAGGTAGTATTATAAATGAAATGAGAATGATAGAAGAAAGGAGAAGAGATTAGAACTATGGGAAGAGATCTGAAAAAGAATTAGCATCTTAGGACAAGAGTTGTAAAACTTTACCCAAGTAATAAACTTAAAAATTAAAATGGATAAAATCAGAATTAATGACAACGTGGAGGGATAAAAGAAATATTAAACAGTGTCTCATGTCAAAAATACATCAAAGAGAGATAATTTAAAAAATCATTCTATTAGCTTAAAGTGACATCTGAAAAAAAGCCTAGAAATCATGAAAGAAAACTGATCACATTTCTTAGAATCAGAGAGCAAAGTTTAGTTCCAAGTATTTAACAGTTATCACCTGAAAGAAATAAAAAATTCCTAGAAACACAATGGCCAAAATCCAAAGGTTGCAGGTCAAAGAAAAAAATACTGCAACTGTCCTAAATAAAAAAAGGTTCTAGGTAGCAAGGAACCATAATCAGGATCACATAAGATTTAGTAGCTACTACTATAAAGAAAGAGAGCATGGAATACAATATTCCAAAAGGCAAAAGATACAGGCTTACTATAAAGAATACAATTAAGAATTATTATCCAGAAAAGCTAAATATAATCTTACAGGGGACAAAAATGGATCTTTAATGAAGTAGAAGATTTCTAAATATCCCAAATGAAAAGACTAGAGTTTAATAAAACTTTGAAATGCAAACATGGGAATAAAGAGAAGCAAAAAAAGATAAATGAAAGTGAGCAATCAGAAAAGACTTTATAATCTGGTGTTTGCATTCTAATTGGGGAATGATGATACAATCATCTCTTAAAAACGGCGATATCAGCAAAAGGCACAGGGGGAATCAAATAAGATGGAGAGCCTTGGAGTAATTCTTTGTTACATTTTGATGATCTTAAAAAAAGAAAGGAAAGAGAAAGGGAAAAAGATACATGAAGGGGGAGAGGGAGAGGACTTATCTCAGATAATCAGGGGTTCAGAGGACTTATCTCAGATAATCAGGGGTTCAGATAAAAGACTATACAATTGAAAAGAGGGTAGAGATAACATGTATCACTTGAACCTCACTGAATGATTCAGAATGAAGTGAGAAGAACCAAGAGGGGGAAAAAATCTACAAAAACAGACTGTAAAAATTCATTGTAAAAATGAATAATTGTGAAAATCTTAAGAATTCTGATTGACACAATAGTCAACCATGCTTTCAGAAGACTATTCATTTGGAATGTTGTCTACCTCCTGATAGAGAGGTGATAGACTAGGTATCCCAGAATGAAACATGCGTGATTGGGCATGGCCAATATGGTATTATATTTTGTTTGATTATATATATTTGTTACAGGAGGATTCTTTTTTTTTCCGGGGGGGGGCGGTAAGAGGTAGAAAGGCCAAATAATGCCTATCAATTTAAAAAACAAATTGACTTTCTAACTTATAAATCCTGAACCATCTGGCAATATAAATGTGTACTAAAAATAGTCATGCTTTTTGACCTAATAATCCCATTATCAGAAATATACCCCAAGAAAGCACTTAAAAAGAAAAAAAAGCTACTAGTAGAAAGAGCTTTTACTCATGTAATGTGGAATGGAGTTGGAAGAAGTCACGCAACCATAGGTTCATTGCAAATTCATGCTATGTTAACTGAGCTGGATCCTCACCAGAACATAGCAGTCCTTTCATTCTTAACTCTCTATCATAGTCCCCACAGAGGCCATTCTAAATCTTCTCTTCTCTCCCCAAGCTTTCCACACCACCCTCTTGAGCTGTGGATATTACTTCTTACTCTAGTGAGAAAATTGAGACATTCAACATGTTTCTTCTTTCCCCCCTCCTGTCTAGATCTCCAAATCCCCCATTCCTTTACTTCCATCTCTGGTTCAAAGGTGACTCTTCTCCTTGATGAAGCCGACCCTTCCATATATTCTCTTGATCCCATCCCCATTTTCTCTGCCAGAATTCTTTCTTCTCTCTCTAATCTTTCCCCATCTATTGCTTCCTTCTCTTTTGCCTATAAACATGTCCAAGTCTTCCTCTCCTGCCCCATCCCACCAACCTTAAATAAACCTTCACTAGGTCCTACTCTCATGTTACTGTTTTTATCATCCTCTCTTTCATAGCCAACTTTCTAGGGAAAGTTTTCTACAATTTTTCCTTATGCTTCCTTTTCTCTAACTCACTTCTTGCTGATTTAATCACTCAACTCTCTGCTGCTCTCTCCAAAAAACTAGTCACTTCTTACTTGCCAAACCAAATAGCTTGACCTTATCCTTTTTGACTTCTCTGTAGCCTTTGACACATTGACAGTCCTCTCCTCATGGATATCTTCTCCTCTCTGGGTTTTCATGACAAAACTCTCTTGTTCCTATTCTTACCTCTCTGATTGCTCCTTTGTTGGATCATTATCCTTATCATGCCTAACTGTGAGTGTCCCCCAAGATTATGTCTTGGGTCCACTTCTTTCTCACTTGGCAACCTTAACATTCCCCATTAGTTTAATTATCATCTCTATACTGATGAGTCCCAGATCTATATTTTTAGCCCCAGTCTTAGGTACTCTTAGCTACCTCTGGGACATATCCCATAAGCATTTCCAATATAGCATGTCCTACCCACTCCCAACCTTTCCCTCTCTGAACTTTCCAATTTCTACTGGAGGCACCATTCTTCCATGAACAGGCAGTTTTAAGAAGAAATAAAAGTTATCAATAGTCACATTAAAAAATGCTCAAAATCACTATTTTATTAGAGAAATGGAAATTAAAACAACTCAAATACTACCTCACACCTATCAGATTTTCTAACATGACAGAAAAGGAAAATGATAAATACTGGAGGGGATGTGGAAAAATTGGGACACGAAAGCACTGTTGGTGGAGTTGCGAACTTGTCCAAGCATTCTGGAAAACAATTTGGAATGATGTCAAAAGGCTATAAAACTATGCATACAGCGATGTCAAAGGGTTATAAAACTATGCATACCCTTTGACTCAGCAATGCCACTAATAGATCTGTGTTCCAAAGATATCAAAGAAAAGGGAAAAGAACTTATTTGTACCAAAACATTTGTAGCAACTCTTTTTGTGGTGACAAAGAATTGAAATTTGAGGATATATCCATCTGTTAAGGAATAGCTGAACAAGTTGTGGTATACGATTGTGATAAAATACTATTATACTATAAGAAATGACAAACAAAATGGTTTCAGAAAAAACTGAAAAGACTGACATGAAGTCATGCAAGTAAAGTCAGCAGAGCCAAGAGAACACTACATTCAGTGACAGCAATTTAGAAGGATGACTAACTGTGAAGGACTTGGTTCCTCTGATTAAGACAATGATCCAAGACCATTCTGAAGTACACGTGACAGAAAATGCCATCCACTCTCCAGAGAGAAAAGTGATGAATTCTGAGTGTACGTTGAAGCATACTTTTAAAACTTTTAAAATTTTTCTTGTGTATGTGTATTTTCTTTTGCAACATCATCAATGTGGAAAAATGTTCTGCATGACTTCATATGTATAATTAGTATGATATTACTTGCCTTCTCAAGAGTGCAGGGAGAGAATTTGAGACTTAAAATTTTAAAAAATAAGTGTGAATTTTTTTACATGTAGTTGGGAAATATTTAATGAAATAAATAAAAATATAAAAATCCTTTCCCAGGAAGTTTTTCCGTTTGGCCAACATTCTTCATAGTACTATATGATTTAGAACTGGGAGTTATCTATAATGACTGTGGGGTCCCAGCATCTTATATCTAGAGCTAGGAGGGATCTTAGAAGTCATCTACTTCAACCACCTTTATTTTACTGACTATGGCCCAGAGAGAGGAATGGCCAGATAACAACTGTTAAAGCTTTGATTTGATTCAAATCCAATGCTCCTTATCAACTAGTCCAACCTCCATTACCTTATGATAAAATTAAGACTCAAAGGGTGGAGGGATTTACTCAAGATTGCACAGGTAAGAGGTAGAGATGAAATTCACTTTCAGGTTTTCTGACAGATAACAGGAGAAAATGAGTAGCCAGAGTTGGCAGGGTCACTCTGGAATCTAGAGACTAGTTCACCAGATAGAGTGCCCAGGAGTCAAAATCCTTATTGTTCCCAGATGCACCCATTTGCATCCCTTCCTCAGATCCTCAGCTGCAAAATAGAGTAAGTGAACCATCTATCTGATATTCTTTAAGGGGTCAAGAAGGTCCTCTGACCCCAAATCTCTCCTTCATTGCTCTCTAGAAATTCTTTATTAACTTCTTCTTATCATAATGGCTGGCATTCTATCAGGTATTCCTTTGAATAATTCCTATGAATCAGCTACACTCTTACAAAATGCCGAAACAATGCAAGTTAAAATCAACAACAACAAACACTAAGAGCATTAAGGTGGCCAAGGGTTTTTTAGTTAAATCACATCTTCCTTCACTGAGAAAATGAGAGTTTTGATGGGCATGGGAAAGTGGAGAAAAGCAATATTGGGTAAGGGAATACAGTGAGATAAGGTAGGTTAGAGGGTCTAGAGTTGGAAGAGACCTCAAAGATGAAGGCCTACTCCCTTATTTGACAAAGAGAAAATGGAGACCAAAGTGATTTGCCCAAAGCCACACAGGGAGCAAGTAACAGCTAGTACTCAAACAAAGTCTTATGACTCCATGTTCTTTCCTGTGGATCTGGGTGGGCTTAGAGTGGTTAGAAGGAATGTGAGGATAGTGTGGGAACCAGAAACCACAAAGGGGAATAGAAGGAGAAGTAGGAAGGTATCCAAGGAAGGGTTTAACAATTTTAAAATTTTTCTGAGGATTAACTCTGGACATACATACGTAAATGCACACACAAACACACACACATTTGGTAAATTTCCTTTTTTCCCATCCCCTAGTTTTCCCCAAATCCCTAGCCTACCTGCATCCCAGAACATGCATCTAACTTACCTTCTGCTCTCCATGGGTTCTGGTTCTGGCTGGCCCGGCTTTGTGCCCATACTCACCTTCTCTCCCTATCTCTGGACTAAGCACTGATGATATTACATGTGTGACTTTGTATGTTTTTACGACAAATAAGGAAGACGTATTGTTTTCCTGCCAACTGACACACCCTCCTTTTCTTTAGAAATGTACTGGCTATGAGGTGATTTGGCTGCTTTCACATTCTGCTTCCAAAGAAGTCCAGTTTGTTGCTTGGGGATGGGGTGGAGATGGAGTTGGAAGAGGACTTTCATCCAGATGGAAGTCATCTGGCCATTTGCCATTTTTCTCCCATCTATTCACTGTTGTCTAAATCCCAGTGAGACAGAGAAAGAGAGGAGGGAGAGACAGAGAGACTGAAAGAAACAGAGACGGAGAGACAGAGAAAGAGATAGAAAAAGACAGAGACAAAGAGAGAGAAAAGACAGAGACAGAGAGAAAGAAAATGAGACAGAAAAAAACAGACAGAGTTCATGTCTAGTTCTCTATAGAAAAACAGAGATCCCTAGCTTCCAAGCAAGCACTCAGGCTAACAACACATCAAAAACTTGATAGGCTTGATTTAGCCAGACAGAAAGTGCAAAACACAGAAGGACATGCAACCAAACCCATGAATTTTCAAGGCAACTCTCCCACACAGACTCACAAAATTAGAGCTGGAAGGATCTTAGAAGTTTTCTGATCCATTGTCCTCCTTTTAAAGATGGAGAAAATCAAAATCAGAGAAAATTAAGTGATTTGCCCAGAGTCATACAGATAGTAAGGAGCAGAGCCAGCATTTGAACTCAGGTACAACAACTACAAGTCTTAAAACTTTTTACACTGACCATGCTGCCTTTCAATGAACCCTGTTTTCCCTGGGACCTATGTGGTCCTCCAGACTTAGAGTATTACTCAAAGGTAGATACTTCTCCAGAACATGAACGATTACCATTATTAGCTTTGACTTCCTCAGACCTGTTAGTCCACATAAACCTCTAACAATAACAATAATGATGATAATAAATCATACGTAGATGGCACTTTAAAGTTTACAATTTCCTTAGATGCTTAAAACAACCCTGTGATGTAGGTGTCAATATTTTTCACATTTAACAGATGAGGAAATGGAGACTGAGAGAGCTTAAGTGACTTGCCCAGAACTGCACAATTAGTAAGCAAGTAGGACTTGAAGGTGGGTCTTCCTGAATCTAATGAAGTGTAAAATCCTAGTTTGTTCCTCCACTTGGACAACATCAGGAATCGGTTTAAAATGTAGTTGTATACTTACAAAGTAAACAAAACTTCCACGGAACATAGATAATGTTAGGTGGTACAGTGGATACAGTTCTAGGCCTGGAGTCAGAAAGACCCATCTTCCTTAGATCTGACCTCAGACACTTATTAGCTGTGTGACCCTGGGAAAGTCACTTATCCCTGCTTGCCTCAGTTTCCTCATCTGTTAAATGAGCTGGAGAAGAAAATGGCAAACCACTCCAGTATCTTTGCCCAGAAAACACCAAAAATGAGGTCACAAAGAGTCAGACACAACTGAAATAAATAAACAATTACAGTGTTAAAATGTGGTTTTCTAAGTCAATATGACATGCCTACAGGAATCCTTAAGTATAGTTTAGAGGCCCCATTTCTTTCTTTTTTTAAAAAATTTATGGAACAAAACAAGCATTTCCATAACAGTCCAATAAAAAAGATGAATGTATGGGAAATTGCAAATCTATTAAGCACAGCTTGCTTTTCCTTTCAAAGGTCTCATTTCTAATTGAGTTTGTCATTGCTGCTACGTGTCATGGCTCACATGTCCCCTCACAGTCTTCAGATTCCTCTCCTTGATTCCAGGAATCTTCTTTATATTCTCTGAACTAATGAAGGACAAAGTCCAGGTTTGCTCTTCCAGAATGAGGTTCCATCTTTTTATGCTCCTTGATTTAGTGCACGGTCTTTGAGATCCCCTTGCTTTGTCCAAGAACTTGTCCAGGAGAGGAGATTTTCCCCTGAGGTCACAGATGAACTGAACAAAGGCTGGCTATCTCCAAATGCAGCATGCTTAGCACTCTGCCTCCCTGCCTCCCCGATAGAAAAGGTGATTCATCAGTTGCCCCTCAATTAGTGGCTTTAGAGGAGAGGAGAAAGGTCCCCATACAAAAATAATTCTGTAGTAAAGATAACAACAAAATATTTATATTGGCTCAGAACCATGGAATTTTCTACTCTTTCCTGTTATTCTCCATTACCCCCATCTTCTTATCTCAAGTCATTTCCTTATGCTGTGGCATTAAGAGAAGAGCCCATCCCCTTTTAGGAATGTATGCCTTTCTGGATTTTCTTATCTCTTGGCCATATTCAATGTATTTTTGCCTTGGGTGCTACAATAAACGCCTTTTAATTTTTAATTTTCTCTATTTGGGTTTGCTGCATTATTGAGGGCAAAAGCCCAAACAAAGAATTTCTTTTAGCAGTTAAAAGAACTGTGATAGGTGGGGCTTATTTGTGGCACTGGAGTCTATGGGTATGGAATATTACATGTACTATCAGGCTTGGTTAATGTATTGGTTAGTTGAATTGATTTTTTTTCTTTTTTCTTCTTCATTTCATGCTGAGTAGGGTAATAGGGAGGGATATATTTGGAATTAAAAGTGATGTAAAAACAAGATATATCATTTTTTAAAATTTCATTTGTAGGGGGGCAGAGCCAAGATGGCAGAGTAGAAAGACAAAAAAATGCAGGCTTTCCTCACACAGTCCATAAAATACCTATAGAGAGGGAGTCTCAACAAATTTTGGAGCAGCAGAAGTGAAGACAACAGAGTGGAGGAGATTTCCAGCCCAGGGTGACCTGAAAGACCCACAGGAAAGGTCAGTTGCACCAGACATGGAGCCCAGCGGGAGCACAGCCCAGCCTTGGCTGGGCTGCACGATGAGACACTGGGAGGAGGACACCTCAGGGATGGAATCTCTAGTCGCAACAGCAGGTCCTCAGATCCCTCAACCCACAGACGCCAAAGGTCAGTGACCAGGGTTTTTTCAGCTGACCAGGAAGGGAGAAGGGCCTTCCCATAGCTCCAGCCTCAGGCAGCAGCCTGCAGAGGCCACATCAAGCAGGCAGCAGCAGATCTCAAGGCAGCCCCTACAGCAGCCTGAGACCATTGTTGAATTGTAAAAACCCCTGGGGGAACTGAGGGAGCTGGTCTTTGTCTTGCACTGAATGGTGGCCCTGCCCCTACAGCTTGACTGAATCCCATCCCCCCAGTGGTAGCTTGGTGGAACTGGAGGTCAGGTGCCTGTGGAGAGGAAACTCTGCTAAGATTTTGGCCACAAAATCCTTCCCTACACCCAGACCATTACATGCTTGATTGTGCCACCTTGGAGGAACTGATATCTTACAGGTCCCCAGAGTATACCTTGCTCTTGACAAAGGACCCAAAAGTCAAGTAACTGGTTGGGAAAATGCCCAAAAAGGGGAAAAAAAATAAGACCATAGAAGGTTACTTTCCTGGTGAACAGATATCTCCTCCCATCCTTTCAGATGAGGAAGAATAATGCTTACCATCAGGGAAAGACATAAAAGTCAAGGCTTCTGTATCCCAAACATCCAAAATAAATATTCAGTGATCTCAGACCATGGAAGAACTCAAAAAGGATTTTGAAAATCAAGTAAGAGAGGTGGAGGAAAAACTGGGAAGAGAAATGAGAGAGATACAAGAAAAGCATCAAAAGCAGGTCAACACCTTGATAAAGGAGACCCAAAAAAATGCTGAAGAAAATAACACCTTGAAAAATAGGCTAACTCAAATGGCAAAAGAGGTTCAAAAAGCCAATGAGGAGAAGAATGTTTTAAAAAGCAGAATTAGCCAAATGGAAAAGGAGGTTCAAAAGCTCACTGAAGAAAATAGTTCTTTAAAAATTAGAATGGAATAGATGGAGGCTAATGACTTTATGAGAAACCAAGAAATCACAAAACAAAACCAAAAGAATGACAAAATGGAAGATAATGTGAAATATCTCATTGGAAAAACAATTGACCTGGAAACTAGATCCAGGAGAGACAATTTAAAAATTATGGGACTGCCTGAAAGCCTTGATCAAAAAAAGAGTCTAGACATCATCTTTCATGAAATTATCAAGGAAAACTACCCTGATATTCTAGAACCAGGGTGCAAAATAAATATTGAAAGAATCCACCGATCACCTCTTGAAAGAGATCCAAAAAGAGAAACTCTTAGGAACATTGTGGACAAATTCCAGAGTTCCCTGGTCAAGGAGAAAAATATTGCAAGCAGCTAGAAAGAAACAATTCAAGTATTGTGGAAATACAATCAGGATAACACAAGATCTAGCAGCTTCTACCTTAAGGGACCGAAGGGCATAGAATAGGATATTCCAGAGGTCAAAGGAACTAGGAGTAAAACCAAGAATCACCTACCCAGAAAAACTGAGTATAATACTTCAGGAGAAAAAATGGTCTTGCAATTAAATAGAGGACTTTCAAGAATTCTTGATGAAAAGACCAGAGCTGAAAAGAAAATTTGACTTTCAAACACAAGAATCAAGAGAAGC
This sequence comes from Notamacropus eugenii, assembly GCF_028372415.1. NCBI lineage: Eukaryota > Metazoa > Chordata > Mammalia > Diprotodontia > Macropodidae > Notamacropus > Notamacropus eugenii. The sequence goes on along the minus strand of NC_092872.1, from coordinate 132,265,692 downwards.
ATGAAAAGGTAAAGAGCAAAGAGAAATCATAAGAGACTTACTAAAGTTGAACTATTTACATTCCTACATGGAAAGACAGTATTTGTAACTCCTGAAACTTTTTTCAGTATCTGGGTAGTGGGTGGGATTACAGACAAACACACACACACACACACACACACACACACACACACACACACACACAGAGACAGAGAGCACAGGGTGAATTGAATAAGATGGGATCATATCTTAAAAAGATGAAATTAAGCAGTGAGAGAGAAATATAATGGGAGGAGAAAGGGAGAAATGGAATGGGGCAAATTATCTCTCCGAAAAGAGGCAAGTAAAAGACTTTTCAGTGGAGGGAAAAAGAGGGGAGGTGAGAGAAAAAAACATGAAGCTTACTCTCATCACATTCAACTAAAGGAAGGAATAAAATGCGCACTCATTTTGGTATGAAAACCTATCTTACAATACAGGAAAATGGGGAAGAAGGGGATAAGCAAGGTGGGGAGGATGATGGAAGGGAGGGCAGTGGGAGGAGGGAGCAATTTGAAGTCAACACTCTTGGGGAGGGACAGGATCAAAAGAGAGAACAGAGGAAATGGGGCCAGGATAGGATGGAGGGAATTATAGTTAGTCTTACACAGCATGACTGTTATGGAAGTCATTTGCAAAACTACACAGATATGGCCTATATTGACTTGCCTGCCCTCCCAAAGGGAATGGGTGAGGAGGGAGGGATGGGGAGAATTTGGAACTCAAAGTTTTAGGAACAACTGTTGAGTATTGTTCTTGCAACTAACAAATAGAAATACAGGTAATGTGGTATAGAAAGTTTTCTTGACCTACAGGAAGAAGGGGATAAGGGAAGGGAGGAATGTTAGAAGAGAGGGCAGATTGGTGATAGGGGCAATTAGAATGCTTGGTGTTTTGGGGTGGGAGGAGGGGAGAAATGGGGAGAAAATTTGGAACCCAAAATTTTGTGAAAATGAATGTTGAAAAGTTAAATAAAAAAAATTTCATTTGTAGGACTACAGATTTATGAGTACAAATTCTGAGTATCATCTCTCTTATCTGCTCATAGCCCACCCTACATGCATAATAACTCAAGAATGTCCTAAGAATTTCCTAAGAACCGTTCAAACCTAGACTTACTCATGATTTAATTAAACTTTGTATCTCCCATAGTGCTTAGCACAATTTGCCAAACTGAATTGATTTGAGTCAATAGAGAGGACCCTCTGATACAGGAACATGTATATATTAGGAAGTAGTATGGTGCTTGTTAGGCAGAAAGACCTTGGCCTCACAAAGAAACACTGAATTTCAGCTTTGGACATTGTAGAAAACTCTTGCAGGTGTGCTTAACCTAAGATCACATAATTTTTAAAAAAATAAAATATTTTGATAACTATTTTAATATAATTGGTTTCCTTTGTAATCCTATGTATCTTATTTTATGAATTTAAAAACATTATTCTGAGATGTTCACAGATCACCAGATTTCACCAAGGGAATCCATGACCCGCAAAAAAAGTTAAAAATTCCTGCCCTAAGATGATTCTAAAGGTCAGGTTGCCTACAGGAGAATCCCCAAAGAGAAATGCCCATATCCTCAGCCGGTGACTCAAAATACCCCCATTCTAGTCCTAAAAGTTGTTGCCAGGGACTATGAGAGGGGGAAAAGACCAAAAGCGTCGGAACAGAAGCTCAGAGATGTTTCTTGTATTCCCTAGTTCTGCCCCTAAATAGCAACAGGACACATAACAAGTCAGTCTCTGGGCTTCAGTTTTCTCACCTGTAAAATGAGAATAATAACCTCTGTCCCACTTCACTCACAGAAGTCATGTTAGAATACAACAAAAAAAGATATGCATAAGCATTTTGGAAAAAAGAAAAATGTTCCAAGCAGGAAAGGTATTGTTTCCATTGCTATGTAAAAGGAAAGGAATTTACAGAGATGTTTTGGATCATTTGATACTGATTCTAACACTCAATCTCCTCCAGCTGCCCTTCCCTCCCACAATTTACAGTCTCCAAGAGGCAAGATGTGTTTCCCTCTATGAGGCAGTAACATCTGGGATGAAATTTATTCTGTTTCTTTAGACTGTTGAGACAATATCCATGAAGCAAAACAAGCAAGTTCTTGTAACCAAGGTCACAACCCTTTTCTAGCTTTATAGCCATCTTGAACGACTGTTTAAATTAAAACAAAGGTGCTTATTTTGCATCGTCTATGTCTCCTCATGAGACTATAAGCTCTTTGAAGGGTTGGGTTATGAATAAGGCATAAGGCATTTGAATTCACTCCTTCACCTAGAGGCGATGGAGAGGGGAATTATGTTCATCTCTTGTTGCCAAAGAAAGACCATGGCATCAGAAAAATAATGATATGACTTGCACTTGACTTTGTTTTGAGTGAGGGAGGGCTGTGCAGATCACCAGCCTCACTTCTCCTCCAGAGCCATCTGAATCCAGTGACCAGATATTCATCAGGATGAGTGGAGATGACCCAGGATGAGGCACTTGGGGTTAAGTGACTTGCCCAAGGTCACACAGCTAGTGAGTGTCAAGTGTCTGAGGTGAGCAGCTAGGTGGTGCTATGGATAGAGCACCAGTGCAGGAGTCAGGAGGATCTGAGGGGAGGGGAATAACCATTTATAGAATGCCTGTTCTGTGTCAGGTACTGTGCTAAGTACTTGGAACCCTGCAAGGTAGAGGCTGTTATTATTCTCTTTTTGCGGTTGAGGCAACTGAGGCAAGTAAGTAAGTAAGAAGTGAAGTGGGATGTCAACTCAGGTCTTTCTGACTCCAGGCTCAGCACTCCATCTTCTCCACTAGCCACCTGCCTAGCACCTAGATGAGTAAATGAATGAATAAGGAGAGTGAGTAAGTGAACATTAGGCACTACATACCTATTTACTGCTCTTCTCATTTGGACAGTCACCTGGGACTCAAACTGCTATCCTTCAGCCTGTCTCATTGATTTGGGGGCCTATCTAAAGAAAACTTCAACAGACATTGTTGGAAAAAAATTGAAAAAATAGGAGAAATGGTTCCCACTTTGAAGACTTAAAATATCTTTGAGGAGACCAGTTAAACATAAAGCAATATGAAAACAAAAACTCAGAGAACCAGATTGATTCAACTTTTCTCAGTTCCCTCATCTGTCAAATGATGGGATTAGATAAGACAGCCTGTAAGGTCCTTTCCAATTGGAAAGATGTCATCCTGTGATTTCATCTCTCTTCCACACAAGCTCTCTGTGGCAATCCAAAAATCCAAAGGATCTCTCTTCACTATCACACAAGTTCAGCTTGAGAATCCTCTTCCTTCATGCCTTTGCTCATTTCACTGTCTCTAACTAGAATATCTTTCCATCCTTGGCTACCCATCAACATCTTTCCCATTTTTCAGGGCCCAGATCATGTCCTCCTCCTCCAAGAAGACTCCTCTGACCATCTGAATCCACTAAACTCTCCCCTCCTCTGAACTCTCATGGTACTTAAGTGTCCATACTGTCCAACTGACACGTGTTAGCATGCTCTTACTGTAAAATATCTCCAAATATCTTGTAGTATTGCTGGCAGTTAGGTGGCAGAAGATTGAACATTGGAAGTACAGCCATTAAGACTTCACTTTAGATCCTACCTCAGGCACTACTAACTATGTGACCCTTGGGCAAGGCACTTAACTCCAGCTCCCTCATCTGTAAAATGGGGATAATAAAGACACCTATCTCCCAGTGCTGGCATAAGGATAAAATGAGATAATATTTGTAAACTACTGTGTAAATCTTAAAATGCAATATAAATGCTAGTTACAATTTATTTTATTTATCATCATCATTAACATTATTCAAAATCACTTATAAAATTTATTATTGTTATTGATTATCATCATTAATTATCATTATTGTTACACAATAGTAGCAGTAGGTAGAGCAACTAACATTTCTATAGCATTTGCAATTTTCCAGACACTATGCTAAGCACTTTACAATTATTATCATGTTGGATCCTCATAACAACTTTGAGTGGTAGGTGCTCTTATGATCTTCATTTTACCAATGAGGAAATTGAGGCAAAAAGAAGTCAAGTGACTTGCTCAGGGTCACAAAGCTAGTAAATATCTGAGGCTGGATTTGAACTCTAGTCTTGATGTTTCCAGACCCAGGACTTTATCCACCGTGCCATGTAACAGCCTTTTGAGCTTAGCAAAGCAGTTTATATGTCATCTCATTTAATATTCACAATGACCCTGTGAGGTAGGTGTTATTATTGCATACATTTTACAAGTAAAGTAAGCAAACTGAGGCTGGGAAAGGTTAAGTGACTTGCCCAGGGTCATACAACTAAAACGTGTCAGAAACAGAATTCAAAACTCAGGTCTCCCCAATTTCAAGTAAGGAAAGAAGAGAATTTGTCATAAGAGAATTTCTGGCTTAACTTCAGTCAAAAGTGAATTTTGGGGAAAACATACTTGACTCCTTTTGTTCTATATTCACCATTTTGTTGGGTATGAACCCTGCATAAACTCTAAGATCAACTATAATAGGTGATTCTCTTCAGTGTCTTTCTTTGCTCCCCTATTTGGTACAATGGCAAGCACCCCAACACACACAGGAGGGTCTGCTGTACAGGTTATTAGGTCTGCTTTTCTCAATGGAAAACAACTTTTGAAGGGTCAACTATCTACTTTAATCAAAAAAGTCTGTACCCTGAACTTCAGAGAAAATACAAACAGGGAAATAAAGACCAACAGACAGGGCTTCCAACTGTCTGACTATAAGTAATACACACACATCATAGACCAACAGACAGAGCTTCCAACTGTCTGACTATAAGTAATACACACACATCATAGACCAACAGACAGAGCTTCCAACTGTCTGACTATAAGTAATACACACACATCATAGACCAACAGACAGGGCTTCCAACTGTCTGACTATAAGTAATACACACACATCATAGACCAACAGACAGGGCTTCCAACTGTCTGACTATAAGTAATACACACACATCATAGACCAACAGACAGGGCTTCCAACTGTCTGACTCTAAGTAATACACATACATCACAGACCAACAGACAGGGCTTCCAACTGTCTGACTCTAAGTAATACACATACATCATAGATCAACAGACAGACTCAACTGTCTGACCATTACATACATACACAGTTACCAGAGACAAAAGCACCAACATCTGGGTTTTCAAAGCCAGGAGGCTCCTTAGTGGCTGCCCAGAGTATTGTCTGGCCAAACAAACACTTACAATGAATAAGCCCCCAAACAAAACCTCACCTCAGAGTATATGGACACTTTTCAGAGTCAAAGGGCATCACAACCCTTGAGAACCAGTGCCTCATTAGAAATTAACAAAAGGTATGGACCTTCCCACAAAAGAAATTTCCCCTAATCAAACTTCCCTTAATGGCCAAGCCCATTAATGAGTGGGGAAGATCTTTAACTCTCATTAACATAATTAACATTACAATTGGTACAAAAAGACTAAATTAATAAAAGAACAAAAAAGAAAGAAGATTTCAATCTCTGGAATGTCTCCCTCCTTTATCTAGCCTGTCACTTCCTTTTCATTTGGTGAAATCAGCTATCCCAACAAGGACACAACCTTTCTCTATCTCTTGTAGCTAATAACATACATTCTCCTTCTTTGTATGATGAACAACCATCTTTTCATCCTTTGTTAATCACATGCTAGTGGAATGTGTTATATACACTATGAGTATAATAAAACTTGTATGCCGAATTGTGCTGGCTTAGTGGTGTTAGGTAGTCAAAATGATATCTAAACTCATGCAAAGGAATAGTAGGCCATATTAGACCTTGAGAGAATCTCAGCAGTCACCACTCTTACCAGCTGAGGAGCAAGAAACCCAGAGTGATTGTTACTTGTCCAAGGTCATCCAGGTCTCCAGGTCCCCAAACTCTTTTCACAGCACCACAGTGATAAACACATTGTAATATATTTCAATAAAACCCATGTCAGAGCTAAAGCATTATGGAGGGCAGAATACTGATTAGTTGAACAGCTCAAAATAAAGTAGGTTTGGGAGCTCCAAGGATCTCAGGGCTGAGCAGAGAAAACTGGGAACTTAGTATCTAATCACAACTACTGGAAGTTAGGTCTCCAGTCATAAACTGGGTCAACTATGAGCTGACATCCATCCTGAAAGCAAAAATTTCAGTGAGGTTCCATATCACACTAATAACCTCAGAGAATGACTATGAGGAACCAATTCTGAAAACCAGAAACACTGTATAAACTTGAGTGATTGATATGAGAACTAATGGGGTGATGAAAGACACATTGGACTCCAGCCTAGGGTCCCTGGCTTTGAGGCCTAGCTTTCATACTTACTAGTTCTGACATCTTGGGCAAGCCACCTAACCTTTCTTGGGGCTAGCTTCCACATCTGTTCCAAAACAAAACAAAAAACCTAATCTGGGAAAAATAGTTTCTTTCTTGCCTGTTTCACAGAATTGTGAGAAAAGTGCTTTGTAAATCTCAATGTACCTGAGCTAGGAAACAGAAAGAAACCGCACTATCCTCCATGACATAGACTGGAGAAGACTGTTCTGAAAATTGTGAAGCACACTCTTGGTGGTTCCTTTGCCATGTTAGAACGTTCTTTCTACCACCGGTCCCCATCACCACCAGTCCAGGGTGGCCAAAAGCCTTGTGCTTTGCCCCTCCTCATTACCCCAGTATCTCTTCTCAATAAAGACCATTTATAAATACTGAATATTCCAATTGCAGTGTGCATTTTGCCTGATCTGGACTCAGGGAATAAAAGTCTCTGTCCCTTAACTAAAATTCAACCAATAGGTAGGGGAGGTTCAAAGACTCTAACCAAGGCCTCTGAAATTATACCTGGTTTTGGACCTCAGTGAATGCTGGAGATGTTCCTGCCAGCACAGATCTGAGTTCTGTGTAGCCCATATATGGGTTGGCATGTTTTTCTCCCTTCCTTCTTCTGACCTTTCACTACTTGGTTACATACCAAGCACCACCTCTCCGGGGCTAACAGCACCCCTCTAAATTCTCAGGTTATCCAGTTCCCTGAACCCTATCACTAGGGCTTGGGTTTAAATTCCAGGATTTCAGCCTGAAATTTTAAAAGGCAAGGCCTATTCTTAATACCACCCCTCCAAGCACCCACAGACTCTCCTTGCCTGGCTTAATGTCAAAGAAAAACTCCTTTTCTGAGTCAGAGGAACAGTTTTAATCCAAGCTCTGTCACACTGTGTGGTCTAGGGCAAATCACTTCTCTCTGGGTCCTGCTTCCTTTATCTGTAACTCAAGAGTTTTAGACTGGACAGTTTACTTCTAGAGTCCCTTCTGGCTCTCAAGCTATGATCTAGGGTTCTTTTGAAGCTCAAATATTTCTTGCCATTTTCACATTCCTCCTCCAACTTTCTCAGCTAGGCTAGTTTCTGAAACCAGCTGATATTTGGAGCCTCCCTAATTCATATCCTATTTCTCATTTTCTCTCTCTGCCCTTACATCACATCATTGTAGATCTACTATGGAGATACCTTCCTCATTCCCTAATGTGTTCCACAAGGAATGTCATATTAATTATTTACTAGTATTATTTATTAATTACTATTTACAGCAAACCAGCCAGAATTATAATCATCTTGACACAGTGCAAAGGTCTTTCTCTTAAAAGTTTCAAAAGTGAGAAAATCATATTGATACAGTCCCAATTTTTGTGATTGATTCTATTTTGTATCACCACCAACATTTTCTATACTGACTAAATCATGTTTCTTTGTCTCCGAGTTAAGTTCTTAAGTACTGTTTTCCTCTCTGAATTAAGCTTAGAAGTTCAGTTTTCCCACTAATTATTGCATCAAGGAAATCTTTTATCCTTGAAGGATGCAGGTGGATGCCAGGAAGTCTGTTCTGTTATCTCTGCAATACTAACTAGTCTTCAAGAAAGTCTGATCTGTCATCACTGTGACATTAACTAGCCATGAGGTTTCCATTGCAACAAAATGGAAGGAGGGATTGTTGCTACCTGTGTAATTCAATTTGTTTGTCTTTATTCAGGGTCTTTTTGCTTCCATAAGAGCTAAAGATCATTGCTAGCCTTACCAATAAATTTGACCTGAAAAGGGACTTCTACTTGTGCACAGTGATTTTAAAGTGTTCTTGTGTTTGTCTTGTCATATTATTTATGTTTCTGAGTCAAACTAGATTTTTCCTGAAGCCTAGTCAGCTGAAGGAGAAGGAGTGGAAAAAAATTTCCTTCAGAAGAAAGTTTTTCTGTCTTTTAATTCTGGCCAATTTAGAAAACAGACAAGATAAAAGGGAACCTTTGATCCCAATTTGCAGAAATGTGTGGTATTATAAAATAATTGGAGACTAAATTTATGACTTAAATATTATTTCTCTGCTGTGAATTTCCAAAATGTGTTTTTAATGTTTTTATAAATGTTGAAATTCTTTAGTAAATTTTGAAGTCATTCTCTGTAGAACTTGTTTTGAACAAAAATGAGAATAGAACTGTGAAAGTTAGAGAAACAACATTTAGATCTTGTGTCACTCTATCCTTGGATGATGATAGATTTATTTCTTTTTAGTGCGAGAGGAAAAGTAATTTCATGGCTCAGAAAAACCTTAGTCAAAATGTGGTCTTGAATATTTTTTAGCTGTGTGACCTTAAGCAAGTTACTTTACTTCCGTTTACCTCAGTTCCTTCATCTATAAGGAGAATGATGACTTACCTCGCTTGGTTGCTCTATGGATCAAAATGATATGATAATTGTGAAATGCTTAATGCAATGCCTGACATATGGTAAGCACTATGAAAATGTTTATTATTATTATTTCTTTAACGGAATATAATCACTCCTTATTGGGTAACTATATATTGGATTTTCAATGTGATTGGTATAAAATGCTAAAGGTGATAAAATGGTTTTCTATGTAAGATAATTTGGAAATGCATTAGACAATTAATGTCCTCTCACTGGTATCAGGTTTTGTTTCATGCTATCATAGATATTATTATTGTGTGTCTAAATTTTCCTATATTGTGATCTTTGGTCATCCATTGTATAAGGAATACTGTTAAGATAATGTAATTTTATCACTAAAAATTTTAACTCTTTTAATCTGGATATTGTGAAATTATTAGTTAAGTTATTAGAGGCTATTGTTATGATGTAAAATCTATGAAGTATTTAGATGAGTATATTTTAAGAGAGAATAATGATAATTACTTACTTTATGACGAAAAAAAGAGAGAGATTGAGATCTTATAATCTCCTTATTTATACACTTGTCAGGTTTCTGCTTGAGCAAGGTCATAGAACATTATCCGTCATGATAAGAACTTGTGAATTGGTTTACTGAGGAAATGGGATCCTTCCTTCCATTACTAATATTCCTTGACAAGGTGGGGGGGGGGGGGGGGGGAAGATTTCCAAATTTG